>NC_044557.1:131713913-132342992 GCF_007565055.1 Rhinopithecus roxellana | reverse complement strand
ACAGTAAACCTATATTAAGGCCTTAGAAATCTGTATGATATTAAAATCTAATGTAATCACATTTATATAACTTATATAATTAACTTATATAATTATATAATTAAAGATAGGCACACTTTCATGAATTCTTGGCTTCATTTGCATACTCAGCAACAAGTCTTAGGTATCTACTAAGCTTTAGGAAGTGCAGCCCCTAAGCCAGAGCCATAGAAGGAGGTGGAAGATATTATTATGTCTTTCTCAGTTTTTTAGTTAGTTGGGAACACCTGAAAACTATAAGAAAACAGTCAGGGACTAAGTAAAAGTAACTAATGAGGGAATGTTAGTGTCATGTACATTTTATTTATGTATTCCAATGATTAAAAACAAGGATTAACCAGAAAAAAAAAATTGGATTAATTCGTGTTTTCTGGTTACAGCAATTTTTTTTTTTCTTGTTTTTGTTTTTGTTTTGAGACAGAGTTTTACTCTTGTTGCCCAGGCTGCAGTGCAATGGCACGATCTTGGCTCACTGCAACCTCCACCTCCTGAGTTCAAGCTATTCTCCTGCCTTAGCCTCCCAAGTAGCTGGGAATACAGGCATGTGCCACCACGCCCAGCTAATTTCATATTTTTAGTAGAGATAGGGTTTCTCCATGTTGGTCAGGCTGGTCTTGAACTCCCGACCTCAGGTGATCTCACCTTAGCCTCCCAAAGTGCTGAGATTACAAGTGTGAGCCACTGTGCCCTGCCTACAGTAAATCTTAAGATGAGTTTTCAAGGATATGACTAATTCAGATAGACATTAGGGAAATCGTATGAGCAAAGGTGTGGAGATGGAAACAAGAAATATTTAGGTAGAAATATGAAAACTGACAAGCTTTTTACATGAAACATAGGACTGACTGCTGTGTTTGTTTTCCTGGTTGTCAATTCAGTTCAATTGCATTTCTTTTGGGAAAAGGGAAATCAGATAACTCCTTAGTATTGGGTAAAATACTTTGATTTCAAGAGGTCCTCTCTAGGATTGTTAGCTGAGCCCACAAGAAATGAATGCATTTCATAAGTAAATACTTATACACCTTTAGAGTCAGTTAATATTGTAACCATAAAGCATTCATGTCATAGAAGTTAATACACAGCATTATTTAACTCAGATAGGAAGAAAAACCACTCCTTGTAGTTGTTAGTCTTCAAAATTAAGCAGAAACATTATGCTTATTTCCCTTAAGTTTTATAAACTTTTATTTTGTAGTGACATGAACGTATGTCAGTATCAACTAGTTTATAGAAACCTCCACTTCTGAGATAGATTGTCATATGGTTGGTAACTACTGTTTATAGAGTTTAGATCTGCTAACAATTTTGATTAAGGGGTGAAGTGAAAATGCATGTTAGTTAAGTCTCCAGCGTCAATTGTCCATGTACTTACAAACAACAGGCAATGAGCAGAGGCCCCAAGAGGGAAAACATGTACAGTGAAATCTTGTACTTCAGTAAGTCAGAAGAGAAAAGCTTTGTTTTTCACATTAACTTCAGATTAATGTGGCTTTGTTTTCAAATACCATATGCCAAGTTTAATGTCTGTTGCCTTTTCCTGGAAAGCTCAGAAAATAAAACTTGTGGAAAATCACTTGGGACATGAAGTATACTGGGCAGGGTACCTGTGAAATGAACCTGCAGGATGATGGAACGATCTTTCCATAGCTTTAGGGAGATAGGACAGTCATCTCGTATCATTATCTGCAACTGCCTCCACCTTTCATCCATTATCACTTCCCAAACTAATATCACTAACATTTATGGGCTGCTATCTACGTGCCAGACACTACTTCACACCTCTTATGCACTGGCTCACTTAACCAACATAACAATCTTGAGTTAGCCAGTTCTTTACCACATTTTGTTTATGGGCAAACTGAGACTCTGAGATGTTAAACAGCTTGCCCCAAATCACAGCTAACAAGAAGCATAAACAGAATTTGAATCTCAGTAGTCTGGCTCCAGAGGTGACACTCTGAACCACTAGACCATATCACCTCTCTGGTATTCTGATATAATATAGAAAGAATATCATGCGTCACCTCAAGAAAAACCTTTGATTGACTATTTCAAACTATATTGCCATTTAAGATTGTTTATAGTTAAATATAGTTAAATATTACTCATCCAATTGTATTTCTCATCGGGACCTTTTAGATATTTATATATTCAACGAACATTTATTAAACATCTATCATATGCCAAGGCTATAATATGGCACTAGGTATACAAATATGTTATAGTTACTGATTTTTGGAAAATAAAATATCAATGAAAGCATGGACACATTAATCAATTATTATGTTAGTCCTTTCCAAACCTCATTACCTCGTTACTTACGTATTTTTTTCTCCATTTATGTGTGTCTGAACTGTTTGCTGATATGGTTCTTTTTGAGAATCTTATAGATCTGTTTGAATTAATAAATTTCAATACTACCAGTGATAAATGATAAATCAATATCCAGGTTAAAATTCCCATGCTAAGAAAAACGTAATTTCTAGTTGTCTTATAAGGTGCTGACCAGTCGAGAATTGCCTGACTTTGTTTCTAGCACCATTTTATGCTCCATCCACTTGAATATATATTGGTGGTTTTGCAATATACGAAGTATGACTATTTTCTCATATGGGAACATTGAGAATATGTATTTTTCTTCTAGAAAGATGCAGTATTACTGAAGGCACATAGCTGGTGGGTTTCAGTGAGATTGAAGGAAGTTAGGAATAACGTACGTTGTTGAAATTAAACTTGACAGTACAAGAGGAGACAGTAATGGGAATTCTTGCCCTGTGATCTGAATTTATCTTGTGGAGAAGACTTTTATAATTTCTTCTATTTTATGCCTTTTTCTATGCTGTTCTTTTATTTGGACCATCTATACCCTTCCTATTTACCAATTTAAAATAAGTCTTCAAATCTTGCTATCATCTTGTCTTGAATGTCTCAAATGGATATCAATTTTCTTAAAATAATTTTAAGGGATGTTTAAACTCATGGTCTCTCTCTTTTTTTCTTAATAAAATTGCAAGAGTAATGATTAAAGTTATGCCACTGACGTAAATACTTAAGGCCCTTCATTCCATCGTAAGAATAACATTAGTTTATTCTTTAGATTTTTTACTCTCCCATTTTCTTCTTTCCCACTTCTTTATATAAATATAGTTCTTCACTTTTGCCACAGGTTGAACATCTTATTATTTTTCTTAAGACAGAGTCTTTCCCTGTCACCCAGGCTGGAGTGCAGTGGTGCAATCTTGGCTCACTGAAACCTGCTTCCCAGGCTCAACCGATCCTCCCACCTCAGTTTCCCAAGTAGCTGAAACCACAGGTACACAACACAAGGCTCTACTAATTTTTAAATTTTCTGTAGAGACACGGCCTCTCTATGTTGCTCAGGTGGTCTGAAACTCCTGGGCTCAAGTAATCCTCCTGCCTCAGCCTCCCAAAGTGCTGGGATTATAGGCATGCACCACTGTACCTGGCCTTTTATCTAGTACTTTATTTTTGAAAATCAAAATAGTGTGAATGAATCTAAGAACTATAAAATCAGCAAATAGCTTAAAAGCTTTTTCTCGAACAAGTGAGAGTTCAAATACACCTGGAGGGGAGCTGACAAAAGGCAGATGGTCCTCAAGTGTGTGTCAGCCTTCAGTAACGGATGTTTGAGTAAATGAATAATAGACAAATATTTAAAATGAAATTTTTAATATATAGTTAAAGATATAATATCTAATTAAGTTTTTAATAGCATGGTAATGTGTCACTGAAGACCAATGGAAAGAAATAATTACTGAGAGCTAGGGGGATGGAAAAGTTTTCACGGAGGACTGATGTTTGAGCTGAACGTTAGAGGAGAGGTTGCGCTGGGGACTGTGGCTCCACCTGTAATCCCAGCACTTTGGGAGGCTGAGGCCTGGGGATCACTTGAGCTCAGGAGTTTGAGACCAGCCTGGGCAACATGGTGAAATCTCATCTTACTACAAATACAGAAATTAGCTGGGCGTGGTGGCATGTGCCTGTAGTACCAGCTACTAGAAAAGCTGAGGTGGGAGGATCACTTGAGCCTGGGAGACAGAGGTGGTAGTGAGCCAAGATCACGCCACTGCACTCCAGCCTGGGTGAGAGACAGATCTTATATCAAATAAAAATAAATAAATAACAAATAAAGGAGAAGCTGAATACTTATTGGCAGAAAAATCATGAGAGGCTTTTGCAGATGAGAGGGAAACCTGAGCAAGGACAGGCAGGCTGTAATAAACAAGGCATGCAGGGAACCTGGTTATCATGAACCATGGGAATAATATTTTGCCCTTGAACCAATGTATTTTTCTAAATTTTAAATCATGTTTTAATTTTATATTATGTTTCCCTGCTGATTTTGACCACAATGAAGCTATCACCTCCAGGAAGAAAAGGTACCATCTAAAATAAAGAGGTTACTTACCGGTCAATTTATGTTTCAAAGCTAACTTCTTTGAGGGCACAAGTACATAGTCATCTTAAAGAAAGACCTGTGGAGAGAGAATTTTGGAATTTTCCTAATTCCAAATATTCTCCCTTTGTGTCTCTAACACAAAACTCCTCAGAGGTTTAATTATAAATCACAGTCACAATTTAGCAAAATATAGGTATAAGGAAGGTACCCAGGTGATACAGTGAAAGAGAAAAGCCCTTTTAATTCTGGCCAGTAGGAAAAAAGATAAAAAGACAAAATTAGTTCATAGATAAATGTTCTCATTTACTCCTCAGAATAGAAACCCTGGGTGTGTTGGGTGTAGACGTAGCCAGAGTGAAGAGGATTATAAGTGAAGAGGAAGGTGACAGAATCTTTACTCAAAAACCTCAGATTGATTGATGGAAAATATGGGAGCTCTTGGACCATTGATTTCCATTCTGTATTCACATAGCACAGAAGTATAGGATGAAATGGGGTGAAGAGCAGGAGACTAGCAAGATGGGCTTGGGATAACACTTTCAACATTTCCTGAGCTCCTGTGTGACAGGGAGGAGGCCCCAGTTTCTGTGTGCCCTGAGTGGGACCTGGAGGATAGCTAGGAATTGAGAATAATGGGACTGACCTAATGAGGGGTAAAGAGACCTCACACCAGATGGTGTGGCATCCCAGCCTAGGCCAGAGTCCAGGAAGAGGTTGGGGTTGGCATTCAGAGGGTCTGGGAGTGAAGGTGGAGCTGAGTCAGTGGTAGAGGGATGAGTACCAGCTCCTGGCCATGCTGGGGACAGGCTGGGGCTAGTCACCAGGGACAAAAGCTGTATTACCAGAGTGAGCAAGGAACACAAAGGATGGCCCTAGGTCCTGCACGGAGAGGTGCTTCCCTGCTGTCCACTGCCTTGAGGACACATAGCTTACCCTTAACAGCCAGATGCCACCTGGAGTGTCAAGAAGGAAAAATGAAACTTGAAAAACAGAAAAGGAGTCTTTTTAGCGATTCTGAACCTAAATTCGACTATATCTGTGTCAAAAAAGAGACTAAGTTTGCTGGGGGTGGGGGGGAAGCAAATGTTTAAACCAGAGGAAAAAGAAGATAACTGTAGATGGCAGGTATAAGTGTCCATTAGTTTAGTTTAGTTTTGTGTTTTTCCCCATTACCCAACAGGATGGAGGTTTGAGAGCAAGGTCAGATTATTTCTAGAAAATGAATACTGCATTTTTTATCCGTCCTAGTTGTAGTTTGTTTTGGGGCACTCTGAAAGTATTTTAGAGATTGTAAATAAATCAAGCATCCTGGAGTGGAGGGAGTTGTTTATATGCGGAAATAGTGATCCATAGAGTTAGAAATATATACATACTTGTCTGGATGTGGGAACACCAATATATTGAAATTGGATCTGGAAATCTATTCAATATGTTTTATATGAAAAGTATTCCTCATCATTTCAAAAATTCTAGGAGATGAACCCCAGAAGAAGTACTGGATGTGTGCTCCCCTGGCTATGGCTTTATCTAAGCCATGGCTGGAGTCCATCCAGAAATGTTGAGCTGGGACAGTGGGGACAAAGTGGGGCACATGGTGCTTTGGTGCTCCAGCAGTCTCTGTGTGTGTGTGTCTTCTATGAAAAGCTGCTACAAGCTGACTCCAGTTTTTGTCAGAATATGTTTGTAAAAACCACATGTTGGATCAGAGACTCACAAACTGGATCATATTTTTCCTACCCAAACAATGTTATAATTGTGGTTTGAATTTAAGACACAACATCAATACATCATAGCTGTAATAAACACTACAACACAAAAGAGAAAATATCAGCCTTTATAAATAATTTAGACTTTTATAAATAATTTAAAATAGCAAAACTATAAACTCTATATAAAATATTTTATGGTCAACTTGGCTATGTCATAAATTTGGCCAAATATTAACATTTGATAGCTATCAGTCTTTACTTCATAATTTTGCTTGCCATTTTATAACTAGGGAAAATATTTTAGGGAATAATTTGAATGCCCAGGTGTCTTAAAATAAGATGGTTTGGAATCTTAACTGTTTTTCTTCTATATGTAAGTCTCACCTGATCTTCAACTTGGGTTATTCAAGGCAAAACTGCTCACTGAAGTAATTCTTCGAGACTTCACTATGAATTTTATTCTAAGTAATTTGGGGAAAAGAAGAATTGCATGAGTGTTGCATTCATTATCTCTAGCTGTATAACAAATGACCATATACTTAGCAGCTTAAAACAACACACATTTATTATCCCACAGTGTCTGTGGGTCGGGAATCTAGGCACAGCTTAACTAGGTCTTCTACTTCGGGCCGTCTCACATGGTTGTGATCAAGGTGCCAGCCAGGGCTTATGGAATCTCTTTTGAAACTCAACTGGGGAAGGATCTGTCTCCAAGGTCACACAGTTGTTGACAGAATTCAGTTGGTTAAGTGTTGTTGAATTGTAGGTGTCAGTTCCTAGCTGATCATTGGCCAGAGGCCACCTTCAGTTCTTTGTGGTGTTGCCTCCCCCATATTGCAACCTGTTTCACGCAAGTGTGCAAGCCAAGAAAGCAATAGAGAAAGTGTGCCAGCAAAAATGGAAGTCAGTCTCTTGTAACTGAATCACAGAAGTGAAGTCCAATCAACTTGACAGCATTCTTCAGTTAGAAGTAAGTCACTACATCCAGATGACTTTCAATGAGGGAGGAAAGCAGGGATCATGGGACTATCTTAAAGTCATCCTGACACAAGTGTGTTTAGCATATTAATATCTACTAACCTCTTCCTCTTGTTTTCTTTCTGACATATGATCTCTTAAAGGAAAAATAAAATAAAAGTTGTAAGTGAGAAAAGGACCAGAACATATGAGCTTTATGTGTTGCTTATACAGCAGTGTGGTAGGTCGATGGTATGGCTATGAGCTTGAGACTTTCATAATAGCAAAGGCATTGCAGTAAGTGGGCACAGCAGACAATATTTCATAAGGAAGACAAATCTCAAGATAGCATCTTTGTTTTATTAATCATGGTATTTAGTGGCTGTGTAAACAGAGTGAGATCAATTGTAGTTCAAAAGGACTGGAGATGAAACTGAAGTTAGGAAAGTTGAGAGAATAAAAATGTAAAAAAGATGAGATGCAAAATATGGAGTAGCCACAGGGAATAAAAATTGCTGAAAGAGCAAAGATGTTTAAAGACGATTTGGGGGAAGTTTTGCCATGCAAAGTTCCATTTAACTATCTCTTTCATAGTGTCATGAAATTTTCTATAAAATGTTCACAGATATCATTTGTGATGGGGTATAGGATGAAATACTGAGATTGGTGTTATGGTAAAAGCAGAGCACCGCTTATGGAGCAAGTCTTCTTTGTGTAAGGTACAGTGAATCAGCAACGTAGTGTGAATAGGTTATTGTGTTATGATCAGAAGAACATTGCCTTAGTGTTCAAATCCAGACTGTACCACGTACTAGCTGTGTAACTTGATCAAACTAAATTCTATTAACCAAATGTCAGATTGCTTAGGCTGAGCCTGGCCTACACTGTTGTTTGGCCCACACATTAACTCTTTCAAGAGTTGCCCAGTCCTCAGCTTACAGTCTTTATTGTCTTATACCTACCCATTTTATTCATATATGGGACCTGCCTGTAATGCAGTAAATAGGGCATTTGACAATCCTTACAGCAGTGGTTCTCAACCTAGCACTGTTAACATTTTAGGCTGGATAATTCTTACCTGTGGGGGGCTGGCCTCTATCAACTAGATCACAGTAGCACTCCCCACCCTATCTTCAGTTATGACAATAAAAAATGTCTTCAGACATTGTCCCAGTGTTGCCTTGTTTTAAGGGGAGGGAAAAAATCACCCATGGTTGACAATCACTGCCTTAGATGTTGTTTTATGGAATAAAATAAGGTGTAACATTTGAAGCATTTAGTCCATTTGACTGAACAAAGTACCATGGACCTGGTGGCTTATCAACAGGAGAAATTTATTTCTTACAGTTGTGGAGGCTGGAAGTCTGAGATCAGGGTGCCAGCATGGTTGGGGTCTGATGAAGGCCCTCTTCTGGGTTGTGGACCACTGTCTTTTTTTTGAATCCTTGGGTGGCAGAAAGAAGGTGAGAGAACTCCCTGGGGTCCCTCCTATAAGGACACTAATCCTATTCATGAGTGCTCCACTCTCATGACCTAATTATTTCCAAAGGCTCCACCTCCTAATACCTTCACACTAGGGGTTAGGATTTCAACCTCTGAATTTTGGTGGGAACAGAAATATTCAGTCCATTGCAGCACCTAAGAGAGTGATTGAAACACAGTAGACACTCAACAAATGATATTTTTTCACTCTAAAAATGTGAAATTGGGCTGGGTGCAGTGGCTCATGCCTGTAATCCCAGCACTATAGGTGGCTGAGGCAGGTGGATCACGAGGTCAGGAGTTCGAGACTAGCCTGGTCAACATGGTGAAACTCGGTCTCTACTAAAAATGCAAAAAATTAGCTGAGCATGGTGGTGCATGCCTGTAATCCCAGCTACTCGGGAGGCTGAGGCAGGAGAATCACTTGAATCCAGGAGGCGGAGGTTGCAGTGAGCAGAGATCACGCCATTGCACTCCAGCCTGGGCGATAGAGGGAGACTCCGTCTCAAAAAAAAAAAAAAAAAATTGAAATTGAAATTGGAGAGTAGTTTCTCACACACAGAGTTAACTAGATATAAGTCGATATAAATTGAAAGACAGAAGACAAATAATATTATGTTAACTAACATAAACACTAGTTTGAGAAATCATTTGTAGAAGGCGCATGTATAACACCTCAGCTGTATGTACATGAAAGCTGACCCTCAGCTCTAAATGTAGACAGATCAAACTTCAATTCTTGTCTCTTCCAATTAATACTTGGGTGCCTTAGGCAAACCCTTTAGACTTCCTAAGGGATCTTATCTATAATATGTCTTATCTATAAAATGGAGACAATAATGACATGTATATCATGGTGTTGTGATCATTCACTCATTCATTCAATTTATAACTAGTGTGCTTTGATGTTTCAGGGACAATTCTAGGAAATCGTGATAAAGCAGTGAATATGAGACAGTTCCTGCCCTTCTGGGAATTTATTTATTTATTATTTTTTGAGACAGTGTTTCACTCTGTCACACAGCCTGAGAGCAATGGCACGATCACAGCTCACTGCAGCCTCAACCTCTGGGAATCAAATGGTCCTTCTGCCTCAGCCTCCTGAGTAGTAGGGACCACAGGCATGTGCCACCATGCTCAGCTAATTTCTTTCGTTTCTTTCTTTCTTTTTTTTTTTGTATAGATGGTATTTACTACATTGCCCAGGCTGCCTCCTGATAACTTATTAGTAAATAGACGATGAGTGATAAATTTATAATGTAATTTCAGGAGATAATAAATGCTATGGGGATAAAGAAGTATAATGGAATAAAGAATGATAGAGGATGCTCTCTTACATAAAATAGTCAAGGAGATTTCTTAGAAGGTGAACTTTGAGCAGACAGGAATGTAGGCAGAGAACACAGTATAGGTTAGCTAGGTGAAGGCTTCCCGGGTTGAGAAGGGAGGAAGTACAAGAGACCTGAGTACAGTAACATTCTTGGCCTGCTCCCAGTACAGAAAGAGGCTAGGGCTGCTGGATAAAAGAAATATATTGTGTAGCTAATTGATACATTTTTATATTTTTAATTTTTAATTTTTCTCTTGTCACCAAATACCCACTTTTAGGAAACTCGAAATATGTATCTAATGTAGGAAGTGAGATGAGGTTCTGAGGTGATAGAATGCTGCATAAGATGTTATTAAGGAAGAGCTCACAGAGGCAACTCTCCAAGAAAATGAAACAGAATTGAAAATGGTCTTGTAAAATTCCACTTGGGGTGGCGATGTTTTGTGACTTGAAGTGTAAGGGATGAGAACAGCATGTGAATTCCAAGAAAGCAGCACAGAATGGAAAATGGATTTACAATGTGTCAGACAGGGAGGCAACATCTTGCGGCGTGTGGCTTGCATCTCAGCGATGGGAAAGGTATGTCATGTGCCTGCTCCTCCCTGTGGCACACCACAAGGGAGGGTGAGTTGGCAACCATGGCCAACATACATCAACAGCAATTTTAGTATATGGCCAGCAAGGGTCTTCTTTTGAATTTGTCTCCAAATTTGATTCTTTTTTTATTTCTTCCAAAAGGCTGAGCATGAGACAGAAATAAAGGAAGTTTGGAGGGGAGATGAAGAGGATAGCTATGAAACTTAATGTCATTTCAGATTAACCATATTGGTTTTGGAACTTTGACAAATGTGACTGGTGTAATGATATATTTTTTACTTTAGGAGCATTAGTTGGTTAAAATTTGCTTCATTAAGAATGTTGCATGACACACTGAAAAATCTCAATATTAATAACACAAAGTTCAGCTATATCTTTTATAAATATTAGTTTGATTTTTCCACAAGAGAGCAACATTTAAAATCCACATGGAGATGACAGAGAGGAAGGGAAGTCAAATAGAAAGGACATCAAATGGAGGAATATTGAAGCAAAAGAGGTCTGCAAAATTAAGTGTTAGTGAAGGAAGAGTAGTGTCAGAGCTCAGGACTTAAGCAAATACAAAGACAGAATACAAGGAAAGAAAAGAATGTGAGAGTGGAAGATGTCCACCATCCAAATCTTGTTCCATTTGAAATCTAAGAAAAAACAAACTAAAAATAAATCCTGAATTGAAATCCACTAATATGTCAATTAAGTTTTGTGCATTTGTGTTGTATGTAAAGTAAACTGACTTCAGACAGAGTCAACTTTACTAATGACAGATTTAGAGCATGGATGCAGAAAAGTTAACTGCTAAAATAGGGACTATAGCAATTAGTACATAATACATTTATCTCTCCAAATGGCTTTTTTGAGTTAGCATATGATGTAACCCAATGCAGAAGAACTTATCAAAATGAGCTCAATTAATATTTGTGGTTTGGATCAAGAATCAAAATATCACCTACTATGATACAAGATTCGGTTATTAGGTTTATGGCCAAAACTCATGAGCAGCCAACACATTCATGAAGGACACATAGGAAGTTCTCAACATAGGATCTTATTTATTAACACAGGGGCTGTAGGAGTATAAACATTCTATTAAATAGGGTCAGCAACTAAAAAGAATAAATATGTTTGATGTGTCATTTATAGTGACTGAAATAATGCTTTCTGTAATATAATGGTACCTAACAGGGCTAGCAAAAATTCCATAAATAAAATGCTGGGATGAGAAAAGCTTTTCAAAAAGACTGACTTACTCTCAAGAAATATTAAATATATAAGGTTTTTTATCCAGAGAAGTGGCCTGGGAGAATTTGAATTGAATAAATATACTTTAAAATGGTAATCAAAATGGTGAGCTTTTGCGAGATTTTGCAGTGTTTTTTATATTTGAAAAAAATTACACATTTTAACCCATCATCTTACAATAATCAATAATTTACATAATCCTAGTCTTTTAGGTTAACCAGTCTCTCCTCATGACTACCTAGGTCCCATCCTTGTCTTCTCCAGGTCGACACTCTGAACGTTCTGCCTGCCTTTCCTCACTCTGATTTCCAGTTGTATTCCTGAACCCTTCTACCCTCTGTGCTGGTCTCCTTTCCATGGCCTTCTCCTAGTACCCCTCCAATCTGGTGCCTGAGACAACAACTCCTCCTCTGACATTATCTCTAGATTTTTGTGTTGCTTACAATGTGTTGCTCTTCAATTAAAGCTATTACTGGGCTTTCAGTTACACCAGGCCAGGCATAACCCTCCCCTGACATCAGTTCACATGCCAGGAATTTCTGTGATATTTATGAAAGAGAATTGTTCAGTCTCTAACCTCTGTCTGTCAAACCTTCACAGGGTGACAAAAGTTACAGGAAACAAACTGTATACAATATAATCTTTTGTATTTGTGGTGTGTGAAAACTAAGAATAATAAAGATGCACTCTGATGTAGAAACCCAATTTTGGGGAGTGTTTGGATTTGAATTTGCTAGAACTGGTATTTTCTTCCACATTGGAAGAAGAAAACCACTCCCAGATGTCTTTATTTTTCTGACTAATGGAAGAGCCTTCACAATTTAAATAATGAGGGGTCCAATTAGCAGAAGTCTTGTGATTCATTTGCAATCTAAGCACACAAATTCTAGTCTACAAATTTTTACAAAAGTTTGTGGTCATCCTGTGTTTGTCTATTGAGTTTGGCTATTGATGGTTACATTCAAATAAATTTAAAAGGAACTGGTAAGTAACAAAGAAAATCTCAGAAAGTTTTTTACACTTTTCAGTTAACAAGAGAAGACATGGAATATATGTAAATTTAAATTTATATAAACATGTTCCCTAATTTAATTGGTCTAATCACTTTCTTTATTGGTCTCATGTGGTCAAGAAGAGTAAATATTCTACTCACTCTTATGTTATTAAAATGGAAAATTTCAACGCAGTACCTAAATTCCACCAGACCCTCTTTTTCCAAATGCAATTCGAACTTAAATTGTTTTTAAACTAAGGTTAACCTAAGAAGTTAAAACCTGTAATTTCTGACATGTATTTTGTTCTTATTACTTATAAACTTGATTATTTATGAAGTTGTACTATTCTGAGGTACTAAAGAAGAATGCTAAATTCATATTTAACGTATGATGGTAAAAATAGAGAACCAACAGAAACGTGACCTGGACATCTTTCCTTCATCTTTCAACCGGAATATGTCTCAACAAAGTGAATTATGTTTTGTTCTCCTTTTTTTTTTCTTTTCCCCTTTTTAGGAACTATAGCTGTCTCACATAACAAAAATATTTTCATACATGTTTTATTTAAACTTGTCCAAGTCCTAATCTGTTTTCTTAACATTTGCTTTATTTTTAATAATTCACTCAGAATATATAACATCTGCTTAAAACCTTTGACCAAACCAGCTTTATCGATATAAATCAACAAACCAATTGCAATGTAGGGAAAAACTGCCATAAAATACTTGTGTAACCCATCACTGAATCACTGTGAAGGGACGAATGTTTGGAAAGCTTTTAATTTTAGTTATAAAGTTTCTTGAAACAGATGTGAAAATTCACTCATCTCCCACATTTTCTAGTTCAAGCAGCTGCAAATTATTTCATGGATTACATTTGAAAGAACGTCCTGGGATTATTTCATCTAGGCAGCTGTTATTTCCTTAAATTAAATCAAAACACGTTTTTTGTTTGATTCATTCTTGGTTATTTGCTATTGTGTAAAGATGAAAACTCATGTCTTTGGTCATAAATTAGTTCATTTTCCTCAGTAGTGTTCCAGTAACTCAAGATACAACACACTTTTAAAGGGTACCTTTAAAAACAAATTACTGCTTTGAGCTTCCTAGTACGAAAAGAAAAAAAAAATGTAGTACTCTCTTCTTTGTAAGTTCTTAAATATAACATTCATATAATGCACACATTTTACTTGTAAAAATAGTTAGAGGCAAGGAGTGTGACTGCTCAACTTTAACTACTGGGTTGATAATTGTTCCAGGTTTTCTCAGTCAGATGGTCTATAATTCCGTTCCAGACTCCTTCACTAGATCCAGACTTGTCCCAATGAGTGTCTACCAGACGTCCATACGTATATCTTGAAGATACCTCTATCTCAGCATGCATGAAACCTGAAGCACTATCTATTCCTGTATTCCCTAAAAGTGGTAAGATAGAGAAACCTGTTCAGATGGCACATTCAGTTGTTCACTGCATCCTACTGAATCTTCCTCTGAAATTACGTTTCAATACATTTCTTTCTCTTCTTACTCCTAGTCCCTGCTTCCCACCACATCTCCCTTTTACAGTTTTTAAAATTTTTCCAGTGGCTGTTAAGCACAAGAAATATATTCCTTCGAAAACTAATATTCCAAAAGTCAATCCTATGTAAAGATCAATTTATCAGTTGATCAATTAATTAATTACCAAATTATACAAAATCTTATGGTCAACAAATATCAATGAATGCCTACTCTGTGCTAGACATACTTCTAAGAAACTGAGATTATAATAATAAATGAGAAAGATCAAATTTCTATTCTAAGGTGTCAGAAAAGAAAAAGATATTTTAAAATAAATGTAATAGGTGTGTGTGTATGTATATGTCTGTATGTAAATGTGTGTTTATGTTTAAGTGCGTGTGTATGTGTGTAAGTGTGTATGTGTGTACAAAGTGAAGTAATGATAAGGGCTTTATGAAGAAAATAGAGCCAGATAAGAGTATAGCAAATAATTTTAAAATATTCTTTTGAATAGAATCAATGAATATGATTGCATTTACCTCATGAATATTATTCTTAAATATAGTCAATGAACATATTCTTCTTTATATCAATTTAAGGAATATTTATTTAGTATAAAGCAATACAACATAGGAGAGTTTATTTTAAAATATAATTTTTATTAATATGTTCATGACATATATTCTAAAATAGCACTGTCCAATAGAAAAATAATGAGTTACAAATTGAAATATAATTGAAACAATGTAGTAATTTTAAATTTTCTAGTACTCACATTAAAAAAGGAAAAATAAACAGGTAAAATTAATTTTAATAGCACATTTAAACTGATATATCCATAATACTATCATTTCAACATGTAGTCAATAGAAAAGTTATAAATTAGATATTTGCATTATTTTCTTTGTACTATTTTTTTGAAATTCTGTGTATATTTAACTCTTGCAGCATAACTCAATTCAGACTAGCCACATTTCGAGCACTCAATAATAACATGTAGCTAGTGACTCATGAATTCAACAGTATAGTTCTACAGTATATTGAATATATTCACTATATAAACTATATCCATGATATTTAGTTGAATATATAATTGTATAGTCTTACATACAAATATCTTAATAAGAAATGCACTTATAGTTATGAGTAATATATTTATTAATTCATTCACTGAATATTTTAGTTGAATATATTCATGTCATTGAGGAATATTTTATAGTGGTTATATTTTTCATAATATTGACTATATTCCAAAAAAGTCCTACAATTAATTTTTTATAAATTTAGCAAATTATTTATTTATTTAATTGGTTTTTAATAAATATACCTACAATTACCTTTGGTTTTTTTTTTTTTTTTTTTTTTTTGCAGACAGAGTCTCACTCTGTCTCCCAGGCTGGAGTGCAGTGGCACAGTCAGAACCCACTGCAGACTCAACCTCCTGCTGGGCTCAAGAGATCCTTCCACCTCAGCCTCCTGAGTAGTTGGGACCACAGGCATGCCCCAACATGCCCAGCTATTTTTTTTTTTTTAAAGACAGGGCCCCAGCCAGGGTTCGTGGCTCATGCCTGTAATCCCAGCACTTCGAGAGGCTGAAGCGGGCAGATTACTTGACGTCTGGAGTTGGAGACCAGGCAGGCCAACATAGTGAAACCCCATCTCAACTAAAAATACAAAAATTAGCCAGGCATGGTGGTGGCATGCACCTGTAGTCCCAGCTAATTAGGAGAATCACTTGAACCTGGGAGGTGGAGGTTGCAGTGCGCCGAGATTGTGCCACTGTACTCCAGCCTGGGCAACAGAGCAGGACTCTGTCTCAAAAATAAAAATAAATAAGTAAATAAAGACAACGCTCCACTATGTTGCCAGGCTTGTCTCAAACTTTTGGGCTCAAGTGATCCTCCTACCTTGACCTCCAGCCAAAAGTGCTGGGATTAAGGCACAAGCCGCTGTGCCTAGCCAGTTATCTTTCTGAAACACAGAATTGATATCTTCCTTCATGATTATTATAATAATGTCATAATTATTATAATTATTGATTATCTCCCTTTATCATCTGAGACTAAACTGTTTTAATATTCCATTCCACTATTCCTATACATCTCAGGCTACAGTCATATTAGCTGCATAACATTTAAGAAAGTACTATTGATATGGTTTGGCTCTGTGTCCCCACCCATATCTCATCTTGAATTGTAATCCCCATGTGTCAAGGGGAGGACCTGGTGAGAGGTGATTAAATCATGGGGGTGGTTTACCCCATGCTGTTCTCCTGAGAGTGAGGGAGTTCTCTTGAGATCTGATGGTTTAAAGGTGTTTGGAAGTTCCCTCCTTGCTCTCTCTTTCTCCTGCCACTATGTAAGATGTGTTTTGCTTCCCCTTCACCTTCTGCCATGATTGTAAGTTTCTTGAGACCTCCTCAGCTTTGCAGAGCTGTGAGTCAATTAGACCTCTTTCCTTTATAAATTGCCTAGTCTCCTGAAGTTTTTTATACAGTGTGAAAAAGGGCCAATACATAAAATTGGTACCAGGAGTGAGTTACTGCCTAAAGATACCTAAAAATGTGGAAGCAACTTTGGAACTGGATAATGGGCAGAGGTTGGAACAGTTTGGAGGGCTCAGATGACAGGAAGATGTGGGAAAGTTTGGAACTTCCTAGAGACTTGTTGAATAGTTTTGACCAAAATTATGATGGTGATATGGACAACGAAGTCCAGGCTGAGGTGGTGTCAGATTGAGATGAGGAGCTTTTTGGGAACTGGAGCAGAGGTCACTCTTGTTATGTCTTAGCGAAGAGACTGGTGGCATTTTGTCCCACCCTAGAGATTTGTGGAACTTTGAAGTTGAGAAAGATGATTTAGGGTATCTGGCAGAAGAAATTTATAAACAGCAAAGCATTCAAGGGGTGACCTGGCTTTTGGTAAAAGTTTACACCCATATTCATTCACAAAGAAAAGATCAGAAATTGGAACTTACATTTAAAAGGGAAGCAGAGTGTAAAAGTTTGAAAAAATTGCAGCCTGACCATGCAGTAAAAAAGAAAAACCCATTTTTTGGCAATAAATTCAAGCTGGTTGCAGATATTTGCATAAGTAATGAGGAGTCCAATGTTAATGGCAAAGACAATGAGGAAAGTATCTCCAGGGCATGTCAGAGATCTTCACAGCAGCCCCTCCCATCACAGGCCTGGCAGCCTAGTAGGGAAAAATGGTTTTGTGGGTCAGGCCAGGGCCCTGAGCCTCTGTTCAGCCTTGGGACATTGTGCCCTGCATCCCAGCCACTCTAGTTCCAGCCATGGCTAAAAGGGGCCAAGGGACAGTTCAGACCATGGCTTAAGAGGATGCAATCCCCAAGTCTTGCAGCTTCCACGTAGTATTGAGCCTGCTGCTGTGCAAAAGACAAGAGTTCAGCTTTGAGAGCCTCCACCTAGATTGCAGAGAAAGTATGGAGATGCCTGAATGTCCAGGCAGAAGTCTGCTGCAGGGCAGAGCCCTCTCAAGGAGAACCTCTGCTACAGCAGTGCAGGTGTTGGCTGTTGCTACCCAGAAGTTAGAAAACTGCAGGAAATTGCTTCAGAGTTCATAAATCTTTTGTAATGTTAATAGAAGTATAGAGATTAAAAAAATAATCAAACAACAGCCCTTGTACCTACAAAATCCACCCAACTGGAGCTGCTGCTAGAGGAAAATGAGTGGTTCTACCTCTCTTCTACCTGTTAAATCTAGTTACTGCAGCTGCTTGACAAATCCTAAACTTTACATGGCAAACTAGGTAGTAAAAGAGTATAAGCAATGCAATTCTTAGTTTTCTAGTCTTCCAATACAGGGGTGCATGGAAGCTAGTAAGGATAGGGCCAAGTGCCAAAAGACAATAGCTGGCATTTTACCCCCAACCTCAGTTGCTTTCTTATATATTTCATATAACAGTTAAAACATTTATTTTTCTTCTGGGATGGAGTTGATCACATAATATTATAGTTATCTATCTTCTTAACATTCTTCTCCCACTTACTAGACAGTTCAATTTCAAAGCATCTAAACAGGGCAAGTATATTTTTTAAAATTCCCGTCAGTTGATTTGTATATTATCCTTCTTTACTACTGTTATCTTAAGAATCACAAATTTCTTTGTTGTGGAAACTATTCCTAATTGCTTCTAAGAAATTTCTAGTTTACCAAATTTCTTCTTAACAGACTAAATTTTTATCTACTTGCAATCAAAGATGGTATATCTCCCATATCTATGGCACTGGGCTGGATATTGTAGAGAATATTTTGGAGAATATCTTAGGAAAGAAGCCCCCAAATAGGAAGGAAGAAAGATAGAGTAGAAGAAAGAGAGGAAGAAAGAAAAAAGAAGGAAGAAAAGGCAGAAAGTTTCTGATACTTTAGGAGAGGCAGTACTTTACCACTTCCCTTCTAGGTGTTTTTGTTGTTGTTGTTGTTGTTGTTGTTGTTGTTGTTGTTTTTTTTTGGTTTTTGGCTGAGCCTGAGAATTAAATTGACACAATAGAAATTAACAGAAGAAAATCCTATGAATTTATTTAATACTTAATACAGTTTTACATGGCATGGGAGCCCTCAAAAGGAAATGAAGATCCAAAAACAGAGTCAATCACTTATATACTGAATCAAACAAAGAATAGTAAATTGTGAAGAATCTAATAAATAATATGGGAAGGCTTACAGGTTGAGATATTTTAAAAGATTTGTACAGAATTCACTCCATCTCAATTTTTTTGTACTTGATGATAAGAAGTTGCTTTTCTTGTAGTATAAGGTGGGTATCTTTCACATAGGAATTTCATTTTTTGTGTTTTTAAGAAACAGAATGAAGGTCAGAGTAATTTTCTTACACCTGCTGTATTTCAAATGCCTTTAACTCAAAATAGTCAACATGCCAGAATGGCATATTTTTACCTCCTTCAATACCATTGGTATTCAAAGATTCTCAGTTTTCTACATCTAGGATATGTTCCTGGTATTTCTTCCCTTGACTTAAACAGTATTAAAAAGTCCTTGGACAGAATCTTACTTAATTTGTTTTTCTCCCTTTCCATTTTCATAAACTTTCCAAACTTTCCTAAGTTTAGGCATTTTTGGGGTTTTACTTCTCTTAATTATTTAATCCTAGACACCTGCTCCCTTAAATAATGTTGTTAAGGAATTGGAGCTAGTGAGACCTAGATTTGTATTTTGTTTTATTTTTGTTCTTTGTAAATTTAGCATAGATTATTAGTATCCTCCCATGACCAAACCAAGTTTTTTTATGGTTCTGTCACCCTTTAGAGCTTGGTAAGTATTCAGTAGTTATTAGGAGCTCATTGATCATCTTTGAAATAATGAATATTTGTAAAGAAAGAAAAAAATGATTGGATATTTTTCAGAGTGAGGCCTCTTCTAAGACTGCAGGAGCCAATTTCACTGCCATTGCCACAGTCACATCTGACACTACCAGAACCATAGCAGTTGTTGAAGCAGTTTCAGCTTATAGCACTCTGAAGTCTCCAGTGAACCAGCAAATGAATTCCAGAAGACTTCCGACTCTAGGGTTCTCTATTCTCCCACACTGTGACAGTTATTCTGAACTGGAAAAAAGAGGTGCTATCCAGATGGGGTGTGAGGAGCTGCTAGGAAATCTTCAAAAAGTCTCATTAAATACACTCAAATTTGCACATGAAAGGAGAGTTCTGGCAGGGAGTTCTTACTGTTCATCAAAATGCAGTCATAAAATTCATGTCTTATTACCTTCTCTACATATGTCAAACAATTTAAAAATGCTTAGATAATTGCCATGGAGCTCCATACTACGATTCTGTATCTTATTAGTAGAAAAATGGTACAGAAGCAAGTAGATAGTTGATGATTTTGGCCTTTGAACATATCCTTAAAGGTAATGAGGGGCCAGCGTGTCTGGGCTCCCCAGCCCAGAATTAACCACATAATTTCTTTGTATCAGCATGAAAGACGTTAATAAGTCAATGTGGTGTGCTTTGTGGTTCCAAGATAAAAATCGAGAAAGCAATTTTAGTTCTAATTCATAACAAAATGGCCCCCAAAAGGTGATTGCTTCATTTAAACAAACACTCTTCTTTTACATAATTAATGTCTTCTTTTTAACAGATGTATCCTAAATCATAGAAGTGTGATGAGAATGTATGGGAAGCTTAGATTTGAATTAAACCATTTAGCACAATGCTTCTGCAAAACTCTAATTTGCCCACTATCAACAGTTATTCGGCCTCTGCTTTTAACATTTCCAGGAATGGGGTGATCACATCTCCTACACAGCACTGTACAGTATGCCTTAGAGCAACTATAAATGTTAAAATGTTGTTATATTGATGAGAAACACACTCTCCTCTTATACACATTTCTTCTCTGCAGGCACAGGGGGAACTCTAATATGTCTTCTCTATGACAAACCTTTAGATATTTGATGGTTGCCATTGTGGAAATAAATGAAGACTACACAAATGAAAACAAGCAGAGAATATTTATCTATTTATTCAGAGCTGGTTATAGCATGGGAGTCAGCCACTATCACTTGCATTTACCAGAGACCCAAAGGCATGCAGGGGAGTAGGAAAACTTTATAATAATAGTTTTTAAAGGGAAGGCTTTGAATATGTTCTGATTGGAAGTTGTTGGCATGGAAAAACTGAAGAAGGGCTAACTAGAAACAGACTATCTTATGCAATTGGTTTTGCGAGCGCTTTTGGCTTTCTTCAGTTGGTTCTGAGTTGGAAATAGGGGTGAAACGAGGGAAACTGATCTTTATTGATGAAGTCCTAAATGTTTTGAGCCAATGGCTGCAGAGGTTGTGGGTCAGCGTTCTAATGCTGCATACTATCTGGCCCGGCGCAGTGGCTCACGCCTGTGATCCCAGCACTTTGGGAGGCCAAGGCGGGCAGATCACAAGGTCAGGAGATCAAGACCATCCCAGCTAACACAGTGAAACCCTGCCTCTACTAAAAAAAAATAGAAAAAATTATGCAGGCATGGTGGTATGTGCTTGTAATCCCAGCTACTCAGGAGGCTGAGGCAGGAGAATTGCTTGAACCTGGGAGGAGGAGGTTGCAGTGAGCCGAGATCGCACCACTGCACTCTTACCTGGGTGACAGAGCAAGACTCTGTCTCAATAAAAATAAATAAATAAATAAAAATAAAAGGTCCACCTATTATCTACATGTATATTTAATCTCCCCTCCTTTTGTCACTCTCTTTTTTTGGCAAAAGGATGTTGGTTAAAAGGTAAGGTGAGGGATCCAGAGCTTCACTGCTTGATGATTGTTCACTTGTATCCTTAGTCAATTGTATCACGAGATCTTCTTCATCTTTTTTGTTGCCTCATCATTGCGATCATTTGATGAGCGAGTGGCCACATACAAGCATTTAAGACTCTATATGGAATTCAGTGTACCAGCATCATGGACACTATGATAAAAACAAAAACAATTTAAGTCAATTTAATATTGATCTGGTTCTTCAGAGCCAATGGGGTGACTGACTTGGTTCTTCAGAACCAAGAACTTGAATTGTCCAACCCAGTCTAGAAGAACAAATCTCACAGGTCACGAGGACCAAAATTAGAGAATCAAGTAGTTTTTTGTCAAGCTGACATGTAGACTTTTCTACCATACCTGTTTCACTGATCCAAGTATAGCAAGAAGTATCAGCAATGGTATAGATACCACCATGCCTATCGAAAAAAAAAAAAAAAAATCCAGAAGAATTCAATTGTTCAACTATCTTGCCAACAGTTGAGATGGATCTGTATTCCATCTAAGGTAGAGGTAGTATCACTTATAGTTTCTGCCAGCATTAGTGATACATGTCTTGCAGTCTTCTGTTTGCATGGTTCCTATGGCTGGAAACTGCTTTGGTTGTTTGTATAAACAATGAATCAGTAACTCCTCCAAGTAAAGTGCCTGAATACTAAAGGATAGCCTCATTTAGGAGTTTGCATCAGAGTTAAAATTTCCAGTCTTGATGATCTATAGAATTAGGGTGTCTGTGTACTGGTAAGATTTGTAATGTTATTTTTATAGTGCATGACGTATGTGTGCATAAAGCAAGCAGGACCAGCTATCTAGATGCAAGGAAATTAGTATCTGGTAGGAACACACAGGGATCCAGAAAAAAGAAATTATTCATGACCTGAGGTTGGGATCAAAGCTGTTCATTAGTTGGGTTACACATGTGAATCTCTGTTAGTCTCTTCCAGGTGACAAATAATTGGTTCATCTTCCTATGAAGGTTGTTGAATTCAAATTTATAATTACATAGATTCTAACTAATCAATTATAATAATAGGGTTTGTGTGTGTGTGTGTGTGTGTGTGAAAGGGACACTAGCAAAAATCACAGGTTGATTTATCCATGTAAGTTCAACTGGAAATGCCATTGGATTTAATTCCCTGTGGTCTCATTTGATGAGAATGAAATTATCCAAGGGTTTTTGATTATGGTAGTTTCGTGAGGAATAGCATATCCAGCAATCAATGAGCTTGAAGGTTACTATTTAGGATAATCCAAGATTAGTGATAGAAAATGATTATGCTCTGGTAGGAAATTTTAGTAAGAATAAAATGAAGGAGAAAAAGAGTCATGGTGGGTGGGTGACTATCAGGGGTCTTTAGAAAATGAGAAGAATGATTGTAATTAAGTAGATAGAAAACAAAATGGCAAGTACACCAGAGATCTTGATCCAATATTGTGGGGAGAAGCTGTCTACTCTCTGAGGTCATTACCTCCCTCTGAAGGTCTTGAGTCAGCTGTCTACTCTGAAGATTTAAGATTGTTACCAGTTTATCTGTACCATGATGAGTCATTTCATGGAGGAATTTAACTAGTGTTCATTTGAAGCCATCTGGTGCCACCAAAAATGCCAGAGATTATCTGAGTAAAGCTAGAACTGTTTTGTTTTTTTTGGTTTATTTATTTATTTATTTTTTTAGAATAAGAGGCCAAATGTTGATATTTTATAATGGTGTCTTATAATTACTGCAGAGATTTATTCTCTAAAATTTTAGATAGGTTCATAACCTTGATTAAGGCTGCCTCTTTAGCAAAATAATCTGTTAGAACATTTCTTTTAGCTTCTGTATTGTTTATATTTTCATTAGCTTCGATCTTTATAATAACTACATCTGTATGGAACAGGAGTGTATCTAAAAGTGTTTTAAACATCTTCTCTGTTTGATGGAGGTTCTGGCAAAGTTAGAAAACCCTTCGTTTCCAGAGCACCCCAAAGTCATGTATTTTTTTAAAAAATTGTACCAGTATATGTATTACTCTGAGGTCTTTGTCCAGTTAACAAATTCAAGTACGTACAATATTTCTGCCATCTGGGCTAATTTTACCTCCAATAGAGAACTATATCTCACAGACACATAAATTAGTGGTAGCATACTCTGCTTCACAACCTCTAGTTTCAAGTTTTGAAATATGATCCAGCAACAAATAATATTTGGTCAGGGTTTTCAATGGCAGTTCTTAAAAATACTGAAGTGCAGAAAGTTTCCTGAGGTAAGAAAATCATGGGTTCACTTCTTCTGGTAGGGGCAGGAGAGTAGCAAAAATAGGGTGTTCTAGTGGTGAACAGTAATGTGAGAGGGAGAGAGTAACAATCTCTCATGAGTGTTTAATGCTGGTTGAAAAGTGTTGTGTGTTCCGAGGTGGTAGTAATGTCTGTATTGCTTGAGGAACCATGAGATCAAGAGGAGAGTCTGTAATTAGCTCTGCAGAAGCACCAGGTTTTGAATTGGCACCTAGGCTCTTAAACAAGAGGACTAAGCCTTGGTAACCAGGTCAAGGTGATAAGTTTTTGATGATTCTTATAAAGTTGAGTTAAAACCCTAAGTGTTTTTCCAGTTTGCTTATGCACAAGTAGACAACAAGGCTTTCACTTGGGGTGCCTATGGAAGAAATCTGTTGACAAGCCTTCCTCAGATTCCAGAAGGCCGGTTCTTGATTTAGACTGAGTTGTCACCATCTCAGGAACAATTTATTTGACCCTCGTTTGTAATATCCGATTAAAACATACAATCCTCCTGATTGTGTTTTGAGGGATCTAGGATGTTTTTATGATCTTTAGTCATCAGAAGACAGTGATTTTCCTCCTCACATACATTATGCCTTCAGTAATGAATTAGATTTTTGTAAAAATTATGATTTATCTTTTGAAACTTTATATATCTTTAGTGCTAAAGCTGAGAGCAAGTAATTGGAATCCTTTTTACAAGCTTCCTTGTTCTCTGAATGAAGTAGGAGATCATATACATGTTGTAACATAGCTGAATCTCAAGAGAAAATTTAGGTCTTTTCATTTTTGATTGAGGACCTGGGAAAAATAGAAGTGGGCTTCAGTAAACCTTTGGGGCATGACTGTTCAGGTTTACTGTTGTCCTCCCCAGGTGAAGGTAGAAAGCAAACATTGAGAGTGAAAAAGGGGAAGATGTCAGTTATATTTTGATTGGAGGTTGTTGATGGGGAGGCTGGAAGCAGACTAATTAGAAGCAGAGGATTTATGCAATTGGTTTTGAAACATATTTGGTTTTGTGTGGTTGATTCTGAGTTGAGAACAAAGGAAAAAAATAGGAGAGCTGGCAGTCATTGACCAAGTCCTGAACATTTGGGGCTGATTGCTGCAGAGGTTATAGTTTGTCTTCCCCGGTGGGTATGGCAGAAATTGTGTGTCAGTGGTCTGTGGTCCTAAGTGCTCTGCCCACTCTCCATATATTCAGTCTCTCACCGTTTTGTCTCTTGTAAATTTTCACATATAATTTGTCTCCAACTACGTCTAGAAATAATTTGAAAAATAATTGATACGTGTAGTTAGATTTTTGCAAAGGGGATATATATTGTTTTGCTTGACAAACTAATGGCAGATATTTGAAAACATGAATTTTTCTCCTTAATTCCGCTAGAGTTAATTTTTTTTTCTCTGTAATTGTTTGTGTTGTTACAGAGGATCTTAATGATTTAAGAATGGAGGGAGTAACAACCCTGGTACCTTCTGGGAGCAAATTTAACCAAGGCCGTCCTACTTACCCGGCTGAGCCTCAGGCCAAGGTCACACTGAACATCTGTTCAAGGTGTGCCAGGTAAAAGACATAATAGGTATAGTATATATAAATATGATCTTGATTTTTAAAATCTAAGATTTTAATGCAAAGATTGTACTCTTCTGTTTAAGAAAATCTTTTCATTCCAGTGATCTTTTGTGCTAATATTGGCAGAGTTAGTTATGCAGTTTATCCTGTGCCCAATGCCACTCACACCAACAATGAATCAAAGAGTTTAGATTGTCTTCACTTCACAGCTTGAGACTATTTTATGTCTTCTGTCTCTGAATTTCATTCTCTGTCCGCCATTCTGTTCTCTTTCAAAGAAAATTTAAGGGCTCTGAACATTCAAAGCCACTTTTAAAGCACCTGCATAGAGGAAGAGTTTGGCCAGGTACAGTTTAAGATCTGATATTATTGACCTCTTAACCTGCCCCTCATCCTGTTCACCTCCTGGAAAGAATTTAATCAGCTTGACGCTTTTCAGTTTTGGCAGCTGGAAGCAATCTTTGCATATACTGTATGTGGCCAAAGAAGTAGCTTGTAGTTACTGCCAAGTCAGCTCCCAGTGCTGGTCTAGCAGAAACTCACCAAATAGCTAGAATTCATTCTTTTGTAGGAACTAAATCTCATTTGCAAAGAGGCTTTTAAGCCTGTTTAAATGATAAAACAAGCCTTCTAACCCTTATGTAAATGGTCCAGATTAGCAAGAACAATGTACTGGCTGGCCAAATTTATCTCCTTTTCTTTATGTCTAGCTGCTCTATTGTACTGTTTGAGAGGAGATTAACTGCTTGGATATAGGGAGGGAGGAAAGTGTAGGAAAATCAAACCAGATTTTTGTAGCTTTTTCTCTTTTGCTTTGACCCTTTGTAAGTTTTTTAAATTTTCACAGGCTTAGAAAAATAGAAAGGACAGCTCTTAGAAAATCAAGGATGTTATTTGAAGCCATTAAGAGAAATAGCATAGCACAGTGAAAACAGCAATGGAAACATTGCTTCAGACAAGTAATATTTGGTGGTTGACTTTTCTTCGTAGGGCTGTGAAGAGAACTTCTAATATTTATGTGACAATATTTAAGCATCCTGAGTGAACACAGTCATTGGTGGATGAGTTATATGACATTTTGTTATAAACTTTGTAGTATAGTTGTACATTTACATTATGACTGGAGAGGGGTTGATGCTTGGTTCATGTCGTTTGTAGCAGACTGGGATATGAGGTGTTTGTTTTATCAAAACAGAAAGTTTATAAAAAGTGTTTTTCTAATATATTGAGGATTTGAACTGCAAAAGGACCAAGCACATTTGTAGCCCTAAATTATCATTCAGCTTGCCAATGATAAACTGTAAATCATAAACAACCTGCATTTAAAGTCAGAACATAACAGAATTTTTCAACAAACATTTAATGCATTAATATTTGGTGGCAGGTACTACATTCTTGCTATAAACCACAGTACTATTCTAAAGACATTAAATGTGTAAACTGATTTAATTTGCAGATAATTCTCAGAGTTAATTACTATTACTATCCCCATTTTATAGATAAGAAAACTGAGGCATGTATTGATTGAATAACTTGTCCAGAGTAATACAACCAATAGGTAGAAAAACACAGTCTGAAACTTAGGCAACATAGGTTGACAGTCTACCTACTAGTCATTCTGCTTTATTGGTAAGCATCAAGCTATTGTCTGAAGGTGAAGATGGAGGCCTCAAATAGATAAAAACAATGAGATAGAAAGTGATTTAGTTGTTTGAAATGATGAAAGTTCATGACTGTTTTGATGGAGAATAAGGCATTGTTTTACTTTCAAAAGCAAAGGAGAAATATATTGATTCAGATAAATGTGGTAAACAGTATGGAAGAAGATTCTAGACTATTCATTTTAGAGCAGCTATTATAGCTAGAATTTAAAGAAGAAAAAACAAATATCAGTTGTCAAGAACTATAGAGAATCTGAGATTTTATTGCATTTGGAGCTTTATATTTATAATATATATTTATATATTATATTATGTTTTATGCGTACTAGGAAAACTCATGAAACACCTGGGTCAGAGACCAAGGACTTTACTACTTACAGCAATAACAATAACCAGGGTATTAGCATCTTCACTGGTTTCCTGAGCCAGAATTCCCAGAGTAACACAAATAGTGCAAAAGATTATATTATGTAAGAGGAAACTAAACTTAGAAAGTGTGACTATTCTGTAAGAGACCATTAGCACTCCTAGGTGTTGCTCCAGGGAGGGCCTCCATCTGTATCCTCCAAGTCTGTGTGCTAGATCAGCAGTCCTCAACCATTTTGGCACCAGGGACTGATTTCATGGAAGATAGTTTTTCCATGGATGGTTGATAGGGTGAATTTTGAGATAGAACTGTTACACTTCAGATCATCAGGCATTAGGTTCTCATATGGAGCATGCAACCTAGATCCCTTCATGCATGGTTCACAATAGGGTTCATGCTCCTGTGAGAATTTATGGTTGATCTGCCAGGAGGCGGAGCTCAGGTGGTAATGCTCCCTTGCCTGCCACTAACCTCCTGCTGTGCCAGGAGGTTCCTAACAGGCCACAGACCAGTACCAGTTCATGGCCTGGGAGTTGGGGATCCCCATGCTATACAAATATTCTTGAACAGATGATCTGAAGAAAAGGCTGTTAGTGTCTTTAAACATGAGAGACACATGGAGAACTGTCTCCCAGTGCTACTTTGGGTAGATTACTTTTGTCATGCATTGATGTGATTATCAAAGCTTTCCGTTATTAATTCTCCAACACCAATCCATGTCACTGTCCCACCTCTCTTTTTGCAAGTAAGGTATTTAAAATAGTGAGAATTATACTTTCTAAGCAGGGCTGAGCAATTATCAGAGGCAGAAGTCATAAGCTGAATCATGGTGGGGAATGTCTGGTTGTATTGTGTGTCCACATAATACTTTGAAATACCACTTGATTAGTGTCTTAGTCTATTTGGGATGCTATAAAATACCATACAGAAATACCATAAACTGTCTTATAAATGACATCTATTTATGTCTCCCAGTTCAGGAGACTGAGAAGTCCAAGATCAAGGTGCTGGCTGATTCAGTGTCTGGGGAGGACCTGCTTCCTCATAGATGGCTGTCTTCTCATGGTGTCCTCGCATGGTGGGAGGATGAGCTAGCTTTCTGGGGTCCTTTTTATAAGGGCACTAATTCCATTCACGAAGGTTCCATCCTTGTGACCTAATCACCTCCCAAAGTCCCCACCTCCTTATACTACCACATAGGGGGTTATGTTTCAACATATGAATTTGGGAGTGGGCACAAACATTTAGATCATACCAATTAGTTGCCAATCTCACATAAAAAAAATCAGGATCTCTACCTTCTCTTAAAAATCAGTGCAGCTGATAACACTGGGTCTATATTCTGGAGAGATATCACAGTAGTAGCTTCCTCCTTCTCTAGACCCTGAGGCCAGCAGTCATGCTCCAGTGCACTTTGGTTGGTCAGCTTAGCTTCATTCATTTACACTATCTGTCTAAAGTCTGGAGGCCTTTGTTTGTAACCTCTGAATTATAGAAACACCGTTCAAAGGAGTAAAGACTGTCCCTTTTCCTTCTAAGCATTTGATAAGTGAATCTATGAAATAAACATACAACAGGCAGGTTAACAGGAGAAAAGGTCTACAAATTTATTATGAACTAAGTGGCATCACAGGAAAGAAAAGTGAATACCCAAAAACCTAGTGAGATTCAGGAGCTTAGATACCCTCTCCATAGGGGAGAGGGTAAGGGGAATGTAGGCAACTTAGGGGAGACAGAATGATTTTGGGGAAAGAAGAATGAGTCTTTAGGATAATCAGTGATAGTTTGTGAGAAAGTTTACCTGGGCATGGTGTCAATTCCTAGCCTCCTTCTCCTGTGATAAAAGTTCATCCTCCTTGGTTAATGAAACTCCCAGGGAGGTGACTGATGGTAATGATGAAGTTCCTTTTGGAGAATCTGTCTTTAGGCAGATGAGGGAAGTTCAAAGCAAGCCTCTTGTTGCATTTGCTGTTTTCTAAGTGCCTTCAGCTCAAACTAATCAGTATACCAAAACAGCATATTTTGGGGTTGCATGTTCTAATCTCCTTCAGCTAGAACTTCAAGGGTAAGCAATGAATCAGGTCTCGAAGAATGCAGGTGAAAGAGCCTGGCCAGGCCAGTGGGAGAAGGATCCAGTGCCAAGAAGATACAGACAGCATTCCAATGTCTCAGAGTGTCAGGTTATGGGCACGAGTTTAAGGCAAGCAGCCTGCAGTCTTTAGAGCCAGGAAATCCCTCAGAATCCAGACAGAGTGAGCCAGTCAGAAATTCAGTGCTGTAGATCAGACCAACATGTAAAAAAATGACTGCTTCATTTAGGGAACTGCGCTCATCCCCATTGCTTTCTTTCTGGGCATCTGTATTTTGTGGGGAAGAGACAGATGAGAGGAGAATGCAGAATTCATAGAGCAAAACCAGACACTGGATTTTAACCTTGGAATCAGGATTTAATTCCAAATATTGCAGGATTGGAGATAGTGTGGTGCAGATGAGTAAGAAAATTTAGGATAATGAATGTTAAATTATATCACTTTACTTACCGACACCTTTCAAGAGTTTACACAAAGGTAGAATAGAAAGACAATCTGCTCTGGAGTGTGACCAAAGGGATCTCACATCCACACTCTAAATTACCTGGTATGTCATTTTAGGGAAAGCTCTTAAAATCTGATTCTTTAGCTGTGAAAGGGAGTTCATATAGCCTTGGAGATCATTTCCAAGGGCAACTGGGAAGGCTGGATATGATAACTAGAAACAACTCAGTTTTCTCTTTTTCTCGCATGTTGGGATAATTACCATATAAATACTTGAGCAGTTTAAAATGCTTTGAGTCTTTTTCCTCATCTTTTTGAGAAACTCATGTTAAAATGCTAAGATATTTAGGAAAAAAGAGACTCATTTTCCTGACATTGAGTGTTTTCTCTCTGCCTAAGACTTCTGACTGGCCAGGGGAGAAATCTCTGGTCCATCTTTCAGGATTTCTGTGTTCAATGAAACAGTGTAAAGTGGCAATGTTTTTGTTTTGTTGTTGTTGTTGTTGTTGTTGTTGTTTCTTAGAGTTTCAAGGTCAAGAAATCATTTTCTCATAGAACTGTAATAAGTGAGCTTAATGGATGTGTTGTGAAATTGAAATAATACTATAATGCTAAGATATTATCAACCATCTTGATATAGAATCAATAAGACTCAAGTGATGTTGAGGGTTTCTGCGAAGAGCCCATCAATGACCAAGTTAATGTAAAAAGTGGAATCCACTCCTCAGATTTTTATTTTCCTTAATTTTTTTTTCAAACATTCCACTGGTTGTAAACTACTTGTAGGGTTATAGGGACTCAGATCATGCTACCCCAAATATGGCTCTTTGGCATGTTGGGTACTTTGAACTGAAGGAAACTGGTAGAACCTCAGAGGCAATGTCTCTCTGACTTCTCTCCTCCTCCTGTCTTCAGCCTCCTCCTGTCTTTCTTCCTCGAAGCAAGACATAGAAGCCAGATTTCCTCTTCCTGGGTCTTTGGGCCTTTATTCCTGGAGGCTCCTGTGTCACTTAAAATTTTAGTTAAATACATTTGTTATGCTTTTCTCTGGTTACCTTGTCTTTTGTTATAGGAGTGTCATCTGTGACCCTTATGATGGGTGAGGAAAAGTAGCACATCTTTTGACCCCTACTGTCACAGTGTCTGAAAGTGAGTTTGCATATAGTATATCCAGAACCTTATTGCTCTTATCAAGCAATAAGAGCAATAATTTTAATTTAAATTAATTTTAAATATGATTTAATTTTTTCATTTAATTTAATAAATGTTTTAAATAATTTTTGTATATATTGTATATTTATGGGATACGATATGATGTTTTGATTTATTTTTACTTTATGGAATGATTAAATCAAGTGAGTTAAAAAATCCATTACCAATTATACTTTTTTTGTGGTAAAAACATGTAAAATCTACTTTTTTAGTAATTAGAAATAGACAATGCATTATTATTTATTATAGTCACCGTTTTGTGCAAGAGATCACTAAAACATATGTATTCCTTCTGTCTAACTGAAATTTTATACATTTTGACCAACATATTCCCTTTCTTCATTAGTCTCCTTTCCTCCAGCCTCTGGTAACCACCATTCTATTCTTTACTTCTAAGAGTTTGACCTTTTTAAATTTCAAATATAGGTGAGATTGTGCACTATTTGTCTTTCTGTGCCTGACTTATTTAATTCAGCATAATATCCTCCAGGTTCATCTATATTGTTGGCAAGTGACAGAATTCTCTTCTTTTTAAAGGTTGAATAATATTCCATTGTGTATATACACCACATTTTGTTTATGCATTGATCCAATGATGGACACCTGCAGTGGTTCCATAACTTAGCTATTGTGAATAATGCCACAATGAAATTGGGAATGCAGATATCACTGTGGCATACTCTTTTTAATTCTAAAGCTTCTGCACAGCAAAGGCAACACTGAATAGAGCCATCCCACAGACTGGGAGAAAATATTTGTAAACCGTACTCTGATAAGGGGCTAATATCCAAAATATATAAGGAACTCAAACAACTCAATAACTAGAAAACAAAGAACCCAATTTAAAAATGGGCAAGGGATTGAAATAAACATATCTCAGAAAAAGACATACAAATGGCCAGCAGATAACATGAAAAAATGCTAATCATCACCAATCATCAGGGAAATGCAATTTAAAACCACAAAGAGGTATTGCCTAACACCTGATAGAATGGCTGTCATCAAAAAGATGAAAGAGGAAAGATAACAAATACCTGTGAGGATGTAGAGAAAAGGGAACAATTGTGCACTGTTGGTGGAAAAATAATATAGCCATTATTGAAAAGTGTGGATCTTCTGCTGAAAAGTCAAAATAGAATTACTATATGTTCCAGCAATCCCACTTTTGGGTATATATTTAAAGGAATTGAAATCATTATGCCAAAGAAGTATCTGCAAAGAATTCTTCTCATTCAGAACCTGACTGGAAGATGTGATCAGTGATGGGACTGACACATTATACTGGCAATGACCGAGAGATTTCAGAGATACACAACCACTGAAGGAACTTCTACTTTTCCAGGCATCAGGGAAAGAGAAATTAGGGCTACGTTAAATAGCTCTGTAGAGTGTTCTGTGCCAAAAAGTGATTAAAGGATCAAGAATATAACACAAGTGTTGTTGTTTAGCATAGTTATAAGAAATAAAGAAAAATAGAAGTTTTTTTCATACATTTTTCACATGAGGCTAGAAAAGTGCAAAACAGCTTGTGTCTTCAAACTGGAAATTATCCTGTTACTTTCATATCACTTGACAGCTTTAGTCTGGTGTGAACATTGCTGCAATTTGTGTGACTTAAACAGAGAAATGGCATTGTTTGGCAAGTGGGAAGATGCGTGGCTAATAAGATAACTCACCATCAAAATTTATAAAGAATCTAATCCAGAATATCTTATTTTCCCTCTTAGATCATGAGTGAAGTAAGTCTTTATAAAACAACAATTTTTAGTAAATAGAGCATTGGCTATGAAGGATATAGTAGTGGTTCTTATAATTGTTGAGTTTATTTGTTATAAGGTAGATGTTTAAAATAGTCAATGAGTGTCTTGACTGGACTTACAGAAGATTCCAGAAATGCAGTTACATATCCTGAAATGATATGGGCAAAACAAGCTGCATTTCTTGCCTAGGAGACACAGTACAAAGTAAGCCATATCAAAAAAGTAAAGTGTTGGTAGGTCAGTAATGTAAATTGTCAGTAATTATCAGCAAAATTTTTGTGGCTTATTATAATTTGCAAAATTCTGAGCATTGCCTTAAAATTCTCTATTTAATGTCTTGAATTTTGTTTTAATATAACAGTTAAGATACCAATATCTAGAAGACAACTGCTGATACCAAGGCACTAAATTACTATTTCAATGAAGTTTATAAGCCATTTTTCTGGAAAGACCACCCACTAATTCTGTCTACCCACTGCCATTCTCAGGAGTTAAATCTTGTTTGTGTGGACTCATGCCAGGGCATTCCGGGTGGTAAGATACTATTTGCTTTTGATGGTGCAAGTGTTTGCATTCCTTCATGATTAACATCAATAGTGCACAAAAAAGGGAGCCGAAAGCCATTTTAAAAGAAATTGGATTATAGAGAACATACACTGATACTGGCTCAGAAACTACAGCATGAGAATCCCAGGAGAAATTTGTTCCTAAATAGCTTGTTGTTTTCTAACTGATTTGTCTCATGTAATTCAACCAAAGATTATTCTTCATTTCTCCTAAATATTATGTGGTTAATATATTGAGTCTAGTTATACGTGGACTTGATAAAGCACAAGTAGATCACTGTTGGTGATAGCTGGAAAAAAAGATGAATGTCAAGTCTTACGAATGTGAATTCATTTCAAATTGTCTATATTATTTATTAGTTGACTTGAGAAAACCTACATAAGTAACCATACATTATATTTGATTTCATTTTGTTTATGATATTTTTCTTAACTATTTTATACGTTTATATTCAGCAACTTTCCATGGGAAGGAATGGTGAACAAAACAGACTTGAAGGAAAATGGATAAGGGCAAAAAAGGATTACTATCACTTGTGTAAATTTTGTAGTTTTCCATAAAGCTGACCTCCCAGTCCTAGAGACGTAAAAGATTCCATTTGAGTCATGTACACAATGCACCATCTACTGCCGTGTTTCAAGTGATAGAAACATTTAATTTGAATCCAAATGCATTTATCTAGCACTACTCTGTGTCAGATACTGTGATATGCTCTAGAAATACAAATGAACACTTCTGATTTCTGGGAAATTATTGTATTCCAGCTAGAATCGGACATGCAAGCAAATAAATGCAACCCAAAATGTCAGATGATGATAGTGCCGTGGGAGAAAATAAAACATGTTAGAATGGCTACGTCATCCCAGATGTGATTGGTTACAATTTGATGAGAGCTGTTGCTGTGGAAAAAGCCTCACCTTCAGAAATATTGGTATACTGCTCCCATTGTTTATTCAAGATCTGCATGAAGGAAGACATGAAAATAACAAATACCAGCCAGAATCTGGGGGCCACATCAATTTCATGGTTTTTCTTTTGCTTGTAAGTCAATGCAAGAGTCTCCTTAACCCCACTCCTTCTGGTAGCTGTTTTGTGATTCGTAGGGGAGGGAGGGCCTTGTATGCACATGTGTGCACACTCACACACACCATCTCAAAGCCTTTCTTGTTACATGACAAAGAGCTGGTGCTTCAGAGCAAGTGGTATCAGGGTTGAAATCTCAGCTTGGCCACTGTACAACAGTCTGGAAAAAAAACCCTCTGTAGACTTCAATTTTCTGTATGAACCTGGGGATGATAATTTTTGCCTATGGGGTTGTAGTGGAATGGAGTGGTTACCTCAGTTTTTAGCACAGAATCTACTCTGAAAAAAAGTCTATTTCAAGAGAAAAAACTGGCCATATACATCTCAAAAGAAGTCAAATATACATTTAAATCCAGAGAAGTCACAGTATATTTTAGGGAAAAAAAGAAATATTAAATTGAAGGTCTGTGAAATAGTCATAAGGGTTGTTCAAGTGAGTAAAATATTAAGAATAATTCTTGTTGAGTTTTGACTAAATAAATAGAAGTACTTTTGAAGCAGCATCATTTGTCTGAGGTGATACCCGAGGTTCATTGTCCCATGGCCATGGAATACTAGGACACTGACACACCAGAGTGAGGATCAGAGCAGAAGTTTGTTTAACGGGCAAAAGAAAGAGAAGAGAGGGGTGCAGAGAGGGGTCCCAGAGAAAATGCATTACCAGTTCCTTGGTGAAATGCAGAGGTTTTATAAATGAGCTTGAGGGGGCGGTGTCTGATTTACATAGGGCACAAAAGATTGGTCGGACCAGGTGTGCCATTTGCATAGAGCAGGAAGAGGCTGGCCGCCCCACCTTAATCTTTTATTATGCAGATAGGTTCTCTACCTGGCTGGCATCATGTTGCCTGGTTCTTTACTATATACGTGGTGACAAAAGGGAGCCTCCATGTTGAACACACCTGGCTTCTAGGTAGCCCTTTTCTATTAGCACAGCTGCCAGCATTTACCAGTGCGACCTTCCAGGTTGCTTATCTATGTTTGCAGTTCAGTTTTACAGGCTGCTCTTTATTAGAAAACAAATGGTTTGGGGGCTGCTTTTTGTTAAAAAGGAAAGCCTTGCCAATGACCTCACTATCTGCCTAAATAATTTCTTTCTAGCTCCTCTATCACCTTGATTATAAAGAGGCAGATTTCCTTATCATTCTTCTCCCTATGGATGTACAAATCTATATGTTTACTTTATCTACCTATTCATCCATCCATCTATTCCATAAAACCCTTTCCCAAGACTGTGATGTGAAAGAAATGGATGATGTGAGAGGCAGGGAAAAGTGATCTAGGAGTCACAGCAGCCGGCTCAAAAAACAGCAAGAAAGCCTGTTTATGAATCCTGCCATCCGTACTAGTCCACTGGGTTTCCAGTTCATACCAGCAGACCTGAGGATATATTTTTGCTTCTCCATTTAGTTCCTCAAGACTTTGCTCGAGGAACTTGGCCAAGACTTTGCTTGGCCTTCTTCAGGGTAAACTCCTTTTCTCTTCCAGGATTTTTGGACTTCAGAGAATATCTGTGATATGTGGTACAGAAATTCAGGAAAAGCCTAAGGCCACCCAGAGAATAAGCATCCTACAATTAGGGAATGAAAATAGCATACTGGCAGCTATGAAAAAGAACAAAATCTTTTTCGTCCTTTGCAGCAGCATGGACGAGCTGGAAGCTATTATTCTATGTGAAATAACTAAGAAACAGAAAATAAAATACCACATGTTCTCACTTACAAGTGGGAGCTAAACACTGGGTACACATGGACATAAAGATGGAAACAATAAACACTGGGGACTCCAAAAGTAGGGAGGTTTGAGGGGGCTGAGGGATGAAAAATTTCCTATTGGGTACAATAGTCACCATTTGAGTGATGAGTACACTAGAAGCCAAAACCCCACTATTAGGCAATATACCTATGTAACAAGGCTGTACATGTACCCCTGAATCTAAAATAAAATAAAACAGTATATTGTCTGGAGAAAGTCTATGCACTCAATTTTCAAGTAGGGCAAGAGTCTTAACCTTCCAGTGAGTGCTAAGTGATATCTATGGACCGACTTCCCTGCATTGTAATACACAGAATCACACACAAAATGAGAAATAACCATACTGGAAAATCAAGGAACCAATGAAGTTGTTGTTCCCCCACACCTCCTTTACACAATATATCCTTGAGCGAGACACCTGACAGAGGAGAGGAAGGTGAGCCAGTACTCCATGCCTATTCCTCTGTTAGTTAATTGACATTTGATACCTTCTTTGGAGAAGTATCTATTTCAATTCCTTACTCATTTTTAATTTGGGCTATTGTCTTTTAATTGTTGAGTTGTAAGAATTCTTTATGTATTATGTATCTAGACCCTTATCAGATACATGGTTTGCAAATATTTTCTTCCATTCCGAGGATTTTCACTTTTTTGAAGGTGTCTTTTGAAGCACAAAGCTTTTTCATTTTGATCAAATCCCATTTATCTGTGTTTTCTGCCATCACTGAGGCATGTGGTTTCATATCTAAGAAACTATTGCTTCATTCAAGTTCCCAAATATTTATTCTTTTGTGATCTTCTAAGAGTTTCATAAATTTACCACTTATATTCAATTCTATGATCTATTTTGACTTAACTTTTGTCTGTGATGTGAGACAGGGATCCATTTTCAGTCTTTTGCATGATATCCAGTTGTTCTAGCACCATTTGTTGAAAAGATTATTCCTTCCACCTTGAATTGTCTTGGTACCCTTTTCTGAAATCATGTTTATCTTAAGTGCTTTCTAATATAATACATTTCTGCTTATCTTATGACTTACAGTGCCAAACTTGGAATTAGACATTTCTCCAAGGATCCCTGGTTCCTGTTAGCAAAAATGTACAGTAGAGAATAAAATCTGCTTAGTAGGGTGCATTGTGAGAATGGCATTGCTTTTTGTCTACTTTAGTGAAAAAGATCAGGGCAAAAATACACTTTATTAGATAAATATGTATGTAAGGCATGGCTTTATATTGACATTTCCAGTCCAATTATAACAGTGTGGTGTTCTTACTTAACTTCTTGGTTCTGTAATTGAAGATTCTTTTTATACTAAAGATCTTTATTTCTGACAAAATACAATTGTTTATTTGTTTTCAAGTAAAGAAAATACATAACAAGTAAAACATAAGAAGTCCCAAGATTCTTAGTGCAGTTTAAGGTTACTAAAATTTGAAACCACAGTAAGACTTTTGGGGTATCTTATAGAAAATTATGCAAATAATAAAACTCCTGAATTAATTTTTTGAAATCCTATGTGATTCCTTTTGTTTTTAGATTACATTGATTGCGCCAATGATTTGCAGCCAGGTTGCTCGTTTCAGAGTTTATAGAGTCATTCACAATATCTCTGTGTAGCGGTATAATTTCTACACTGGTCTGGTAAATAATTGGTTCCTCTGTTTCAGTTTACCTTCAATTTGAGACCAATGCTAATTTACATTCTAATATCCTGAAAAGCTCTTGTTTTTAGCTACTGTCTTAATCTGTTTGCCTGCTATAAAAAGAGTACTATAGACTGGTGGCTTATAAACAAGGGAAATTCATTTCTCATAGCTCTAGAGTCTGGAAGTCTGAGATCAGGGTGCCAAAATGGTTCTGGCGAGGACTTTCTTTCAAGGGGCAGAATGCAAACTTCTTGGTGTATCCTCACATGGTGGAAAGACAGCTCGCTAGCTCTCTAACCTCTTCTTGTAGGTGTACTGATTGCATTCATGAGGGATCTACCCTCATGGCCTACACACCTCCCAAAGGCCCCACCTCCAAATAGCATCACATTATATATTAGATTTCAACATATGAATTCAGCGGGGACACACACATAATGGGCTGACATGTACATTTAGTCTATAATAGCTACTAATTTTCTCTTGGTGCATATTGCCAACTACTGAGAGAAGGACCTGATTTTAAATAGAAATGATCAAAAATACTCTAAAATTATATATTATGTTTTTATTTCAGCACTGTCTGGTCCAACCACAATGTTTTAATACATATTTATATGACAAGAACATATATATAATTTTGTTTGGGTTAAAACAATTCCACTTTATATTATTATTCATACTACCATTAATTTCTAATAATTTTGAATAAAGATACCTGCATTCATTCAGTACAGATGAAATTAGTGCCCTTATAAAAGAGGCCTAAGGAAGCATACTGGACAACCTTCCATGTGAGGACCACACAGAAGGCACTCTCTATAAGGAACAGGCCCCTCACTGAACACCAAATCTGCTGCCACCTTGATTTAGACATCCCAGCCTACAGAACTGTGAGCAATAAATTTCTGTTGTTGATAAATTACCCAGTCCAAGGTATTTTGTTATAGGGCAGCCTGAACAGACTAAGACAGTTTTCTCAGTATTTTTAAATGAAACGCGATTGCTTCTTTTGTTTTTCAGGTTCATTTTTTATGTTTTTCTTCTTTCTGTCCTTGTTCACTTTCTCATTGTTATTCACTTTCCTCTTCTAGATAAAAGGGTAACAACATATGTAGTGATTCATTTGTATCTAATTCAGGGCCTCAATATTGCTAAATCCAGGTGTGATCTTCAAAATTTATAATTTTATTGCTTTATTTGATCTACAAATACATCGTATATTATAATCAAATATATTGATTTATATACATAGTATTTAATCTAATTTATTTCCAATTTTATTTGAGCAGTGCATATGAAAGCTTCCTATTTTTCCATGGGGATATAAAAAGGAAATACCTCGACTTCTACATGATTTCTACATTTTAATATAAATAACAAAGAACAAAGCAAAATATGTTGAAGCACTTGAAGTTTTGCCTGAAAAATTCTTTTGACTGCTAGGTCAAAATTCATATTTTGTTTTGTAAAGCAAATATAAATTCAAGTATCTTAGTGTCAAGAATATTTTGAAACTAGTATATATAAACTAGAATAAAATTACATTTTTGAAAGATAATGGGGAAATGTGTTAGCTATACTACCTTTAGTGCATATCCAAAAAATTTACATGGAAAATCTTCCAAATATCTAATTTCTAGATTGTCTGGATTTTTTAGAGGCTTTAATAAAAATCACTGGTGTTTATTTACATTTAGTACCCATTTTGTTGCAATACATGTCATTCAAAACTCACGTTTTACATCATATTTATAGAATATGTAAATAGCTTTAGATATAATTAGGTATTTACATATCCTATAAATTAGCTTTGGATTTAATTTTGGTGCAGAAATCTAAACTCTTGCAAGAATCATATTACATGTCCACATTCTCAGTGTTACATTCGGTAATAGCTGTACCAGCTACTAAAAGGTAAAACACATAATTAGTTTTTAAAATTAAAATAAGGCAATAAATCTCTCAGTTTTAGTATAAAATGTTAACTTTTTCCTATTGTGAATTAGAAAGCATTTAATACAAAATCTTTGATTTAGAGTAAAGAAGTTCCCTAACTTACGATGGTTCAACTTACCATTTTTCAACCTCAGAATGGTGCGAAAGCCACGTGCATTCAGTAGAAACTATACTTTGAATTTTGAATTCTGATTTTTTTCCTAGGCTAGAGAGTTATGGTACAGTGATGCTGTCTTGCAATGCTGGGCAGTGGCAGCAAGCTTCAGCTCCCTGTCAGCCACACTAAGTGTTCTGAGCACATTTAAGATAGGCGAGGCTAAGCTTGTTCGAGTGGTTAGGTGTGTTAAATGCAGTTTTGACTTACAATATTTTCCATTTACGATGGGTTAATAGGTGTGTAACCCCGTCGTAAGTCAAGGAGCATATGTATAGGGGATAGGGAGAAACCCACAACAACAGCAAGATTTAAAACTCTGTGTTTATCAATTATAAGGAGGATGGTACTTGTCCTATTTCCATCTTTCTAAAATGTAGGCACTGGTAATTATGCTGACTATCCAGCCTTAGGCTGCTAAACTTTAGGTGGAAACTGCTTTTCGATTCCTTGGCCTGTGATTTTTCTTATTAACCTAAAGTTAAATTGTTCTTTTGGAGCTGAAAAATTCTAGTGGTAAAATATAATGATTGGTTTGAGAAATTTTATTCAGACAGAACCATGTTGAAGGGCCCTGTGCTTGGCGATTCCAGCTTAGCTGCCAGGTCCCAGGTGCTGTAGGCACAGACCGGGAAACCACAGTACTACATCTACCGCAGATGCTAAAGATTTCCTCACACTCCCAATGCATCTGCTCTGACTGGTGGTTTCTTTAAACCTACAAATATTGACTTATTGGTGAGGGCAGCTGCACAACTCTGAAAATGACTTAGAAAAATTGATCTTAGGCATACTTGGTAAAGGAGCTCCGTCTCCAGAAATAGCACTCAAGTGTACATGAGGTATTCTTTAAGTACTTGGACGAATGAAAAATTGGAAGATTATCAACAGGAAGCTCTCCCTGGGGGGCGGAGCAAGATGGCCGAATAGGAACAGCTCCAGTCTCCAACTCCCAGCACGAGCGACACAGAAGACCGGTGATTTCTGCATCTTCAACTGAGGTACTGGGGTCATCTCACTAGGGAGTGCCGGGCAATCGGTGCTGGTCAGTTGCTGCAGCCTGACCAGCGAGAGCTGAAGCAGGGCGAGGCATCGCCTCACCTGGGAAGAGCAAGGGGGAAGGGTATCCCTTTTCCTAGCCAGGGGAACTGAGACACACAACACCTGGAAAATCGGGTAACTCCCACCCCAATACCGCACTCTAAGCAAACGGGCACACCAGAAGAATATATCCTTCACCTGGCCAGGAGGGTCCCACGCCCACGGAGCCTCCCTCATTGTTAACACAGCAGTCTGCCGCGATCTAACCACAAGGCAGCAGCGAGGCTGGGGGAGGGGCGCCCGCCATTGCTGAGGCTTAAGTAGGTAAACAAAGCCGCTGGGAAGCTTGAACTGGGTGGAGCTCACAGCAGCTCAAGGAAACCTGCCTGTCTCTATAGACTCCACCTCTGGGGGCAGGGCTCAGCTAAAAAAAAAAACAACAGGGGAAGCAGCAGAGGCCTGAGCAGACACGAACGACTCTGACAGCTTTGAAGAGAGCAGTGGATCTCCCAACACGGAGGCTGAGATCTGAGAACGGATAGACTGTCTGCTCAAGTGGGTCACTGACCCCTGAGTAGCCTCACTGGGAGACATCCCCCACTAGGGGCAGTCTGACACCCCACACCTCACAGGGTGGAGTACACCCCTGAGAGGAAGCTTCCAAAGTAAGAATCAAACAGGTACACTCACTGTTCAGCAATATTCTATCTTCTGCAACCTCTGCTGCTGATACCCAGGCAAACAGGGTCTGGAGTGGACCTCAAGCAATCTCCAACAGACCTATAGCTGAGGGTCCTGACTGTCAGAAGGAAAACTATCAAACAGGAAGGACACCTATACCAAAACCCCATCAGTACGTCACCATCACCAAAGACCAGAGACAGATAAAACCACAAAGACGGGGAAAAAGCAGGGCAGAAAAGCTGGAAATTCAAAAAATAAGAGTGCATCTCCCCCTGCAAAGGGGCACAGCCCATCGCCAGCAATGGATCGAAGCTGGTCAGAGAATGACTTTGACGAGATGAGAGAAGAAGGCTTCAGTCCATCAAACTTCTCAGAGCTAAAGGAGGAATTATGTACCCAGCGCAAAGAAACTAAAAATCTTGAAAAAAGAGTCGAAGAATTGATAGCTAGACTAATTAATGCAGAGAAGATCATAAACGAAATGACAGAGATGAAAACCATGACACGAGAAATACGTGACAAATGCACAAGCATCAGTAACCGACTCGATCAACTGGAAGAAAGAGTATCAGCGATTGAGGATCAAATGAATGAAATGAAGCACGAAGAAAAACCAAAAGAAAAAAGAAGAAAAAGAAATGAACAAAGCCTACAAGAAGTATGGGATTATGTAAAAAGACCAAATCTACGTCTGATGGGGGCGCCTGAAAGTGAGGGGGAAGATGGAACCAAGTTGGAAAACACTTTTCAGGATATCATCCAGGAGAACTTCCCCAACCTAGTAGGGCAGGCCAACATTCAAATTCAGGAAATACAGAGAACACCACAAAGATACTCCTCGAGAAGAGCAACTCCAAGACACATAATTGCCAGATTCACCAAAGTTGAAATGAAGGAAAACATCTTAAGGGCAGCCAGAGAGAAAGGTCAGGTTACCCACAAAGGGAAGCCCATCAGACTAACAGCAGATCTCTCGGCAGAAACTCTACAAGCCAGAAGAGAGTGGGGGCCAATATTCAACATTCTTAAAGAAAAGAATTTTCAACCCAGAATTTCATATCCAGCCAAACTAAGTTTCATCAGTGAAGGTGAAATAAAATCCTTTACAGATAAGCAAATGCTTAGAGATTTTGTCACCACCAGGCCTGCCTTACAAGAGACCCTGAAGGAAGCCCTAAACATGGAAAGGAACAACCGGTACCAGCCATTGCAAAAACATGCCAAAATGTAAAGACCATCGAGGCTAGGATGAAACTGCATCAACTAACAAGCAAAATAACCAGTTAATATCATAATGGCAGGATCAAGTTCACACATAACAATATTAACCTTAAATGTAAATGGAATAAATGCTCCAATTAAAAGACACAGACTGGCAAACTGGATAAAGAGTCAAGACCCATCAGTCTGCTGTATTCAGGAGACCCATCTCACATGCAGAGACATACATAGGCTCAAAATAAAGGGATGGAGGAAGATCTACCAAGCAAATGGAGAACAAAAAAAAGCAGGGGTTGCAATCCTAGTCTCTGATAAAACAGACTTGAAACCATCAAAGATCAAAAGAGACAAAGAAGGCCATTACATAATGGTAAAGGGATCAATTCAACAGGAAGAGCTAACTATCCTAAATATATGTGCACCCAATACAGGAGCACCCAGATTCATAAAGCAAGTCCTTAGAGACTTACAAAGAGACTTAGACTCCCATACAATAATAATGGGAGACTTCAACACTCCACTGTCAACATTAGACAGATCAACGAGACAGAAAGTTAACAAGGATATCCAGGAATTGAACTCATCTCTGCACCACGCGGACCTAATAGACATCTATAGAACTCTCCACCCAAAATCAACAGAATATACATTCTTCTCAGCACCACATCGCACTTACTCCAAAATTGACCACATAATTGGAAGTAAAGCACTCCTCAGCAAATGTCAAAGAACAGAAATTATAACAAACTGTCTCTCAGACCACAGTGCAATCAAACTAGAACTCAGGACTAAGAAACTCAACGAAAACCGCTCAACTACATGGAAACTGAACAACCTGCTCCTGAATGACTACTGGGTACATAATGAAATGAAGGCAGAAATAAAGATGTTCTTTGAAACCAATGAGAACAAAGATGCAACATACCAGAATCTCTGGGACATATTTAAAGCAGTGTGTAGAGGGAAATTTATAGAACTAAATGCCCACAAGAGAAAGCAGGAAAGATCTAAAATTGACACTCTAACATCACAATTAAAAGAACTAGAGAGGGAAGAGCAAACACATTCAAAAGCTAGCAGAAGGCAAGAAATAACTAAGATCAGAGCAGAACTGAAGGAGATAGAGAGACAAAAAACCCTCCAAAAAATCAATGAATCCAGGAGTTGGTTTTTTGAAAAGATCAACAAAATTGACAGACCGCTAGCTAGACTAATAAAGAAGAAAAGAGAGAGGAATCAAATAGATGCAATAAAAAATGATAAAGGGGATATCACCACCGACCCCACAGAAATACAAACTACCATCAGAGAATACTATAATCACCTCTACGCAAATCTACTAGAAAATCTAGAAGAAATGGATAATTTCCTGGACACTTACACTCTCCCAAGACTAAACCAGGAAGAAGTTGAATCCCTGAATAGACCAATAGCAGGGTCTGAAATTGAGGCAACAATTAATAGCCTACCCAACAAAAAAAGTCCAGGACCAGATGGATTCACAGCTGAATTCTACCAGAGGTACAAGGAGGAGCTGGTACCATTCCTTCTGAAACTATTCCAATCAATAGAAAAAGAGGGAATCCTCCCTAACTCTTTTCATGAGGCCAACATCATCCTGATACCAAAGCCTGGCAGAGACACAACAAAAAAAGAGAATTTTAGACCAATATCCCTGATGAACATCGATGCAAAAATCCTCAATAAAATACTGGCAAACCGGATTCAGCAGCACATCCAAAAGCTTATCCACCATGATCAAGTGGGCTTCATCCCTGGGATGCAAGGCTGGTTCAACATTCGCAAATCAATAAACATAATCCAGCATATAAACAGAACCAAAGTCAAGAACCACATGATTATCTCAATAGATACAGAAAAGGCTTTTGACAAAATTCAACAGCCCTTCATGCTAAAAACGCTCAATAAATTCGGTATTGATGGAACGTACCTCAAAATAATAAGAGCTATTTATGACAAACCCACAGCCAATATGATACTGAATGGGCAAAAACTGGAAAAATTCCCTTTGAAAACTGGTACAAGACAGGGATGCCCTCTCTCACCACTCCTATTCAACATAGTGTTGGAAGTTCTGGCTAGGGTAATCAGGCAAGAGAAAGAAATCAAGGGTATTCAGTTAGGAAAAGAAGAAATCAAATTGTGCCAGTTTGCAGATGACATGATTGTATATTTAGAAAACCCCATCGTCTCAGCCCAAAATCTCCTTAAGCTGATAAGCAACTTCAGCAAAGTCTCAGGATACAAAATTAATGTGCAAAAATCACAAGCATTCTTATACACCAGTAACAGAGAAACAGAGAGCCAAGTCAGGAATGAACTTCCATTCACAATTGCTTCAAAGAGAATAAAATACCTAGGAATCCAACTTACAAGGGATGTCAAGGACCTCTTCAAGGATAACTACAAACCGCTGCTCAGTGAAATCAAAGAGGACACAAACAAATGGAAGAACATACTATGCTCATGGATAGGAAGAATCAATATCGTGAAAATGGCCATACTGCCCAAGGTTATTTATAGATTCAATGCCATCCCCATCAAGCTACCAATGAGTTTCTTCACAGAATTGGAAAAAACTGCTTTAAAGTTCATATGGAACCAAAAAAGAGCCCGCATTGCCAAGACAATCCTAAGTCAAAAGGACAAAGCTGGAGGCGTCACGCTACCTGACTTCAAACTATACTACAAGGTTACAGTAACCAAACAGCATGGTACTGGTACCAAAACAGAGCTATAGACCAATGGAACAGAACAGAGTCCTCAGAAATAATACCACACATCTACAGCCATCTGATCTTTGACAAACCTGAGAGAAACAAGAAATGGGGAAAGGATTCCCTATTTAATAAATGGTGCTGGAAAAATTGGCTAGCCATAAGTAGAAAGCTGAAACTGGATCCTTTCCTTACTCCTTATACGAAGATTAATTCAAGATGGATTAGAGACTTAAATGTTAGACCTAATACCATAAAAACCCTAGAAGAAAATCTAGGTAGTACCATTCAGGACATAGGCATGGGCAAGGACTTCATGTCTAAAACACCAAAAGCAACAGCAGCAAAAGCCAAAATTGACAAATGGGATCTAATTAAACTAAAGAGCTTCTGCACAGCAAAAGAAACTACCATCAGAGTGAACAGGCAACCTACAGAATGGGAGAAAATTTTTGTAATCTACTCATCTGACAAAGGGCTAATATCCAGAATCTACAAAGAACTCAAACAAATATACAAGAAAAAAACAAACAACCCCATCAAAAAGTGGGGAAAGGATATGAACAGACATTTCTCAAAAGAAGACATTCATACAGCCAATAGACACATGAAAAAATGCTCATCATCACTCGCCATCAGAGAAATGCAAATCAAAACCACAATGAGATACCATCTCACACCAGTTAGAATGGCAATCATTAAAAAATCAGGAAACAACAGTTGTTGGAGAGGATGTGGAGAAATAGGAACACTTTTACACTGTTGGTGGGATTGTAAACTAGTTCAACCATTATGGAAAACAGTATGGCAATTCCTCAAGGATCTAGAACTAGATGTACCATATGACCCAGCCATCCCACTACTGGGTATATACCCAAAGGATTATAAATTAGTCTACTACAAAGACACATGCACACGTATGTTTATTGCAGCACTATTTACAATAGCAAAGACTTGGAATCAACCCAAATGTCCATCTGTGACAGACTGGATTAAGAAAATGTGGCACATATACACCATGGAATACTATGCAGCCATGAAAAAGGATGAGTTTGCGTCCTTTGTAGGGACATGGATGCAGCTGGAAACCATCATTCTTAGCAAACTATCACAAGAAGAGAAAACCAAACACTGCATGTTCTCACTCATAGGTGGGAACTGAACAATGACATCACTTGGACTCTGGAAGGGGAACATCACACACCGGGGCCTATCATGGGGAGGGGTGAGGGGGGAGGGATTGCATTGGGGAGTTATACATGATATAAATGATGAATTGATGGGTGCTGACGAGTTGATGGGTGCAGCACACCAACATGGCACAAATATACATATGTAACAAACCTGCACGTTATGCACATGTACCCTAGAACTTAAAGTATAATAAAAAAACAACAACAACAAAAACAAACAAAGAAACAAACAACAAAAAAGGAAGCTCTCCCTTTTTCTTCCTCTCTCTCCTTTTCTCTGTTTCCTTACCGCTATCTCTATCTCCATCTTTGTCTCCAGATTCTACTTTCTGATAGACTGCTCCATGTGGTGGGAAAGATGGCACCTGGCACCTGGACACTCCAGTTTATAATGATATCCTTAGAACTTAGGCCTTTTTGCTCCCAAAGTTTACATAATAATCTTTAAAAAGATGCTGCTCTCCTCTCCCAGGTTATGTGCCAACCAGAAATCAGGTACTGCATATGAGAGATGAGATCTCTAACTAATCTTTGGTCATGGACTCAACTGTATGTTAGCAAAAGAGACACCCCTAATTGATAATTTTAACAGAATGCCAAGAAGTTGGTGAAGATCATTTAATAAGAGATTCAACACAGAAAAAATAATGGCGTGACCACCACAATAAAAAATATAATGTTTTATTTATAGAATAAATTAGACAAAGTACTTTCAGAGACATTAACTTATGTAAATCCAATCCTTGTAATTTTCACATCAACTGTACATATGAAGAAATATGATCCAGTTAAATAATGTCTACAAACAGGTAATAAATGGCTGAGGTAGGCATGAACCCAGTGCTTTTGGTAAAAATTCAGTGTTCTTTCAGCCATAGCACACTGCATCCATAAGTTATTCTGAAACTTACTATTCATAATCTTCGATTTTCTAGTTTGGAATTAAAAGTCCTTTATGATTTTCTTTCCATTAATATCACATTATCTATTAGTGTAGGTCCTTCCTTATAGGTTCCAGTTGTGTATCCAACAAACACTGAAGTTTCAGCCCCATGGCTCCCTTGGTGACACCTTTCCTCCTCCTCTCACTGTGTCTGTCTTCTTTACTCCAACCCAGTCCCTGGAGGCCCTGGATCCCTCTGCCTTCCTGGATCCAATCTTCACCCCAAGTAGGTTTCTCCCTTTCCAATGTAAGTATTCAAGTGTGATTCTAGATTCTTTCAGTCCTGATATTTCCTATAATTTATCCAGTCAGCATAATAAAGAGATAGAAGCTAAGTCCTGAAAAGTTGAATATTCTTTCAGATTTTGGTAGTAGGAGTAAAAGGTCATTTGGGAGAACAGCTTGAGAATACACACATAGTGATAATTTTGTCCTGATGTATTTTTATTTTTTATCTTCTGCCCTAAACCCTAGGTAAACTGACTTTCTCTCTTTTCTGTACAAAGTTCCTATGAATGTTCCTCATACACCCTATGGTTTCCTTTCTGAAATGAGCTCATCTCATTCTTCCTGGAAGGACATCTTCCTTACTTATAATCCCATAAACATATCCAAATACTCACTGGTTAAGCACAGTTCATATTCGCTTCCTTTCCTGTAAAGTTCTTGCAATAGTCTAAATGTTTGTATCCTTACAAAATTCACGTTGAAATCTACTTCCCAGTAAATATTAAGAGATGGGGCCTTTGGAAGGTAATTAGGTCATAAGGGTGGGGCTCTCATGCATGAAATTAGTGTCCTTATAAAAGAGGCCTAAGGAAGCTTGCTTGTCCACCCTTCCATGTGAGGACACACAGAAGGCACTCTCTATAAGGAACAGGCCCTCACTGGATACCAATCTGCCGCCGCCTTGATTTAGACTTCCCAGCCTACAGAACTGTGAGCAATAAATTTCTGTTGTTGATAAATTACCCAGTCCAAGGTATTTTGTTATAGGGCAGCCTGAACAGACTAAGACAGTTTTCTCAATACTTTTAAATGAAAGCAATTGCTTCTTTTATTTTTCAGTTTCCTTTTTTATCTTTTTCCACCTTCTACCCTGGTTCACTTTCTCATTGTTGTTTACTTTCCTCTTCTAGATAAAAAGGCAATAACATATCTATTGATTCCTTTGTATCTAATTCAAGGCCTTGACACGTTATAGGGTATTTTGAAATCATTCCTGCCTCATTGCTTGCCTGGTTAATAAAAATGGGAATAGGGAAGTTATTGCCAAGGTTAAGGGCAGAAAAAATTAAAAATTGGTTATGAAGTCAGAAAGCTGGGCAGTTTTTCCGGCTGGATGGCCTAGTGATTACAAATTTCTACTCTGATTGTTTTAATTTTTTTTAATATGGTCTCAAATATTTACCATTTTTATCTGCTTTCAGCAGTTTTTTCTTTATGAGCAAGAAGGGCATTTTGATTGTGTTATCCAACCAACACAATCCCTCCCCTCTTCCCCACATATACTTTTCCCATAACAACAATATCAAATCAAAAATTGCTTCTTAAGACCTATATTTTTATTACAATTTGCTTTTTTTTTTTTTTTTTTTTTGCTGTAATACACCATTCAGTAGTTTCTTAAATACTCCATGGGTAGTAAACTTTTAAAACTTGTGTGTCTGAAAATGTCATGAAATTTCCCTCCCCTTTGAATAATGACTGAGCTGTCCATTACTGTTCCATTCAATTTGAGGAGGTTACTCCTTTGTTTCTTGGCCTATCATTGTTGCTGGTGGATTCCCAATGTCTTTGTAATTAATTTGTAATGTTTCCTTTATTTCTGAAAACTCTTAAGTTCTTTTATTTTTGCTTGATATTCAGCTCTTAAATTCCCACTTAATGTAAGCACAGCAAAATGACTATCGTCCACCAGAGACTCATAGCTATTCTATTTTTAGTAAGGTGTCCTGCCACTTTCTCTTTGAAAATTTATTCCCTTCTATTTCTTCTTTTCTGTACATAGGCATTTCTCTTAGGTGAATATGTAAGCTTCTCAATCTATTTTCCATGCCTCCTAAAGTCTCTTTGATAGTTTTGAATTTTTTTTTCTAAGTTCTGTTTTAAATTCTGGACCTTACTTTCAAGTAACCAAATTACCCCTTTATGTCCAATTTTGATTAAATATCTCTATGTTTTTAAATTATGTAAAATCTTGTTTTCCCCATGCAATACCTCTTTTGTTTAAAAAAAAATCATTGTTTTCTCTTTCCTTAAAGTTTTAAAATACATTGCTTTAAAGTCTTTTTTAAGCAGCTCACCTATCATAACCTCCTCATAGGTGTAATTTTACCATTTTACTTTCAATTGGTTAGCTATCTTTCATGGCATGTATTTCCTTCATGTACTTTACAATTTCTGTAAACTCATCAGGAAGAGAGAGATTTCCCTCCATTCCCTCCCTCCCTTCCTTCCTAAACCCCTTCTGTCTCCTGGCTTTTCAGTTTATTTCACCCAGGACACTCTGGGATGTCCAGTATAATACTAGATCTTATATCAGAGACTTGAGAGTCCCAGCAAGCAGACAGCTTGATTGGGTTTCTGGTTGATGGTTGTTTCTGTGTCATTGAGCTATCCCTGAGTTTTACAGATACACAGGTTTTTTTCACTTTTCCAGCCTTGATTCAACATTGGAGCACTTAATTTTGGCTCATCTCACACAGTGAGCCTGGTTTCAAAAATAGAGTATTTTCCTACTCTTTCCAGCCTCTTTTGCCTCCTTCCAGTGCTGGGAACTTAATAGGCTGTGGTGTTTTTAATCTCCTGTTTGTCAATCCATTTTAGGTCTATTTCAGTTCATAAGACTGTTTTTGCTTCAACTGATCATAGTTATGTCTTTTAAAGTACATTTTAAAGTGTATTTTATATCATACCACTGTGTGTGTGTGTGTGTGTATGTGTGTGTGTGAGGTGCAGCAGATTTCTACAAGTCTTTAATGTCTTAACTTGAAGTTACCTCATTGATTGACTACTTCAGTATCCATACATACATGTATTCATGAAAATAGATGAATGGGGTTATCAGATAAATGTGATGGGAATCAAATGTAAGATATTCCAGGAAGAAAAAGACAAAGGGATAGGAGGGAAACAGCTCAGAGTATCTTTAATATGACCACATATACAATTTCTCCGATTGTTTAGCTATGCTAATCATAGACCTTCATGTAATAGGAATCAGAAACATTCGTGGAATTTACTTTAGCTAATGGAAGTTTAACTTGAGAACATTTGAGGATAAATAACAGAATAATTCAGTTTCACTGGGACCTGGAATACTGCTTATGACTATCTTGGATACACCAGCTTTTCAGGTACCCCAACAACAGCTTTGGGACGCACCAGGCCCCCATGCTCCTCTCCTGGCTCTTCCAAATATGATTCTATCTCAACAAATAGTCACTTTCAACATCTTTGCAATCTGTTTACTCTTGGATTTAAATGCCTATGGTATCTGTTTATTGTCTTTTCCTTGTACCTCTCTATTTCTACGTTTACAATCATGTTGATGTAGGATTTTTACTCCTTATCTCAGCTAGTTCCAGGTTCTTGTCTCATGACCAGGAAGAATTAAGTGTGCAGACACTCAAAGAGTGAGTGGAGTAGAATTTATAAAGTAAAAGTGAAACTTTCAGCAAAGAGAGGGGTCCTGAAAGCAGGTTTCTGGTTGTCCCCTTCCCCGTTGACTACCAGGCCTTTTATATATAAGCTGATAGGACTGGGTTCCCTATTTGTATAAGGTACAAATTCCTGGTGGTGGCAGCTCATTCTCCCATCATGCATGCAAGCCCTTAGTCCGCTGCGGGCATGTTTGGGCAAGCTCCCTGTGTAAGCTCCCTTATCTGTACAAAACATCTGGCATAAGCACCTGTGGGAGGTTCAGAGGTTGTCTGGGTACCCTTCCCTTACTGTCTGCCTAAAGCAAGCTGGCTAACTCCTACCCCAGCTGCTGTTGGGGAAAATGGATAATGACCACTCTTAACTGCTTCCTGCTTATAGGGGTGCAGTTTTAGGCAAAGTGACAGTTAGGGCTCCTCTTGAGGTTGATTTAAGGGACCCTGGAAGAATGTGGCACATCCATGCATGGTTCCAATTGCATCACCATTTGAAGTTTAATGGCCTCTAAGTGAGAAGAAACAATTTTGGTTATTAGAAGACATATATCAAAACAAAACAAGTGCAGCTCAAAGTATCTGAGGCTCCTGACATGCTCAGATAACTGGCGGCTATAGTTAGAGCTGCTAAAATTTGGGTGCATGGGGCTTGGTTTTGGTTTGCTCCCTTGGTCTTATTTTCCCAAAGAAACCTCTGGATTATGGGCACCCTATTCACTCCCATCACCTGGTAGGATTTGCAGGATAGTTGCTCAGAATTAAAATACTGATCCAGATTTTTACATTACCCATCCCATTTGTTTCTTCTGAGCTATAGTCAGAGATCACTGGTTGGTTCACAGGAATTAGCAGGGTTACTATAAAATATAGGCAAAAACTTAAAAACAACTGGTGAGATTAGAATTTAATGACAAGTGCACAATAAGTTTTGAAGCATAATTTTTCTCTCTCCAGTCCTCATTTTTTTTTTTTTTTTTAAAAAAAGTCATGCTAAGATCTCAGTTGTTTGCAAAATAAACTTTAGTCTTATACTTGGCCTGATTGTTTGCATAAAGTGCAGCAAGGATGATGATTTTTCACACAGACTTTTAAATTGGTTTTGATGGAATTCTGTTCCATGAGGAATCTCAGATAAGACCTTTTAAAGCTGAGCCCATTTATGGGTTTGTACCCTCAAATACCTATGAATTGGGTAAATTCCTTTCTTCTTGAGGTACCAAAAACATGGGGCTCCTGGGCATGTTAGAAAGTGACATTCTTTACTCACCACAGGTTAGAAACCCTGTGCAGGAATGTGTAGACAAAGTATGAGGCCCGTTTTCTCAAGGGGCTTTTATTGACTCTGCAAGTGAGGCTTGGTTCCTTTAAAGGGAAGTATATTCTTCCAGTCAAAGCCTTGGTAAAATAACCAGTTTCTCCAGTTGTGCCCTGTTTCAAAAGAAAATGGATTCTTATTGCACAGATGCAAATAACTATATTGCCATAAGTTGAGAATACTCACAAATAGTTTCCAAATTCTGGAGAAGCCAGGCAGAGAAAACAAATATGCTCCAAATTTTGTTCACAGGAATATACCTTACTCCATTGCTAAAGAGTATAAATAGCTCAAAATAAGTTTCCTTGACTCTGAAAACCAGAACAAGGATCAGCAACATTTTAAGCAAAAAGTTTAAAAGATTACTTCAGTTTTCTATTAGTTCAGTCCATTCTATTAACTCTGGTTCTGCTTGACATTCATGAACATTTCAGCTTTTCATTAGTCCCATACATTTTTCCTCTATTCCAATGTTACAATCATCAAAGATATCAGAAACTTACGTTTAAGAGCACCTGTCAAAGTCCTATAGCTGATTATAAACCATCCTTTGAAAAGGATCTAAGTAAGACAACAATTGTGAATGACAAAATATCCAGTGTAGGTACAGTCAGAAACACAATTGACAAAGAAATTTGGTTATTCTTGTAGTTTACAGTAGCTTAACGTAATAACCTTTCCCAAACTCAATTTTAAGCCAAACAGTTTAAGTTTTGGGGAAATTAACTTTTCCCAGTTTGGGGGATTCATCCAAGGGATGTAGGAGTGTCTGTGGTACAGGGACACAGTTACCCATCTGGGAAGAGAGGACAGAGGAGGAAAAAGGAGAAAGAAGCCATTTTTCCCTCAAAGGAATCCCAGTGATTCAGGGGGCATTCAAAAGAAATATAGACTGAAGATTATTGTTACCCATCTAGAAAGAGGGAAACAAGCTGTCCCTAGTTACTTTATCTTCCCAGTGAATACCAGGGGTATGTGAGGGAGAGAAAGAAGAAGTGTCCACCTTTCTTTCTTTTATTCTTATATCCCTGAGTCCCAGCAACCTCAGCAAGGTACTGCCCATGGGTGCCAATGCAACTTTTCACTCATGTTAACAGGGGGGCAGAGGGGTAAGAATTATCCACATTTATCCACACACTATCTTTCCCCTGCTGTTGGTAACCTTTGAGTTCCTTAGACCTTAGTCTATGCCATGGATACTAGCGTGACCTCTACCCATGTAATGGGGGGAGGGCTAATTGGCAGAAATTAGTCATGCTCATCTGTGCTGTGCCCCTTTTCTTCCATTGTTACCTGCCTCTGGATCCCTCAGATCTAATTTTTCTTTCTAGAGCTTCAAGCCAAAGGTAGGAGTTGTGTCTGAGACAAAAATATGCCTCAGGAGGGTTCATGGGCTCATTAAGTCCCAGGTGGCCCTCCTCAAATAAGGGAGAGAAAAGGAAGTCCTGTGAATTGCAGTCCTGGCCTTGCAAGATACCTTCCAAAATGAAAAGAAAAATTTGTCACATAGAAAAGTTCCCTGTATTCACAGGGCTATGTGTTAACTCCTGACATAGTGAAGAAAAGGGGGGGGGGCAGCTATAGTGCAGGGTGGGGAAGCTGCCTGGGGGAAAAACCTACAGCATTATGCAGATAAGTACCTCCAACAGGGAGAGAAACTCTTTATTGTTGTACACTCCTTTTGGCTTGGCTGGGGGAGGTAAGTCTCTGGGCATGTGGTGGGAGGAGACAGTGAGTGGGAATTGCTAGCCAGCTGGCCACTCAGGGCCCTTGACCCTTGAGACTGCCCTGGGGTGTGGGCAGCTACCAGGGTGCATTCCCACCAGCGTGGCCATCGGATGCAGCATGCACATGCAGCAGACATGGGGAGCAGATGGCAGCCTCTGGAGCTGTACTATTCATTCTTAATTGGTTAACAGAGACCTGGTGCTCCATTTGTTTTCAGAAAAAGTCTGAGGAGAAGAAGGCTCAGAAATGAAAAAGTGAAAGAGGTTTCTTTTTGGGTCTGCATTTTACTAACCTTTCCTCAGGTCCCCAGGTGGCCAAAATGATGCAAGATTTTTCTTCTTAGGTCAGCTAGGTCTGGGTTCTTGTCTCATAACCAGGAAGAATTAGGCATGCAGACACTCAACAAGTGAGTGGAATAGAATTTATTAAGTGAAAGGAAAGCTCTTAGCAAAGAGAGAAGTCCTAAAAGCAGGCTGCCAGTTGCCCCCTTCCCAGTTGAATACCAGGGCTTTTATACATAAGCTGATGGGACTGGGTTCCCTATTTGTATAAGGTTTGAATTTGTGGTGGCTCTACCCCACTCCTCTAGGGCTCATGTGAGCCCTTAGTCTGCTGCAGGCATGTTTAGGTAAGCCCCTTGTGCAAGATCCCTTATCTGCACAAAATATCTGGTGTAAGCACTTGTGGGGTAGTTGGAGGTTCTCTGGGGACCCTTTTCTTACTGTCTACCTAAAGCAAGCCGGCTAATTCCTTTCCATGTGAGGGGCTCAGGACATACCACCCAAAAATATGACTGTAGGAGAACAAAAACTATTATAGGAGAGAAGGAAGACTTTCTCTCTACCCTCTGAAGGCTTAATAATTGAGTCTATAAAATAAACTGACAGTGAAACATTAACAGGAGAAAAACCATGTAAATTATATGTAAATGCCTGGGAGTCCAACAAAATATGAAACTCAAGAGTCAGATGATTGAAGTTTTTATAACATGCTGAGCTGCAGAAAGGAATAGGGCTTGGGACTTTGGTGAGAAAGTGGCAGTGGGTTATGGGAGAGTGCTGGGACAAAATGCACAGCAAACAAAGGTTGTTTTATTATGAAGATAAAAAATCTCTCAGGTAATAAAAGTTGTCTGGGTGCAACCCTCAGAAGAATAGGTGATGCTGTTGAAAATCTGTGTGTCAACCTTTAGTCTCTTCTCCTGTGATACAGTTAGTCTTTCTCAGTTTATGAGAGTCCTAGAAAGGGGGTACAAGACATTGAATTCCTTTAGGAAGTGATATGGTTTGGCTTTGTCCTCACCCAAATCTCACCTTGAATTATAATCATCCCCACATGTCAAGGGCAGGGCCAGGTGGAGGTAATTGAATCATGGGGGACATTTCCCCCATACTGTTCTCATTGTGGTGAATAAGTCTCAGAAGGTCTGATGGTTTTATAAATGGGAGTTCCTCTGCACAAGCTCTCTTGCCTGCTGCCATGTAAGACCTGTCTTGCTTCCTCTTCACCTTCAACCATGATTGTGCGGCCTCCCCAGCCATGTGGAACTGTGAGTAAATTTAACATCTTTTCTTTAAAAATTACCCAATTTCAGGTATGTCTTTATTAGCAGCATGAAGAACAGATGATACAAGAGGAAATCCATCTTTAGACAGAAATGGGAACTTCATAGGAATCCCTCTTTTTTCACTTTTGGGTGGAAAGAGGAGCAAGAGTCAGTAGCACAAGAGGTCAGAGGACCTTGATTCATTTTTAGTTCAAAGCACTCATCATGTCAAAGCACCATACTTTGGAGTACCATTTTCTGAGTCTTAACAGTATGCCACTGAAATATGCCTCTTTGGCATAGAGATTATTTTGAGCTGATTGTTTTGACAAAGTGTAAACATAGAAGTTCTGAAAACAATAGAAGTTACCCTTTTTGACTAACATTTTCATTTATAAAGAAAATCTCCATTTGTGAGGGTCTCTCTCTCTCTCTTTCTCTCTCTCTCTGTACCAGGAAGAGATGGATATGACTAAATCACTAGAAATTCTTAATAGAGATGGAATTTACCTCGATCTGCACAACGAAGCTTTTTCTTGTTTGTCCAGACCATCTCATCATAACTAGGCTTTTCCTTACATCCTTTTTGTTTGTTTGTTTCAGAGAAGAATATTGTTTAAGCCTGAAGTCTAAGATAACTCTCTGAGATCTGCTGAAGTGATTTGCTCATTTATCTGGGTTAGCTCCCATCTATACAGAAGATACACATGTTATTAAACTTCTGTTTGTTTTTCTCTTGTTAATTTGTTTTCTTACAAATTAGCAAAAGACTCAGAACTCATGAAAAGTAGAAGAGAATATTATTTTTCCCCCTCTACATGTCTTGGTATCTCACTAAATCTTATCTAAAAATTCCCAGAGAAAAAAATCCAGTGGTGTCCACCAGTTACATTCAATATCATGTCTGAACTTGAGCAAAGTTCTTATTTTCTATCACCTTGACATCAGTGCCTTGAATTTGAGTCAGGCATCATCCCTGGTACAATCTTCTGGAGTCAGAGGATCCCTGTTATGTTGTATGAAATCAGGAGACTTAGGTGTCAGGAGCCTCACAAGTGCCTTGTGAGAGCAGATAATTGAAGTTTTATAACTAGAGCCATAAGGTTTTTACATTTTTTTTTGTTCAGCATAAATGAAAGAATTGCATTACTGTTTGATAGATGGTCCCTGACTTAAGATGGTTCAGCTTATGAATTTTTGACTTTATAATTGTAACCAAGTCCAAAATTCATACTGCTCACTGCAAAATAGTACGTTTAGAGACAAAGTGTTGGGGGCAAAGAAAGAGACTTTTACTCAGATAGCCAGCAAATTGAGAAGATGGTGGACCAGTGTCCTAAAAAAAATCATAATGTGGATTTTAGGCCTCTTTTATGTTACTAGAAGGGGAAAGAGGAGTGGGGTTGAATTTTAGGCCTCTTTTGTTACTGGAAGGGGAAAGAGGAGTGGGGTTGAGGTCAAGAGACAGCCAATGACCACAGACATCTGGGTGGCAGTGCAGGTCTGAGGAGTTTATGAAACTTCCTTTCGCTTGTTCAGGTCACAGTGCTCCTATGAATCTTTAACATAACATTGTCACTTGTGTGTATACACTCCTTATCTCCTTAGGGGTCAGTTTTGGGAAGTGACTATTATCATCCTTGGCTTAAAGTTAAACTATAGGCTGTATTCCTCCAATAGTTAGCTTGGCCCATATGCAGAGATCAGCAAAAGCAGTTAACCTAAATGGCATAAAGGGTGAGGGGGTTAAGAGCAAAATGGAATTAGTCATGCTAGGCCTCCTTTTCACTGCCACGTGATGATGCAAAAGCAATATAAGTTTAGTAAAAACCATACTTCAAGTACCCATATATCCATTCTATTTTTCACTTTCAGTATAGTATTCAATAAATTAGGTAAGCTATTCAACACTTTATTATAAAGTAGGCTCTGTGATAGATGAGATAGATGATTTTGTCAAACTGTAGGTTAATGTAAGGATTCTGAATATGTTTATGGTAGGTGAAGCCACATTATCAGGATGTCACCCCACTGAACACTGAGGAACATCTGTAATCTACTATTCATTTGTAACAAGTTTAATCAGATGCCCCTTCCTTAGTGTGCCCTAGTCCATCCACAGAGAGAACACAAGGGAAGCCACAGCACAGCAAGTCTGGCTGCATTCATGAGGGGGATGAGCTGGTGACAGAGTAACTGCTGCCCTGGGAGATTCATATTTCACTACAGTTCATGATGCCTTTCTGCTGTAAAAGTGTTATATGATGAGAGACAATTCACATTTTAGATGGTTTAACATTAGAATTAGAGACTTTCTGATATAGATTTTAGATTATTCCATGTTTTTAAAGTGGAAAGAATACCTAGAACTTAGAAAGATGTATAAAGGCATTATCCAACTAGATGATACTCAAGGAACAGGTTATGTTGCAAATGCTAATTCTCTTCTCCCATAGATTTAGCTAGAAAAATCTGGGTTTAATTTATTGATGTCAGAGGTTGGGAAAAAATCATCAAAATGAAATTCACATTTGTGTAATGAATAGTCCATTTCTTTGAGTGAGTCAATATAAAAATACTTATAGTATGTCTTTGTAGATCAATTTTGATTCAAAATACAGGTGGAAATATTGGCAACTTTAAATTGTGTATATAGGCAGTAGGCAGCAGTGAGAGTTATCTGAATATTTTAGAGAAGTAGCTATTGTGTATGTAGGGGGGTACAATTTTCCTCAAGATGCTATCACTCCATTTTATTACGTTACCTAAAGGAATTCACGAGATATGCAGCATTCCTTTCCCAACAACTACCTCACGTCCAGCTGCAGCTTTCCTGTATTGTTGCACACGGGTGGCTGGGTGTGATTTTTGCAGCCGAGATCCCATCCCACATTTACCAGGAGCGCTGAATCATGCTTAACTGACTAGGTGCTGATGCTGCCCCATTTCTTCTCTTACGTCATTTCGTACCATTCTGCTCTTGGTCCTGACCAGCAATCACAGTGACCTTCAAGCTCTTCCTCTAACATGTCAGCTGGATTTCAGTCTTGCTTTCCTTCATCACTTGCTGTTTCTCCTGACTTATGTGGGCTCCGCACAGACCTATTTATTCATGTCCTGTTCCTTCATTTCAAATGTCACCTAATCAGAGAGACCTTTCATGACCCCAACCCTGTCACACTCCTTCTCTTTACCACACTTTTTTCTCAACGTATCATCACTTATTATTGATTTCACTCCATGCTCCTGGATCTCCCCCTTGCTGGAATACCAGCTCCACGAGGTCAGGGATCTTGTCTGTTTTGTTCACTGCTATAATTCCAGCACTGAGGACAGTGCCTGGAACACATACAATTACCAAATCATTGAACAAATTAATGGCAAGTATATGAGGCACATTAGGAAAATTAAAAATTTAAAAATTAGGAATAATAGCTAATTTGTATCGAGTGTGTTCCATGGCAGGTACTTTTGTAAACACTTTATATGTGGTAACTCATTTAATCCTGACAGCATCAGAGAGGTTGGGTATCCAGTGCCACACAAGCTGTAAGTAGCAGAGGGAGGAATTTAACCAGGAAGTCTTGCTCCAGAACAGGTGCTCTTTCCTTCTCTGCTGCTAACAACGTTAGGGGAAGGTAGGGATGGGGAGGAGGCCAAGAAGGTGGCTGTGTGATATCTGGCTATTATATTAGCATAATGAATTGAATTTTCCATAAGAAAGTACCCCGTGTCTTTGTTATCATTGTCATTAACAAGCAGTGGGAATAAACTTGTGGCTATGTCTGCCCTTTTGGAGTGGATAATCCAAATAGATATTGCTGTTTAAAGGAGAATGAAAGGATTTTCAGAGTTATTAAAAAGGCAGAAATTCTTCCAACCAAGTAACTACTTCACTGTAATTGCTTTAGAGAATGATGTGTATATGAAAAACAAACAAAACACATTTTGATCTGCAAATTCAATATGCTAGACATTGTTTTGGTGGCCACACAACATAAGACAGTGGCTCTGCCATTCATGAACTGAGTAGGAAATCATAACAAATTGACCCTCCTGCAGAATTGTTTTTGTCTCATTTAGATTTGCAATAAAATTTGCTTGCATGTGATTTTCTTGAGTGGGTGTACTCCAAATTATATTTTTGTTTACATAGAAAAAGAAACTTTTTAGAAAAAATAAATTGATTAGTCTTTCTTTTGCATTTAAAAGGATTGGTGCCCTTTTAAGGTTTTTCAAATGATGTAGCTTAAATTTGGTCAGGAAAGTGTCATTTTTATCCTCATTAATATTTTCTTATCATCTTGCATATAAAAATGCATCTTTTTTATGAAATGGATTACCATATCACTATAATATGTAAACATTGCTATGTTTTAGAGGTTTGCTTTTGCATGCAGAAAAAATTATTCTAATTGCTAAAAGAGAGAACTCACAGAACTTATCCACAGTTATCACAAAATATGAAAAACCTTCTAGAACCAAAATTTGATTAATTTTTTTTGCAAATAAAGAAAATCAAAGGACACTCCCTATTTATTCAAAGCCTTGTTGGTTTTGAAACAATGAAGTCAAAGAGTTTATATTCCCTTGGTCCATCAAAATGTGTATATTACTTAATGTTTATCAAATGCCTATATGCTAGAAAAGTAAAAGCTTCATGGAGATATTTTTTTACCTTTTCTTTTTAAAATGAATCAAATCAAACTATAATCAAAGGTTCTCAAATTAGATATCTTCTCTGATTTCCAATCCCTTAATTTTAGGAAGTAACATGTTACACCAAAGATTAATGTCAACAGTTTAATTATTTTCTCAGTGGCTATAGATTGTTTTTCACTTCTGTACCAGATTTTCCTGTTAAGTCCAGCAGCAGCTGTTATGGAAACTTGATGAAATTCAATCAATATTTTTTGAATTCCTACCCTGTGCAAGGAGCTGTGGTACTAACTCAGGGCAAAAAAGAAATAAGACCTCATCTAAGCTGCATTCCCAGAGGCTAGATGTTGTAAATACCTCAATGACTATGATTTTAAAACTGGCCGAAGATTCTGTATTCCAGATCTATTTTAACTCATTTCAGTTATTATTGCAAGACATTTTACACCAATGTTTTAGTCAATTATACTAACAAGTGAATAGGTGCTTGTATTTAAACCAATCTCTAGCCACTAGAGGGTTAAGAGAGTGACTGAAAATAAAACAGTTCAGGGTAAATGTTTCTGCTTAGGGTGAAGGAAACTGAATTGTCTGTCACAACTGATCAGCACACTTTGAAAGAGTTTTCATAAAAATATGAAATTGAATCAGTTTCCAACAGCTTTAATTCAGAAAAATAAAATCAGAGGAGAAAATAAAATTCTGCTATGAAACATCCAACAATGCAAAGCAGAAAATCTTGGGAGACAGATATCTAATAATTTCGAAATAATTGAGAGCTCAGAAATTCTAGAAAATAATATAGATATTAAATAATCAAGAAAATGCCTTTTGAAAGTATAAATTTGTATAAAAAATCAATTTCTTCTGTAAGTGTCAATGTGTAGCTACTATATTGAACCTTAAAAATGTATTATTATATTTTTATTTTGAACCTCCATTCATAATTGCCTTTGGGTCTAAGTACCAAGTTGTATAACACAGGAGAAATACAAAATTTTCCTTAGCTCAATGATTTAGGAAAATAGGAGGATTTAGGGGAGTTTATATTGGAAAAGAATAAATAGAGTTATGCATATTTGAAGGGCAATTCCATGGAAGAAAAAATATACTTATTTTTGTTGCTCAAAAAAGCAGGACTGGCACTAAAGTAGAGAATACACAGGCTTTCCTTCAACTTCAGAAGGGACACTGGGGCCACTGACATAGTAGAAAAATGGAAAGGCTGGTTCCTAGCAAGTGTGAGGCTCTGTTGTTTGAAAAATTCAAGCAGATGCCAAGTAACTATCTGGTAGAGAGTTGGTGTTGAGTAAAAGATTGGACACGATGACCTGGTAGGCAGAATTTCTAAAAGTGCTCTCCTAAAACGTGTTATGTTATATGGCAGAGCTGACATTCAGATGGAAAGAGAATTCTAATGAGCCAGACTGAATCTATGAGCCTTTACAAACAGAAAGCATTCTCCTGTAGATGGGCAGAGAGGAAGGCAGAGAAGGGCTCAAGGTGTCATTACTGGCTTTGAAGATGGAGGGGGCCTGCAGGAAGGAAGGAGGCAGCCTCTGTGAGCTGTGAGCAGTTCTTGACTGACAGCCAGCAAGGACAGGAGTCCTTAGGAGGAACTGGATTCAGACAACACCTCCAATGAGCTTGAAAGCAGGTTATTCCTTAGAGTCCCCAGATAATACCCCATCCCAGCCAATGACTTGATTTTGGGCTTATTAGATGCTAAGCAGAGAACCTAGCCAAGTTCACCAGGACTCCTGACTTACAGAACTGTGAGATAATAAATGAGTGTTCTTTTAAGCCATTAAATTTGTGGTAATTTGTTATATAGCAGTAAAAAACTAATAACTTGCCTTAAATATCCATTTCAACTATGAAATTTAAAAAATTCATCCTGCTTTCAATGATGATAATGTCAATGTAGTTTCATCGATTGTAACAAATATTCTACTTTGGTGGGGGATGTTGATAATGGCAGAGTCTGTGCATGTATGTTGAAGGGGAGAGCAGGAGTATATGGGAAATCTCTGTACCTCCTTTTCAATTTTGCTGTGAACTCAAAGCTGCTCTAAAAATATTAGAGTCTTAAAAAAAAGATCCCTTAGCAATAACAAAAATGGTTAAGCAGGAATGAGCTCTCACTTGATATTAGTAATTACATATTCATATGTTTTTATGTACCCATTTACTTATTTTTATTCCACTCTATTTCAAAAAGAGAGTAGGATGGCTCACAAGAATGTTATTATACTGCAGTATAAAAATCCCATGAGGTGAACAAATGGGAAATTATCAGGAAAACAATAATACTGGGCATGATGCTAGCAGCTTTTGCAAGTAAGCCACTGTAATGTTCATATTGCGATTTCATCCATCTTTCTGAGCTATGAATAAAGTTCTGAGCTCACAGATGGATTCATACACCTACCACTTGCCAAGCCGATTCTTCCAGTCCAATCAGTCGGGCATTGTAGTATATCAATGGAGTTTTTCAGAGTTCCAAGGAAGAGCTACAAAGAGAAAATTGGAGTGATGGAGTTTTACATCAAAGTGAATTTTCATCTCAGGCTGCTGTCATTTCAGGCCCCCTTTGTCTAACTCTGGTATGAGTTTCCGATTTCCCAAATAATTGATAAAATTTTTTGTTGTTGTTGTTGAAAACAGTAACATGAATGGCTGAATAACCTACTCACTCAGCAATTATGCCTCCCAGACACAAGATTTGAGCTTCCTGCTTTGGTTCATTCATGATTATGGAGTTTCTATATGAATACCATGCTGCTAGCCTCCCTGGTCAGCAGCTCTGCATTCTGCCTTTTCATCTTAGTATACTGATAGGTCAGAACCCTAGATGTATTAGGTGACTTGGCACTGTTTGGGGCTCATAAAATGATATCCCAAATTTTGGCATTTTGCTATTCTGAACACTTTGAACTAAAATAGGAAGGCCTCAGAAGTGGCTTCAGAATGAAAGACTTTCTAATCTTCTTTTGTCCCCAATCCTCAGTAAATGCAGGGGAGGACTCCTTCTGGAATTTCCTTATCTGACCAAGGAAACTTATTTCCAAAATAAATGAATTATCTTAAATCCCTTCCCTAGGAATTTCATCAAATAACCAAGAAAGTTTAACAACCAGAGAAGAGAAGAGACTAAAAATCTGCCACCACACCCAGATAACCTTTTCATCTATTCTTTTGAGGGCAACTTTGAGAGATTACCTGGAAGGCCTTCTCTGTGTAATAAGGCAACTTTTATTCACAGTGAAGTTCTGCCCCTCACCTTCCTGTCATTTCCTGGAAAGCTCAGAGGAAACTTGTCCCAGACCATTGTTCTGAGTTCATTTAATTCCTCTAAAAATCATTTACTACTCCCTCACAATTGCCTACACCCCCCATTTCCCTCTCCCTTATTAAGAAGGAATTCAATCCTCAACCATCTGACCCTTCTTTGAGTCTCATATTTGCAGGACTCCAATATACATATGCACATTAATTTGTTATGGCTTCTTTTTCTATTTATCTGTCTATTGTCATTTATTTCAGTAAACCTTCAGTGAGTAGAAAGGAAGCTTTCACTCTGCCCCTACAGCACTAACACTTCTTATAGTATGTATGAAAATTATTATAAATTGTGTGATTTAATTATCTGATTTTTCTCCTCTTTTAGACAACATGTCCATGTAACAAATAGACTGAGCTGCTTGTAATCTCTTTCTTATCCTCCCTATCTAGCACAACTTAATGCAAATATTATGCACTCAATATAGTTTTGAATAGTTAACTAGATAATTATACTGACTCTTTTCAAAGTTGAATTGCTGTATCTGGGCTCACCACTGGCTCCATCTCTAAAATAATGAGTGGTAATGAGTTAAGGGGGAAAATATGATAGCCATTAAGTTTCAGGGACTAATCCAGCATTTTTCAAACTCAATTTGACCTTTTGAATCCACATATTTTTATTAATAATTGTTTTACAAAATCTGTATTTTTACTTTAAAGATGAACTAAAAAATATGAGCATATTCTGGATTATATGAACAACCATCTGATCACTGAGAACTATCATGTGATTTTAGTGCCCACAGCTGTTTAAAATTGTGCTGGTGACATTAAGTTGCAAGTGACTAAGAGGAGAAACAGCTGTATCTAATACTTTAATGGTATGTTAGAGTTAAGTAAATAGTAAAGGCCAACAGAAGTCTTGGTTCACTCTGAGAACTAAGTTGTCTCAATAGTTCTAATGGAGAGAAGTCGAGGGACATTTTAGAATACAGTATTAGCATGGGCATGCTGAATTCAGAAGGTCCCACATTGCAATTATCAGCACCATATTTACATTAGCAATTAGTTTCAGCCAAACTCACATTAGTAGTTGTGTTAAATTGTTGCTAAAATTAAATTTTCTTATTTCATAATTTTGCTTTTATTTAATTTAAAATTTAAAGTTTTATAATTGGGTAAGAGTTGTCTGCAGAATTTATATATAAAATTGTGGTTTATTTCTTATTAAATTAACACTAAAACTAATATAAGTCAATATGGGGCGTCTAGAGAACTATTTTCTTTTAACAAAAGGGTTTCCTGAGGTTTGCAATTTAGGTAGATTGGTGCATTTAGTAAACAGAATCTTTGTGCTGGATATAGTATAAGTCATGATAGGGGAGGAAAAATAATGTTCACTCTATCCCTTTTGAGTTGTCAGCTGGGACTCCTGTAACAGACAGATTAACAACAGGAAAAAAGCACAAAAGTTTATTAACAAGTAAACCATATATATACAGTACCCAGAGAAAGGAGTATATCTCAAAGATACAAAGATACTACTTTGAATTCTACCTTAAATACTATGACAGCTGAAACAAAGAAAGAGGAGTGTAGGGAAGTCTGGTTATGGAGGCAAGGGAGAAAGATTTAGGGTTGAGGAGACAGAGCGAGATGGTTGAATATAACCCTCCACTGATCGCCCTCCTCATAGGGACACCAAATTTGACAACTATCCACACACAAAAGAACATCTTCATGAGAACTAAAAATCAGGGAGTAATCCCAGTACGTGGTTTTAACTTCATATCACTGAAAGGGGCACTGAAGAGGGTAGGAAAGAGTCTTCAATTGCCAAGGCCACCCTCCACCCATCCCTTGGCAGTAGACATGTGGCACAAAGAGAATCTGTGGGCTTGGGGGAGGGAGAACTCAAGAGATTGTGGGACTTTGAATTAAAACTCAGTGCTGGCCTGTCACAGTGAAAAACAACACCAGGCAGACCACAACCTGAGCCCACAGAGAGAACATTTAGACCAGACCTAGCCAGAGAGGAATCACTCATACCAGCAGTCAGAACCTGAGTCCCAGCAAGCCTTGCCTCCATGGGCTAAATTTCTCCAGGGTCATAAATAAAGTTGAAAGGCAGTCTAGGCTACAAGAATGACAATTCCTGGGCAAGGCCTTGTGCTGTACTGGGTTCAGAGTCAGTGGACTTGAGAGCATGCAATCTAGTGGGACGCCAGTACAGGTGGCTAAAGGTATGCTTGCACTACTCCTCTCCCAACCTCAAGCAGTGCAGTTTGCAGCTCTTGGAAAGACACCTCCCCTCCACTTGAGGAGAGAAGAGGGAAGAATAAAGAATAATTTGTCTTGTGTCTTGGATACCAGCTCAGTCACAGTGGAATAGGGCATCGGGCAGTGTTTTGAGGCCCCTATTCCAGGCCCTAGCTCTCAGATGACATTTCTAGAAATACCCCGGGCCAGAAGAGAGCTCACTGCCTTGAAGGTAAGGACTTACTTCTGATAGGATTAATCATCTGCTGACTAAAGAGCTCCTGGGCCCTGCATAACCAGCAGTGGTGCCCAGGCAGTACTCTCTGTGGGCCTTAGATGAGACTCAGATATGTGTGGGCTTCAAGTATGAACCAGCACATTGCCAGCTATGGTGGCTATGGGGAGGGACTTCTTCTACTTAAGAAAAGGAGAGGGAAGAGTAAAGGGGACTTTGTTTTGCAGCTTAGATACCAGCTCCCCCAAGTAGACTCCCAAGTGAACTCTTGGGGTCCACAGTTCCAGGCCTATGCTCTTGAATGGCATTTCTGGGCCTGCCTGGGGTCAGAGTAGAGCCCACTGTCCTTAACGGAGGGTCCAGGCCTGACACCATTCACACAAGCTGATGGAAGAGACCTTGGACCTTGAATCAACATCAGCAGTAGCCAGGCAGTATTTGCTGTGAGCCTGGAGCAATGGTGGCCACAGGGAGAGACTCCTCTGCTTGTGAAAAGAGGAGAGAAGAGTGGGAAGGACTTTATCTTGTGATTTGGGTGCTAGCTCATCCACATTAGAATAGAGTACCAAGTAGATTCCTATTCAACCCTAGGCTTTGGCTCCTAGAAAACATCTGTGGATCCTCATGGGACTGGCAGTAACTCATCACCCTAAAGGGAAGGACACAAGCCTGGCTGGCTTCACCACCTGTCGATTATAGAGCCCCACAGCTCTAAGTGAACATCGGTGGTAGCCAGACAGTTTTAACCCTGGGCCTTGGGCAAGACCCAGTGCTGTGGTGGCTTTAGGTCTTACTCAGCACAGTCCCAGTTGTGACCACAGGGGTACTTGTGTTACTCCTTCCTCAACTCCAGGCAGCTCAACATACAGCAAGAGACTTGTTTGGGAGAAATTAAGGGAAGAGAACAAGAGTCTGCCTGGTAATACAGAGAATTATGGATCTTATCCAAGACCATTAAGTTGGTACCTCTTTGAGTCTGCAAAAGCCACAGTGTTACTGGGATTGGGGTGCCCTGAAATGCAAATATGGCTGCAGTGACCAAAAATGTAGATGACCACACCCAAGTCCCCTCAAATACCGGGAAAGCCTTCCTAAGAAGGACATATACAAACAAATACAAACTGTAAAGATTACAATAAATGCCTAACTCTTCAATGCCCAGACACTGATGAATGTCCACAAGCATCAAGACCATCCAGAAAAAAAAAATATGAACTAAATAAGGCACCAGTTGAGCAATCTTGGAGAAACAGAGATATGTGATTTTTCAGAGAGAGAATTTAAAATAGCCATTTTGAGAAAACTCCATGAAATTCAAGATAGCACAGAAGGAATTTAGAACCCTATCAAATAAATTTAACAAAGAGATTGAAGTAAAATGAATCAAGCAAAAATTCTGGAGTTGAAAAATGCAGTTGACATACTGAAACATACATCAGAGTCTCTTAACAGCAGAACTGATCAAGGAGAAAAAAGAATTAGTGAGCTTGAAAGCAGGCTATTTGAAAATACACAGTCAGAGGAGATGAAAGAAAAAAACAAAGAATGAAGTGTCCCTACAAGATCTAGAAAATAGGTCTAAAATGGCAAATCCAAGAGTTATTGAACTTAAATAAAGAGGAGATAGAGAGAGGTAGAAAGTGTATTCAAAGGGATAATAACAGAGAACTTTTCAAACCTAGAGAAAGAGATCAATGTCCATGTACAAGAAGGTTATAGAATCCCAAGCAGGTTTAACCCAAAGTAAAGTATCTCAAGACATTCAATAATCAAACTCCCAAAGGTCCCAAACTCCCAAGGGATAAAGAAAGGATCCCAAAAACAGAAAGAGAAAAGGAACAAATAGCATACAATGGAGCTCCAATACCTCTGGCAGTAGACTTTTCAGTGGGAACCTTACAGGCCAGGAGAGAGTGGCATGACATATTTAAAGTGCTGAATTAAAAACTTTTACCCTAGAATAATATACCTGGCAAAAATATCATTCAAACATGAAGGAGAAATAAGTACTTTCATAGACAAAGAAAAATTGAGAGACTTCAACACCAGATCTGTTCCACAAGAAATGCTGCAGGGAGTTCTTCAATCTGAAAGAAAAAGATGTTAATAAGCAAAAACAAACAAACAAACAAACAAAAACTTTACTGGTAATAGTAAGTACACAGAAAAACACATAATATTATAATACTGTAATGGTGGTTTGTAAACTATTCATATCTTGAGTAGAAAGACTAAAAAGTGAACTGATCAAAAATAACTACAACTTTTCAAGACAGCGACAGTATAAAAAGATATAAATAGAAACAACAAAAAGTTAAAAAGTGGAGAAACGAAGTAAAAGTGTAAAATGTTTATTAGTTTTTGCTTCACTTGTTTGTTAGGCTGTTTTCTTCTGCATCAGTGTCAAGTTGTCAAAAGTTTAAAATAATGGATTCTAAGTTAGAATTTGCAAGCCTCATAGTAACTTCAAGTAAAAAAGTACGATAAACACACAAAATATAAAAAGCAAGAAATAAAACATATCACCAGAGAAAATCACCTTCACTAAAGGAAGACACATAGGAATGAAAGAAGGAAGAAAAAAACACACAGGATGCACACAAAATAACCAGAAAACAACAACAACAACAAAAAATAGCAGGAGTAAGTCATTACTTACCAATAATTGCATTGAATGTAAATGAATTAAACTCTTCAATCAAAAGATATCCGGTTGCTGAATGGATAAAAGTCAAACTCAGTTATGTATTGCCTACAACACATTTCACCTGTAAAGACAGACAGTCTGAAAATAAACAAATGGAAAAAGATATTCCATGCAAATGGAAACCAAAAAAGAGCAGGAGTAACTACACTTAGACAAAATAGATTTCAGGACAAGGCCTATAAAAAGAGACAAAGATGACTATATAATGATAAAGGGGTCAGTTCAGCAAGAGAATATAACAATTGTAAATAAATATGCACCCACCTGGCATGGTGGTGCATGCATATAGTCCCAGAACTTTGGGAAGCTGAGGCTAGCTGCTTGCTTGAGCTCAGGAATTTAAGACCAGGTGGTCAACATGGTCAAACCCCATCTCTACAAAAAACAGAAAAAATTATCCAGGTGTGGAGGCATGCACCTGTTAGTCCCAGCTGCTCGGAAGGCTGGGTTGGGAGAATTGCTTCAGCCAGGGAGGTTGAGTCTGCACTAAACTGTGATCTTGCCACTGCATTTTAGTTTGGGTGACAGAGTGAGACTCTGTCCAAAGAGAAAAAGAAATGCACCAACTCTAGAGCACCAGATATATAAAGCAAAATTATTAGAGCTAAATAAAGAGATAGACTCCAATACAATAATAACTGGAGATTTCAACACCCTACTTTCAGCTTTGTACAGATCGTTCAGACAGAAAATCAACAAAGAAACATCAGGCTTAATCTGCATTATAAACCAAATGGACCTAATATAGATATTTACAGAACATTTCATCCGACAACAGCCCAGTACACATTCTTTTCCTCAGCACATGGAAAAGACATATGTTAGGCCAAATATCCTTCCTCAGTTCAAGGATAGACATATGTTAGGCCACAAAAACATCTTAACAATTTTAAAATATTGAAGTAATATCAAGTATCTTCTCTGACTTTGTATTAGTTCCTTTTCATGCTGCTGATAAAGACATACCTGAGACTAGATAATTTACAAAAGAAAGAGATTTAACTGGACTCACAGCTCCCCATGGCTGAGAGGCCTCATAATCATGACAGAAGGCAAGAAGGAGCAAGATGGTGGCAGGCAAAGAGAGAGCTTGTGCAGAGAAACTCCCATTTTTAAAACCATCAGCTGTCTTGAGACCCATTCACTATCATGAGAAGGGCACAGGAAAGACCCACTCCCATGATTCAGTCATTTCCCACTGGGTCCCTCCCACAACACCTGAGAATTGTGGGAGCTACAAGATGAGATTTGGGTGGGGACACAGAGCCAAAGTATATCAGATTTCAATGGAATAAAATGGGAAATCAATAACAAGATGAATTTTGGAACCTATACAAACACATGAAAATTAAACAGTATGTTCCTGACTGACCAGTGGGTCAATAAAGGAATTAAGAAAAAATTGAAAAAAGTCTTGAAAGAAATGATGATGGAAACACACATACCAGAAGCTATGGGATAAAGTGAAAGTGGTACTAAGAGGGAATTTTATAGCTATTAGCACCTACATCAAAAAAGTAGAAAAACTCCAAATAAATGACCTAACGATGCATCTTTTTTTTTTCTTATTTTTTTAAGACAGGGTCTCACTGTGTCACTCAGGGTGGAGTGCAGTTGCAACCTCTGCCTCCCAAACTCAAACAATCCTCCCACTTCAGCTTTCCAAGAAACTGAGACTACAAGCATGGGCCAACACACTCAGCTAAGTTTTTTTTTTTTTTTTTTTTTTTTTTTTTTTTGTAGACAAGCTTTCATCATTCTGCCTAGGCTGGTCTCAAACTCCTGGGCTCAAGAGATCCACCTGCCTTGGCCTAACAAAGTGCTGGGGTTACAGGCATGAGCCACCATGCCTGGCCCTAACAATGCATCTTAAAGAACTAGAAAGGCAAGAGCAAACCAAACCCAAAATTAGTAGAAGAAAAGAAATAATAATGATCAGAGTACAAATAAATGAAATTGAAATGAATGAAATAATACAAAAGATCAACAAAACAAAAAATTGGTAGTTTGAAAAAATAAATGAAATTGACAGACCTTTAGTCAGACTAAGAAAAAAAGGAGCAACAACCCAAATAAATGAAATCAGAGATGAAAAGGAGACATTACAACCAATATTGCAGAAATTGAAAGGATTATTAGAGGCTACTATGAGAAACTATATGCCTTAAATTGGAAAACCTAAAAGAAATGGATAAACTCCTAGATAGATACAACATACCAAGATTGAACCATGCAGAAATTCAGAACCTAAACAGACCAATAGTGAGTAATGAAATTGAAGCTGTAATAAAAAGTCTCCTAGCCTGGCACCCGACAGCTTCACTGCTGAATTTTACCAAACATTTAAAGAACCAATGCCTACTCAAACTATTCTAAAAAATAGATGATGGAATATTTCCAAACTCATTCTATGGGTCACTATTACCCTGAAACCCAAATAAGACAAAGACGCATCAGGGAAACAACAACAAGCAATGACACCAATATCTCTGATGAACACTGATGCAAACATTCTCAACAATATGCTAGCAAAACTTCAACAACACATTAAAAAGATCATTCATCACAATTAAGCAAGGATGGTTCAACATACACAAATTGATCAATTGGATACACCATATTAAGATAATGAAGGTCAGAAACCATATGACCATTTCAATTGATGCTAAAAACGCATCTGATAAAATTCAACATATTTCTTCATGATAAAAATCCTGAAAAAATTGAGTATAGAAAGAGTATACTCAACAAAACAAAAGCCGTATTTGACAGACCCACAGCTAGTAGTATACTGAATGGGGAAAAACTGAAAGGCTTTTCTCTAAGATCTGGAACACAGCAAGGATGCCCACTTTCACCACTGTTATTCAACGTGGTGCTGGAAGTCCTAGCTAGAGCAATCAGGTAAGAAAAAGACACAAAGGGAATCTAAATTGGAAGGAAAAAGTCAGATTATCCTTGTTTGCTGATGATATGATCTTATATTTGGAAAAACCTAAAGACCACAACCAAACCAAACAAAACAAAACAAAAAAAACCTGTTAAAACTGATAAACAAAGTCAGTAGAATTGCAGGATACAAAAATCAACAAACAAAATCAGTTGCCTTTGTATGGGCCTGTGGTGAACAATCTGAAAAAGAAATCAAGAAAGTTATCCCATTTACAATAGCTACTAATAGGCCAGGCACGGTGGTTCCCGCCTATAATCCCAGCACTCTGGGGGGCCGAGGCGGGCGAATCACAAGGTCAGGAGATTGAAACACAGTGAAACCCCGTCTCTACTAAAAATACAAAAAAATTAGCAACTCCTTAGAGACCTACAAAGAGACTTAGACTCCCACACAATAATAATGGGATACTTTAACACCCCACTGTCAACATTAGACAGATCAATGAGACAGAAAGTGAATGAGGATATCCAGGAATTGAACTCAGCTCTGCACCAAGCAGACCTAATAGACATCTACAGAACCCTCCACCCCAAATCAACAGAATATACATTCTTCTCAGCACCACATCACACTTATTCTAAAATTGACCACATAGTTGGAAGTAAAGCACTCCTCAGCAAATGTAAAGGAACAAAAATTATAACAAACTGTCTCTCAGACCACAGTGCAATCAAACTAGAACTCAATTAAGAAACTCACTCAAAACCGCTCAACTACATGGAAACTGAAAAACCTGCTCCTGAATGACTACTGGGTACATAACAAAATGAAGGCAGAAATAAAGATGTTCTTTGAAACCAATGAGAACAAAGATACAACATACCAGAATCTCTGGGACACATTTAAAGCAGTGTATAGAGGGAAATTTGTAGCATGAAATGCCCACAAGAGAAAGCAGGAAAGATCTAAAATTGACACCCTAACATCACAATTAAAAGAACTAGAGAAGCAAGAGCAAACACATCCAAAAGCTAGCAGAAGGCAAGAAATAAATAAGATCAGAGCAGAACTGAAGGAGTTAGAGACACAAAAAGCCATTCAAAAAATCATTGAATCCAGGAGCTGTTTTTTTTTTTTAAAAAAGATCAAGAAAATTTATAGACCGCTAGCAACACTGATAAAGAAGAAAAGAGAGAAGAATCAAATAGACACAATAGAAAATGATAAAGAAGATATCACCACCGATCCCACAGAAATACAAACTACCATCAGAGAATACTATAAACACCTCTATGCAAATAAACTAGAAAATCTAGAAGAAATGGATAAATTCCTGGACACATATACCTTCTCAAGACTAAACCAGGAAGAAGCTGAATCCCTGAATAGACCAATAGCAGGCTCTGAAATTGAGGCAATAATTAATAGCCTACCAACCAAAAAAAGTTCAGGACCAGACAGATTCACAGCCAAAGTCTACCAGAGGTACAAGAAGGAGCTGGTACCATTCCTTCTGAAACTGTTCCAATCAATAGAAAAAGAGAGAATCCTCCCTAACTCATTTTATGAGGCCAGCATCATCCTGATACCAAAGCCTGGCAGAGACACAACAAAAAAAGAGAATTTTAGACCAATATCCCTGATGAACATCAGTGCAAAAATCTTCAATAAAATACTGGCAAACAGAATCCAGCAGCACATCAAAAAGCTTATCCACCATGATCAAGTGGGCTTCATCCCTGGGATGCAAGGCTGGTTCAACGTACGCAAATCAATAAATGTAATCCAGCATATAAACAGAATCAAAGACAAAACCACATGATTACCTCAATAGTTGCAGAAAAGGCCTTTGACAAAATTCAACAGCACTTCATGCTAAAAACTCTCAATAAATTCGGTATTGATGGGACATATCTCAAAATAATAAGAGCTATTTATGACAAACCCACAGCCTATATCATACTGAATGGGCAAAAACTGGAAGCATTCCCTTTGAAAACTGGCACAAGACAGGGATGCCCTCTCTCACCACTCCTATTCAACATAGTCTTGGAAGTTCTGGCCAGGGCAATGAGGCAGGAGAAAGAAACAAAGAGTATTCAATTAGGAAAAGAGGAAGTCAAATTGTCCCTGTTTGCGGATGACACGATTGTATATTTAGAAAACCCGGCCGGGCGCGGTGGCTCAAGCCTGTAATCCCAGCACTTTGGGAGGCCGAGATGGGTGGATCACGAGGTCAGGAGATCGAGACCATCCTGGGTAACACGGTGAAACCCCGTCTCTACTAAAAAAAAATACAAAAAACTAGCTGGGCGAGGTGGCGGGCGCCTGTAGTCCCAGCTACTCCGGAGGCTGAGGCAGAAGAATGGCATAAACCTGGGAGGCGGAGCTTGCAGTGAGCTGAGATCCGGCCACTGCACTCCAGCCTGGGCGACAGAGCGCGACTCCGTCTCAAAAAAAAAAAAAAAAAAAATAGAAAACCCCATTGTCTCAGCCCACAATCTCCTGAAGCTGATAAGCAACTTCAGCAGTCTCAGGATACAAAATCAATGTGCAAAAATCAAAAGCATTCTTATATACCAATAACAGACAGAGAGCCAAATCATGAGTGAGGTCCCATTCACAATTGCTTCAAAGAGAATGAAATACCTAGGATTCCAACTTACAAGGGATGTGAAGGACCTCTTCAAGGAGAGCTACAAACCACTGCTCAACGAAATAAAAGAGGACACAAACAAACGGAAGAACATTCCATGCTCATGGATAGGAAGAATCAATATCATGAAAATGGCCATACTGCTCAAGGTAATTTATAGATTCAATGCCATCCCCATCAAGCTACCAATAACTTTCTTCACAGAACTGGAAAAAAACTACTTGAAAGTTCATATGGAACCAAAAAAGAGCACACATTGCCAAGTCAATCCTAAGCCAAAAGAACAAAGCTGGAAGCATCACACTACCTGATTTCAAACTATACTACAAGGTTACAGTAACCAAAATGGCATGGTACTGGTACCAAAACAGAGACATAGACCAATGGAACAGAACAGAGCCCTCAGAAATAATACCACACATCTACAACCATCTGATCTTTGGCAAACCTGACAAAAACAAGAAATGGGGAAAGGATTCCCTATTTAATAAATGGTGCTGGGAAAACTGGGTAGCCATATGTAGAAAGCTGAAACTGGATCCTTTCCTTTCACCTTATACAAGAATTAATTCAAGGTGGATTAAAGATTTAAATGTTAGACCTAATACCATAAAAACCCTAGAAGAAAACCTAGGCAATACCATTCAGGACATAGGCATGGGCAAGGACTTCATGTCTAAAACACCAAAAGCAATGGTAACAAAAGCCAAAATTGACCAATGGGATCTAATAAAACTTTTTAATTAGATCTTCTGCATAGCAAAAGAAACTACCATCGGAGTGAACAGGCAGCCTGCAGAATGGGAGAAATTTTTGCCATCTACACATCTGATAAAGGGCTAATATCCAGAATCTACAAAGAACTCAAACAAATTTACAAGAAAAAAGCAAACAACCCTGTCAAAAAGTGAGCGAAGGATATTAACAGAAACTTCTCAAAAGAAGACAATTATGCATCCAACAGACACATGAAAAAATGTTCATCATCACTGGCCATCAGAGAAATGCAAATCAAAACCACAATGAGATACCATCTCACACCAGTTAGAATGGCAGTAATTAAAAAGTTAGGAAACAACAGGTGCTGGAGAAGATGTGGAGAAATAGGAACATATTTACACTATTAGTGGGACCGTAAACTAGTTCAACCATGTGGAAGACAGTGTGGCGATTCTTCAAGGATCTAGAACTGGAAATACCATGTGACCCAGCCATCCTATTCCTGGGTATATTCCCAACGGATTATAAATGCTTCTATAAAGACACATGCACATGTTATGTTTATTGCAGCACTATTCACAATAGCAAAGACTTGGAACCAACCTAAATATCCATCAGTGATAGACTGGATTAAGAAAATGTGGCACATATACACCATGGAATACTATGCAGCCATAAAAAAGGATGAATTTTTGTCCTTTGTAGGGACATGGAAGAAGCTGGAAATCATCATTCTCAGCAAACTATCACAAGGAGATAAAACCAAACACCTCATGTTCTCACTCCTAGGTGGGAACTGAACAATGAGAACACTTGGACACAGGAAGGGGAACATCACACCCTGGGGCCTTTTGTGGGGTGGGTGGAGCGGGGAGGGATAGCTTTAAGAGATATACCTAATGTAAATGACAAGTTAACGGGTGTAGCACACCAACATGGCACATGTATACATATGTAACAAAACTACATGTTGTGTACATGTACCCTAGAACTTAAAGTATAATAAAAAACAAACAAACAAGCAAAAAATTAGCCAGACGTGGTGGCATACACCTGTAGTCCCAGCTACTGGGGAGGCTGAGGCAGGAGAATCACTTGTATCCAGGAGGCAAAGGTTGCAGTGAGCCGAGATCATGCCACTGCACTCCAGCCTGGGTGACAGAGTGAGACTCTGTCTAAAAACAAAACAAAACAAAAGCAAATAACAAAAAACAAACCGTAGCTATTAATACAATACAATAAAATACCCAAGAATTAACTTAATCAAAGAGGTGACAGATCTCAATAATAAAAACTGTGAAACACTGATGAAAAAAATTTAAGAGAACACAAAAATGGAAAGGTATTCCATATTCATGGATTAGAGGAATCAGATTGGCAAAATGTTCGTTCTACCCAAGGCAATCTATAGATTCAATGCAATCTGTATCATAATACCAACAACATTCTTCCTAGAAATAGGAAAAACCAGTATCTTTTACATGGAACTACAAAAGACCCAGAATAGCCAAATGTGTCCTGGGCAAAAAGAACAAAAGTGGAAGAATCATATTACCTAACTCCAAATTATACTACAGGGCTATAATAACTAAAACAACATGGTACTGGCATAAAAACAGACACATAGACCAATGGAGCAGAATAGAGAACCCAGAAAGAAATTCATACATTTAAAGTGAACTCATTTTCAATAAAGGTGCCAAGAACATGCGTAGGGGAAGAACAATCTCTTCAATAAATGACACTGGGATAACTGGATATCTATATTCAGAAGAATGAAACTAGACCCCTATTTCTTGCCATATACAAAAATCAAATCCAAATGAATTATGATTAAAATCTAAGACCTCAATCTATAAAACTACTAAAACATTAGGGAAATTCTCTGGGACGTTGTTCTGGGCAAAGATTTCTTGAGTTATCTCTACAAGTATGAGCTACCAAAGCAAAAATGGACAAATGAGATCATATCAAGTTAAAAACCTTCTGCACAGCAAAGGAAACAATCAGCAAAGTGAAGAGGAAACCCACAGAATGGGAGGCCATATTTGAAAACTATCCATCTGACAAGTGATTAGTAAACAGAATATATAAGGAGCTCATGTGACTCTATTAGAAAAAAATCTAATAATGGGCAAAAGATCTGAATAGACATTTCTCAAAAGAAGACATATAAATGGCAAACAAGTTTATGCAAAGGTACTTAACAACATTGATTATCAGGGGAACCCACCCCCAGTATTTCAATGTAGGTTCTTTCTATTTTCCCTAAGTATTGGCCGGCTGAGAAATACAGAGAAAGAGTACAAAGAGAGGAAGTTTGCAGCTGGGCTGCCGGGGGTGACATCACATATTGGTAGGACTGTGATGCCCATCTGAGCCTCAAACCAGCAAGTTTTTTATTAAGGGTTTCAAAAGGGGAGGGGTGTAAAACAGGGAGTAGGTACAGAGATCACATGGTTCAAAAGGCAAAAAGCAGGATTACTAATAAGGGTCTAACAAAGATCACATACTTCTGAGGGAACAGGACAAAGGGAAAAGCAGAACCACTGTTAAGGGTCCAACAAAGATCACAAGGCAAAGGTCAGAAGCAGAACTACTGATAAGGGTCTATCTTCAGCAGTGCACCTGTTGTCTTGATAAACATCTTAAACAACAGAAAACAGCATTCGAGAGCAGAGAACTGGTCTGACCACAAACTTACCAGGGCAGAGTTTTTCCCCACCCTAATAAGCCTGAGGGCACTGCAGGAGACCAGGGCATAGCTCAGTCCTTATCTTAACTGCATAAGACAGACACTCCCAGAGTGGCCATTTATAGACCTCCCCCAAGGAATGCATTCCTTTCCCAGGGTATTAATATTAATATTCCTTGCTAGGAAAAGAATTTAATGATATCTTCCCTACTTGCATATCCATTTATAGGCTCTCTGCAAGAAGAAAAATATGGCTCTTTTTGCTTGACCCTGCAGGCAGTCAGACCTTATGGTTGTCTTCCCTTGTTCCCTAAAAATCATTGTTATTCTGTTCTTTTTCAAGGTTCACTGATTTCATACTGTTCAAACACACATGTTTTACAATTAATTTATACAGTTAACACAATTATCACAGTGGTCCTGAGGTGATGTATATCCTCAGTTTATGAGGATAACAGGATTAAGAGATTAAAGACAGGTGTGAGAAATTATAAAAGTATTATTTGGGAACTGATAAATGTCCATATTAAAATGAAATCTTCACAATTTATGTTCCTCTGCTGCGGCTCCAGCTGGTCCCTCTGTTCAGGGTCCCTGACTTCCTACAAAGATTGATCACCAGAGAAATGTGAGTCAATCTACCATGAGATGTTATCTCACCCCAGTTAAAATGACTTTTATTCCAAAGATGCCAGCAGCAAGTGCTGGTGAGAATGTGGAGAAAACGGGGCATTTGTACACTATTGGTGGAATGTAAATTGGTACAACCACTATGGAGAACAGTTTGGAAGTTCCTCAAGAAACTAAAAATAAAACTACCAAATGGTTCAGAAATTTTACTGCTAGGCATATACCCAAACTAAATCAGTATGTCAAAGAGATATCTACATTCTCATGTTTATTCGCAGCACTGTTCACAATAACCAAGATTTGGAAGCAACCTAGGTGTCCATCAACAGACGAATGGATAAAGAAAATGCACATTTACACAATGCAGTATTATTAAGGTATAAAAAAGAATGAGATCCAGTCTTCTGCAACAATATGGATGGAACTGGAGGTCATTATGTTAAGTGACATAGCCAGGCATAGAAAGAAACTTCACATATTCTCACTTAATTATCAGAGAGATAGAAAGTAGAAGGAAGGTTGCCAGAGACTAAAGGGTAAGTGGGTGGGGGAAGTGGGGATAGCTAATAGGTACAAAAATATAATTAGATAGAATGAATAGGATTTAGCTTTCAACAGCATAACAGGGTGACTGTAGTCAACAATGATCTATTGTACATTTAAAAATAGCTAAAAGAGTATAATTGGATTTTTTGGTAACACAAAGAAAGGATAAATGCTTGAGGTGATGGGTACTCCATTTACCCTGATGTAATTATTATGCATTTTATGCTATATCAAAATATCTCATGTACCCCATAAATATGTATACCTGCTATGTGCCCACAAAAGTTAAAAAGATATTTTTAAAAGGGTAAGATTTGTTATGAAGATTTAGATTGGTGCCTTCTCCATTGATGAGTCCCTTGTAATTTAGTCATCCTTCTCTTCCTGGTGCAGAGAGGGAGACTCCCTTACATTTCTTTATAAGTGTAAATTTAAGGGCAACTTACACTTTGTTTTCAGAATTCTCCTGTGTCTACAATTCCTAAAATAATCAGCTTAACATAATACTATGACAAAGAGGCACATTTTCAGGGTGCCATATTCTGACCTCTTACAGTCTTATTTTGGGGTGGTGTATTCCCATCTCCTAAAATTACATTTCAGAGTGGCATACTTTGGTTCCTCTTCAACAGTAGTTGTTGTTGAATTTAATCAATGTGCACCAAAGTGTTATTTCCAAATTAAAAAATAATTGTTAGAACATAGAAATAGTCACATTATTTTCTGGCTAAAGGAATTTTACAATAACTTTATTGAATTCTTTTCAAATTTTGTTTACTTTTTTCCAAATTCGGAAGCAAACTATTACATTTTGATTGCGTTTTTAGGAGGAAAAAAATGTTTGGTGTGGCTGTACTTGGAAGGACACTCCTAGAGATTCCACATCTCACAGCCTCATTGTTGCCAAGTGACAGCAAGACAGATTGACTGCCAAGTGTGGCTCTTGAGATTTATCACTGATTTTGGACCCAAGTAAGCTTTTGAGTTTAGTCATATTGAACAGAAGGAAATGAGATGATTTATAGTTGAATTTGAGAATCATGAGAACAGCGAGAAATCTGAATCCCCCAGACTCCTGTGCTGCAGGCTCATTTAGTTGACTGGTGTCAAATGATTTCAATTAAGTCATATAGAATATTGTTTTGGGAACTCAGATTTTATTTAAAAAGATATTTATACGATTCTAAAAAAATTATGGCTTAGAACTGATATAAGACTATCAGTCCTGCTCACTGTTAAAGTTTTAGAAATAGAACCAATAGTCAGCCTATACTAGATGGTGAGGAGCTTAAAATTGATTCCTGTGAAGAGGAACAAAGATTTCATCTTGACCTAACGGGGAGTGCTGATCTGTTTCTGTACCAATTACCTATGTCTCAAGTGCTTGCAGAAGGACTAACAAGAAGGGTTGGTGGGGGTGTAACTCTACTTTGTTTTACTCCTCTTGATTCTAAACAGAAAGAGAAACAAATAACTGTGATATATACACATTTGAAACATGGGTAGAAATGAAAATGACAAATTTGATGTCTGGAAAAAGGTATAAGTTTCAGAAAGAAAAAGCGTATCTCAACAAACTTTTAAATATTTATGAGAGTAAAATATCAGAATCTGTACATAGTCTTTCCAAAAATTACATGAAAAAGGGTGGTAGCTAGAAAATAATAAAAAATGTCACATTTATTATTTTTTGGTACCTGGCCTTTAGAGATATTTTTCACATTCAAATCAGAAAAATAGTCCATGTCCATAAGGGTTGGAAGAGGCAGACCCCATGTATAGAAGCCAGCATCTGGCTGACTGTATTCCCAGTGAGTGTAACTCCCAGATGATAATGGCCAGCAAAGAGCTACATTGTGCTCACCCACAAAACTCTTCTCAAGATAGGCTCATGTTTTTAAACAGACCTTTAAAACAGAAAACCTATAAAAATAGTAAGCATTATGTGTAACATCCAAAGGAGGTAAAGTTTGCTTATTTCTCTTCTGTTTCTTTTACTTCCTCTATTTTATTTGTTCTACTTTCTTTTTCTTTCACCATCTGAATAAAGCCTCATGAAACCAACTGGACCCTGTTTATTTAAAAATGTTTAATGAACTCATAAAAATACAGAGTGTGATGGGGCTTCCTTCTGAGAACCAGCATGTATCACTGTGGGCCTGGGATGTCTGCTTCAAGACAAACATGAAGCACAGGATCCCCAGTTCAGAAAAGGAAGAAAACAAGACGGGACCTAAATACCTTCTACAGAAAAGGTTTCACATCACAGAAAGAAAATCTTAACAGGCATAAAGTATTAGGATTTAGGAACCAGTTTAGATGGACATTGGGATCACAACAAATTCTAGTTGTAAGAAATATTTATACATTCTGTAGAGTACAAAGTACTGCAAACAAGAGACAAGTCATTTAGATAGCTAGCCATTCTCCTTTTATCACTAATTGTCATTACATCTTTCTTAACTTGTCTAACAATGGCTTGGCAACGAATAATTTGTGCCAGATTAATTGTCTGACTTTAATCTCTGACATTATGTATGATTTCTGAGAATAATTTTAAAATTAGCATAATATTTAGCTTTAATATTCTATAAGAATCCTCCTATAAACATGTAAATCGAGCTCATTTCTTTAAGATACTCATTTAATTTCACACAGCTTTCTGGAAGAGTTTTAGAAAAAAACATTATAGGCTGCTTATTAAAAAATAACAAATTTTTTTTTAAATTTCCCTTTTTGGTTTTATTTGAGACAGGGTCTTACTCTGTCACCCAGGCTGGGGTGCAATAAATTTTTGTATGGTAAAAGGAAAATTATGTTGGAGTTAAATTTGGTGAAATAAGTGATAAGAATTTAGAATTACAGTTTTTGTTTATTATAAATTATATTTTATTAATATACAACAGGTAAAATTAGAACATAATCTTTACATAGGTAATATTAGTAAATCTCAAGGAAATAAAAAATTTGTATCAATTGTTTTAACTCTTATACTTTCGTACTAAAGTAATGTATATGTACTTAATGCTTGAACCTATTGTTATTTCAAACTTTCCTCTTTTTCTATCATTTATTACTTTTTGAAAACTAGAGCTCCTCTTCATTATCTCCTTAGACAAGAGTTCACCATAGCGTTCAGAGGCATAACAAGTAGGTTAAATTCAATAACCTTTTAACTTCTCGAAGTGAAGTGATTAAAAACAAATAAATAAGGTGAGGAGAAGAGAAAGAGATAAAGGGATGTGGAAATTCACAGCCCAACTAAGACTCAAAATCATATGTATTCAAAGTGCTAAAGCATAATCAATTCAGTTAAAATTTTCAGTTAAAATTCTGCCAAATTGATCAATCCAATGGCCTTACATGTAATATTCAAACAATTTCCAAGTTGAGGCATGAGTTTGGAAATTGCTTTAAAAAGCACACTGATCCAGGGTTTGGATATGGTGGCTCATGCCTGTTATTCCAGCACTTTGGGAGGCCAAGGCAGGTCGATTGCTTGAGCCCAGGAGTTTGAGACCAGACTGGGTAACATGGTAAAACCCCATCTCTACCAAAAATACAAAAAGAAACCCCCCAAAACAAAAATTAGCCAGGTGTGGTCACATGTGCCTGTAGTTCCAGCTACTCAAGAGGCTGAGGTGAAAAGATCAACTGAGCCTAGGGAGGCTGAGGCTGCAGTAAGCCATGATCATGCCACTACACTCCAGCCTGGGTGACAGAGTGAGACCCTATCTCAGTAAATAAATAAATAAATAAATGCTGATCAATTAGAAGTAAAACTAGAGACATTATAACCATTACCATAGAAATGCAAAAGATCATTTGAGTAGTGATCACTACTATGAACACCTTTATGTGCACAAACTAGACAATCCAGAGGAAATGGGTAAATTCCTGGAAACATACAACCCTCCTAGATTAAATCAGGAAGAAATAGACAGACAAATAACAAGCAGTAAGATTGAATCAGTAATAAAAAAAGATTACCACCACCACCAACAACAAAAAAGCCCAGGACCAGATGGATTCACATCTGAATTCTATCAGACATTCAAAGAAGAATTGATAGCAATCCTATTGAAACCTCCAGATGATTGAGAGAGAATCCTCCTTAAATCATTCTACGAAGCCAGTATCACCCTAATGCTGAAACCAGGAAAGGACTTTACAAAAAAAGAAAACTATTAACCAATACCCTTGATGAACATAGATGCAAAAATCCTCAACAAAATACTAACTAACCAAATCCAAGAGCACATAAAAAAGATAATACATCATGATCAAGTGGGTTCATGCAGACATTCAGGAATGTTTTAACATATGAGTCAATAAATGTGATATATTACATAAACAGAATTAAAGAACCATATGATCATTTCAACAGATGCAGAAAAAGCATTTGATAAAATCCAGCATCCTTTTATGATCAGAAGCCCTCAATAAACTAGGCATAGAAGGGAGTTAGCTCAAAATAATAAAATTTGTATATGAAAACCCAGTCAACATCATACTAAATGGGGAAATGCTGAAATTGTTTTCCTTGAGAAATGGAACAAGACAAGAATGTCCACTTTCACCACTTCTATTCAATGTAGTACTGGAAGTCCTAGCCAGGGCAATCAGGCAAGAGAAAGAAATAAAAGGTATTCAAATCGGAAAAGAGGAAGTAAAACTAGTGCTGTTCACTAGTGGTATGATCCTATACCTAGAAAACCCTAAAGACTCAGTCCAAAAGACTCGTAGATGTGATAAACAAAGTCAGTAGTCTCAGGTTGTAGAATCAATGTACACAAGTCAGATGCACTCAACAACGACCAAGCTAAGAATCAAATCAAGGACTCAACCGCCTTTACCAACAGCTTCAAGAAAAATAAAATATCTAGGAATATACTTAACCAAAGAGGTGAAAGATCTCTACAAACAAAACTACAAAACACTGCCAAAAAGAAAATATAGATGACACAAATAAATGGAAACACATCCCATACTACTAGATGGGTAGAATCAATACTGTGAAAATGACAATACATCCCAAAGTGATCTACAGATCAATGCAATTCCTATCAAAATATATTATTTTTCATAGAACTAGTATAAAAAATCCTAAAATTTATATAGAACCAAAAAAGAGACTGAATAGCCAAAACTATCCTAAGCAAAAAGAACAAATTTGGAGGCATCACATTACTGGACTTCGAATTTTACTACAAGCCTATAGCTACTGAAACAACATGATACTGGTATAATAATAGGCTCTTAGACCAATGGAACAGAATAGAGGACCCAGAAATAAAGCCAAATACTTAAAGCCAACTGATCTTTGACAAAGCATACAAAACTATAAATTAGGGAAAGGACACCCTATTCAATAAATGGTGCTGGGAAAACTGGCAAGCCACATGTAGAAGAATGAAACTTGCTCCTCGTCTCTTACCTTATATAAAAATCAACTCAAGATGGATGAAAGGCTTAAATCTAAGACCTAAAACCATAACAATTCTAGAAGATAACATTAAAGAAATTCTTCGGGATATTGGCCTAGGCAAATAATTCATGACTAAGATCCTAAAAGCAAATGCAAAGAAACCAAAAATAAATAAACAGGACCTAATTAAGCTAAAAAGCTTTTGTACACCAAAAGAAATAATCAACAGAGTAAATAGACAACCCACAGAATGGAGAAAATATTCACCAACTATGCATCTGACAAAGGGCTAGTATCCAGAATCTATAAGGGACTCAAATCAGCAAAAACAAAACAAAAAAATAATAATTCCATCAAAAAGTGGGCAAAGGACAGGAATAGACATTCTCAAAAGAAGATGTACACATGGGCAACAAACATGAAAAAATGGTCAACATCACTAATCATCAGGGAAATGCAAATTAAAGCTATGATGAGACACAACCTTACTCCTGCAAGAATGGCCATATTTAAAAAGTCAAAAAACAATAGATGTTGGCATGGATGTGGTGAAAAGGGAACACTTACACTGCTGGCAGGAATGTAAATTACTATGGAAAGCAGTATGGAGATTCCTTAAAGAAGTAAAAGTAGATCCCAGCAATCCCACTACTGGGTATCTATTCAAAGGAAAATAAGTGATTATATGAAAAAGACACATACGCTCATGTTTATAGCAGCACAATTTGCAATTGCAAAGATATGGAACCAACCTAAATGCCCCTCTACCAATGAATGGATAAAGAAAATGTGGTATTGTGGAAGAGAGTGTGGCGATTCTTCGAGGATCTAGAACCAGAAGTACTACTTGACCCAGCAATCCAATTACTGGGTATATACCCAAAGGAATATAAATCATTATATTTTAAAGATACATGCACACGTATGTTTATTGCAGCAATATTTACAATTGCAAAGACATGGAACCAACCCAAATGCCTATCAATGATAGAATGGATTAAGAAAATGTGGTACATGTACACAATGGAATACTATGCAGCCATAAAAAGGAATGAGACCATGACCTTTGTAGGGACATAGATGAAGCTGGAAGCCATCATACTCAGCAAACTAACACAGGAGCAGAAAACCAAACACTGCATGTTCTCACTCATAAATGGCAGCTGAACAACGAGAACACGGACACAGAAAGGGGAACAACACACATTGGGGCCTGTTGGGGGGACGAAGAGAGGGAAAGCATCAGGACAAATAGCTAATGCAGGTGGGGCTCAATACCTAGGTGATGGGTTGATAGGTGCAGCAAACTATCAACCATGGCACACATTTACCTATGTAATGAACCTGCAAGTTCTGCACATGCATCCTGGAACTTAAAGTAAAATACAAAACAAAACAAACAACAAAAAACAAAATGTGGTATAAATATGCCTAGCCATAAAAAGGAATGCAATAACATCTACTCAGCCATAAAAAGGAATGGAATACTACTCGGCCACAAAAAGGAATGGAATAACATCTTTTGCAGCAACTCAGATGAAGCTGGAGGTCATTGTTCTAAGTGAAATAACTCAGGAATGGAAAACCAAATACCCAAATACTCTATGTTCCCAATGTATGTGGGAGTTAAGCTATGAGGATTCATAGACATACAGAGAGATATAGTGGACTTTGTGGACTCGATGGAGGGGGGTGTTGGGGAAGAATGCAGGAGGGTGAAGGATAAAAGATGACATATTAGATACAGTGTATACTGCTTGGGTGACGGGGGAAACTAAAATCTCAGAAATCACCACTCTAGAATTCATCCACATAACCAGAAACTACTTGTACCCCACAAGCAATTGAAATAAACAAAAAAATTGAAAAATAACACTTAAAAAAATATTAAGTAGCAGAGCCAGCATTTAACCCAGGTAATGTGGCCTCACAGCCCATGCTCTGAACTTCTCTGCAATATCGCCTTTCTGCAAAAAGTTCCCTGAAGTATAGTATATCATTCAACACATCAGAAATAACTTAAATGTCCATCATCAGTATAAATTAACTTACTTAATGTAGATTACTATGCAATTTTTAAAAGGTGGGGCTCATCTAGTTGCGGTCCTGCCTCCCAAGAGGCATTTGGCAATAAATATATGAAAGAGAGAGAAAATAAGAACAAATCTGGAGACATTGTGTTACCCAACTGGTCTGTTTTGGGATCTATCTGCTTCCTGATGTTTCAGTTATCTCTAATTCTTACAAAAGAACTCTTCCAAGTGGGTGCCTTACCTAGTCTTATTTTGCAAATGAGAAATGAGGTTTAGAAAGGCTAAGTTGCTTAAGGTCAAAAGCCTATCAGGTGGCACCAGCGGAAATTCAAACCCTGCTTAGACTGACTTCAAAGCCCCAATTGGTACTGTACAATGATGCCTCCTAGTTTTAAAGCAGTCAAATTGCTAGTCTAATTTTGGAATTTGACACATTTTCCAAATGTATCATATTGCCTCATCCATTTTTTGGAATGAAGGACTGATATGGTGGGGTCAGTCCTATTATAAAAAATTAAAAACGTGTTAGGCTCTAAAAGTTCAAATGAAGCAAACAGATACATTTTGCCTATATTATTGGAATGAAACAATTATCCTGTTTTTATAGATTTTTTTATATGAGTTTTAGCGTTCAGGTAGTACAATAGACATTTGAAAACCATTGTAGGAGAGGCAATATTTCACCTCTACCTTCCTAGAATTTTTCAGCTGGACCTCAGAATTAAACTGGCATAAGAAAAATTAGCAGGAGAAAAGCATACAAATGTATTTAATGTAAGTTTGACATATGTCTTAGCCTGTTTGGGCCACTATAACAAAATATCTTAGACTGGGTAATTTGTAAATTACAGAAATTTATTTCTTACTGTTCTGGAGGCTGGAGAGTCCAAAATCAAGGCGCCAGGAGATTCAGTGTCTAGGGAGGGCCCATTTGTCATAGACAGCTTCTAGCAGAGAACTCGCATGATGAAGGGGGTCAACAATTCCCTTCCACCTCTTCTATAAGGTCACTAAACTCAGGTGCGACAGCTCTGCCCTCATGACATAATCACCTCATAAAGGCCCCATTTCTTATTACTATCAAAGTAGAGACTAAATTTCAACATGTAAATTTTGGTAGGGGGACACATTCAGACCACAGCAACATGAAATGGGAATCCTCATTAGGAAACAAAGACCCAAAGAAGTATCAAAGTCTAAGTGTTTTTACATTATCTTGAACAAAGAGAGGCAATTGTGAAAATATAACATAACTATGTGGGGAGGCTAAAGAAAGATGAGTTAACTTAACAAAGCCTGTTTGTATAGAACTCTCTCAGTCTCAAATTCCCAGCCTTGATAAGAAGAATGCTACTTCCCTTCTGGTCTAGAGAGAACATCTTCCATACGGAAAGTTTAACTCCTGCTTTCAGGAAGAAAGGGGGCTGGGTCAGTGTATCCTTTTTGCACCTGCTGGTTTCTTTTAATTACTTTTAGTTCAAATTAATCTTTATACTAAAGTGACATATTTTGGAATAGCGCCTTCTGCTTCCCTTCTCAATGTAGTTCAGGCATACTTTGTTTTACTGACTTTGCTTTATTGAGCTTTGAAGATACTGCATTGTTTGCAAATTGAAGGTCTGTGTCAGCCCTGCTTGGAGCAAGTCTGTCTGTGCCATTTTTCCAACAGCATATGCTCCCTTCATGTCTCTGTGTCAGCATTTTTTAGTAATAAAGTATTTGAATTAAGGTATGTACTCTTTGGGGACATAATGCTATTGCATACTTAATAGACTACAGTATAGTATAAACATAACTTTTATATGCAGTGGAAAACAATACAATTTGTGTTACTAGTTTTATTGTGATTTTCGTTTTGTGATGGTCTGAAACAGAACCCATAATATCTATAAAATATTCCTATATAAACAAATGACTTCAAGCTGATAAATGAATTATTTAACTCTCCTTTTTCTAACTATGTTTAAAGATAAAATTATAAAATTGTTTAGTTGTTTTTGTGGAATTCAAAGCATTATGAATTTTCAAAAATACATTGATTTTAGTTATTACTGTGGTTCACGTTAGGGAAAATAATCCTTGTTCATAATTTTTACTGAATTTATTTAAAGTTCAAATTCTATTTAGGTTTGTCCTCATAAGCATTAGCTTATCAAAAGAATTTTTAGTTGAAAGAAAAAGTTGAGTCCCCCTTCTCTTTTTAATGGTAAATGTGTGCCTTTTTCTTATCCTCCCTAAACCAACATCAATGTCAAATAATTGTGTATTGTCTGAGCGTACTTGGTTTTAGCAAAAAACGGTAATAATGTTTTGGGTTATAAGTTTGTGTTAAGAATTATGTGGGACAAAGCTGAGCAACTCAGAGTAAAATGTGAGGGGAGACTCTTTCTGTGAATGGAGATTCAGAGGAACAACTGATGTGACAAATATTAAATATTTGAGAGGAGGGTTATGTAGCAAAAAGGGCAAGAAACACTCATGTTTGGAATATGAGAAAGCCCAGGGATGATCCAGGCTTGTTGAAATTGGATCAGAGGGTAGGATAAGCTGGCAGATGAGAGTGGACTGTCCGTCTGGAATGGCTGAATGGACGAAGAACAGGAGAAAAGGAACTACAAGGAGGCAGAGAAGATTTTCTTGGACACGTATACCGTCTTGTGTGAATGAATAGGAGATAGGTTCAGGATGGTTGCTGAGTATAAAAATCAAACATTAGAAATAACTAGACTGTGGTATATGGGGAAAATTCATAATTTTTTCTTCAATAATAAGGTTTTGGAATAATACAAAACCCTTGTATCACAAGACAGATCAACAGGAGAAAAACAGTCAATGTCATTTATGAACATGTTTATTTCATATATACATGAGAGACACTCAGGGAATGAGTGTTTCTCAAAGAAGTGGCTTTGAATTCCGGCTTGTATAGCATCTTCAACAAAGAATGGTACATTTATTAGAAAAGTTACAACAACAAAGACTGAGTTTCTAAGGGAAAAAAACTTGTAGAAAAGCAAATAAATGGCAGGTTAAAGGCTCATTAGTAAAACTTGTTAATATAGATTCCTCTGCATCGTCTCCAGAAAATAAGGATCTAAAGTCTTCAGTGTTACCTTTGTTCTCTCTAGTAGAAGGAAGGCAGGATACCTTTTGTCTTTGTATATCTGTCTTGCTTTTAGGCAAATAGAAGGAAGGCAGAGAGCTTTTCTGTATCTGCTGCTTCTTAACTGCCTTCGGTGTACAATATTTTATATTTTGGGTGGCATATTCTGGTCCCCCACAGTGGGTTTTAGGGAGAAATTTTTACTTAGACTATAAAACTATCAGCATATGATTTGAAGATAAAGAGCTAACTAATTGAACCAGACACCTAGAAAGAGATAAGGCAGAAACCTAGAGAAACACTTTTTGCCTAAAAACTTTACCTGAATGAATGAGCTAAATTTCTCCAAGTCAAAAATAATAATGACATGGCTTGTGATCATTTCTTCATTTCTTGTAGTACTAGATTTCCCCAAAATTTCTGAATTGTCCTTCCTAAATTTCTGATCAAGGAATCTTGCTCTCTATCTTAATGATTAAGTACTTGCTGTTTTGAATACGCATCAGTCTGTAAAGCAAGGCTGTGGGTCTCAGCATTGAAAGTACTGTTGGTAATGACGTGGGTGGGCATAGTGGAAAGTGACTAAGGGAGAATGCCTGGAAGACTTCTGTTGGTGGGGCCCAGTAGAAGTGATGCCATAGAAGTATTTAGTAGCCCTAAACTTAAAACACATATATGTGGTTACATTCTGATTTTACTGCTTACTAGGTATGTAACTTGGAGACAATTTCTTAACCTTCCTTAATCTCAGCTTTTTTAAAATCTGAAAATTGTTCTTGTGAAAATTAAGGGAAATAGATGTGAAAGTTTGTTGTGCATGAGAGGAATATCGGGTAGAATAAAAGCAAGAGACTTTCCTGGAGTAGGAAAAGGTAAGCAGTGTTTTGCAAAGAGAATTTATGCTGACGACTAAAAATAAATGCATAGGTACTGGTTTGATACCTGAAACATATTTTCATATTGAATTGCTTTATAGTGATAAATGACCCAATGAAATGACATTTCCATCTAACCAGTTGAGCCTGTGAAAACAGGTACAGCACAATGGTTAAGAATTTGAGCTTCAGCTTCTAACAGTGACCCAATTCTGCCACTTCTTAGCCTAGGGTCCTTGGGCAGGTTGTTTAATCCTGCAGTGTCTGGTACAAAGTAAGCCCTGAATGTGCTGCAGCTCCCATCTGTTGTGGATGGCTTTTAATAATAAATTAAGAATGAGGTGCAAACAGGAAAGGGGTACCACAAAAAGGGTGGAGGAATATTGCAATGTGCCAGTTGCTATTTTCTTTTCAAATGAATAATCTTCCTCAATATAAGCAATATCCCCAAATACCTACTTAGTTGCTACTTGGATGCTCCTAAAAATTTAACTTTTATAAGGCCCTTTCTCTAAGCACCTCTTATTAGGATTTTTATGGAATGTTTTCTAAGGGCTATACTTTTAAAAATAGGAGGGCGATTGATCCAGGAAATTAATTATCCAGGAAAACAAGCTGCCTTCAAAAATCCTATGAAAATGAAACGAATAAGCCTTAAGTGCATCTGGCTTCCCTATGCCCTCCTTGGGAATATTTTTTTTAAAGTGTTTGACAGAATGACACACAATAAAAACATGTTATTTAAGTGATTTGGGAAATGATGACAATTTGGTAGAAAAAGAGTGTTTGCTTTATATGCTGCTTCTATAGATAAAATAATCATAGAAATTGCCATGACAGAAAAGTCTAAGTTTCTAAGTTTTGTGTGCATTTCTGTAAATATCAAGAATATAAATTATGAAGTAAAAAAATATAATTTTTGAAAATATCCTAATATCTATTCTTGCTTAAAAACTTTTCTAACAATTTAACAACAATGGCACTATTATAGTTTATTTTGTTGTCACAATAAGAAAACATTGATTTAAATAGTTTTCCAATTTGTTTTCCCATTTTGATTTCCCTATTGTCATAAATGAGATATATTATGTAATAAATAGGAACGAATAGTGAAAGCTTATATTTCACTTTTTTACCCACATCTTCTTAGTTATTCATTTGTTAAACATTCTGGATCTCACTGGTTCACGTTTTGTTAAAATTGGAATTTCCATTACTTTTAATTACTTGCTTGGTAAATATCCTTATAATTTGATCACAGTTCCTAAATGGTGTGCATAAGCCCTTGCAAACATAAGATTTTATTTATTTTATTTTTATTTATTTCTTCTATTTCTTATATCCATAATTAGTGAACAGTTAATTAGCCTTACTAATATAAAAGAATGAAACAAGACTGGAGATACTATTGCTGTTAAAGAATACTAATTGTCATGAAATTTTGATTTTTCTCGTAACATTTCAGGGTAAGAACCAGAATTTTCAGAGTATGTATTTATTTTCAATCACAAAAGTTAGTGTGAAATAGCTTTGATGTCAATGTCATCATGTATTATGTTTCAGTAAGTCTGTATTTTCAGGGGAGGTCATTGAAGCTTATCATCCATTAATAATTTTGTGCAGAATTTTAAATATAATCATTTTCTCATGTAAAATCAGAAATTCTTTAACATTTAGATCATGCCATATGCAAGTTAGAAAAATAGATAAAATCTGGGGAAACTTTTACTTGAAATATGATCATTCTGCAAAAAATAAATAAAATTTAGAAATATTCAAGACTCCTTGGAAAACTTTTATAGGCTATATTTGGTTACCAATGCAAAACATTTTTAGTTTCCCAAAGCAGAAGGCAGAGAGAAAAATGTTTCACTATAAACAAATTTGTGGTCATTTCGAGAGACCAACTGACATGCACATCATAAAAAATAATTTCTAGAATAAGATAGTTAAAATTTAACAAAGCAGTATTTATGTTCCCTGGTAAGTCATTGAATGGATTTCTTCTTCTATAATATTATACCAAAAGATGAACCATCTTAATATCTTTATGCCTGATTGGCTTTCTAGTTATGCAGACATTTGTATTCAGTGTTTGTCCTTCTTAAGAATTTTTAAAGCATTGTCAATAGATAAAATAAAGCCTTTATTTTTTCCGTTGTAACCTCCTTCAGGATTCTACATACTTAACATTTTCTAAACCCATCTTTTTTCCAGATCCTCAACTCGCTTATTAACAAATTTCAGTATGATGTCCAAATGCTGATAACGGAAGCAATTTAATATTGGGTCGTTCAAAAAACAATTTACTATCCAAATTTATATTTTTTTCCCAGGGTTATGTTAAACACAAAGTTAAATAAGCCAAGCTTCCTGCCATACAACAAACTTAATATCTAGAAAATATATCAAGCTCACAGGTAATGCTAAAGTAAGAATTACTCAATTAGCAACTGTTTATTATTCTTTTCCTTTTTTTTTTTTCTTTTGAGATGGAGTTTCGCTCTTGTTGCCCAAGCTGGAGTGCACTGGCATGATCTTCACTCACTGCAACCTGTGCCTCCCGGATTCAACCAATTCTCCTGCCTTAACCACCTGAGTAGCTGGGATTACAGGCACCCACCACCACGCCTGGCTAATTTTTTCTTTTAATAGAGACAGGGTTTTTAGTATTTTTAGTAGAGACAGGGTTTCACCGTGTTGGCCAAGCTGGTCTTGAACTCCTGACCCAGGTCATCCACCCACCCAAAGTGCTGGGATTACAGACATGAGCCACCCCGCCCAGCCTGTTTATTCCTTTTTATAGGTACATCAATGCTACATTAAAACACAGAGGAAAAGGAGAACAAATTAACTTTGAATGCTTAAATTTCTGACATTCCACTCTAGGCTACTGAAATACAGAGAGTGTTACATGGAACCATGCATTTGGAAAATAGGTACAGATCTCCTGGTAATATTGTTGCTCTGTATTCTGAAATCAGAATTATCACACTTTTAACACATCCAATCTCATCTGATCTTGGAAGCTAAGCAAGGTTGAGCCTGTTTAGTACTTGGATGGGAAAATTATCATATGTCTCATGAGCTTGGGAGAGACACTTTGCACTGAATCCAGTGTAATTTCCTTTGCATTTTTTTCTGTCATCTATGTAATCTATCTGTCTATCTATCATCTATCCATCCATTCATTCATTAAGCTATCATGTGTTTTGATTGTTTTCCAAAAGTAAAATAAAAATATATGTTGTTTTGCTGCTTGCTCTTTCAATTAATTTGTTGTGACTCATCTGACACATCAATAGATATTTACCTGCATCGTCTTTTCTCACTGTTTAAGACACTATTGTAGGCTGGGCCTGGTAGCTCACACATGTAGTCCTAGATACCAAAAGACTGAGATGGGGGGATCACCTGATCCCAAGAGGTCAAGACTTCAATGACCAGTGATTGCACAACTATACTCGAGCCTGGGTGACAGAGAGAGATCCTGTATCAAGGGGAGAAAAAAAAAGACACGAATATGTCTATAGTAAAATATATAATAAATATATAATAAAATTCTGCTCATATAATAAATATGAACAGTAAAGGACTGGTAATAAAAACAGGGACTATATATATATCACACAATCAAAACATATGATAGATTAATCTATATTATATATAGATCATATATTATATATAGATTTTATAGATATATATAGATTCTACATAAATAGATTATGTATATAGTCCCTATTTTTTATTACCAGTCCTTTACTGTTCATATTTAGTTTGTTCCTTAAACAACACAGTACTGAGCATTTTTCTGACATTGCTAAATTTTCTACTTCGGATAAATTCCTCAAAAGGAAGTGATGATTCAGAAGAGATATAAAATCTAATGAATCAATATCTATTTATATATGTTTATATCTATAGTGATAGCCAAATTACGCTTTTAAAGTGTGGTACATATTCTCTTCCATCACCATTTCACAAGCCCTCATCTGTCCCCAAATCATGTTTTTAAATCTTTACCAAGCTGCTACATAAAAAAGTTCTACATCATTTACTTTTTCTCAAAATTTTCTTAGCTGTAATTGCTTTACTTCACTTTTTACTAAAATTAGTTATAATTTCCTTTAGCTATAATTGATTTGCTTTATATAATTTAGTGCTATACAATTTAGCTAATACAAATCCATTGCAATTAACCACCTTACTGCTATTTAATCCCTTTTCCCCTCTAATTTTGATTTTCCTAATATTATATTAACTATGGCTAAACTGTACTTTGCATTGTCTTTTGTTTCAACTCTACTCCTATGACAGATTAATTTCTTTGCATTTTCATGCATATTTTTCTCTATCCTTTAACTTTTCACTTGTTTTAATAACTCTGTGCCAGATACCTCTTTTAGTCAATATATGGTAGATTTTTCTCCCACACTCATATTAAATAAACAAATGACCTAATTTATTTTATATCAGGTATATTTTGTAAATTGCTAGTCATTTTTTGTACTTTAATATTTCTTGATATTTCCTTTATTTGCTGTATTTCTTCTCTTATAATTTGTAAGCTCTATAGCTTATTTTCACAGACAGTTATTGTTAAGCTATTGAGAATATATTTAAGTTTATATGTGTTGAATTATCAGAAGCAGTATCTCTTACTTCTGTAAGATGCAGGAATTGGTGTACTTAAAATCCTTGCAGCTTCCTCCCATTACTTTCAGGATTTTTGCAGTTTAGTATTGCTAAATGATTATTGCATTTTTTCCCTCTCTGCCTAGAATCTTAGTGTGAGCATTCTGATCTTTAACCATAGTTGTTAGAATGACAGACTTAGTCTTATATCTGTTACTTAAATGACCTCAATACTTGCTAGTCATCCCTAATTTTATGCTTGCTTATGAATGAGTTTTGCATTTTGATTCTTTTGCTTTGGACCATCACAGGGAAGGTTTTAGTAAGGGCAGATGGAGGATGTAGAATTTTGAACTTATTTTCTGAGTATGGTATTGGAGCTACTGCTTTCCTGATTCTTGGCAGAGTGAGTATCTCCTAGTGAAGCAGTCCCCAGCCCATGGACTGTCCTCACTGCTCCAGATGGCGGTGATGCCTGCATGGCATGATCCTAAACCTTTATAGAGAAATGAGTTATAAAACTCCCCCTAAGGGGAGCCTTTCTGTTGGTTGGTGTTGCACGACAGCTCACTTTCCTTAGGCTGCAACCTCAGGACACAGTTGTTTTAGAACTCTACAGGAATCTCAGATTTTTCCTGCCTTCTATCCCCCATCCTTCCTAGTTAGAAAGAACTCAGTGGGGTTTTCCAGAGTTCCTTTATCTCCAAAACAATGTACAGCTTTCTAAAGAAAGTTGCTATATGGCTACCCCGATTCATGTCTTCTTGCTGGTTCCATGTCTTGTAGCAATTTCTCAATGCTTGTGATACTGTATATGACTAGGGACATTCTTCCAATTGCCATTTGTGGGCAGATAGAACCCTACTAAAATGTCATCTTTCTCTGGTACAAAATAATATTACTTTGGAATGTTCAGTATACTTGAACATTTCAGTATACCTTCTAATTTTACTAGTTATCAGAATTTATTCTTAAGTATCCTAAATCTTTTCAAAAGGAAAAAGTAAAGAAGGGAACTTAAACCGTCTTACCAGGGCAGCAAAACATACTGTCACTTTCAGTGTTATAGCATAGAAAAACCTGGAAGTGTTGAGTTTGCTTTTAGCCACCAGAGAGAAGGAGAGAAATTGGCTATATACAAAAGGAGTCAGCTATCTAACAGATGCCTCCAAGGAATATACAGAAGAGGGGCTGGTCTTCCATCACGTACATATGTGAGGCAGCCTTCAGTTTCAGTACTATAAAGGGATCTATGATTAAAAGAAGAAACAAGGTTTTGGCGATTTTTCAAAAGGATGTTTTAGCTTCCCACACAGTCCCATTTTTCAACCTGCTAGAAATCAGTGCTTTAAAAGGATTCCTTACAGCTGCTGAACTTGATGTCTGCTGACCAAGCAATTCTCTGTTAGGCTAAGTATGCAGGATCCTGGGCTCAAGTGGAGTCACACTTAGATTTTGAGCCTCAGTAAGATTGAACATATTTGGGAAGAAAATTTAATGTTCAGCAAAAATTCAACACCCAGCAAGTTAGAGAAAGAAAAACACCAATATCCCCTCATAGAGTCTTCCCCGTTTTTGAAATTCTGGACATGTTGCATTACAACTACCACAATGAGGGTGGATGGAAAGGGAAAGACCTCCTTCCATAGCTATAAAGCTGTAAAGATGAGGAACTACAGAAGGCAAAATGCCCTGTCGGCAACATCAGCATCATCTGGAAACTTACTAGAAACACAAATTCTTGGGCTCTACTTCAGACCTTCTGAGTCAGAAAGTCTATGATGGAGCCCAGCAATCTGTGTTCTAGAAGTCCTGTTGGAGATTTCAAGGTGCCCTAAAATTTGAGAACCACCAAGAGTCCACAGAGGCCTTAACTGCTTATGTCCATTTTGATTGATTTTTAAAAAGGTTGGCTCCAGGAATCAAGACAGGCTGAAAGCACACTCACACTTCACCAGATCCTTTTATAGACAAGAAACCCTGTTAAAAATGAGCATGAACAATTGTTCTGAAAGAAGTGTGCTGATTCCAATGCCCAGGGCTGCCTCTAGCTCAGATATTCTGTGTTTGGCTGCTTTCTCCTGGAGTTCCTTAGCTCCATAGCATGCTGGCCATTTGAACATAATCCTTTCTTTTGACTGCTTCAGGTTTTAGGGAGATTGGAATGTCCCCAGGGTTGTCCTTTGTGCACATATTAATCTGGCCAAGGTGTGTGAGCCAGAGGCCCACATTCTGGTCATATCTGCCTGGAAAATCTGGTTTTGTCGTGAATCAATCCTGCTCCGGATTTCATGTTCTCTACCTTATTTAGTGTTGACATTTTTACATTTGAGTTGAGGTAAAGCAGAAGAGACCAAACACAAAACATATCTATTCTCCAAGTGTACTTTCCCTAGATTTGTTTTTAAAATTCTTAAGCCACTGCCAGGAAAGTAATTAGCAGTCCAGATAAGACAGCACCTATGCCAACTACCTGTCTGCCACCATGCGTATATAAAAAGAACTATAAATTTGATTAGAAAGTTACAGATAGTTTGCAGACCCATATCTCACTTTCAGGAGATAGGAAGTTAAAAGGAAAATTTAACAGGAAAGAGGATGGTTTCTATCTCTATGTCACCATTAATCATTATGTTTTAGAGGTAAATGTTCAGAGGTTCTTGCGAATGAGAGAGAATTAAAGAAGAAGAATGTAAGGGCAGTCCTCTGCTATTCTATTTCATTCTGCTATCATCTTCATGCATTGCTGCTTATCCTCCTTTGTGACATCAATAGCAAGAATCAAGCCACAGCAAGAGTACCTACCGACAAATGCCAAAAACCCACAAACAAATAAACTAGAAAAGAATATACTAAAATAAGAAAGGAAATCTAGGTAGTGTTGGAAATTTTTTTGGAAAAGATTTGGGGAGGCAGAGCTGTGTCTGGGATGCAGGAATATCCGGGAGGGATCTGAGAGATGGTGTCAAAGGGGCAGAATCAAGGTAAGCAGATTGCTCACCAAGGTGTCAAGTTGGAATCATCAAGGATCAAAGAGAAGAGTGAGATGGAGTTAAGCAGGTTTGGAAAAGAGAATGGGAGGAAGAACATGCTGAAGAACTGGGGCTTGGGGAGGATGGAGGCAAGGTTTTGTAGGGCAGCAGTGACTTTTTTTCTAGGGTAAAAAGGAACCATTCAAATGCTGAGGGAATTCAGATAGACAGCATTTGAATTAGACAGTTATTCTGGGGACCACAAGCATAAATTAATATGCAAGGCCCTGATGTTGTGGAGAGTATCAGACCTTGGTGTCTGGCTTCAGGAAGCCTGCAAAGTAATTGGGGAGATCATGCAAATGCAAGTGGTCTCATGCCAAATTACAGGCTCAGGGCTAAGGCAGAGCTTTGCCTTTGAAAGTGCCCAATAAATTTTTGATGTTGGTGACAGTTTTGACTTTTTTAAGACTTCAAAATTGAGTGAGTGACAATAAGTTGTTAGAATTTCCCTCAAAAAAATAAATCTGGAGAAACATACTGGAATTCTAAAAATGGAAATTTAACATTTGAAAGAGACTTAGAAGTAACTTGATGAATGTTGTTATGAAAGAGGCTTTGTGAATTAAAAGCAGACTTTAGAGGAGAAAGATAGGTTAATTTTCTAACCCTTTGAAGCAAGTGGCTCAAAATCACTTAAAACCAAAACTGTTTAATGTGGTTCCCCGATCTATTTGACATTTATCAGGATCTACTATTTATTTTACAGTGAAATATAATATCATAGTATTCTAAGTAGCTGGATTAAATAGTAGTATATCATATTCTAAAGTTCTTTGTAGAAATTTTGGAATCCAGGGAAGGCAAAACTCGCCCCACCACTTCAAACAGCCTGTTCGAGATCTTCACACGGATTTCCACGTACCTCTCTACACCTCTACCTACCTGTCTAAAATGCATTCTATTTATTTTTATTTATTTATTTTTCAGCTTAAAGAGATCTCAATTATCTTCATTGCGATTCTAAAGTCAGATAATACTTTATTCCATAAAGTAAAATAAATGTTCCTTGAAATGCATTTTAAACTTACCATATCCCAAACAAAATTCCACTTAATCCCTACCAAATTTCTCTGTTTTCCTTATTTTGCTAAATTGCAACAGGATTAGTTCTGCTGCTCAGGTCAGAAATATTTACATTTTTTTCTGCTCTTTCACTCCCAAAGTCTAATTAAGCCAGTCCACTTCTGAGCACCTCCAGCACTGCACCTTTTGTTGGCCACACTCATCTTTCACTACAGTTGGTACGACAGCCTCCTAAAGTGTCTCCTGGCTCCTATGCTTGCTCCTGCAGTCTATCATCAACACAGCAGGTTATAGGAAAAGTCCCATCAAGTCACTTCTATGTTTCAAAACTCTCCAATGGCTTCCCATTGTCATCAGAAAACAGGATTATTCATCATCAAATGCCGTAGCTACCACTCTGATGGCATATTCTCCCATTCCTTCCCTCATTCAAGCCACTCTGGTCATTGGCCTCCATATATTTTTCTTTGCTATTCCCACTTCCTGTAATGCTCTTTTCCAGAGGTCTAAGTCACTTAATCCCTCATTTCTTCAAGTTTAGGCTCACAGATCACCTTCAAGGAAGGCCTTCCCCAGACACACGCTATAAAGTTGTACACTGCCCCTCCCACAGACCCTCCTTATATGCCTTCTATGCTTTACATTTCCTTCCTTTAATTTTAACTAGATTTCTTATTGACATCTGATTCTGTATATTCTACTTGTTTGTTCATCATCTCCAGTTGGCATAATGTAATCTCCGTGACAATGGAAGCCGACCAGCTTTACCTATTACTCTCTCCTTAGCACCTGAAACTGCTTCGGCCACCATGGGCACTTTCCATAGACATCTTTTACTCCATGCTTCTGCTCTTCTCTTGCTGGATTATCGCAAAAGCTCCCCAAATACCCTCCTAGATTTCACCAATCCAAAGATGAATATTATGTTTTTAGTACTGCTTTTATCATATGAGACATACAAATGAAAACTTTCAAAGCTTCCTGCTACACAAAGTTTAGTTACTCTGGTTTGCAAAATTGCATCTGAATTTATCTTACCTATCTAGATGTTTGTTACTTGCAACGTATTCAATTCGTATTCAATTCAAAAAAACATTTGGCAAATGCCTACTCTTTAGTTAGATACTGTTTTCTTCCAGAAAGTATTCAGGGAAGATTACAAATATTTTATATATGTGTATGAGTGTGTGTGCTTCTCCATGATAATACATGGAAGGATGACTGCTCATGAACCTGAAATCTGAATGTCATTTCAGTCCAACAGGAAAAAATTGTTAATTTGCTTATTTAAATCTTCTCTCATCTATCACATGGTTCAACTGAATTGACATTCAACATCAGGGAATTTTTTTAAGGGAATTATATCAACTTATTGGGTGTTTTGGGTTTTTAAAGTATAAAAAAATTAGCACAAGTCACCATCCATTCTCTCACTGTTTATATTATTTAAAACTCCCTCCTCATTATGGACTTGGCCACTGTGTGTCTTTATTGATCCTTTTAGTCCAGTAATTGGCTGCTACTTGGTACTATTTTCAGTCTCCTTGCTTTTTCTTACAGAGTGAAACATCAGGATCAGTTGGCTCTCATAATATCATCAAGCAAGCAAAATTGTAACTACTGCTATTGCAACCAATCCTCTTAACAAACTCTGACCTCTATTATCTTGACTAGTCCATCTTCCTTAAGTCTATCTTGTAAGAATCAGAGACTTTTCAGCAACATTTATTTAACAAATATTTATTGATCATGCACGTGTACTAGGTACTATCATAGGTTCTGTGATAGGTACAATAATCTCTGTGGATACAAACTTTCATTGCCTCATTCACTGTTAAGACTAAGTCAATGGAAGGTGATTAATGACACAAACCTTGGAACGGAATTTACTAGTATTTATAACAGCATTTCCTCTAGCAAGATCTCACTGGCCAGTATAAAATCCAATCTCAGTCAGTTATTTTAAATTCGATCACGTTTACTATCTTTATCAGCCCCACTTGTATCCCACTTCAAATACTCTCTTCCTCACCTCTTCTTGACAACTATTTCTTCCCATGCTTCCAACTGGGACAAGCAACTTTGTGCAAATGCAAAGTTCAGCATTTTGACTCATCCTGGTTTCTTTCAGATCTTATTTCCTGCCCCAGGATGGCCAATGGGAATCATTCAATACAAATGTATGTGCAACTCAAATGCTAAGGGATTTTAGTGCCCAAGGCCCACCCTTGACCAGAAACCTATGAATAAGTGCTTTGTCCTTTCATCCTTCAAGTGGACACACCTCATTAGGCTCCTCAAAAATTCTTGTGGGGTTAAGCAACAGCCACCTGTCTGGGGTTGGCTCAATGACTCACGCTGTGTTGCCTTTCCTCCTTTCATGTTTTACACTTATGTCTCTCACTCCTGCCTCCCGGTTCAAACAACCACTCACACATAAGCCTCTGCCTCACACCCTGCACAGGGTGAACCAGGCTAAGAGCTACTTAACCTTAAATATATGCAGCATAATTTTTACCACTTTGCAAGGGAATATAGTTATAAGTATACTATAGTATTCTATACAAAATCCCCAATATAGGGCTGGGCCACATTTTCTTTTCATTATCTCCAAGATGAAATAATCACTAAGAAGTACCTTAAGAAATCTCTTTTAGAGTTTACAATGTACCAAGCTCTATCTAAACTAGACTTTAATTGCATAAAAATAGGAAAAACAAAATCTTTTCCTTTAAGACACTTGCAGTGTTTTGGCAAACACAGACATCTACATAAATAATTAAATCACAGTTGAAGTAAGAGCTGTGGTAAAGATTTGCACAGGTGGTAAGACTTTTGGAAGAAAACCTTCAGAAAAGAGGAGAATCTAGAATGAAAACCTAGAAACAAGCCAGACAGTAAAATGCAGAGGGATGACGCCATGGGGAGGGGTAGATATAGTCTGCCAGAGGTAATAGTATAATGACACAGAGGCTTAATAACAAAATGCCTGAAAAAAGTAAAAGCAGTTTGGAGTTTATGGAGTATAAATTCCATGCTGGAGGAGCGAAGAAGATGAATTTGCAGACACAGGTAGGGATTATGCAATATAGAGACTCAAATGACTTACGAAGGAGATATAACTCATCTTGTAGGTAATGAGAAGCCAATAAAAATGGTAGCTCTAAAATCCTTGTGAGTCAAGGATTATTTTGAGAAGCTGGCTAAAATTAGTGTCTCTCTCTCCAAAAAAGATCACATCCACCCACAACTCTTCGTTCCATGCACTGTGAGCTATTGTGATTATATACTCATGTTAAGACCGCTTGGTCACCAATCTAGCCATAATATTCTCATGCTTTATTTTAAAGCAAGATGTCTTAACATTATACTCATAAAATATTTAGAGCAACATGGGTATACCCATGTCTTAACATGAGTATAATGTTAACATGAATATAATGTTAAGACCTCTTGCTCTAAAATATTTAAAATACGAGAAAAATATAGCTGGATTTGTGTTTTGGACATTCTGGTAGCCATATGGAAAAGGGGTTTCTAAGTATGGCTGTCTGTAAGGAAACTACACAATAATCCAGGCAAATCAAGATAAGAAGTCACACTATGGCAGTACTATAAAGAAGTGATGGATTCGAGACATTTCTTTAAGAAGTAGATTCAGCAAGACAGATTGGTTAGCCACGTGCGATGAGAGGCAGAGTGATTTGGAAGATGAGTTTGCTTTTGACATGTTGCCTTTGAGGAACTTATCTTGCATGCAAGTAATATGTCCTATAAGAATTTGGGTACACCAATTTGAGCTGATGGTTTAAGATAAAGATTTAAAATATCTCAACCTATATGAACTTAATAAAACTATCAAAGTGGATGAGATGATTCAGGGAGATGATTAGAATGGGAAAAGGAGGGCCTTGGATAGAGCTGAGGGAAAATATAACATCTATGGATTTACAAAGAGAGAAAGCTTTTAAAAGAGACTGAGAAATGGTAGTCAGATATGCAGGAGAGACAAGGGCCACAGAAGAAAAGCAGTGACTGCCTTAAGAACAAACAGGTGTTAATACATCTATTTGACCACAAGGTCAAATAAAGACAAGGGCTGCAAATTTCCCATTGTGCAAGGCAATTAGGAGATCAGGCAGTCAGCATAAGCTGTTTTCTCATGGTAGAGGCACAAACCAAATTAAAATAGGTTAAGGGGTGAATAAAAACTGTGGATGTAAAGGCATTGAATGAAAAATATGGGAGTTTGGCTCAAAGAGGATTGAGCATGAAAAGGAAACAGCTAGTTATTTTACATAATTAAGGGAGGTATTTTATTTTTGTGGGTTTTTTTTTTTTTTTTTTTTTTTTTTTTAAGACTGAAAGAGAAGTGAGCTTGTTCATATGCTGTGGGAAATGATAGTGGAAAAAAACAGAAAAAATACTGGTGGTGGGGTGACAGTGGATAAAATAGGGTGATGAGACATTGAGATCCTAATCTTTCCAGCATAATGGATAGTCTCAGCCTTACACAGGAGACAGGGCCTCTTGTGCTCTGTGCATTGGAAAGGTGGTGAATACACATCAGGGTGAAGATAATTCTGGAGGTGGCGTGTGAGGGCAAGATGAGGTCTGTACTCCTGATTACATCATTGTTCTGGGTGACACAGAGGAGAACTGATGGTGAGATTTTTGAAAATACTTTGAAAGGAATGGAAAAAAGAAAGACAACCAAGAAGTTCAAGTTTAAAGTTAGAGATCACTGATTTATAGTCACCAATCCTAGAATGATGATTTTTCTCGAGTATTGTTCAGTGGCACATGTGCAGGAAAAATGGTAGGTTAATATAGGCTTGAAGTCTGCCTTTGCAGGAGTGACAGAGGACAGGGTTGCAGAGAAGCTGAGACAACGAGTCCCAACTGAGCAGGGAAGGCAAGGAAGCAGGAGGGGACACTCCCTGATACTCAGGGGAAAGAAGAGGGAAATGGAGGTTTGTTAATATTTAGTTGGATGGAAAGTATTAAGGAGAGTGATGCTGTGAAAGAGCCTGAAGGAGGTGAGTTTGTTTTCGGAGACCAGAACACAGAACTTACAGATTTCTGCCATGAAGCAATTCCAAGTCTGTCCTTGAGTTAAGGAAGGTGAAGTGGAAGGGAAGATCTCCAAATGTGAGGAGGTCAAGGGACTTTAAGATTAGCAGGTAGTTACACATGAATATCAAAATCACTCAGGATAATAATAACAACACTTGAGTTGAAGAAGAAAATTCCAAGCCTGACCCAAGCTGTTGCAGACAGAGAGAAGGAAGTTATACATAATCCTGTGCTATCTCAGGGTGGTGGGTCAGGCAGCCTCCCTGGGAGAGGAGGTACTGGAAGAGTCTTAGAGAACAGGGATGTGATATTCTTAGGGGAGACTTTCCAATATGAGAAGGACGAGCAGCCAACATTCTGTTTAGGGGCTGAAAATATAAGGGAGTTTGTTTAATATGGAAAAGGAGTTTTAGAGAGCAAAGCAAAAAGCTTTGGGAGTATGAGTAAAACTCTTATGGTAAAAAAACAAAAAACAATTTAACTTTTATTTAGACTGTATTTCCCGGACTTGCCCACACGCCCCTTGTTTGCACAGTACCCATTAACCTCTTACAGAAGTGGTGCTGTGTGGATTACAGCTTGGGAAACATTGGCAGAGCACTCGAGGATGGCAGGGCTGTGAACCTTTCCGCAATGGAATTGGTGCCAAGTCATGGTAAACTCAGCTCTTAAGGTATCTGGAGGGCACTGTGTGGACAAGGACGAGCCGGCTGCAAGGCCACCCAATTTGTTGAGTTTTTGTCCATAGCCATTGGTCTCTTCCACTAAGCTATATTAAAGCCTATCAGGGACAGTTATAATTTCTTTGCATCTCTATGACATTTGGCTTATGCTTGAGCATAATAATAAGTGCTAAATAAATATTTTGTTTTATTGATGAATACAACAAGCAAATAAAAATTACAGCACTGTTTTTAGATCTTGCTTCTTTCTGTCTTTGTTGGAGATTTATTTTCTTTTTAGGATTAAAAAAATATTTACTTTTTTTAGAGACGGGGTGCTCACTCTGTCACCCCAGTTGGAGTGCAGTGGCGTGATCATGGCTCACTGCAGTCTTGAACTCCTGGCCTCAACTGATCTGCCTGCTTTAGCCTCCCAAAGTGCTGAGATTACAGGAGTCAGCCACCACACCTGGCCTGGGGTTTTAACTTAATGTTAAATATCCCAATGTGTTGGAGCTCATTGTGAATTTTCACTAATAATTTTTACTCATACGTTTTAATATTTAATGCACCTCTGTACCTTCTCTCTTTGATATGATTTTGATAGAATGGTCCTGGACAAAGAGAGCCCACAACAGAATATTTGATATTGCTGAATACTAAAATTGATTATCCAAAGGGAATATAATAAAAAGTAGAGAATATTTGAAAAATATGTAGCTAATTTATTTATTTAAAAGTGGCCTTTTTCCAAAGAAAAATTATAAAAAATTAATTAAAAGTACAAAACCATACAAAGTTTAGCAAAAAATGTTACAACTTTCAGGAAATTCCCCTTGAGAAGTGTTTTTCTTATACAATACAGTAAGTGTGATTTCATATACAGAAGATAATACGTAAGTACAAATGTATAATAGAGGGATATGCAGAATTTAATATTATAAAAATTATGGCGCATATATAATTTACATTTTTTGTAATTACACAGATCAAGAGATATGCATATATGATTGAATTTGTAAAAGTCAAAAAGCAAATTATATGAGATTCTGCTGTGGTATATAAAAGCAAAGATATAAAATGGCTGAGAATTATAACATTTATAAAAATTACAACTTACATAACATTATAACATTTGAACCCAGTATAGTTATAAATTATGCCTGTATTTCTTGTTCTCTCCTGAGGAAGGCTCAGTGTCTATGAGAAGCCTGGGCAGTCACACATTAGGAATCTTTACCTCCACTGCTGATACATATCTCGACCCACAGGCCTTAAAGCTTAGGTTGGTTGATTTGGAAGACTGTGTTTGATAAACCTCTGTGGAATCAAGAAAAGCCTTTTATGACTCCCAGACCCTGATGCTAGGTGAGCACACTGTGTTGGCCTCTTGTTTTCCTTCCACTCAATTCCCCTTTGGGGTTTAAGTGAAAATATGTGCTTCTAAACCTTTCTACGATCAGCCTGAGAAGAAAAGCAGATTCTACTTAGATAAATCCTGGCATGTATGTAACAGGAAATATAGAAGACTTCTCCTTAATGGTTAGAACAGCAAAAATCCTATATTAAAATGGTTTTAGTGAACTTGTTTTTCTATTTTGAACATGCATATCTGAGTTTAGAGTCTTGAAGTTCGCGGCCATGTTCCCCATGGTGCATAGTTCACACTTCACAATTTAACATTATGAGATGTTTCAATGACCATTTTTAATTATTTAGGCTTCAAGGAGACAACCTGGCAGAAAGAACAGAAGAGTCACTACCAATGCTCCATTCTCCAGATGAAAAAATCCCAGATTCATTCGGTAAGTTTTAAGTTCAACAATATTTATTGCAGTTCTAGTGGCACTTAAAGATTAAAGAAATAAAGGAAAAAAGTAAACCAGACATCTTCCTTTGTGTGAATTCACTGTAGCTGCAGGTCACGTATCTACCACTGGCACACTCCTTGGGGCTGTTTGTGTCAGGATAAGAGCAAAGGATAGAAGGAATTGAGAAGTGTGGATTGTGGGGAGTAATCTTTTTATGGCCCTGTTCTATTTAAGGTCCAAACAGATCAACTATAAGTTGGCTACTCCCTAAATTATGTCACTAATTCAAACTTGTCTTTAGAAATCCACATTGTCAGCTGGATTTCTAGAAAATGAAACTGTTTCTCTGCCCCTTGTCACTTGCCATACCCACTGCTCCCATTCTCACGTCATTGATCCAGTCATTCTTCTTGGGCAGAAATGTCAATATCATACTTGACAATATCATACTCCCTCTCTCCCAGCCCTGTTTTAAATTGGTCTCCATTTATGTCAATGTCACTTCAGAATTTCCTCCCAGAGTCAATCTCCTTTGTATTTGCCCTAATATTGCCTGGTCTGTGTCTTTTCCCTCTTTCTCCATCAAGTATAACTCCCTTCTTGGCCCTCCTTGGACCATCTCACCCCTCTTTGGTTCATTGTTTTTCTGAAAATAAAGCTGCTTATTTCATTTCCATTTTCTATAGTACAAAATGGAAATTCCTTAACTTAGCAAACAAACTTAATATCAGAGCAATTCAAAATGTTTGTTGTATATGTAAATAAGTACAGGTAATGTCACTCCAGTGCCATCTAAGGTACATCACATCTTCATCAGTCAGCATAATAGCAAAACACAGTCCATACATTCAACCTGGTTAGTTAGAAGATAAACTACAGGAAAGTATTTTTCTTACACCTGGATTGAGAAGGACATCTTCAACAGTACAAAAACATCTCCAGCCATAAAAGAAATAATTGGAACATTCAACTGTAGAAAATTAAAAACTCATGTTTATCAAAAGATGCCCAAAGATGCTCAAGATTAAAATGGTGACAGAAGGCAAGACCAGATTGCAGCTCCCACTAGGACAGACAGAGCAGTATGTGGAGACTCACATCATGAACTTTTGCTCCAAGAAGTACTGCAGGAACATACCAAGAAAGCCGAGAGAATCCACAGACTATTTGAAGGAAATGGACCACCACTGCAGGCTCCCTGAGATGCAAAAGTTTTTGAGTCTTCTTGCTTTCTAGATGAGGAGACTCGTGGTCTGGGGCAAGTTCTCAGCCCTGATCACTTGCTGCCTGGAAATAAACTCACTGCTGTTGAGGCGGCACCGTGGATGTGAGACCAGCCTTTAGGACTATGGGCTGCCTTGGAGCTGGGTGAAGCCTGTGACTGCCGGCCTTCCCCTACTTCCTTGGCAACCTGTATGACTCAGCAGAGGCACTCATAATCTCCCTGGGAATATAATCCCATTGGACTGAGAACCACACCCCCATCCCCCACAGCAGAAACAGCAAGTCCCACACAAGAAGAGGCTGAGCTCAGACACACCTATCTCTGCTCTCACCTGGTGGTCTTTCTTTACCTGCTGTGGTAGCCAAAGACAAAGGGCATAATCTCTTGGGAACTCTATGGCCCTGCCCACCACCTGAGAAACCTGAATACTTAACCAGGTGTTCCTAGGGCAGGTTTGCATCCTCCTCATAGGGCCAATGCATTCTTGAAAGCACTACTTCCTGGCTGGAGGCCAACGAACACAAAACCAGCACACTAAACAAAAACATAACCAAAGTCCCTTACAGAGTCCACTTCACTCCCCTGCTACCTCCTCCAGGGCAGGTGCTGGTATCCACAGCTCCAAGACCTGAAGACTGATCACATCACAGGACTCTTTGCAGACCCTCCCCAGTACCAGCCCAGAGCCTGGTAGCTCCACTGGATGACTAGACCCAGAAGAGCAAAAACAATCACTACAGTTCAGCTCTCAAGAAGCCTCATTCCTAGGGGAAGGGGGAGAACACAACATCAAGGGAACACACTAAGGGACAAAAGAATCTGAACAGCAGTTCTTGAATCCTACATCTTCCTTCTAACATAGTCTGTGCAAATTAGAAGGAACCAGTAAAACAATTCTGGTAATACGAAAAAGCGAGGTTAACACCCCCAAAAGATCATACAAGCTCACCAGCAATGGATCCAAATCAAGAGGAAATCTGAATTGCCAGAAAAAGAATTCAGAAGGTTGAATATTAAGTTAATCAAGCAAGCATCACAGAAAGGTGAGTCCAACTTACATAAATCAAAAACATAATTCAGGATATGAAAAGAAAACTCTACAGTGAAATAGGTAGCATAAATAAAAAATAATCAGAACTTCTGGCAGTCAAAGACACACTTAGAGAAATGCAAAATACACTGGAAGGTATCAGCAATCAAATTGAAAAGCAGAAGAAAGAACTCCAGAGCTCAAAGACAAGGTTTTTCAATTTACCCAATCCATCAAAGACAAAGAAAAAAGATTTTTAAAAACATGAACAAAGCCTCCAATGAACAAAGCCTCCAAGAAATGTGGGACTGTGTTAAATGTCCAAACCTAAGAATAGTTGATGTTCCTGAGGAAGAAGAGAAATCTAAAAGCTTGGAAAACATATTTGAGGGAATAATCAAGGAAAACTTCCCTAGCCTTGGTAGAGATCTAGAACTCTGAATACAAGAAGCTCAAAGAACACCTGGGAAATTCGTTGCGAAAAGATCATTGCCTGCGCACATAGTCATCTGGTTATCTAAAGTCAAGACGAAGGAAAAAATCTTAAGAGCTTTGAGGCAAAAGCATCAGGTAACCTATAAAGGAAAACTTATCCGATTAACAGCAGATTTCTCAGCAGAAACCCATGCTAGAAGGGATTGGGGACCCATTTTTAGCCTCCTTAAACAAAACAATTGTTGCCCAAGAATGTTATATTCAGAGAAACTAAGCTTCATAAATGAAGGAAAGATACAGTCTTTTCCAGACAAATAAATGCTGAAAGAATTTGCCACTCCCAAGTCAGCACTACAAGAACTTCTAGAAGGAACTCTAAACCTTGAAACAAATCGTTGAAATACACCAAAGTAGAACCTTCTTAAAGCATAAATCTCACAGGACCCATATAACAATAACACAATGAAAAAAAACTTGGGTATTCAGGCAAGAAATAGCACAAAGAATAGAATTCTACCTCATATCTCTATACTAACAATGAATGTAAATGGCCTAACTGCTCCACTTAAAATACACAGAATGACAAAATGGATAAGAATTCACCAAACAAGTTTCTACTGTCTTTAGGAGACTCACCTAACACATAAGGACTCATATCAACTTAAGGTAAAGGGGTAGAAAAAGGTATTCCATGCAAATGGACACCAAAAGCAAGTAGGAGTAGGTATGTTTATATCAGATGAAACAAACTTTAAAGCAACAGCAGTTAAAAATATACAAAGTGGAACATTATATAATGATAAAAGGACTAGTTCAACAGGAAAATGTCACAATCCTAAATATATATGTGCCTAACACTGGAGCTTCCAAATTTATAAAACAATTACCACTAGATCTAAGAAATGAGATAGATGGCAACACAATAATAGTGGTGGGGGACTTGAATACTCCACTGACAGCACTAGACAGGTCATCAAGACAGAAAGTCAACAAAGAAACAATGGACCTAAACTTGACAGATATTTACCAAACAGTCTACCCAACAACTGCAGAATATACATTCTATTCATCAGCACGTGAAATATTCCCCAAAATAAACCATATGATAGGCCACACAACAAGTCTCAGTAAATTTAAGAAAATCAAAATTATATCAAGTACTCTCTGAGACCACACTGGAATAAAATTGGAAATCAACTCCAAAAGGAAGCCGCAAAACCATGCAAATACATGGAAATTAAATAACCTGCTCCTCAATGATCATGGGGTCAACAAGGAAATCAAGATGGAAATTAAAAAGTTCTTTGAACTGAACAATAACAGTAACACAACCTATCAAAATCTCTGGGATACAGTAAAAGTAGTGCTAAGAGGAAAGTTCATAGCATTAAATGCCTACATCAAAAAGTCTGAAAGAGCACAAACAGATAATCTAAGGTCATACCTCCTGGAACTGGAGAAACAAGAACTATCCAAACCCAGAAGAAGAAAAGAAATAACAAAGATCAGAGGACAACTAAAAGAAACTGAAACAAAAATATTACAAAAGATAGATGAAACAAAAATGGGTTTTTGAAAAGATAAATATAGTAAGATTAACCAAGAAAAGAAGAGAGAAGATGCAAACAAGCTAAATTAGAAATGAAACAGGAGATATTACTACTGATACCACAGAAACACATACATTATTAAAGGCTACTATGAACATCTTTACACATATAAACTGGAAAACCTAGAGGAGATGGATAAATTCCTGGAAATATACAACCCTTCTAAATTAAACCAGGATGATATAGAATCTCTAAACAGACCAATAACAAGCAGTGAGATTGAAATAGTAATAAAAAAATTGCCAACAAAAATAAGTTAGGGACCAGATGAATTCACAGCTGAATTCTATCAGACAATTCAAAGAAGAATTGGCACTATTTCAAAAGATAGAGAAAGAGGTAGTCCTTTCTAAATCATTTTATGAAGCCAATATTACCCTAATGCCAAAACCAGGGAAGGACATAACACGGAAAGAAAACTACAGACCAATATCCTTGAACATACATGCGAACATCCTCACAAAATGCTAGTAAACCAAATCCAACAGAATATCAAAAAGATAATCCACCATTATCAAGTGAGTTTCATACCAGGGATGCAGGGATGGTTTAACATATCAAAGTCAATAAATGTAGCATACCACATAAATAGAATTAAAAACAAAAATCACATAATCGTCTCAATGAAGGCAGAAAAAGCATCTGACAAAATCCAGCATCCCTTTAGGATTAAAACCCTCAGCAAAATTGTTATAGAAGGTTCATACCTTAAGTTAAAAAAGCCATCTATGAAAAACCCACAGCCAGCATTATACTGAACAGGGAAAAATTGCAAACATTCTCCCTCATAACTGAAAGAAGACAAAGATGCCCACTTTCACCACTTCTATTCACATAGTACTGAAAGTCCCAGCCAGAACAATCAGACAAGAGAAGGAATAAAGGGCATCCAGATCAGTGAAGAGGAAGTCAAACTGTCACTGCTGATGATATGATTGTATACCTAGAAAACTCTAAAGCCTCATCCAAAAAGCTCCTAGAACTGGTAAATGAATTCAGCAAAGTTTCAGGATACAAAATTAATGTACACATATCAGTAGCTCTGCTGTACACCAACAGCGACCAAGCTGAGAATCAAATCATGAACTCAAGCGTTTCATAATATCTGTAAAAAAAAAAAAAAAAAAAAAAAAAAAAAAAAGTAGGAATATAACTAACCAAGGACGTGAAAGACCTCTACAAGGAAAACCACAAAACACTGCTGAACGAAATTATAGACCACACAAACAAATGAAAACACTTCCCATACTCATGGACGGGTAGAATCAATATTATGAGAATGACCATACTGCCAAAAGCAATCTATAAATTCAATGAAATTCCCATCAAAATATCACCATCATTCTTCACAGAACTAGAAAAGACAATCTTAAAATTCATATGGAACCAAAAAAGAACCTGCAAAGCTAAAGCTATCCTAGGTGAAAAGAACAAATCTGGAGGCATCACATTACCTGAGTTCAAACTATACTATAAGGCCATAGTCACCGAAACAGCGTAGTACTATTATAAAAATCGGCACATAGACCACTGGAACAGAATAGAGAACCCAAAAATAAACCCAAATACTTACAGAAAACTGATCTTCAACAAAGCAAACAAAAATATAAAGTGGGGAAGGGACACCCTATTCAATAAATGGTGCTGGGATAATTGGCAAGCCACATGTAGAAGAATGAAACTGGATCCTCATCTCTCATCTTATACAAAAATCAACTCAAAATGGATCAAGGACTTAAATTTAAGACCTGAAACCATAAAAATTCTAGAAGATAACATCAGGAAAAAACCTTTCCAGACATTAGCTTAGGTAAAGTCTTCATGACCAAGAACCCAAAAGCAAGAGCAACAAAAACAAAGATAAATAGATGGGACTTAATTGAACTAAAAAGCTTCTGCACAGCCAAATAAATAATCAGCAGAGTAAGCAGAAAACGCAGAGTGGGAGAAAATCTTCATAATCTATACTTCTGACAAAGGACTAATATCCAGAATCTATAACACAAAGAACTCAAATCAGCAAGAAAAAAGACTAACAATAATATATATATATATCATGGAATACTACTCAACCTTAAAAAGGAACAAAATAATGGCATTTACAGCAACCTGGACAGAATTGGAGACTATTATTCTAAGTGGAGTAACTCAGGAATGGAAAACCAAATATCATATGTTCTCACTCATATGTGGGAGCTAAACTATGAGGATGAAAAGGCTTAAGAATGATATATTGGACTTTGGGGACTTGGGGAAAAGGGTGGGGGTGGCGAGGGATAAAAGACTACACATTGGGTACAGTGTACACTGCTCCAGTGATCTAAGAATCTAAGTGCACCAGAATCTAAGAAATCACCACTAAATAGCTTATTCATGTAACTAAACACCACCTGTTCCCCAAAAACCTATTTAAAAAATTAAAAATTAAAAAAAGATGCCCAAAGAAAAGCCACAAATAGGGAAACATATTTGCAGTGTAATCGCCACTGATCAAAGATTAATATTCACAATATGAAGAACACCTACAATTTGATAAATAAAAAATCAACACATCAATAGAAAAATAAGTAACAATTATGAATATACATTTTACAGAGAGGAAATACAAAAGGCCAACAAGCAGATGAAAAATACTTAAACTACCTTATTGATCAGGGAAAAGCAAATTAAGACCATGGAGAGATACAATCCTTTTTCTTTTACAACCTTTTGATTGGCATTGACTAGTCAGGAGATCGAGACCATCCTGGCTAACACGATGAAACCCCGTCTCTACTAAAAAAATACAAAAAACTAGCCCGGCGAGGTGGTGGGCGCCTGTAGTCCCATCTACTCAGGAGGCTGAGGCAGGAGAATGGCGTAAACCCGGGAGGCGGAGCTTGCAGTGAGCTGAGATCCAGCCACTGCGCTCCAGCCTGGGCCACAGAGCAAGACTCTGTCTCAAAAAAAAAAAAAAAAGAAAAAAGAAAAATGACAAAACTAAGTTCTGGTGAAGTCATAGATAAAAAGAAACTCTTATACTGCAGGTATATGAGTTTTTCAAAAGTTTTCCATTATCTTAAAAATCTTGAGCATTTATATAATCTAAAACCTAAAAGCTTCATTTCTAGGTAAATGCTTTAGAGAAACAAGTTTCATATAGCATGAAATATGAACAACCCTTGTTAGTATGTTCATAGACAGGGAAATGGATAAATTATGAAATTTTTTTATGCGGTAGAAACCTGAATGCCTTTCAACTACTACAGGTGATGGATAAAATCAGTGACGTACAAATAGATCCCCTGTATGTAGTTGAAAGGCATTCAGATTTCTAGTGTGTAAATGTAGAACAACTGTTTTCCTGAAAAAAGAAAGCCCTGATTTGTAGAGATTGATGATTTCCGTGGTGTGAATACTCCCACTGTGACTGATTTCCAGCAGCCAAACTGAAATGGTAGTTGGTTCTCCCAGTCTGGTATAAGCAAGTTACAGCTCACCATTAAATGAGTCTTAAAAGCCTAATGCTTCTTGAACAAGAGCAAGTCACAGAATGCCATTTTAATAAACCTCCAAAAAGCAAATCTAAACAATACATTCTTTAGGAAAACATAAGTGACAAAACTATATTTAAAGAAGGGAATGACAAACCCAAAATATTGGTTATTCTCAAAGGTAAGGGGAGCCTGGGTGATGGGATAAGGAAGGAGCCCACACACATATGAAGGTTATTGAAAATGCCCTAATTATTAAGTGGTGGGTTTGGGGTGTTTATTTTGTCATTGTAATTTGTAATTTAAATATATCACATATACTAATAGCTGTGATTTATTTTGCATGTTATATTTATATAAATGTTTTACAGATGTATTTTTATATGTCAAATATTAGGTAATAAATATTTTTTAAAAAACTGCTAAGGGAACATAAACCAATGTTAATGTAGCATAATACAAAGAAATGGCCATAGTTAATACATACTCAAATCTGTGGTGATGACATGGCATGTTCTTATGATAGATTTTTAACCCTGATAATGAACATTAAGTAATGTGTCACCAGCAACATGGAGGCCCCAGGCTGGCCATTCGTTGACACTCACGTAGCTTCCTGAGTCAGTCTAGTTTCTGCTCATAGATATTCTTGCATGTGTATCTTCACTTACGCCATCCTTCCCTGACTGGCAATAAGGCCTTTCCCCTCCCTTCTCTGCGTATTTAGATCATCTGCTGTAAGATCACGTAAAGTCTCTCTGATATTTTCTTTCTCTCATTCCCAAATTGTTTTTGAATTGCTTCTTCTGTGTTTGTTTCTCCTACTTCCATTGGATTATATGCTTCTTGAAATTTTCTTACGTTACTCATCATGCCCAATACAAAACCAGGCACAAGACAGACACTATTTAATTAGTTGCCAATAATTTTTAAAATTTTATCAAAATAACTCCAACTTACCAATCTTTACCGATATATATCCTTCAGCAATCTCATTTACATAATTACTGAGTATTATAAGGACTCAAATTTCCTGGGAAATTAAATAATGTATCAAGAATGTGTTGCAGATTATACTTTAAGCTCCTTTCTTGAAATGCCTAATCCTGCATTCTTCACATTCAATTATTAGTATGCTTAATCTGCAAATTCCAGAATGTGAGTTTCCGATTTAGTACATTCTTTTCTACTTAAGTTAGTCAAATGACTAGATCCAATAATTGAATAGCATTGGCATTATCCAAAAGTGCTATAAAGTTGACAGTTTGTGTCAACTGTGCATCCACATTGAACTTGGCTCGGCAAGCATAAATATTTCTATAAATAGGTATAACTGTGCATAAAAAAAGTCTGTTGTGACACAAGCAGCAAAAGTAAAATTAATGGCTGAAAAAAGTTGGCTGTAGCTAAGCACTGCAATAAACTACAGATTTTTAGGTTCCCACCAACATGTCCAATCAACCACGCAGGCTGAATTTCTAGTCCTACTGCTGCCACGGATTATTAGATTTCTGGTAAAATTACCTTATCTTTCCATGCTTCAGTTTCTCTGCTTCAGTTTCTTCTTCTCTAAAATGAGGATATAAGATAAACTGTAATATTTGACAAATTTAGGGACTCATTTCCCACCCACCCATAGGTGATTTTAAATAGCTAAAAAAAATTACTTACATTTGAAAATCACGCATAAAAGAAATTGCTCTGGAATAGACAGAGCAAAATAGCTTGCACATATGTACTCACCTGTTACTGTTAATAAGCAATGCACTTAGAACACATAAACAATGGCATTTACTGCTCCAAGCATTAAACACTAAGGTTTTACTTTCATGATATATCTGGTCCCTACTAGCTTGTTAGATTGGTATCCTATTATTAGATTTGGGCTATTTGGCAGTATCCATTTGACTTCATAACTTGCAAAAACAGTAGTTATGTAAACTCTCAAATGTTCTGGCAGTACTTATAGTTGTCCCTTCATACTAAGCTCAATGGAGATTACTGTATTATAGATCTTTCTGGATATAGTACCAATAACCAGAGAGAATTTAACAGAAACAAAACTGAGCAAAATGTAAATCACACAAAGTTACTAATACTTTCTCTTTATAAATGTTCATCTTTGTTAAAAAGTTAATACTGCCCTGTAAATGTGTTCAAGTAAATTTCATGAAAGAAAGTGCATAGAAAATATTCAAAAGCTATGATTATGGATCTGTGCTGAGCTTTCCGTTGTCTCCCTGGTGTTTGGTGGTCATTAAGGGTTTGAAAGATTTCGTGCTCTAATTCTCTTTTCAGAGTATACGTTTTACGAAACAGAAAAATCTGTCTCCATATGTACATAAAGCTAAAGGAAAATCTTTAGGGCTTTATATGATTCCCTCAAGTATTAATAAATATGATAAATTAATTTTTAAATCCAGTGGTTTAAAATACCTTTCTCTTAACTGATTTTTTTTTTAATTTGAAAAGGAGTTCAAACTCAACTAAGAGAAGTCGACAGTCTTCTGGATAAATTATTTCTAGTTGCTCCATTTACCTATCCCTGTCACAGAATTCTTTATAACCCATAGAAATCCTTGTTGTTTTGGTGGTTGTTATAATGTCAGAAGACATATGAAAAAGGTTGCATCATTTTTTTCCACATATTTGAAAGCCACTACTCACTCATCCATCAATGTATTCAATTCAGGCTAAGTAATTGCAACTTCTTGCTTCATACGTTGAAATGGAAAACCAATCACCATTTAGTAATATCCACCTTTCTCTGAACTTTTTTCAGAATGTTCCATTCCATCTGAAAGAGTGAGCACAAAATAGTACTCAAATTGTGTAACCCCCAAAAGGAGACAACTGATAGATAAAACAAATAATTATAAAATTATAAAAAAGAAAAAGGACATTAAATATAATTATGTTCCAACAATTAGCTGGATAATATGCCAAAATATCTTGCTTTATTTGTATAGCTAAGATAACTGTGGTTCTTGCACATTCCTGACATTATTGTGCCCTTTTAAATTAAAAATATTTATCATTTTTCCTAAGTTGTTTTTAAGTTAAATATTATTTCATGTTCTATTTTAACTCACAAACAATAAAACAATATGATTTTTTCAACAACCAATTCTGTCATTTTATTATCACAACAGTTTTATATATCAGAGAATGAATAAGCAATATGTGACTATAATTTATTCATTTTTTAAAAATAAAAATAGATTCCTTGCCTGGGACTGAAGAAGCACTAATGGAGGAGGGTGAAGAATTTGAGAAAGCATCTAAACTAACAGGAACTGTAAGTATATTCATTGACTTATTTTTTTAATTGCTAAAACTAATTTAAATTACTAATAGGAAAATCTAAATAAAATATAATAAAGCCAGCTTTCTTACTGGTTAATTAGGCTGTTCTAAGTTGTTTCAACAGTTGGGGAAGAAGACTTGAACTAGATGAGAAAACTGAAGTTCTGATGTTATTAGCTGCTTGCTTGTTGTGCATGTGAGCACGCTAAAAGGTTATGAGCTGCCATGTTAAACTTCAGTAAGTTTAACTATACTTACCTTGGTAGTAAAACAAATATTTTGCATATCCTGAAAGTTTACATATGACTTATGCTATTTTTAGTTGTGAAGTCCTTGTAATATGTTTGTTAAACTATATATCTTCCATACAGTATTTTGGGAGAGAACTATTAGGTTTAAGATTTTTAATGCGATTTAAGGTTAAAAGAATCAATAGAAAAACCTGAAATTCTGTACAAATTCTAACTAAAAATATTTTTTTATAAATGCTAAAGTTCATAAAATATTTTGAGTTTCTATAAAAATAACTAATGCAATCATGCATTATCTTAAACATAATATTTGGACTGGGTTTGTATGTGTCTATATTCTCTGTATTAATTTGCTAGAGCTGCCATAACAAAGTAGCAAAGACTGGGTAGCTTAAATAAAAAAAGGTTATTTTCTCAACATTCTGGAGGCAAAAATAAAGGATCAAAGTGTTGGCAGGGCTGGTTGCTTCTGAGGTCTCCCTTTGTACCTTGTAGATGAATGTCTTCTCCCTGCGTCTTCACAGTTTTTTCCCTTTGTACGTGTCTGTGTCCTAATCACTTAACACCAGTGATATATCACAAATATCACCAGTGATATTGAATGAGGCCCTCCCTAATAACATCCTTTAACTTAATTACCTCTCTAAAGACCTTATTTCCAAATACATTCTGAGGTACTTGGGCTAGGAATTTGACATATGAAGTTTTAGGAGAACACAGTTCAACCCATAACACTCTGTGATGAGATTACATGATTTTAAACATTATTCATCTCATAATATTTGGTAAAAGGCGCCAAGTTTTCCAATGAACTTGATAATAAAATTAATTTTAAAAATTATTGATGAAATTAATGTATCTTTGCTCAGATGTTATTTTATCTGACCCTATTTAAAATTTTGCATTTCCCTTCTTTATTTTTTATACAGTACTTATGATTTCTACTGTGTGATGTAATCTACTTATTTGTTTTACTGTTCATTTCTTTCGACTGTAATATAAGGTCTATCATGGCAAGAATTTTTGTACATATTTTTCACTTCCACATCCCTAGAGGAGTAACTACACACAGTAGGCCCATAATATCACACACACACACACACACACACACACACACACACACACATATACGTATGTTGAATGCATAGTTTAGCAATAATTCCTCACCATAAGATAAAAACTATTATATTTTCCTTTACTACAAAATGGTAAAATCTTAGAAATAGAAAAAATCACGGTAACTATCCAGTTCAACATTTCCCATCTCTTACCTTGGCATTTTCAACTGTGGTGTTTTCACTCCTGTATTCAATGCAGTGATATCTAACCTATAGATGAGGAAACAGAAACTCAGAGAAGCTAAGGAACTAAAGTTAAACGTTAAAACTAAAGTTAAAAGTTAAAAGTCCTAAAGTTAAAAGAACAGTGATATCAGGAGTTGGGACTAGTCAATTTTCCTTCTACTGTACATCCTTAATATTTTTAGTGCTTTTCTGTTTCTTTTAGAAACAGTTTATTCCTGTTTGTTAGATATTGTCTTCCATTCCTCAGAAACATTGGTCCTAGTTCTACTCAGGGAGTGATAGCTTAAACCTAATCCTTTTTACAATTAACTGATGTTCAGATACTAGAAGCTACCAGTGTGTCTCAAATGAGACTTAAATTTTTAGGTCAAAACACAGTCCATTCTTTTAACCAATGCTTTTACATTGTGTAGTTACAAGAAATATCAGTACCTTGATGCGTTTTCTGAACATATCCTTGTTTGCCAGGTCCTCTGTAACATGTGAGTTATGCCACAACCAAATTTAGGGTTCCAAATAATGTTCTCACATAGAGTACAATGAAGTATGTGGTTGGAACAAATATTATTTGGGGATTATAGCCTACTGTTGCAGTAATTTTATTTTTTAAGAAATGTTCTGCCGTTTATAAACTTTAGTATTTCTCCATAACCTCATGATGTTATGTTGTCCTTTAGGTTGTGATAATCTATCGTTCATCACTTTTTGCAAAGGTTATCAGCTGTGAATTCCACAAAGTTCATATTTCTCCATCAGGCCTAAACATATACCATTAGATTCTTCTTCTACTCATTTACTCCAATCAAGATATATCCCGTCTATAGTATTTGGCTTCCTTAATAATACATAAAAGTGCAAAGAAAAAAAAGAAATTGGATTCATTTTACCAAACTTTTCATGAGTGATTTCAAATGGGCTCTTAGAGATCTTTGCTTTTTTCCACTGTACTCACACAGTGCTTTCCCAGTGCAAAAGTTTGTTATAGGTCAACTTTGTTTGTTTTTATTTACATTCATTAGATTTTGCATTAAAAATTATCTGATTCCACTTAATATCATATTACACATTTAAATCTTTTTGGAATTAAGTGGAATAAAAACAATAAATGAATAAATGAATGAATGTCAGGACCCTGAAGCAGACAATTTCTAGATGGCAGCTGCTTTTATTTTGAGGAAGGCATGGGTTAAAATCAAAGTTAATTTTGTTAAAATGATGATATTTTAGATGTAGATTTCCTAAAAATACTTCTGTAGTATTTCTTGGGATAGCATTTTTAATAAATCAAGAAGAAAATTGTGACTTTATCTAAATATTAATGAAGAATTGGAACAAAGCAACTTTTTTTCTTTATTACCGTAAGAAACATAAAATACTTCAAAGCAAATTTTGAGTCATATCCTGTACAAATATAAATATGCCACAAATGTTGAAAACCATTTAGGGTAGTTTCAACACAGGCTGTCTCTATTTGCTAACTTTCCATGTTGTGTATTGTATATTAATAAGCGGGGAACGGACTCTTGGAAACTGTTTTTTCCTAGTGGCTTACCCTGTGCTTGGAATACTTATTGAATATTTTGTGAATATTTAAGTGATGTAGAGGCAGCATTTATATTTGAATTTTTATCCTCCTCCAAATAAGCAAGTCGTTCTTCTGGAATTTCCCTCTCCCTCTCTGCTCTCTCTTTTTCTGGACTGCCTCTTGGTATATATACAGCCTATGCAGGTTAAAACTGGATTTGTCAGGTAAAGCCGTTTAGTAAATCAACAAAAAGACAACCGTGAAAAGACAATACCAAACAGCAGGTATTGATTATGACCTCTTAGCTTCATAAATATAATGCATTATTTTAGATCAATGATTGATGAACACTTAATATCAATGATTTTGAATTGCATAATTTCTTATGCAATTTTTTTTTTGCTTCAAATGCTTTTTGTTTTGTTTTGTTTTGTTTTGTTTTGAGACAGGGTCTAGCTCTGTTACCCAGGCTGAATTCAGTGGTACTGTCACAGCTCACAGCACCATTGACCTCCTGGGCTCTGACATTCCTCCCACCTCAGCACCTCAACCTCCTGGGTAGCTGGGACTACAGGTGTGCACCACCACACCTGACAAAATTTTATATTTTGTAGAGACAGAATCTAGCTATGTTGCCCAGGCTGGTCTTGAACTCCTGGACTCAGGTAATCCTCCTTCCTCGGCCACCCAAAGTGCTGGGATTACAGGAATGAGTTTCCTTTATCTTAAAAAATCTATTTTGATATAAAATTATTAAATAAACATGTGGGTGTGAAGGGAAGATGAAGATAATTAAGAAAGATCATTGATAGTAAATATTTTGCTGGCTTTTTTTCTTCTTTCCTTGTACATTTTTAAAGTTATTGTATTCATTAGCCAGTAATGACTAGCTCATTATAATCCAACTCTCATAAGACTTTATGTAACTGGTCCTCATTTCTTAAAGTAGAAAAGAAAATGTAAAAGACTTCTGTAAAAAAGGTTTCCTAAAATGCCCAGGGTTTACTAAAAGTTATGCTTTTGGTATATTCTTCTCCTGGAGAGTTTTATATACTTGGGAAAATATATAAAATTGACTAGGATGATATCACATATCAATATGTGATGATATCACATATTTGTACAGCACTTTTTAATCATTAAGTGCTTCACATATTTAACACCAATGGTGTCTGAATTTTGTCATTTTCGTGGCTTATCACTTTATCCTGACCACCTCACTGTGAAGTAGTGCTTCCTTAGCTTCAGATGAGCATACTAAGCTTCCAAAAGATCTTGTGATTTGTCCCAGGTCACATAGAGAGGGCAGGACAAAAACTCATGGTTCCCAGTGCCCAAACTGTCTTTCATAGAACTTGTTGGGGTCCATACAATTGGTACTTATTTGCAAATTTGTATTTAGGCACTTAGTCACTGTTAACACCTGCAATGAAAAGGGGATAAGTATTAGGCCATTATCAGTAGTCAATATCTTTTTATTTTTTATTTTATTTTATTTAATTTAATTTTATTTTATTTTATTTTATTTTATTTTAAGATGGAGTCTCGCTCTGTCACCCAAGCTGGAGTGCAGTGGTGCGATCTTAGCTCATTGCAACCTCTGCCTCCTGGGTTCAAGTAATTCTTGTGCCTCTGGCTCCCTAGTAACTGGGACTGCAGGCATGTACCACCACGCCCAGCTAATTTTTGTATTTTTAGTAGAGATGGGGTTTCACCATGTTGGTCAGACTGGCCTTGAACTCCTGACCTCAAGTGATCCATCCGCCTCGGCCTCCCGAAGTGCTGAGATTACATGTGTAAGCCACCATGCCTGGCCGTCAATATCAAAGGTAGAATTATTCACTGGATGAAGTAGGTAGTGAAAAGCAACAGTTTGAGGGACTGGATCAGAACAGGTAATTTTTTATGAGAGAAAGGGATCAGTACATTTCAGTATAAGAGATTAGCCTTGCTAAGGTTTTTCTGAATTGGAGGACTCTGAGAAACCAGAACAGTATGAAAAGAGATCCTGGGACGGGGAAACTACTGAGAAAGAAAGCAAAAGGGAAAAAAGTATATGTCTAAGAAAAAAATATCTGTGGCAAGCTTGATCCAAAAGTTAGAGACTCTGATAATTCTGGAGTTATCTTGATAAAGTGTTTGTTGAGCTAGATTGGAGGTAGATTTGATTATTTTTAATCTTGCCAGATGTTGTGCGTGTTAGTCCATTTTCATGCTGCTGATAAAAACATACCCAAGGCTGGGAAGAAAAAGACATTTAATTGGACTTACAGTTCCACATGGGTGGGGAGAGCTCAGAATCATGGCGGGAGGTGAAAGACCCTTCTTATATGGCAGCAGAGAGAGAAAATGAGGAAGAAGCAAAGCGGAAACCCCTGATAAACCCATCAGATCTCATGAGACTTGTTCACTATCACGAGAATAGCACAGTAAAGACTGGCCCCCATGATTCAATAACCTCCCCCTGGGGCCCTCCCACAACACATGGGAATTCTGGGAAATGCAATTCAAGTTGAGATTTGGGTGTGGACACAGTCAAACCATATCATCCCACCCCTGGCCCCTCCAATCTCATGTCCTCACATTTCACAACCAATCATCACACCTTCTCAGCAGTCCCCCAAAGTCTTAACTAATTTCAGCAATAATCCAATGGTCCACAGTCCAAAGTCTCATCTGAGACAAAGTAAGTCCCTTCTGCCAATGAGCCTGTAAAATCAAAAGCAAGTTAGTTACTTCCTAGATACAATGGGGGTACAGATATTGGGTAAACACAGTTGTTCCAAATGGGAGAAATTGGCTAAAACAAAGGAGTTACAGGGCCCATGCAAGTCTGAAATCCAGTGGGGCAGTCAAATTTTAAAGTTCCAAAATGCTCTCCTTTGACTCCAGATCTCACATCCAAGTCACACTGATGCAAGAGGTGGGTTCCCATGGTCTTGGGCAGCTCCACCCCTATGGCTTTGCAGGGTACACCCTCTCTCCTGGTTGCTTTCATGGGCTGATGTTGAGTGGTTGTGGCTTTTCCAGGAGCACAGTGCAAGCTGTCAGTGGATCTACCATTCTGGGGTCTAGAGGACCATGGCTGTCTTCTTATAGCTCCACTATGTGGTGCCCCAGTAGGGACTCTGTGTGGGAGTTCCGATCCCCCATTTCCCTTCTGCACTGCCCTAGCAGTTCTCCATGCAGGCCCAGCTCCTGCAGCAAACTTTTGCCTGGGCATCCAGGCATTTCCGTTTATCTTCTGGAATCTAGGCAGATGTTCCCAAACCTCAATTCTTGACTTCTGTGCACCCACATGCTCAACACCATGAGCAAGCTGCCAAGGCCTGGGGCTTCCACCCTCTGCAGCCACAGCCTGAGCTGTATGTCAGCCTCTTTCAGCCATGGCTGGAGCAGGTGGGACACAGGGCACCCAGTCCCTAGGCTGCACACTGCACAGGGACCCTGGGCCCAGCCCACGAAACCACTTTTTGCTACTGGGCCTCCGGGGCCTGTGATGGGAGGAGCTGCCGGGAAGTTCTCTGATATGCCCTGGAGACATTTTGTCTTGAGGATTAGCATTAGGGTCCTTGCTACATATGCAAACTTCTGCAGCCAGGTTGAATTTCTCCCCAGAAAATGGTTTTTTATTTTCTATCACTTGATCAGACTGCAAATTTTCCAAACTTTTATGCTCTGCTTCTCTTATAAAACTGAATACCTTTAACAGCACCCAGGTTACATCTTGAATGCTTTGCTGCTTTGAAATTTCTTCCTCCAGATGCTCTAAATCATCTCTCTCAAGTTCAAAGTACCACAAATCTCTAGGGCAGGGGCAAAATGCTGCCAGTCTCTTAGCTAAAGCATAACAAGAGTCACCTTTGCTCCAGTTCCCAACAAGTTCCCGTCTCAGACTGAATTTTATTTTCCATATTGCTATCAGCATTTTGGGAAAAGCCATTCAACAAGTCTCTAGGAAATTCCAAACTTTCCCACATTTTCCTGTCTTCTTCGGAGCCCTTCAAACGTTCCAACCTCTGCCTACTACACAATTCCAAAATTGCTTCCACATTTTCAGGTATCTTTTCAGTAATGCCCCACTCTACTGGTACAATTTACTGTATTAGTTCATTTTCATGCTGCTGATAAAAACATAACCAAGGCGGGGAAGAAAAAGAGGTTTAATTATACTTACAGCTCCACATGGCTGGGGAGGCCTCAGAATCATAGCAGTCAGTGAAATGCACTTCTTACATGGCAATGGCAAGAGAAAATAAGGAAGAAGCAAAAGTGGAAACCTCTGATAAACCCATCAAATCTCATGAGACTTATTCACTATCACAAGGATGGCATGGGAAAGACCAGCTCCCATGATTCGATAACCACCCCCTGGATCCCTCCAACACATGGGAATTCTGAGAGGTACAATTCAAGTTGAGATTTTGGTGGGGACACTGCCAAACCATATCATTATGTTTTGTTGATTAGTATATAAAACATTCTTTTTATTTTTACTGTAGGAACAAATGAATAGCTTTTTCCCTTTTCACTCTTCCTGATTCTTTCGACTTCTACTCACAAGTAGTGAAGTTTGGATCTGATTGTGTGACACTGAAATTTCTCACATATGCCATATTTCCCAAGGTCCCGTGGATAGAAACTTAAAAAATAATGAATTTGGATAAGATGCAAATATACTCTTTTCACAACTATAATTGGAAAACATGAAGATGAAGCATCTATGCATATATCTTCTGTAACACATACAACTTATGCATAATTTCAGAAAGATTGGACAGCAAGAGCATTGCTCCTAAGTGAATTTCTTTTTACAAGAAATAATTAGATGAATTACTTTTTGTTAATTTTTAATTTTTTTATCTGGCCAATGCAGTACATAGGTCAACAGAGTCCCTCCTGTATTTCTATTCAGTGACTGAATGTTACTTAGCAGAGTGGAATCCTCTTACAATAAGTACTGGATTCTTTTGGGAATTATGTTAAAAAAGGAATTTTACACAATGAGCATTGACTGCTAAGACTTAAAGAGACTTTGGTAATCTGCTGAAGTCATATGACATTTCTCAATATGCAAGTTGCACAAATGCCTTTTATTTCTTTTCTCCAGAAACATACATACTGCTTTCAGGCCAAATACTGTGTCTTCTTGGAGATTCATTCCTCTATCCCATTTCTTCTTTCCCAGATCTTTACCTCTTCTGTTGTAAGGCATTCATAAAAAGATCTATACATTTGATTCCAGGTGAGATTTGTCAAAAATAATTTTTAAAAATCTATACATTTGAAAGACATAAAATTATAAAATCATCACTTAGGCTTGACAGGAAGCCTAAGTGTACTCATACAATTCCTGTATAAAATGTACTCATACAATTCCTGTGTAAAATATGGGTTAGGAATAGTTCTTTAGTGGGCCTTTGCACTATGTATTTAACTATGAATTTTGGTACTCTTGCTTTATATCTTGTTTCTTATTAATATTGCTACACAGTACACACAAACCTGCCCACAGAAACATTTTGTCTGTTTCATCATACTCACAACTTAACATTTTAAATGTTTCCAATAAAACATGTTCCAGATTCTTTTTTAAAACTCAAGTATAATTTTATCGTACATAAATTGTTGCACATATTTTAGAGGGTTTGTGATTTTGTGTAAATTGATCTAAATAGTTGAGCAATAGAAGCAAAGTTGAGTGAATGAATTAATGAACAATTTGCAATTTTTCCTGCATTGTACATCTATAATGGAAAACTAGGCACACAGCTAGCATTTATGGAATTAAGATTAAACATATTTCAACTTGTACTCTTGCAAAATGAAAAAGAAATGAATGTTCATTATAATCTCACCAAATAGAAGTAATAAATTATGATGAATTTTGTCCCTTGAAAGATAGTGTTGGCAAATTGCTGGTGGCTAATTGTAGCAATGAAATTTATGTTAAAGAACTGTGACTAGTACATATTTTGCTCAATCCTAAAGGTTTTTTCTATTTCTTTTTCTTCTGGCCTGTGGAATTTCACTTGGCCTTTATGACTCATAGGCTAAGATGCCAGTAAAGCTGCTCAAAATTAAGTGCTATGTTAGGCAAGTTATCTAACCAAAGTTTGGGATCTGGTGGCATTTTTCCTTTCGACATTTCAGGTCTGTTGATTTCTGACATATTAAGGATGAAAATATTTGCCCAGACCTATGTAAATATTATTTTTAAAAACATCTATGAGTTTGAAAATGTAATTTCTGCAAATGTTACATTTGCATAGAGAAAAAATGACCAAAGATGATAAAGTGTGACATAATAAATGTTTAAACATTGATAATGATTTTGGTAATTAATTCAATCCCTTTACATAATTTCACTGTTTCTCCATTAATAAAAGTATGACATTATTTTGTTGTATCAGTTAAATTCTGCCTTTAATTTTTAAAATAATGGGAAGGGAGTGTGGCCTAATATACATTAATGCAGAGCAAGTGTAATTAATTTCTAGGCAAATAATACCCAAGGAGATATATGACAGCATGAGATCCCAGTCATGAGTCTGTTAGTTCGGAACGTGATGAGCAAAAGGGAAACCATAATTTTACATTTTCAGTATTTTGAAGTTATTGCTAATTCTTTATTAAAGTGATCGTCACCTGCTGCAAATTTCATTAGATTGCAGTAGAAATGGGCTGAAGAGAAAAAAGCAGTATGGATTATGTTTGTGTTTCGAGGTAAACCCCTATAGCTCTGACTGTGAATTGTGCAGGATATGTGCTGGGAAACACATTAAGTTAATATCCAATCCCTTGTGGAAATGGAAAAACCTGAAATTACCCACAAGGGAGTTTCCTTTACATGTTCCTCTCCTTCTTCAGCTAAGAAAACTACATAGATTACATAAAATGGTGGATTCTGAGTGCTTCCCTACAGAAGCTTACGCATTTTTTTTTTACCTTTTTTACCTTTTAACCACATTCATCTAATCAAGATAATATTTCTGCTTATTGTAAAAAGTGACCATATTTGTTTTCTGAATCTGAAGAGTGTGCTGATTCAAACAAACTGAAAAAATATTTTATATTCCTGATATTATGTTGACTAATATGTATATTAAAAGAACATTTGGAAAATGATTATGTTTATATGTTTATATTGAAAGGATGTTGACTGTTAGGTTATATTGAATAAAAAGTCATTTTTCAGAAATCAAACTCTTTTTAAAATTGAATATAAAAAGCCTTACATTCTGCAGTTCTTTATATTACATCATAAGCATATTCTTTTTTCCCACTATGGTTTTGTTATTCCGAAAGTTAAAAAAAAAAAAAAAAAGTCTGTCTTACAAGCTAAAGGCAATAAGCACATTCTTACATAAAATTTATCTGTTAAGTCTAGTTCTAACGGCTGTGCTTTATTGCAGCCTTATCTGTTTTTGCACCAATTAGACCACGTAGCCTCTTATTATTCACCTTTCAGAAGTTTAAGACTTTAATTTTGGTGTTACAGCATAACATAGAGCTGCCATACTTGATTTAATGTTAGGTTTTTAGGTTGGATACACCCAAATCGTTTGTTCCAGGCTACTGATCGTTGGGACTGGTGACAGATATGCTGGGACCTCAGTGTTCCAGTCCTTCTGGTCACTGGTTGAACTTTCATTCCATGCAAGCAGCCTATTCTAGGTTCTCTGTGTACTGTACAAATATTATTATTTCCTTTGTTTGTTTTGATGTGAAGGTGTTGGGACACACTGGTTTAGATTGCGTCTGAGATTTGAGGCTTGAAAGTAGTGCTTTGGAGAACAAAAATCATAGTCAGTGTCTCGATGTTTCCTCAGGTCAAAGTCCTTAAAGGGTTAAAGTATATGAACTATTTTAAAGTTCTTAATACATTTCAGAGGAAGGCCATTTGGCATATTTACCAGGAATCTCCTAAACTCTTGCCAGAATTAAGTATTCTCTTAAAATCTATAAATGAAAAGTAAAAATCTCACAAAATTGTTTCAGCATGTTGTTAAATATAAAATGGAACTTTTTGTCCTTGAAGTTGGATTTCCTGGTTTACTAGTGAATTTCCTTAATTACTAATAAATAATTTTTACATATATTTATCAGACTTTATAATGGTTTTTTGTGCTCCTGGCCATACTTCTTTAGGAGAGTTTATTTTCCTATTGACTTGTTGGTATTTATTATGTATTAAAAATAATGACATATCATTTCATATTGTGGCAAATAATTTTTAGCAATTTTTCTCTTGTCTTTTAATGTTATAGTAGTTTTTTTATTATACAGAATCTATATTTTTCTCTTTCTAATTTCTTCCATTTATTTATACAGTTTTTTTCTCTCCAATATTAGATAAATATTACCTAAAAGTTCTTCACATTTTCCTCTTGAATTCTTCAATCAATTTTGAGTTTATTTTGGTGGTTATTGTGAGGCAAGGGTTTAACAATGTATTTTCAAATACAGTTTGTTAGAGGCTGGGCGTGGTGGCTTATGCCTATAATCCCAGCACTTTGGGAGGCTGAGGCGGACGGATCACCTGAGGTCAGGAGTTTGCAACCAGCCTGGCCAACATGGCAAAACCCCACCTCTACTAAAAATACAAAAAATTAACTGGGCATGGTGGCAGGCACCTGTAATCCCAGTTACTCAGGAGACTGAGGCAGGAGAACTGTTTGAACCTTGGAGGCGGAAGTTGCAGTGAGCTGAGATCATACCACTGTGCTCCAGCCTGGGCAACAGAGTGAGACTCTATCTCAACAACAACAAAAAAATTGTCAGTATCATTTGTTTTTGATAATTCATCCCTTCTTCATTAATTTGAACTTTTTCTTTTCATCTTAATTACTATGTATAATATTGTCACAGTTAATATTTATTAAATCTTTAATTTTTACCAGACATTTTGTGAACATTATCCCGTTTTGTTTGTGAGCAGATTTTAACTACTAACCAACTTATACATCAGAAAACTAAGATTGAGGGAGATGTAATAGATTGCCTTAGATCGCTCAGTTTGTAAGCCTGGGGAGCCAGGATTGTACCTACTCCACGTCCTCCAAATGTAGACTGTACTAAGTTAACCATTATCATCTAGGCAGTGGAGAGTTAGCCTCCATTAACTTATATGTTATTTCTGTTTTAGTTATTGCTGTTTTACATGTTTAAAGTCGATAAAGTCCTTCCTTTTGTTCTTTTTCTGCAAAATCAAAGAGTTTAACCATAATACAATAACTAGCTGTTCTAAAGCATGCCTTCTTGTATGATTTTTTTTTTTAAGGAACAGGTTTAGCATTTCAATATTTCAAGAAAAGCTTGGGAGACCTTTTCCCAGAATACAAAAAAACTATTCATCAGCTTCTAGAGATTATTTAGTTTGCTTACATAGAAAGTATTTCATCTAGTGACTTTATTTATAGAGTTTCTTAAAGCTTAAATCATATTCACAAGAATCTTATAAATTAGAGGACAGAATTGAATCTTAAATTCCAGTTATTTTGTTCAGAATATTGGGACATCTAGATTCAGAAATAACACAAACTTCTTGGGAAAAAAGGAAGCTGAGTAATTTGTAAGTAAGTAAGTAAATATCTCTCCACGATGTCACAACTACAAAAAAGTATTTGTACTTGTCAAGAATTATGAATAAGATGTCTGTATTTATTTTACTTAAATCTGAATTTCTGAAACTTGTCATTTTCTTTTTAAGTTTCACTAATGCTTTTTTATGTTTATTAAGGAAGTATTTGCATTCCAGTAGTAAGAATACAGGCATACTTTAAAAAAGAAATTTCTGGAAAGATCACCTAATTGAAGAAGCAATATAAAGGATTTATTAGCTAAGGAGACAAACTGCAAATGATATCAAGAAAAGGTAATCAAGAACTAGTAAACACCTGTACTTGGAGATCACAAAAGTTGAGAAATGGCCACATAGAGTCTTTTGTTCTAGGAGAAAGTGACCAGAATATCTCAGCCTGAAGAACCTGCAGCCTAAGGACAGTCAAATGCAAGCAGACAGGAGGGAGACCTTGGAAGTGGAAGTCATTAACCTCTGCCAGGGGTGCATTTCCTGACACCTGTGTCTTCCTGTGGCCCCAACACTTGAGGCCAACTCAGTGATCAACATGGGGAAATCAATAATACTTTGGTGGATTTGCCTCACTAGATTGCATTCCTGGGAGATGACAATTTGGATGAACATGCTCGATTCAAATTTTGCTTGCAGTCTTTTCTATGCCCAACACAACTTCCACCTCCAGATCCCTTTCTGTTTCCATTCCTGTCTTCTGGTCAATGCCCCACCTCATTCCCGTTATTGTAGAAACCTCTTCCTACAGGATATCACCACTGTTTCTCCTAGGAATAATCTAGGAAACTGGACACCATCCTTCATCCCTCCTTCTGCTGCCAGTCTGGGTTAAGGCAGTCACACTCATCATGTTAACATCTCTGCAGCACTCTTATTTGTCCACATGACTGTCCAACCCAGGAGTTCGCATCTGGTGGGTAGTGGGATACATGCCCCTCTGGGCAGCCAGACCTTTCTTGAGATTTATTGCTGTAGATATTGATAAAGATACAGGTGGGGAAACAAATCGTGAATGGCCCACAGCTCTCCTAGACTATATATTTCCCTTGAAAGAGCAGTAACCCTGCTATAATCACAAGAAATAATTGAAATTAAGGCCTTCCCTACATTAACTTATTTAAAATTACACAACCCCTTGTGAGGTAAGTTTATCTTAATTTTTAGATGGAAAAACTAAGTTTTAGAGAAGGTAAGTAACTACAGCTAATAGTGTAGGTATGATGAGAACCTATCTGTCACACTCCAAAGCCCTGGTGGCCCACCTTGGGGCACTGATGGGATTCAAATCATTACTTTCCCCTGTGTTTCTGGAGGCCAAGGAGTCTGTACCTGGACTTCAGGGAGCAGTTTCAATGGTTTCTGTCTTATACCCAAGATTTATGTGTAAGGTTTGCTTTGAACATAAGATTGCCCTGCTGTAAACAAACTGAAATTACCCATTCAAACTATTCTGAAATTTCAATGTTTACCGTATTTTCTTATGGTGCATTAACAATAACACATAGCTGTCTGTTCTTTTTGCATCATGTGAATGTTTTGTCTTTTTTAGTAAGTATTTTTGGGGCTTAATGATTTAGAGAATTATAAAAGTATTTTCTTTGCAAAGACATTTATATTGGAGATGTTGAATGCCTTTAAGGGCCTAAAAATCATGTTTACTTTGGTCAAGTAACAAAACACTTATGTTAAACAAAATGTCACTAAACTTTTTCAAGACTCATAAAATTAGATATAGGAGGCCACAGTTATAATTCTTTATACTTTAAATGATTTGCAAGTGTGTCTAATTTGAGAGAGAAAAGAAAAAACATAAATGCAATGTCATTAATAAATAAAAATTGTCAGAAATTTATGAGAAAGTGTTTTATACTCAGGAGTGAACCCTAGTCAATTCTATCGCTTATTCTTTTAATGAACATTAAATCTTGACTATATTACTCCTAATCCAAATTTGTAAAACACCAAATTTCTGCTTTCTCTCTTTTTGTGAAACTGCCCAATTTAAATTCTGTCTTTGAAGGCTGATTCTAAAGAATGTGGTTAGCTCGTGACTTTAGGTTCAACAACAGCCTGGTAATGTTTCAGAAAGCCTCCTTATTCCACTGTTGACTGGTTTCCTGCTAGACAACAGAAAGCTGGTATTCTCTATTTCTTAGACCAATGGCTTTTTCATACAGCTGTTGACATAAAAGGAAAGCAAAAAACTTAGTAAATCATCTCTTTTATATTACAAATTAAAGCATAACATACTCATTTTATCTGTGGTTTTAAGCCTTTGCTCAGCCATGATGTGCAAATGTCAAATAAATAGTCCACTTTTGATGTGTTTTAACGCTGTCAGTAAAATAGACTGTAGCAAGGCAAACTGTCCGCGTCTGTTGCTGGTTTCCAAAAATCAATAACTAATATTTGTAAGTGCATTACTAAAATGCTTTTTATTATTTTAACAAACCTAGAAGTATGTATTATTATCATCTCCATTTTAAAGATGCAAAATGAAGCTCAGAGAGAATGGCACTGCCAATCCTATAGAACTAGAATTCCTTCAGGTTTATTCTGAATGTCCTTTAGAATTTTAGCAAATAGGTGGCAGTGTAGCTTGCAAAATCTTTAATCAAATTATTTTACCCTTGTTTGATATGAGTTCAGAGAGTTCCATGATGTAGATTCTGTGACTATCAACACTAGGATATATTTATAATAATGCAATAAAATAAAACATAATTTTTATCATAACAAGTCATGTTCATCTCAAGATATCCAGTACCTAGCCCAGTGCCAAGAAGAGGAGATACCCAATAAATGATTGGCAGATTGAACTGAAGGGGAAAAGTCACCCTGACAACTTTTATGTGTCCTTTTATTCATGGGCCACTTTTTCCAAATGGATAATGTTGTAAGTAGAATATAATGCTATACTTCAAACGTCATATTATAGTTCTTTTAACTTCACTTAAAGAGGGAGATCTTGTGTCTTAGGTACCTCCCATGAGTCCAATTATTAGGCTGAGGTTATTGGATAATGTGGATCTGAGCAATTTTCATTTTTTGACCTTTAATCTCTTTAGAAATTTAACTTTTTATCTAACTAAATAAGAGTAGTTCAAAATTAAATGTTTGAGTATGCTCTAACACTATTATCATCATTGTAGCCGTAGTGTCAGTACAACTATAAGTAATAGGATTTAGTTTAACTCAGGGTGGCTTTGAAAACTATGAGGTCCTAGTAGCTCCAAGGCATGTCTAAAACATGCTTCTAGAACAGGGTTGGAAAGCCCTGACTAAGGCAGTATGCTCTCAAAACTCTTAGTTTCAATTCTTATTTGATGGAAAATAAATTGCTCCATATCTTCAACCTCTTTGTCCATTGTTGCTTCCACTTTCTGTCCTTAATATAAACCTTTTTCCCAGGCATTTATCACTTGTTCTTTTATGCAAACATTCATTACTTTTTCATGCCACAGTTATGAGAGGCAATATTGTTTATCATAGTTCTCCACTGCAACTTCCTGATCATTCATTTTCATCTCTAAATAAAAATCCTTTGGTAACAGGCTAAATACCTCAATTAAAAGGCACAGAATGGCCAGCTGAATAAAGAACCAAGGACCATCGGTATGCTGTCTTGAAGAGACCCATCTCATATTCATTGCCACCCATACACTCAAAATAAAGGCATGGAGAAAAATCCACTAAGCAAATGGAAAAACAGAAAAAAAGCAGGGGTAGCATTTTAAGACAGGAAACAGAAGCTCTAAATTAATCTTAATTTCAGACAAAACAAACTTCAAATCAACAAAGATTTTTTTTTAAAAAGACAAAGAAGGGCATTACATAATGGTAAAGAATTCAATTCAAGAAGACTTAACTATCCTAAATATACATGCACCTAACATAGGAGCAGTCACATTCATAAACCAAGTTCTGAGAGACCTTCAAAACAACTTAGACTTCTACACGATAGTAGTGGGAGACTTCAACATTGCACTGACAGTTGTAAACAGATCATCAAAGCAGAAAATCAACAAAGATATTTAGGACCTGAACTCAGCACTGGATCAAATGGACCTGACAGACACTTACAATACTCTCCATCCCAAAACAACAGAATATACATTCTTCTCATTGCCACATGGCACATACTTTAACATTGATTACACAATCAGAAATAAAACACTGCTCAGCAAACACAAAAGAGCAGAAATCATAAAAACCAATCTCTTGGACCATAACACAACCAATTTAGAAATCCAAACTAAGAAATTCAATCAAAACCATACAATTACTTGGAAATTGAATAACCTGCTCCTGAATGACTTTTGGGTAAATAATGAAATTAAGGCAGAAATCAAGAAGTTTTTGGAAACTAATGAAAACAAAGATAAAATGTTCCAGAATTTCTGGGACACAGCTAAGGCAATGTTAAGAGGGAAATCATACCACTAAATGCCCACATTGAAAAGTTAGAAAGATCTCAATTTAGCAGCCTAACCTTGCAAATAGAAGAAAGAGAGAACCAAGAGAAAACCAACCCCAAAGCTAGCAGAAGGCAAGGAATAACAAAAATCAGAGGAAGGAAGGAAACAGAGGTATAACAAATGATTCAAAAGATCAGTGAATTCGGGAGTTGGTTTTTTGAAAAAATCAATAAATTACATAGATGGCTAGCTAGACTAATGAAGAAAAGAAACCCAAATAAACACGATCAGAAACAATAAAGGGGAAATACCCCTTACCCCACAGAAATACAAATAACCATCAGATAATATAAACACATCTATGCAGATAAACTAGAAAATCTAGAAGAAATGGATAAATTCCTGGATACATACATCCTCCCAAGAATGAACAAAGAAGAAATTGAATCTCTGTATAGACCAATAACAAGCTCTGATATTGAATCAGTAATAAATAACCTACCAACCAAAAAAAGCCAAGGATCAGATGGATTCACAGCTGAGTTCTACCAGATGTACAAAGAAAATCTCATACCATTCCTGCTGAAACTATTCTAAAAAATTAATGAGGAGAGGCTCCTCCCTAACATTCTATGAGGCCAGCATCATCCTGATATCAAAACATTGCAGAGTCACAACAAAAAAAGCAAACATTGGACCAATATTCCTAATGAATGTTGATGCAAAAATCCTCAATAAAATACTGGCAAACTGAATCCAGCAGCACATCAGAAAGCTTACCACAATCAAGTGGGCTTTATCCCTGGGATGCAAGGTTGGTTCAACATATGCAAATCAATAAATGTGATTCATCACATAAACAGAACTAAAGAAGAAACTACATTATTATCTCAATAGATGCAGAAAAGGCTTTCAATAAAATTTTTCAACACCCCTTTATGTTAAAAAAACTCTCAATAGCCTAGATTTGGAAGGAACATACCTCAAAATAATAAGAGCCGTATCTGACAAACCCACAGCCAACATCATACCAAATGGGCAAAAGCTGGAAGAGCTCCTTCAGCTGAGAAACAATTTCAGCAAAGTCTCAGGATACAAAATCAATGTACAAAAGTCAGTAGCACTCCTATACCAACCACAGTCAAGGCAAGAGGCAAATCAGCAACACAATCCCATTCACAGTTGCCACAAAAAGAATAAAATGCCTAAGAATACAGCTAACTAGGGAGGTGAAAGATCTTTACAATGAGGATTACAAAACACTTCTCAAAGAAATCAGAGATGACACAAACAAATGAAACAACATCCCGTGCTCATAGATAGGAAGAATCAATGTCATTAAAATAGCTCTACTGCCCAAAGCAATTTGTAGATTCAGTGCTATTCCTATTAAACAACCAATGACATTATTCACAGAACTAGAAAATAATATTTTAAAATTCACATGGAACCAAAAAAGAGCCCAAATAGCCAAGGCAATCCTAAGAAACAAACAAACAAACAAAAAAAAACCCCACAAAGCTGCAGGCATCATGCTACCTGACTTCAAGCTATACTATAGGGCTATAGTAACCAAAACAGCATGGTACTGGTACAAAAACAGACACATAGACCAGAATAGAGAGCCTGGAAATAAGGCTGCACACCTACAACTATCTGATCTTCAACAAAGCTGACAAAAACAAACAATGGGGAAAAAACTCCCTATTCAGTAAATGATGCTGGGATAACTGGATCCTTTCCTTATACCATCTGCAAAAATTAAATCAAGAAGAATTAAAGACTTAAATGTGACACCTAAAACTAAAAATTCTGGAAGACAACCTATGCAATACCATTCTCGACATAGAAACAGGCAAAAATTTCATGATAAAGATGCCAAAAGCAATTGCAACAAAAACAAAAATTGATAAATGGGATCTAATTAAAGTAAAGAGCTTCTGAATAGCAAAAGAAACTATCAACAGAGTAGACAGACAACTTACAGAATGGAAGAAAGTTTTCTGCAAACTATGTATCTGACAAAGGTCTAATATTCAGCATCTATAGGGAATTTAAACAAATTTACAAGAAAAAAATTATAAAGTGGGCATGAACAGACACTTTTCAAAAGAAAACGTACATGCAGCCAACAAGCATATGAAAAAAAAGCTCAATATCACTGATCATTAGAGAAATGCAAATCAAAACCACAATGAGATACCATCTCACACCAGTCAGAATGACTATGTTTAAAAAGTCAAAAATTAACAGATACTGGTGGAACTGCAGAGAAAAATGAATGCTTATATGCTGTTGGTGGGAGTATAAATTAGTTCAACTATTGTGGAAAACAGCATGGCAGTTACTCAAAGACCTAGAAACAGAACTATCATTTGACACAGCAATCCCATTACTGGTTATATTCTCAATGGAATATAAAGTGTTCTGTCATAAAAACACATACGTTAATTACAGCAATATTTACAATAGCAAAGACATGGAATCAACCTAAATGCCCACCTATGGTAGACTGGATAAAGAAAATGTTGTACATATACACTATGGAATACTATGCAGTCATAAAGATGAATGAGATCATGTCCTTTGTGGGAACATGGATGGAGCTGGAGGCTGTTATCCTTAGCATACTAATACAGGAACAGAAAACCAAATACTGCGTGTTCTCACTCATAAATGGGAGCTAAATGATGAGAAGACATGGATACATAGAGGGGAACAACACACACTGGGGCCTATCAGAGGGTGAAGGGAGGGAGGAGGGAAACGATCAGCGAAAATGAGTACTGGGCTGAATAGCTGGATGACGAAATAACATGTTCGACAAACCCCTGTGACACAAGTTTACTTATATAACAAACTTGCACGTGTACCCCTGAACTTAAAATAAAAGTTAAATTAAAAAATTCTTCCTCTGACATTCATATTATCTGATACAAATTTTTCCGATAAAAATAAACAATTTTGTTTCTTTTTAAATTTTTTAAATTGTTTATATTTTTGTGGGTACCTAGGTGTATATATTTATGGGCTACATGAGATGTTTTCATATAGGTGTGCAATACACAATAATAACATCAGGGTAAATTGGGTATTCATAACCTCAAGCCTTTATTCTTCATGTTACAAATAATTCAATTATATTCTTTTCATTATTTTAAAATGTACAGTTAAATTACTGTTGACTGTAGTCACCCTGTTGTGCTGGCAAATACTAGGTCTTATTCTTTTGAACTATATTTTCGTATCCATTAAACTATCTTCAGCTCCGTCCACCCCACCCCATACTACCCTTTCTAGCCTCCAGCAACCATCTTTCAACTCTTTTATCTCCATGGGTTCAATTGTTTTAATTTTTAGCTCCCACAAATAAGTGAGAACATATCAAGTTTCTCTTTTGGTGTCTGACTTACTTTACTCAACATTGTCTCCTCCAGATCCATCCATGTTGTTGTAAATGATTGGATCTCATTCTTTTGTATAGATGAATAGTACTCCATTGCTTATATGTACCACATTTTCTTTATCCATTCATCTGTTGATTGATGTTTAGGTTTATAGAATTTCAATTTAGCACTCACACTGCTCAGTCACTGAGGACTTTGACACGACATAACCAATCTATCCAACATTCTATCTTCAAACTTTTTCTACATTGTATTCTTCCATGCCTCCCACCCAATATTTCACACCTATGGCCACACCTGTAACCTTATCATAACCTAGTTTTGTTCTTCTTCTGGACTTGAACTCCAGTGGGTCAGTGGTAATACCCTCCTTTTCATTTTCTAACTCCATCAGTCCCACTCTTCCTCTTCTTTGACTTCCCTAAGAACTCCAGGCTCTAAGCCATTGCCCCCTTATGGCCGCCTTATCCGGCCAATCTCTGAACAGTGCATTTCATCAATGTCTCTCCATTTAGCCTTCCTTTGCTGCTAATGTCCAGTTTAAATCTGCCCTCATATCGATCTTATTCTCCCTACCAATTATTCCAAACCTGGTCCTAGCCTCCTCCTTCTCAAGAAAAAATAAAACTAGCAAGCAAGTAAAACCAAACAAACAAAACTTGGGTCCCTCGGGTGTAAAGTCCTTTAACAACCATAAGCCTGTACTCATCTGTGTAAGCAAGCCTTCTCATTTGTTTTCATCCAATCTCAGAAGAGGTTTAAATTATCGTGTTCCAGGATTGCTCTTGATAGAATCCTTTCTCCTAATTTCTAAAAATGTACTTCTCTGTCTTTTTCCGTATTTTTAACACTGCTCTTTCTACTTTCCTGCAGGCTATGGACATTCTCAAGCATTTTCCAGTGGCAAACAGATATATAAATGATTTCATTTTCCACCTTTAGTTACTATTGCCCTTACCTATCTTCTGCCCTTTCACCAACATCTTAGAAAAGAAAGATACAGTTTCTTTTTCACTAATGAGTTATTTAATTCGTTGCAAAATAAAAATACATTTCTACATATCAAAATCCAATGAACTCCTTTCAACCTTCATTTTATTTCATCCTTCTGTGGAAACTGATAAGGTTAATTACTTTTTCTTCCTGAAGGTCCTGCTTCTTTTATCTTCTTAGACCCCATTCTCTTCTGATCATCTGGCTTCCTGACCATCCATCTTAGTCTTCTTTGCTAGACATCTTCCTGTCTTCCCCGAAAATTTTGACGTTAACTAATACTTCTTGTCCCTATTTTCTTCTCATCTTGCACACTCTCTCTGAGTAACTCCATTCACACCCATGATTTCTATTGACTTTAAGTCCAACTCTCCTATTATCTGGTGGTGACTTGATGTAATTAAATTTGAGTGGAGAACAATTCGAGAGATGACAAGGACAACTGTTAGAAACCTGTTTTTCTTGAGTATGATGATGAATTTATGGACTTAGAGTAGCAATGGATAACATGGAGGAATAGCATGTTTTTTTACTTTTCATTTTCTCCTATGTAATTGCTTTTACAACTTTGTTGAGGCATAATTTAGGTATTATGAAATTTACCCATTTAAGTATATAATAAATATTTTAAAATTTCTGAGTTGTGAAACTGTCATCATAATGCAGTTTGAAGACACTGTCATCACCCCGCAAGATTCATCATGCCCATTTACAGTTATTAACAATATCCATGTCCACTCTTAGACCCAGGCAGCCACTGATATACTTTCTGTTACTATACATTTGCCTATTCTAGACATCTCATATAAATGGAATAATGCTGTATATGTTCTTTGGGGTCTTGCCTCTTTCACTTAAATAATGTTTTTGAGGTTCATCCATGTTGCAGCCATGTTGCAATATGACCATGTTACATAGGAAAAAGTAGCTTATTGCTTGTTATTGATGAATACTAGTATTCCATGTTTGAATTCACTACATTTTGTACATCTCTTCATGAGTCGGTTGACATTTGGATTGTTTTTAATACTTGGCTAGTATTAATAGTGTGGCTATGAAGATTTTTACGCAAATCTTTCTGTGGACATGTTTTCATTTCTCATGGGAGATTCCTAGGAGTGGAATTGCTGGGCCATATGACAAATTTATATCTAACTTAACATTTCTAGTTTGCAATTCTTAAGGGAACAAAATTAATGCTGTGAAACAGAATTACCAAATAGTCTACCAAGTCCACTCCTAGGAATATATCCAAACAAATTGAAAACAGGTATTTGAGGAAAAACCTTTACAAAACTGTTCATAGCAACACTATTCACAATAACCAAGAGCTGTAAATAGCCCAACATACATGAACTAATGGATGGATAAACTATATGAGAGAATGTTGTTCAGCCATAAGAAATAGAGTTCTATTGCATGCTGCAACATGGAAGAACATTGAAAACATTACACTAAGTTAAAGAAGCCAGACATAAAAGCTTACATATTCTATGATTTCATTTACTTGAAACATCCAAAATTGGCTAATTCATAGAGACAGAAAGTAGATTAGGGTTTTCTAGGGACCAGGGAGGAAAGAAAAAAGGGAAGTGAGTACTTAATGGGTTTGAGGTTTTCTTTTGGGGTGACGAAAACTTTCTGTAGTTAGATAATTGTGATGGTTGCACAGCATTGTGAATGTACTTAATGTCATTCAATCTTAACTTTAAAATGTAAAATGGTAAACGTTATGTATATTCTACCACTATAAAAAAGCTGTGTGTGATCCACAAACAGAAAGTCTAAAATCCACATGAACAGAGATTAATTTGCTTTGGTACACTGCTTTTGGAGAATCAGAATGCTCAGGGAAATGATGCTTTCTTAGAATCAATTAGTCATCCTCATAGTTCCTGAATTCGGTGTCTACCATGTCCATGCATTGTTCTAGGGGCTTTACAGACATTATTTCTAATTCTTATAGTACTCCTACTAGGCAGGTATTGTTAATTCCATTTTTAAGACTAGGAAACAGAAGCTCTAAAAGATTAACATATTCATAGTCACAGAGCTCATAAATGCTGAAACTGGGAGTTAAGAGACATTCTCTTTTACTCCAAAGTCTGTGGATTTTACACTGTATTTTGTTGTTCCAAAATTGTTTGAGCATATCTAGCTGGAAGGCACCGTGCACAAACGAATAGCAAAACAAAGCAGAGAAGGCAGAAGGACCTGGAAAGGGACTCTATTATTGAATATCTCAGAGTTTTAGGAAATTCACATTGTGTTTAACACTAGTGGACCCCTGGGTAAACTGGAACAATGGCCATAATGAATCCCATATTGTAACATGACAGTTCTTAGCTCAATATATGCTTACTGTAAGCTGATTTCAAATATTTTGGCTTACTGCCAGGAAGAATGCAGAGCTTATAATTTCAATTACATGGTATTTCAAGTAGAATCATGTCTTAATATTGAAGGGGGGCATTAGAGTTGACTACCAGAACAGCAACAAGTTTCAGAGAAGGATTGTTATTTTTAAATTACTTTAAGGACCAAGTTGACTAGCTTACTCCTGTGCTTGAAAACACTGCAAAGGCTAAAAGACTTAATACTTGGTGAGTCTTAATAGAAAAATGTAGGTTGCGTGAAGTGGTTTTATATAGAGTCGCAATAGAAAGTTAAAACTCTTACACACCACAATGCATTGAGGGATAAGAGGCTCAAATTACAGTCAGCCTCTTATGCTGTGGGTTAGGATTTATTTGAAATATGGATTTATCAATAGCTGTTAGAAAAACATGAAATTACTTTGAGAAGTATTTGGCCATAGTAAGTGAAGTAAACAAAAAACTTAACAAACAAACTAATGAAAACCATCTCTAAGCCTGAAGATAGACTACAGGGGTTGTAAGAAATATGCAAATTGTTTTATTATGACGTTTGGGAAATTATTAGTAAAATTTATATTTATAAAATATAAAATACTTATCTCTTTGCATTTTAAAAAATTATTATATTACAAATAAACTCAAAATATCTTGTATACATTCATCTCTATATACATACCCAAGAACAAAATAATGTGTGGCAATACAGAGTTTTGTAAATAATGAGCACTCTTGGATCATATACATGTGATTGCGAAGGCTGAATATTAAATGTAATACACAACTTGACCCTGCTTTGTTAATCAACTGAGATAATAAATATTAAGTTGTTAACAGGGCCCCTCTCACTAAACCGATTGCATGAAGCCTTGTAGAAAAAAGTGAAAAGTGAAATGGTTTTAGCCTTAAAAACACAATGGTTCTCTTAGGAAAATTATCTAAATGCACTAAGATGAAAACCATTTAGTAAATTGTATGATGTAGACTGTATACATAATGTCAGTTTAGAGATAGGAGAGCTTTCCATAGATTGGAAGAGTTAGATAAGATCTCAAGGGAGGATTGAACTTGATCATTGTTATCATAGAAATTGTTTTCAGCATTTGTTTCGCTAGTTAATGTAGTACAGTATCTCTTTCTGGATTTACAAAGTAACAGCATAAGGAAAACAGAAAACTAGGAGTCCAGCCGTAATTTTATGTGACCCTCTTTTAGAATTTAATGTAGTTTGCTGAGATAGGCCCTGTCCTACAAATTATGTTTTGAAAACTGTTTTTCACTGAGTAATGTGGTTTCAAACATGATAAAGAGGATTCTGGTGTGTGAATAATATCCTTCATATTGTTGAAATTGACTAATCACTTTGATCTGTCATGCATGGCCCCTACGTGACATTTCTTGGTGTGTGTTCTGCTCCTGGCCAGGAATAGAGTCACAGTTATTGGTGCCAAGCCCCTTTAGTGACTGCTGGAGAGGTCAAGTCATGCTCTAGTCAGGAGCAAGAAGCTCTGAGAATGAACCTCCCACATCCTGCGGAAGTACCTGTATCTGTAGTTGATGTCTAGCGTTTAGTTGCCATGTTCTTTCAAGCAATTTTGTGAATGGATTAACTGGGAAAAAAATCACTTAAAAAGTCAAAAAGGACTGGGAGCAATTTTGTTCAACAAACTGATTAAAAAATACAGAGCTACATGGATCACATTATGATATGAGAAAAACCAAACTAATAAGTCAGACTGTAAACTAATAAAACATACTGTTGACCTTAGAAAAAGTGAAATCCTGAAAAAGCGTATCCTGAAAGCGTTACTTTTACATTGCTTCTAAAGCTAAGTCAAATTTCTACCTTAGTTCAAAGTGGAGAAAAGAAGCCAAAATCTGCTACCAGGAATGAAGTTGACAAGTATGTTCTTTCATGATTACTTTGTATTGAGGCATAACATTCCTTTTGATATAAACAGGGTTTTTTAAGAATCTGTAAAGGAATGTTAAACAGCAGGTGAAGGTTGGAACCTTGAGGCCAAAGAAGACATTAAGTAAACTGAACCCACCCAAATTTCCCTGGGCCTTGAATAAATCTAGAGCCTGGAAAGCATATCCAAGGCTGTCCCAGCCACAGTAAATTAACATCTGAGCTAAATGAAGCTGTACTATTTGCATGAATAACTTCTGGGATTTTTAAGAAGACAGAAATGCAATGACCACTCTAAGAGTCTCTACCTCTGAAATTCTACTTTATAAAACTTTGAAGGTGACATGGGTATCATAATCTATTACCAGTCATGGAAAAAGTACACTTAGAATTGTTTATATAAAATGTCTACCTGTATATGAAAAGCCGAGGTAGAACAAATTTTTCAGGGCAACTGTACTATATGTATCTATTAACTTTGGTTAAATATAGGATAGACACATTGGAATTTTTTTAGTGGCCATGTAACCTTTGATTAGTAAATAGTATATTTATATATTTTTCTGTATTCAAAGGCTTGGAAATATTTAGCCTTGTAGGAAATTCCTGGACACTATAAAACTGAAAATTTTATAGCACAACTGGAACACATTTTTTTGGTTGCTTATTCTGATGAAATAATGTATCCTATGTCATTATAAATATTCACATTAATTCAAATTTCTTCCTTTTGACTTGCAGTAAATATTTTGTACTAAGCATGTATAAGATCTTTCTAGAAGACAACAGGGCCACTGCATTCAAAATAAAGCCGAAGTTCAACCTTATAAGAACTGTCAAGATGCAGTGACAAGGGAAAGTTGTATTCCAGATTATGTGAGGTGTCCTGTTGAGTGTCTTCCTGATACTGAAAATTTTGAGTCTGCTGTATTTCCCTGTGGACTCCAACAGAAGAAACTGGCATAATGGCAGTTTTGGTGATAATAGTAATAGAGTAATAAGCCAGCATTATAAAGGGGTTGCCTTTTACATGTGGAAAATTTATTGTTTGCTCATGACTATGCTATGTTCTTCACAGATATTTTGTAACATCTTCATACCAATCCTATGTAGCAGATATCTGATACTAATTTATAGTTGTAGAAACTGCTGCTAGGAGGCTCAGTAATCTTTGAAGATTACACAGCCAGGGAAGAGCAGAGCCAGGCTTTGACACCAGGTCACATGGTGCTACAACCTGCACTCTTAATTCTAACACTTTACCTTCTCTTGTGTAGACGTCCAACCTCCTATGGTTGTCCAAGCCACCTAGGTAACTAGGGGGGAATGTATCCTTCACATTCTAAGAAGTCACTTCATGTACAAATACATTTGTGGCTTAAAACTAAGAGTGACTGTCCCAAATGTAGATGGTGAGTGCACATGAGAGCTGCCACTGGCCTTGCTCTTTAAATTATGTCTGATGGCCCCTGTGCTGAATACAGTACCCTGGCACAGAATGTATGCTTGAATGAAGAAAGAGGGGTCAGGGACTTTATTTTTCCTACATTTGCAGCCTCAAAGAGATATAAATGCTCTGATGCTATAGATCACTTACACAGCATTAATTCTGTTAGGTACTAATTCCTTCTATTTTGAAAAGTGTAACTCTACTGAACTTCTGGCCTATGGTTCCAGAAAATGCACTGTGACACTAACTCATTCATTCATTTTTCATCCAACCAACATTTGCTAAGCACCTCTGCTGGGCGTTCTGTTGATTAGAAGTGTATACTTCTGAAGTAACAGGTAGGGGGTGGGAGGACAATTTTAATTATAAATGGAAACTAAGGATGAAAAGAAGGTACTCAAATAAAATAAAGAAAAAAGTATGAAAGCTTAAATAATATCTTACTTAAGTACTTTGAGTTTGTGTAGTTTTGCTTTTTATTTTCACTGACCTATAAATTGGAAAAATGTTAAAGTATGTTCATCAAAACAAGACTGGTAAGGAAGTAAATCTGTACACCGAAACATGCCAAAAACTGTATCAGTAAATAAATGTCCTGATCAATATTTTCAATAACTTAGATGGTGTTGATTGATATGATTTTAAACAGGACTAGCTTGTTTCTCTATGAAAATCTAGAGGCTTCACATATGGATATTTCTTCTTAAAGATGAAAGAGAACTCTTATTTAGTTAAACACAGTTGACAGATGGGTTAATAAATGATTTACACATAGGGTGATCAGATGCCTGCCAAGTATACCATTCATGAATTAAAACAATTCCTCCTTCACAAGATAAAAAAAACGTATCTTAGCACATTTGCATTTCATAGTTGAATGGCATTGTTAGAGTGAAAATAAATTTGATTCTATTTTAAAGTCTTGCTGTGCAACTGAGAAAAGACACAACTTTAAAAATTATTTATTTATTTATTTATGATCAGGATCCTTCAAGCCAACTTTCAAAATGAAGATTAAACCATATACTTTCAACAAGAGAGCTCTGCAGGTCCTGTGTCCCTCCAGGTTATCTAATGGAGGGTTCTGGAGGCAGTGGGTCAGGGACAGATGTTAACCAGCTCACTTTAACAAGTGTGAAACTTTAAAAACAAAAATGTTAGCCAGGCTCAGTGGCTCGTAATCCCAGCACTTTCAGAGGCTGAGGCAGGTGGATCACCTGAGGACAGGAGTTCAAGACCAGCCTGGCCAACATGGTGAAACCCCATCTCTACTAAAAATACAAAAATTAGCTGGGTGTGGTGGTGCCTGCCTGTAATCCCAGCTACTGAGGCAGGAGATTCCCTTGAACCGGAGAGACGGAAGCTGCAGTGAGCCGAGATTGCGCCACTGCACTCCAGCTTGGGCAACAGAGTGAGACTCCCTCTTAAATAAATAAATAAAGCACAAAAATGTTGCTTATAGGGAATATTGTGGTGAATATGCGCAGAGTTGGTGCAAAATTTACATTTAAGCCAAGCTGAATTTTGATTATCTTGTGAGAAGTAAACATAACGTACAATGGATAGAACGTGGACTGCGGAGTTCCAGAGACCCAAGGTCATATCTGGCTTGGTTTTTAGCTCTAAGATGTTGGGCAAGTAATACAGTCTCTCTGCGCTTACTATTTTTACTCATAAAACATGTCACATCAACTTTATGTGGTTCTAGGAAGGATTAATTGAGATATGTAAAGTGCTTAAAATGGCAGGTATGTAACTTATTCACAATTGTTCCAGATTCTCCTGGATTCTTGGATTGGAATAGCCCAACAAAGTACACGTTCAGTCAGTCAGCAAATATTTACAGTGTGCCTGCTGTGTGCCAGGCACACTGATGGCATCAGTGATACAATTACAATGAGACTCAGCCTTTGTCCATAAGGAGTTTCCACTCTGTTTGAGGAAATAATGATACAATCATGAAATTTGGCCATCCTAGGATGCCCACTGCTAGGAGAGTAGCAAAGAAGGCAAAACAAACTGCTCATACATTTTTTAAAATTTTCTCCGCTTTATACAAACAGTAAAATTGAGTAACTTCTCCTCATCCCATGTGGAATTGTTTATTTTGTTTCTGTGGGACAGTAGATTTTGGTAGTCCACCCCATAGTAGTATAACAGCAAATTCTCAGGCTAAGCCAGAATCTGGTCAGTAGCACAGGATGGTTCTTTTATGAAGTTAAGGTCAAGCCATACTCCTTAGTCTACAGTGGACTTGGCTGGCAACATCAGGCCAAAATATCCTCTCTAGAAATAAGTGATATATGAACATATTTACATTCGTTCTGAGAAATCAGGGAGTATAGTCCCATCATTAAGGACTATCTATCTCTAATTAAGCTTTTCAAGTCGGCTAACTTTAGTCCAAACTCTGGCAGGAAGAGTTATAAGGGATCGAGGCGGCTTGCTGTCTGCGTGGGAACCTGAGGCTTTGCAGAACTGCACTTTTTACATCTCAAGCAGAGATAATATAGAGACTGTACATTATTCCCTTGGACTTTGGTTTTTTTTTTTTTTATTATTCTTATAGACGTATCCATTTAAATAGTGTATTATATCTAATAAGTAGACTTCCTTACTAAGTGGTCCAGACTTTCCTCAATGGATAAAAGTTGTTCTAAACTGAGCAGTAAAAGCAATTGGATTTATACTTACTTTTCCTATAATCATTCTTAGCAACACTGGCACAGCTATGATCTCACTGTCATTTCTTACAATTATGATAAAAATAAGAACTAGTTAGTTTAGCTTTAACTATTTGCATTTCCAAAAAGAGCACCTGAACTTTTAAAGGAAACGCTCTTAAAAAATTATACGTAGACACATACATACATATACACAAACACACACACATATAAAATATATACACACAGTCCATATTCCTCTTAATCATTCTAACCAAATCTTTGCACATGTATATCCACATCACAATTTTTTACCTGTTGTATACACATTCATTTTACTTACAGGAAGAAAAAAATATTAAATTATCAACTTAATTTAAAGTTACCATCTACCAATTTAATTTAAAGTTAACGTCTATTAACTAGAACTTATTCCATCCTCATTCAAATAAAAACAACAGTGGAGGATCTAGTCTTTCTTTATGCTGAAGGAGCAGAAATTAGAAAAATGCAATTTTGAGTTTTCTTGTTTCTTCACACACCCACTCCATCCACCCTTATTGTTTCAGTTTCTCCTGGTGTGGGACTTATATTTCCAGCCTGCCAAAAGTGAGAGCTTTCTCAACAGTGAACTCTCAAAAGATTCCTTAGCTGTGAAAGAATTATAGAATGTCAAGAAGTACCTTGTCGGGGTCTACTGAATATACATATACATGTGGAAATGAATAAGTGGTGTGTTTGTTGGAATATTAGTCAAAAATGTAAAGAAAGTTATCTTTGATTTTTCTGACTACCTTTCAGATTATCCTGCAGGATGCATGCTTGTTTAAAATTCATTGAATTCTTAAGTAGGATTTTGAATGGATTGATGGATAAAACTATTTTCAAAAAATGATTTAGTATAGCATTGAAAGAACATGCTATACTCACTTCCTAGGCTTAGTGCATCCATTCATTTAACAAGCATCTATTGAGCATTTTCTATGGTAAAATCCAGTGAGGTACTGGGAATCTGGAAATGAAAGATACACTCATTGTTATTAAAGCACTTATAGTATGACGGGAAGGGCAGCTGAATGAACAGATGTTTGTGAGAGCACAGAAGTGCTGTGACAGAGGTATGCATGGCAGGCCTAGGAGAGGCAGAGGCACACAAAGTAGCCTGCAGGGTGGAGCCTGATCAGAGACAGCTTCCTGGAGAAGTTGGCCTGTGACTTGATAGTGAGGGGAGTTGCTGGGAAGAGTCATTATAAGACAGGCGGAGGACAGCCCACGGAGGCCACCCACAGGTCAGCACAGCTGGAGAATTAGGTGATAGGGGGACCATGATGTTGGAGTGGCAGGTCATAATGAAAATAAGAATCATTTCTCCAGTTCCTAGCACTGTAATTTATAGGTATTGCCTCTAATTCTTTCAATCGAAAGCATTCTTAGTTGTAAGGTCTTTACAATTGAAGAAAGAGAGACTTGGAAAATTGAAGTGACTTGCCTCAGAGGCCACACATACCTAATAAATGAGTGTCAGAAAAAAAGGATTCAGACCCAATCTTATGTCCAAATCCAATATTCTTTTTGCTAATTTGGAGCTTGATTTCCTGGGATTGTTGGATAATGTGTTTATATTCTGGAAACTTGGAGGAGACACTGAATGATTCAAACCCTCAAGCCTATTTCTTCCTCCTGGCAGAAATGAACTAATTTATCTGAGCATGAGGCTTTTTGCAATATTATTTATTAAATTCTTGTAAGAGCCTAAAACAAGATTTCATAACTCACAGTAGATTTTTTCCTTTAAATGACTTTATGTATATTTTCGAGGACTTCATTTGTCCATAATAATAATTTACATTGAGGTTTAATGTAAATAATTTGTTGGGTTGACCCTGGAATAGCAAACTAAGAAGTGGAAAATATCTACGTAAGATAATGGAAAGAGAACTGGATTAGGAGTCCAGGTGTGAGTTTAAATCAGCCTCTATCACTGTTTAAATATTTAATTTGACTAGTACAATGGTTGGTTTCATTTCCTGTCTTCTAGAAGACCATAAGTTATGGATTCCTAGTTCTACCTTGAAATCTTCTTAGTCTCAGCTTCTACTTGGAACATCGTCACAGGGCCCACACTCTGTGCCCTGTTTACAGCTGTAAAACAGAAGTATTTCCTTTGCGGGAATATTGAGTGCAGCAGTACATATGCCTGGTCTATAGCAGGTACTGGATAAAGGTCAATTTCCTTACCTTTATTCAGATAATGACACAGTCAAAAGCAAGGCTATCTGAAGACTTTTCCACCTTCTTCTCCCAAATTAAATGCAACAAGGTTATAATTATGAGAAACAAGGGCCAACCTAATTCTATCCCCTCACTACCAGTCTGCCTCAATGTAGTGGCCCAGCTTTGGAACTTTAGGAAGAGACCACAACAGAAATTTGGTATCAGAATATGGAGCCACTTCTTCCCCAATAAGGAACCCCTTCTGTAGCCCACTGCTTTACCTTGCCCTCAGGATTTCAGGCAACAGTTCTTTCCTGAAACGTCCTGCTCCTTCTTGTATTTTATTACCCTCTAGAGTAGTGCTCCTTATTTTGAGAGAAAAAAAAAAAAAGACTGTCTCCTTGAAACTTTCATCTGTAAGCCCCAATTTGACTCTCTGAAACAAACAAAAAAATCCCTCTAATTTCCTTTCCATCTTTTAAATCTTCAGTTATACTCTTTCTTTAGGTCTTCTGTCCTTCTGATGAAAAATGAATAACTTCTTCAACCATTCCTTATGTGACCTTATTTCTAGACCCCTCTTTATTTACCACCAACATACCAAATGGAACCACAATGCTCTAACCTGATCGACAAAGTTCAATTCACCCATTAACAGCCTGGAGGAATTTGCTGTACCTTTACTAAAGATGTCTACTTTTGAAATAGCTTTTTTAGTAGCTTCCAGTGCATTTCTGGTGCACACCAAAGTTGTAGTTAAATAAAATTCCCTCCTGCTCCCTTTTTTCTTTAACACTAACTACAATGTGGCTATGTTTTTATAATCCTGTGTCTACATGATTTTTTAAAAAATAAAAAGCATAGTAGAGTATTTTGCAGTTAATTTCACTGGGCTAGTTTCAGCTTCCTGATAACTGTGAAAATTTGTTGTTGTACATTTTTTAAATCTCACCATCACTGTTGAAGCTCTTATAAAAATGGCCAACACTGCTCCCACTCACCCCCTTGGCTGCGGCACACTGCATAATTGCATGTGGTGGCCAGTGATAAGTCTGGTGCTTGGCCAAGTCAGTGATTAAAGATTCTCTTAATTTTCTAAAGTAACATTATGTATGGAAGGGGCCTTGATTAGCTTGATTTGTGTCATCTCGGAGCTTCAAAGGGTATCCTACAAGAGTAAAGAAAACTCCCAAGAGACTTGTGATCTTTAAGAATATCAAGGTCGCCGTTTCATAACTTGACTTTATTAAATTGATATATTTAACTAACTGGCAGTGACCATAAGATGATTTACATTTTATTTTCAACCTGTAATATTGGTATGGGTTTCAGATGGGGCTAAATAGTTTGGCTCTGAAGTTTATTGTCAAAAAGCACCCAAGATTTTAAGTGCTTATCTCAATTAACATTGAAAGCCCTTAAAATTAGGCTACACATGTTATAAGAATTATTCTGTTCTCTTGAAATTTCTGGCTTTTAGATTCGCAGACTTGGCAGGAAATCTTTTTGGCTCCTCTGTTTCTGATTTTAGCTGTTTTCACAAAATGCAAACACATGCAAAAACATTGTAATAAACCTCAGTGTTCAGTCATGTTCAATAAGACCTCAAAAGATGTTTGCTTTGAACTGGGTTCTAAAGATGGGCATACCTTCGTGAGAATAGAAGATATCCTCTTACTCTCTATGATGTGGTTTAACCTTTTCGGGGTCTCAAAGTAAGCTTTGTTCTGTAAGGACACATTATATTCACTTTTTGGACTAAGAATTAACAGAGAAATTTCTTCCTATAGAACATCTTGGGGCTCCTGTAGTCCCCAAAGGAGCAAGGGTTTTAGACCATGAAGAAAAAGCAATATTGCATCAAAGAGACTTGGAACATCGTCACAGGGCCCACACTCTGTGCCCTGTCTTAGATGTAATGAAGCATTGGAATTGTGGTTCATTAAGTTTCTGGGTCTGGTATCACTCTGTGGTTTTGCCCTTACTGATTGGTCTATAAAGTCTGTCCTAGGCTTCAGTGAAACAGATTCCTACTGGATAAATTCTCCTTGGAGTGAGAGGGATTTTTTTTTTTTTTTTTTTTTTTTTTTTTTTTTTTTTTTTTTAGTTCATGCTACAATAGTCTTGGACTAAACTCCCAATGAATGAATTTGTAAACGAAAATTTAAGACTAGGCCGAAGGGGTTTAGACAATGGTATACTCTTTCGTTAGTGGAATGTGATTGCAGTGGTATCTTTCGCAAGCAGCTAATTTCACATCCTTTCCTAACTTTGATTCTTTTCTAAGTCTCATCCATTTTCCCTGATAATGATGCTGCCTTCCTTGGAGAGAACTTTTGACTTTGATTTCTTCTCAAAAAGGCCATTTAATCTGATGGGTCTGAGAGTGTCTTTGTGGTAGGCAATTCAACTGGATCTCACTCCCTTTTTTTTCTTCTCCTATTCTACCTTCAGTTTATTTTTGTTCACCTGTGTTTTTGGGTCATTCTCCAACTCAAAACAAACATAGTCAATTTTGAAAATGTCTTTCTCTACTTCATGTTCATACTCAATTTTCTGTTGATCCTATATAGATCTAAAATATGACTTCTCCCCCATCTCTTGCTACTAGAACATCCCCGATCCTGTCATTTTGAAATATTCAACATTGTTACAAAAAGTCTTTGTCTTTATGTCTTCTGATCACATCTTCTATCTTTTGTATATTAAATTAAAAATTTGCACTTCATTCCTCATTCATTCAAGAACTGTTTTGGAGAGATTCAGGTACCAAGCCTTGCACTAAGTGCTATTAATGGTAAAGAAATAGATATGTCCACCGTAAAAGAGCTTCACTGGTTGCCTTAGACTGGCCCAAGGCTGTATCCCTCCCCATGGATGAGGAGTCTATGGGATCAAGGAGATGTATGTGCTAGGCACTAGAATCCTAGAATCCCCTTCACTAGAGATCCCAAGCCTGCTCTCTGGACCTGCATGGGCCTTTTTCCTCAGTCCATCATTCCCTATAGCTAACTCTAGGTCTGAAGAGTGGGCAAGAGGCAGCTGTTTTGGGGATATGTGGACAAGCTTGGACATACAGGTACAGATATCCACATAATGTCCTCACAGAACCCCTTGTGGCACAGTGTAGGGTGTGAGGAGAGGGGACAGGGAGATAGAGGTTAGCACTTCCCTGCTGCTTTCTTTTTTCTGCCAAATTCTGGTGCAGAACTTGAAGGAATACAAGAATTCTAAATTTGAAAATGGCTTTCTAAGTCTAATAGAAAGTCAGAATACAGCTTATGTGATAGTTTGTTGGCAGTGCAGACCTCTGTTTGACCTCTTGGCCCAGGCCTTGCAAATATTAAGGTTGGGTCTGTGGAGTCAACAATGTAAGAGAGATCACTTCCACCAGAGCAGTCAGTGGGCAGGTTTTCTAATAGTGGGGAGTCAAGACAGCACATAGCAGAGTGGGGAGAGGACCACACAAATGCATGGGCTGGGGGAGTCTTCCTCGAACAATAGCACTGGAGCTGAGACCTGCCAAGTGTAAAATCTTACCAAGTGACATCAGGAAGAGGACGTGGAATGTGGAAAGGAATGTCTGGAAGAGGAAAGGAGACAAAGAAACAGAAGAGACACTGCCTATGGGGGCCCTCAGGGTTATTCAGTATGACTAGAACACTGGGAGCCTCCTGAGATGAAGATGAATAGATAGTCGGGAACGAGGGCTTGCTAAGGATGCTGTCTTACTCCCTTGTCTTAACAATTTCTCAAAGTGTTCCTTTATTAATCAATCTTCCATTCATCCATAAATTTACTCCTGAAAACTTATTTGTATATGAAGCCATTTGGTAATTTCCTATCACTGAAAGTACAAGATTCTTCTAATGAAAGTAACACAAAAATAAAAAGAGATAAATGAAGAAGTAGCATCTGATTTCCTTCCTACCTATATTATTAAAGTGTTAAGCATATCCCTCATTTTTGTACCTTTTACAATATTAGGTTGTTTTTTCCTGTCTTTCATTCATTATAAACTTCCTAAATACTAGTACTAATGTTTATCACAATGATTTATGATAACGACAGCCAGGGATTTGTCCTTGTCTTCATTGCTTTGTAGACAGTATTTCATTTAATTCTCATAATGACCCCTGAGAAAAATGGTGTTATCGCCATTTGCAGATGAGAAAATGGAAATCAGGGAAGTTATGTAAACTTGCCCAATGTGCATAAGCATACGTGGCAAAACTGGAGTTTGAACACGTTTGTTTGACTCCAAAGTCAGTCCTCTTACTTTTCTAGGTGACACCTTTGCACCTTCTGACAGTACATAGAGTCTAGGACATGTCTTAGTCTAATGACAAGCCCACATTAGGCAAAAGAAATAAGGTACATAAACATAAGTGGTGAGTTTGGACCCACCAATGGAAATCACCTTTCAAAGTGTCCTAGAGACTGTAGGTAAAACTCTGGAGTTAGTAATTATAATAATTTGAATAAATTAAAATTCCCTCTATTTTCTGATTCCAAGTCTCTTCTTTTATATATTTGGAGGTCACTTCTTTTTCTTAGACAATTGATTATGCTTCTACACATTTACTCCCAGCAAGACACAGTTTTACTAGTGACACTGTTAATGGTATCAGCTGCCAAGTTTATGACAGTCTAGATGATGTTCATTCATGCATTTTGCTAATTTGGTTGGAACCTTAATTCTGAAGATAGCATTTTCTCTAAATCGCTTGTGTAATTACTTAAAAAATAGAAATTTAGGCCCCTTCAATTAAATATGTTAAGGATTAAAAATATAATTTTGAATTTAAATGTACTTCTCTATTATACGACCTGAATTTGTTTACAAGTCAGTGAAAAATAATTTTTCTTATGAAATTTACATTGTTCTGTAACCTTTTCTTCTCGCTTCATTTCATTCATTTGATCTTCAATCGCTGATACTCTTTCTTCCAGTTGATCGAGTCGGTTACTGAAGCTTGTGCATTTGTCACGTATTTCTCGTGTCATGGTTTTCATCTCTGTCATTTCGTTTATGATCTTCTCTGCATTAATTAGTCTAGCTGTCAATTCTTCCACTCTTTTTTCAAGATTTTTAGTTTCTTTGCGCTGGGTACGTAATTCCTCCTTTAGCTCTGATAAGTTTGATGGACTGAAGCCTTCTTCTCTCCTCTCGTCCAAGTCATTCTCTGACCAGCTTTGATCCGTTGCTGGCGATGGGCTGCGCTCCTTTGCAGGGGGAGATGCGCTCTTATTTTTTGAATTTCCAGCTTTTCTGCCCTGCTTCTTCCCCATCTTTGTGGTTTTATCTGTCTCTGATCTTTAATGGTGGTGACGTACTGATGGGGTTTTGGTATAGGTGTCCTTCCTGTTTGATAGTTTTCCTTCTGACAGTCAGAAGGACTGTCTGTTGGTCTGTTGGAGATTGCTTGAGGTCCACTCCAGACCCTGTTTGCCTGGGTATCAGCAGCAGAGGTTGCCGAAGATAGAATATTGCTGAACAGCGAGTGTACCTGTCTGATTCTTCCTTTGGAAGTTTCCTCTCAGGAGTGTACTCCACCCTGTGAGGTGTGGGGTGTCAGACTGCCCCTAGTGGGGGATTTCTCCCAGCTAGGCTACTCAGGGGTCAGGGACACACCTGAGCAGGCAGTCTGTCCGTTCTCAGATCTCAACCTCCGCGTTGGGAGATCCACGGCTCTCCCCAAAGCTGTCAGACAGAGTCGTTGGCGTCTGCACCGGCTCCTGCTACTTCCTCTGTTGGTCTTCAGCTGTGCGCTGTCCCCAGAGGTGGAGACTACAGAGACAGGCAGGCTTCCTTGAGCTGCTGTGAGCTCCACCCAGTTCGAGCTTCCCAGCGGCTTTGTTTACCTACTTAAGCCTCAGCAATGGCGGGCGCCCCTCCCCCAGCCTCGCTGCTGCCTTGCGGATAGATCCCGGCAGACTGCTGTGTTAGCAGTGAGGGAGGCTTCGTGGGCTTGGGACCCTCCCGGCCAGGTGTGGGATATATTCTGGTGTGCCTGTATGCTTACAGCGCAGTATTGGGGTGGGAGTTACCCGATTTTCCAGGTGTTGTGTGTCTCAGTTCCCCTGGCTAGGAAAACGGATCCCCTTCCCCCTTGCGCTTCCAGGTGAGGCGATGCCTCGCCCTGCTTCAGCTCTCGCTGGTCAGGCTGCAGCAGCTGACCAGCACCGATTGTCCGGCACTCCCTAGTGAGATGACCCCAGTACCTCAGTTGAAAATGCAGAAATCACCGGTCTTCTGTGTCGCTCGCGCTGGGAGTTGGAGACTGGAGCTGTTCCTATTCGGCCATCTTGCTCCGCCCTCGGCCTAAAACCTGTTCTGTAACCTTTTAATGTGTATTAAATAATGCAAAGGTGTCTGAAATGTGAAACTGGTTTTTTGGTTGTTGAATGAAAAAAAATCACAGACATATGTTAAAAGAAACAAACATGTAATTACTTGTGTCCATGCATCAGTTAGAGAAATGTTTCCCTAAATATAGCGAAATGCCTAGTAATACAGCTTATCTGAAAAATCAATCACTTTTTTAAATTAAGGAACCACAAGCCAAAAACATGAGAGTCGTAAAATCTTTGGTATTGCATGAGCATTGGCTGTCAGGTTTTTTTCCATGTTCCTATCTGAGTCACAGTTCAGGAAGCTGGTCACTTTAGTCATGTAGTCATTTTGCAAAGACACAGGTTGATTTAATTTTAAAAGAATACATTACATGTTTGGTTTAAATTACGTGACTCATATTTATATTTCACGGACCTTAGAGAATTTATACAGGTACGTTACAGATTCCAAAGTGAAATCTATTGATTTTTTTTAAAGAGCTTAATGGAGGAGAATTTAAAGGCTTACTTCAAAAAGTAAAAATCAAAATTGCTAACTGATTTTTATGAGGTCAGTGTTATAATTAGATTAGTTTAAGATTAAATCAAAACAATAAGAATGTCATTTAACTACTTCTGCAGATATATAACCAATAATGATTACTACTTTAGACCAAAAGATTTGGATCAAAGGGAATAGGCACATGATCTTGGAGATATAGCCAACAATAAATGGAGATTTGTAAAATTCACTCTAATTTTTTAAAGTTTCATCTGGACTTTACAATTATGCCAGTAAAAGTGTAATTTAATATTAGAAATAGTTGTCTGTTTATATTTAAATATCTTTTTTTTTTTTTTTTTGAGAGGGAGTCTGGCTCTGCCGCCCAGGCTGGAGTGCGGTGGCCAGATCTCAGCTCACTGCAAGCTCCGCCTCCCAGGTTCACGCCATTCTCCTGCCTCCACCTCCCAAGTAGCTGGGACTACAGGCGCCCGCCTTGTCGCCCGGCTAGTTTTTTGTATTCTTTAGTAGAGACGGGGCTTCACCGTATTAGCCAGGATGGTCTCGATCTCTTGACATTGTGATCCGCCCGTCTCGGCCTCCCAAAGTGCTGGGATTACAGGCTTGAGCCACCGCGCCTGGCCGATTTAAATATCTTTTATTGTAAGATTAAACACAAATAGTGAAAATCACTCAAATAAAATATATGAGTTAATTACTTAATATAATGAGACCACCACTGAGGCCAAGAAATGGTATTTTTCAGGCTGGGCACAGTGGCTTATGTCTGTAAATCCTGGCACTTTGGGAGGCTGAGGCGGGCAGATCACCTGAGTTCGGGAGTTCGAGACCAGCCTGGTCAACATGGAGAAACCCCGTCTCTACTAAAAATACCAAAAATTAGCCAGGTACGATGGCACTGATGGCATGCACCTCTAATCCCAGCTACTCAGGAGGCTGAGGCAGGAGAATCACTTGAATCTGGGAAGCGGAGGTTACAGTGAGAGGAGATCGCACCACTGCACTCCAGCCTGGGTGACAGAGCGAGATTCTGTCTCTAAATAAATAAATAATACTTTGCCAAACAACTAAGAAAACATATCAGTATTCCAGTCACAACCTCTACTTCCCACTGCAAATAAAAACTATTCTAACTTTTACAGAAATAAACTACTTGCATTTAAAAAATAGTTTTATCACCTAAATATGCATCCATTGACCCCAAAGTTAACCTTGCCAATTTAAAAATTCTGGCACATCCTTTAAGTTTTTTCAGTCTATAGGTGCCTCCTCCATCCCTTGCATTTGCTTACAGTTTAGCTGTTAAAGAATGCACCATTATATTCCTGGTGCAATTCAACGTGCTCCTTCAGTTCTCTATATTTTTCTGAAAATTATCTAGAAATAAAATAAAGCTCCTCTTTGGTATGACCATTCATTCATTCATAAATGCATTCATTCATAGAAATGGGATCTCACTGTTACTCAGGCTAGAGTGCAAGGGCACAATCATAACTCACTGTAACTTTGAACTCTAACTCCTGGGCTCAAGTGATTCTCCCACCTCAGTCTCCCAAGTAGCTGGGACTACAGGCATGTGCCACCACACCTAGATGGCATGGCTATTTAATATCTGATTGTTTCTCATTTTATCATCTTAGCAGCCAGTGATACTAAATACTGATAGCTATTTATTTGGTGATATTCTATTCTATCATTTCTTTTTTTATTTATTAGGTGGAATACTTTTGTTAAGAATCCTTTCCCTCACTTTGGTGAGCCAGTAATACAGTTCTGGTAGGAAAGTAGGGTACTTGCTTGATTTCTCTTTTTTATTTACCAGTGTTCAAGATAACGGATCATTTCTCTATTAGTTTCTGAAGATAACTCTTACTTTTGTTCAACTTAGTTGATACATCACAACACATGACAATTATTATCATTGCTAAGATCAAATCTTCCCATCTTTGGCTCATGAGAGCTCCTTCAAGTTTGTTTATGAGTCATTTTGCAGTGCCCCTGGTAGTCTCCGATAGCTTACTTGCTATTGGGTGGTACAGGATGCGCCAAGCTTATATTGTGTATTTCCTGCCCTACACATGGAATCAGCCATTTTTTGAAAATGGCTGATTTTTTAAAAAGTCTTAGCTTATTTTAGTAAGAAGTGATATTTCAAGGTGCCAGTCTGGTCACCAGGGCTGCTCATTGCCCCTGAGTGTGTCATTATTTCTATCTCTTTTCAGGGGACAGTTAGTTCACATCAACACTTTTAATTCAAATTAGAAAATATTAAGACTTTCATTTAACCTCCTTTCTTGTATCTTTATCTCCTATTTTTTCCATGCCAACAATTCTGGTTATCTATGATAAAGTGACTCTAGAATTAGAATACCTCATAATAACTCATTTTATTCCATATTACATGCATGGTAGTCTCAGAACAAAAATACTGATACATCTAACAATATGGATACTGAAAACAAATTTATTGCATATGCTTTCACCATTTTCTTGCAATTTGTAAGAGTCGTATGAAATCCGCAATGTCACAGGATATAGCCTCTGCATACTACATTCTCTTCAGCTGTCACGTGGTCTTTGTGCAAGCAACTGCATGTTAATACCACCAGTTCTCATACCTAGGCATTTTGGCTTTCTAGAGCTCTTTCCCTACTAGATCACTGGGTTCACACTCTTTTTTTAGTTTCCTAAGTATATTACTTCATTCTTCTTCTAGCATAAATCATTGCTATAAAAGTCTGATGGTAATATAAATATTTTCTCTTTAAAACTCGTGTGGTCTTTTTTGTCTAGATCCTTAAAAGATGTTTTTCTTATTAAAAAAATGCAATCAATTTGCTAGAATATATCATGTGGTAGTCATTTGATTCATTATTGTCAGGCAAGTAGTGCAATATGTAATTTCTTTTTTGTAATTTCAGGAAAGTTTTCTTGAATTAGAACTTTTTGCATAATTATTTTCCCTTGCTTTTTGTTTTCTTCCTTAAGATCTTCTGTTATCCTTATATTTGGTCTCCTCTGCCTGTCTTCAATGTTTGTCACTTTCTCTAAGATTTTTTTTTTAAAGAAAAATCTTTTATTTTTTTTTATTTTTAAACTTTCCCTCTTTTTCACTTTCTAGTTATTTTAAGGCATTATCTTGGTTTGTTTCTCCTTATGGTTTTTGCTTTTAGTCTATATTTTATTATTTTTTAAAAGTCCATTTTGAATCTTTTCATATTTTAGTATTACAAAGGTAATACTCATTCATAGCACTATATTTCCAAAAAAAATAAACATACACATATTATTATATATTTTTCTCAGTTCAAGGTGAAAGTTATATTCAATAATTACTTACAAACTCTAAGTAATCAGCAGTTTCTTCAGTGAGTTTATTGCACATTCAGCAACAATATCTATCCACCAATTTTTAAAGTGACTTAGCTCTTTTTTCCTACTGTTTCCTACTACAAACTTTATGATTTATATAGATTCTGTGTACATCTAGAGTCAGCTAAGATCTAGAATTTGTTTTCCTTCATTTATTTATTTTTCAGATGTTTACTTTTTATCTATATCACCAGACTCTGTTCCCAGATTTGGAAAACAAATAATAATTAAAAATAATTTTTGCCCTCCAACAACTCACAGTTAAGTAGAAAAGATGTAGAAAGTAACCAGTGAGCGCGAAATGTACTCTGATAAGGATAAGCATAGTCTCAAGGGAGCATATGAAGATGTGAGTGAGGGGAGCCGGGGATGGCTTTCTGACTTGAAAGACAAGGTAGAAGTACAAGGAAGAAGTTCCCAAGTAGATGGGGGGCAGGAGAGAAATCTGGCAAGTTTGCAGAGCTGTACATAATTTGCCAAGGCAGGAGACAGAAAAACCAATGATGAATAGGTCAATAGTGATACACATATTTACCAAATAATAATACCATACTTTCCAGTTGCCGAAATCTTTCAAGTTTTTAATACTCTGTTTAATTCATTATCTTATATAAAATACAACCCTCTGATTCTATTGTCAATCCCTCATAGCTGAAGAAACCCAGCTTCAGAAGAAAAGTTGTAACTCTCTAAGATATAATAGCTAATAATTTGCTGTTTTGACACATTAAAGCATTTTAGAAAGAATGAATGAATACTATTTTTTGTACATAATAGTGAAATAATATTATTTATTGACATAATCAACAAATATTAAGGAACATACACATGTTGGCACAGTGACTAGTTCAATGTTAAATGGATCTTTCTAGAGTCAACTGACCAATAATATATGCTTTAGTCTATTTCTAAGTCCATGCAATTACAAATAATTAATAGTAGCCATTCATTCTTCCAGTCATGTTCTCTCCTTCTGTCCCTTTTCTTGTCCAACATCCACTGATAAAAGTCACCACTCTTCCAAATATGGAGCCCCTTTTTCCTGGCTTTACCCTCCCACTTTTTCACATGGGAATGAAGGAAAGAGAAAAATAAAATGGCTTTTTTTTCAGCTAATAGTCATTTTTCAGAAAATAGGAAAGAACACTAAAATGTCTTAAGTCATTTAAAATTTAACATTCTTAGTGTTACGTTTTAGTCATTAGTCACATAATTGCTCCTTGTTTTCATCCTTTTAAGGCAAAGGCATTAACCACTAAAGGAACTGTTTATCTTAACATAAAAATCTTGGAAAAAATGATACAGCAGAATGAATCAACATTTTATCTCAAAATGTCACTGAGTTTTTGTCCTTAGCAATGCTAAATTTATCAAGTATTTTCTCTACCAGTAAAGGGGTCATTTTCAGAGAAATGTGGTCTGTGTTGATGCTATATTTATTTGGAAGATTGTGGGCAAATTTTCAACAATATTGTAAACAATATGGAAAAACATTGGTGGTAACTAAACAGAAATAGTATCTGGCATATATGTAGGTCTGAAAACAAACGTAACAATGTATTGGATACATCAATAATTTCAAAGACTTGAGCTTTCCAAAAATTTTTGAGATTCTAAACCACTGTACCTAGTTTTTCATTAATTGGAAATAAATCAATGCCTGTTCTTTTGGACATGAGTAGTAGCTGCTGCCTATAGAGGTTGTTGAGTTCAGAAAGCTGAATTTCGATCTCTTCATCATCTATCATAAATATGGTTACTCTGGGTAATAATGCAGTGGGAAAACACAACATATAACCATCATATTAGCAGCTGCATTCCAGGAAATTATAGTATGAAATTAGGAAGTGATATATGATGTTGATATCTCTGTATCTGAAGATACAGCACACCTTTCAGTGAGTAGTATAACTGGTGTTCTTCATTGCAATGCTTGTGGTTTCACATATTTCTTCTGTTGTGTCTGGGCCTTTACCCCAAATTTTCCTTCTTCCTAATGTGAGTCTTCCTCCTTAAGCAGCTCCTTTATCTGGACTAATGATTAAGACTTCAGGGCTAGACATTTTTTTTTTTTTTTTTTTTTTTTGGCTCAGGTGCTATTCTCTCCACTTTGTCTCCTTCCTCACATGTATGCAGAGGCTACAACAGTTCCCCAGCCCATTGGAGTGCTCAATACATGTGTGCTAAAAAAGAAAATGAAAGACTAGATGCCTTTCCTCTGACTTTTTCCCAAGCATCATAACCTTACCTGTGGCAAATAACTTTTGCTTTGTATTCTAACCACTTGTATATGTGTTTTCAAGGTAAACTTTTTATAGTAGTAATTAGCTCTTGTTCAGCTCTTTGTCCCAACACCTAACACAGTATATGGCACACGACAAGTGCTTAATAAATACCTGTGGAAAAAATGATGGGTGAAGTTTTATGGGCCCCTTGGGTTAGAAATGTCCTGGCCATTCATATCGAGCTCCCATTCTTCCATGGGTTCCAAATACCTCAGGTAGTTCTTAACAGAGAGTGCTCTGTAGGTTAGAATTATTGTTTAGTTTCCTTGGAAAACAGATGAGAAGAAAAATTATTCTGGTAGAAGTAGGTTTCTCATGGAACTTTTTAAAAGAGAGTTAACATCAGTGGTCTTAGACATATGATGTTTGTGAATAAATGTACCCTACACGCAAGTGCCAGTCTGTTTGCATTTTGTCTAAGAATTAGTGAAAGATGAATAGAAAATACTTACTGATTGAAAGAAGAGAAGCATAGTATAATAAAAGTGGCAATGGATGGAGGACAGTGTGGTTCTAGTTCTATCTCACTCTCTACGATTTTCCATTTCACTGAGAATGTTTCCTTAACTATAAATAACCAGGGGGACAAAAAGAGCCTTCATCTCCGACAGCCATCATCCCATGCAATATACTAAGCAGTAATCACATCAGCCTCTTTGTCCCCCTTTCCCTGAGTTTATAATATATTAATATTTTCTAATTTACATTTAAACACTTACCTTAACTGTGATTATATTAAAAACTCATAAGTGAAACCATATTTCAGAAAGACCCTTTCTTTCTTTCTCTTCTTTCTTTCTTTCTTTCTTTCTTTCTTTCTTTCTTTCTTTCTTTCTTTCTTTCTTTCTTTCTTTCTTTCTTTTCTTTTCTTTCTTCCTTTTCTTTCTTCTTTCTTTCCTTCCTTCCTTCTTTCTCTCTTTTTTCTTTCTTTCTCTCTTTCTTTTTTTCTTCCTTCCTTCCTTCCTTCTTTCTTTCTTTCTTCTTTCTTTTCTTCTTTTTCTTTCTTTCTCTTCTTTTTTCTTTCTCGTTCTTCTTTCTTTCTTTCTTTTCTTTCTTCTGTCTTCTTTATTTCTTCTTTCTTTCTTTCTTTCTTTCCTTCTTTCTTTCTTTCTTTCTTTCTTTCCCTTCTTCCTTCCTTCCTTCCTCCTTCCCTTGCCCTTCCTCTTCCTTCCTTCCTTCCTCCTTCCTTCTTCCTTATTTTCTTCTTTCTCTTCTAAGACATAATTTCCATGTGTTCTTTCCTTTTTCTCCTTCACATGCCCCGTCTGCCTCTCCTTGTATCGTCTCCCCCCTCTTTGTTTTTCAAAGGAAATTGCATTATGGCATTTTTTATTCATTCCCAGGTAATTACCAAATACTATGTCACTAGGATGACTTGATATTTAAAATACCTGTTCTTTAAAATTAAGAAAAGGACAACTGAAACTGATAGCTTTGTGCTTTGAAGGATATTTTATTTCATTAGTGATCCCAGTGAGAGGGAGGAGGGAATGCTGGCATTTCACTGGTCCGGTGCTGGCAATGGGGAACCTGAGATAGACGTATTGGATCAAGTCTCTTGACTGGGGCCATCTCTTCTGACCCTACGAATCAGAGATCCTGATGCCTTATTCTTTGTTGTGTCCACTTGGCCTTGTGCCACACTTGCATTCTTCAAAATGTTAGTTTCTTCTGTATTTTCCTCCAAGAGTGTTTTTGTTTTTGTTTTTTTTAATTTTTACTTTTTTCTTTTGGGATGGAGTCTTGCTCTGTCACCCAGGTTGGAGTGCAGTGGCATGATCTCAGCTCACTGCAAACTCCACCTCCCAGGTTCAAGTGATTCTCCTGCCTCAGCCTCCCAAGTAGCTAGGATTACAAGTGCACCACCACGCCTGGCTAATTTTTGTATTTTTTTGGTAAAGACAAGGTTTCACCATGTTGGCCAGGCTGATCTTGTGCTCCTGACCTCAAGTGATCCACCTGCCTTGGCCTCCCAAACTGCTGTAATTATAGGAGCGAGCCGCCATACCAGCCCCTCTGAGAGTCTTTTGCTTTATGCTCCTGATTCACTGGTGTCACCCATTTCAGTGACTTTTGAATGGCAATTACAACTAAACTGGTTGTATGGCCCTTGAAACAAATGGTATTGTGTAGGTTTCTCCTTTCCTGTAATGCACATATGACACTGACACTAAGGAAAGAAGCAAGACTGTCAAGAAGCTTGCTTTATTTATAGTCAATCATTAAGAAAACCCACGGTCATCACCAGGTCTGAGCAGAACACTGCAAATGTCCAGACAAATGGGAAAAACCATGCACTCCAGCTCCAAGGAAACACATTGCCCTCTTCAGTGAGCTCCCAGAAACTGCTCTCCAGCATCTCTCACTGTTAGCCCTCAAATGTGCAAAGGCCAACCAGGCAAGCCTCTCAGGCTGGCTGCTCCAGAATGCACATCTGTAACTCCGAGCAATTTGCCACGTTCTCTTACTCCTAGCCACCTAGGCAGAGGAGAAAGGATGATTAGCACATAGAGGATTGACTGGTTCTGTCATGAAAGAGCCCATGGCACTCCCAGATTAGTTGTCCGAATGAGGGTGAGATAGTGTGGCAAGTTCACCTCTAAGAAACAGTTTATCTGAAATAAGTTCTCAGCCTTCTCTGTGTGCTTTGAGTTAAATTCCTCACAGCTTGAAGGATTTATATGAACTTAATTTTTCCCAATAGTTCATGCTTTAAGCAAATAGAACTATCTTATCTCTCACTATCTTATCCATTGAAAATCCTACAAGCTTGGAAGCATTTGGAAACATTTAAACTACGGCATGTTAATGTTTTGCCAGTAGAAATATGATTTAGGAAGAAATATTACCACCTTTGTGATTTAACCTGTGATTTCTAAGTTTTGGGGAATACCAGCATTTTATTTCTAGCTCAATTTTTGTTTTGACATGTACATGCCTCCTTCTGTCTTCCCCAAGTGCTTACAAGAATACATCACAATTTAAAAAAAAAAAACTGAAACAAATTTAATTGTGTATGTTTTAAATTGTTGTATTTCAGTGACATAGAAGAGCGTCAGACTAGGCCGAGCGTAGTGGCTCACGCCTGTAATTCCAGCACTCTGGGAGGCTGAGGCAGGCAGATTACCTGAAGTCAGGAGTTTGAGACCACCCTTTCCAACATGATGAAACCCTGTATTTACTAAAACAACAACAACAACAACAACAACAAAATTAGCTGGGTGTGGTGGCGCATGTCTGTAGTCCCCGCTACCCTGGAGGCTGAGGCAGGCGAATCACCCGAACCCAGGAGGCAGAAGTTGCAGTGAGCTCAGGAAAAAAAAAAAAAAAAAAAAAGAAGAGTGTCAGACTAGAATTCAGTACACACAATGCTCCTCCTTTCTCCTTGACTTAGGGCACTTCACTCTACCCCTTTTGGCTTCAGTTTCCCTAAGTATTAAATTGGCCTGAGGTTGTCTTGCCCTCAATGAGATAATATATGTGTCGGTCATTGGAAAGTTATAAAGATTCTGTAGAAACAAATGTAAACTTTTAGCACATTTATTTAATTATCTTTTAAAAACATATGGTGTCCTAGAATTTATAATTTCATGATATTTCAGAATTTATTTCCAAATGTCTCTCGTCACAGAGTATAAAAGCATAACTTATCCAAAGCACCAAGTTGTTTGACAATTTTAATCACCAATGTTAGATGAGTTTGGGATATATGTTTAATTTGATTTTATAAATTTCAACCATTTGAATCTGTGATTACTAGTGCTCAGTGAAGTGCTAGTAAAGACACAGATGATGGAGAATTCACTAATTACATACTAATAGGTTAAGAAAGACTTAATGTAAAGTCTGGATATAAAGGTTAATGGTCTGTCCTCTATCTAAAAAATATTTTTAAGTCCGTGTTTTAGATCCTCACACACATTTACAGAATATAGAATTTGTGACTTCTTTCCTTAATCTAATTATAAGACTATATTTATAACATTAATAACAGAAAATGTTATACAATTTGTTTAGCATTCTGTGCCAAGATTTAGTTAGTTACTCTAGCTGCTCATTTGTTAACATGAATTAAGATCCACACGAGATCATGTCCTTTGCAGGGACATGGATGGAACTGGAAACCATTATCCTCAGCAAACTAACACAGGAACAGAAAACCAAACACGGCATGTTCTCACTTATAAGTGAGAGCTGAACAATGAGAACACATGGACACAGGGAGGGGTATAACACACACTGGGACCTGTTGTGGTGGTGGAGGGAGGGCAAGTATCAGGATAAATAGCTAATGCTTGCGGGGTTTAATACCTAGGTGATGGGTTGATAGGTGCAGCAAACCACCATGGCATGTGTTTACCTATGTAACAAACCTGCACGTCCTGCACATGTATCTCGTAACTTAAAATAAAATATATTCAAAAACTTGAAAGATTTATTGTTGTTTTATAAAATTTCTTATCTTTTTCAAAGAGTAAGAAGTTGGCAAACTAACAATCCCACAAGGTGGGAGAATAGCAAATATTTGGTGTTGCTCTCAGATCTCACTCTCCATGATTCTTTCACTCTTCTTCTCTCCTTCTCCTGACCTTTTCAACCCTCTTCCTCTTTACCTCTAGGGAGAAGCCTCCAGTGGAGCAGGACACTCACTGAAAAACTACATGGAAGAAGTGAGTTTTAAGGTTGCTTTATAATGTAGTCTGAAATCAGTCTATGATACAGGATGAAGCACTCACTTGGGCTTTCTCCATCTGCCTGTAGGGTTTCTAGTCTGTGCTCAATGGTCATGTCCACAAAAACCAGAAAATAAATAATATGTTAGCAAAATAGTTTTTGGTTCTCATTGGGAGAAAGATACTGTATATCAGTTCAGTGATCCTGAACATGAAAGTAAAACTGCATAAACCATGGTACTAATATATATTTTTATACACAAACATTTGTTGATGTTCAAATAAATGAGAAAAATAAATAAATGAGTTTACATTGGAGTGTACACAAAAAAAGACACAACCATTGTTCTTATTGAAAAAACAACCTGTACTAGGTCTGGATCCATTCATGGGACAAATGGTCATTGGGAATGATATTCACACATGCCATTATGCAAAGGGCTGTCCCAACAATTAAATATATGCTAGATTTCACTTGAAAACTTTTTAAACTTCTGGGTTTATTATTTTTGGAGATATCCAAGGGTCATCTGTGTCATGGAACTTTGGACTGATGGGAAACTATTTCGGAACTCTCAGAGAAACCAGTGGACAGAGCCCATCAAACTAGGCCTGAAGCCAGACCTCCGTGGCCACTAAATTAGCTATCTAAATCCGCTACAGTTGGAGGGAACTGGGAAACAGTTTGGTGATGCTAAGAATCGCCTACAAGGATTTTGTGGTTGCCTAAGCTCTTGGTTCAGCATTCCCCACTTAACGGTGGATCTGTGGGTGATGGGCCACCTCCACAAGAGGGATGGCTGATGCCTCTTGTAATATGTTCTGTCTAGGTCTAACCTCATGTTCCCACCTGGAGAGCACTGAGGTGCTGGGCCAAGACATGGGCTGCATGCTGATGATAGAACTTATGAATAAATCTTCTTCTAATTTTGTAGTTCTCGTCCAAGAAAAACAGGCTTATTTTCTTCATAATTACCAATGTGCAATGTAAATGTACATGTTGTACACAAGTGTAAATGCTCAATGTGGCAAGAAGTTTGAGAATTTGTGCCTTTTCACTTAAAGTACTTAAAGGCTATTGTTCCTCAGACTGTGGTCCTCTGACTACAACAATGCCATCATCAGGGGGCTTGTAAGAAATACAAAATCTTGGGGCTCAGCCCAGACCCAAATAATCAAAATCAACATCCTAACATGATCTCCATTTGATTGGAAAGCATCCTAAGTGCCAAGAAGCTCTGCCCTAAAGTGTCTTTTCCAACGTTCTTTCTAGGGAGTAACTGTGTGCATCACTGAAAACTCCCAATTTTGTTTAAAAATCTCCAATTTCATATAAAATAGGTAAAGAGAAAACCTTTATTTATAAATTTATATCTTGCTTACTCATCTACTCTCAATAATAATTTTTTGTCTGAAATAAAATACACAAAATCTCTCCAGTTTTAGAGGTTCATTACTGGCTTTCAGTTTGAATTTTGCAAAACATGTGAACTACCTTTCTTAGGGGCTCAGTATTACTCAGTATTTTCATCTACTATTGACTTATACTGAGATTTTAGCTCTCTCTTAAGTCAACAGATGACCATTCTTTACAGTAAAACTAAGACCTTAATTAGTAAACTATGAACTTCCTACTAATTGGCTTTTCTCACAGATAATCCATTTATGTATTAGAAAATATATATGTTCTTAAACTCTTCTCCATGGAGAACATGTTTAGAATGTGAGCCATAACATGATAGTCTTTTGTCTTTTCTCACTCAGGCTTTTATTTCACTTTTTCTTTTTTGTGTGTGTTAGTAGAAACGGTAAACAATAAAAAACAGTATTTATAAATGTTAGAAGCATTGAGGCTAAAACTGGCTAGCAAACATTTGCTTTTATTTAGTACACAATGAAACTCACATAAACCATAGTGTTTACATTTTTAATATATTTAACATTTCTTACTAAAGTTTGAACAACTCTCTGCAGATCAAACTCTCTTTTTTTCATCTAGTTTTATAATGAGACAGAATCATAACCACATGAAATTAGACAATTTTGTTTAGATCTGAATCAAAACTACAGAGATGATATGGTCTTCTCTAAAAGTAAAGCTAAAATGGAGCCTTATTCAACATCTTCTATTTTTTAATGTATTATTTGACTAAGATTTATGATTTTGACCAAATAAAAAATGAAATATTTTATAATTGCCTACATTTCTTTGTCCTCAAAATAGCTCTGATAGTTAAATTTTTAAAAATATTACATGCTTTTTACATCTAAGACACTTGATAACTTAAGGTGGGAATAATTTTACGTCATAGAAATCTTAGTTTTTGGATTATATTAACTTTCATTTGAAAAGTGTATAATTTAAAATAACTTATCAAATTCAATCAGTTCCAAATCTAGATTGTCATAATTTTTGTAGAAAAGTTAATCCATTTAAAATATCACATTACCAGGACCAAGCTGGTGGCTCATGCCTATAATCCTAGAACTTTGGGAGACTAAGGCAGGAGGATTGCTAGAGGCCAGGAATTCAAAATCAGCCTGGGCAACATAGTGAGATCCTGACTCTACAAAAAATAAAAAAAAAATTAGCCAGGCATAGTGGCACACACCTATAGTCTCAGCTCTTCAGGAGACTGAGGCAGGAGGATTGCTTCAGCCCAGGCGTTTGAGTCTGCATTGAGCTGTGAGCTCACCACTACACTCTAGCGTGGGTGACAGCGTAAGATCTTGTCTCTGAAACACACACACACACACACACACCAGATGAATAATTGGGAAGCAGCGTAGTACACTGGTTAAAAATCCCTTAATCATTAGTGAAATGTAGTCATTTAAATATATATGCATCAGGTAAGTATTGTCAATTTAAATGATTAAGAAGTCACAAAGAACTAGACTGAAGTCAGTGATTTCATGTGAGATTCCTCACACCCTTAGGAAGTTAGTTGGTGAGGGCCAGAGGCAATACGCATGGGAGTGCGAACTTACTGGCAGTGTGGCAGCTTCACAATCTCTCAGGATGTCAAACAGAGTTAAAAGCACCAGACAGGTCTTTTCAAATCTGTTGAGGTTGGCTTTACCAGACGTGCCATCTGAACGAGAAAGGGGATCAATTCTGTGCATCACAATATCCTGGAATCACTTTGGATGCCGGTTTTGGCCTGCTTGTTGTCTTGTTTCTCGTGTGTACTATTCTGCTATCTCTGGCGTAAAGAAGTTTCAATTCTACCTCTGATGGAGAGTGTTCCCTGTACTCAATAAGAGAAAAATTACTTTTTATCATTCATGAAGGTTTACTTTTTTAAATTTTAAATAATTATTATTAATTATCATAGTTTTATTTTACTTAGAAAACTGGGAAATGAAGATCTTTTTTCAAGAAAATCCTATTTTGCCACTAACATTCATTAAGAACAGAGACATGCTAAATCATAATGTTTAAAAAAGTTATAACATGGCACTCAGACAGATATAAAATGGATACATGTGAAAGATTTATTTAACTGATAAATTAATGAGGGAACAAATAAAGCATTCCAATGAGTTCAAAGAAGAATTAAACCCTCACTTACATCGTCATAAAGGAATGCTGAAATGACATTATAAATAGTTGGAAAAATTGGCAAATTTAATCACTATCCATAGGATAACAATCTATTGCATTCCAATGGACACGATTTGCACTTATATGGACAAAAAGCATTTGCACTGCTACCATTTTCTACAAATTCCATAATTGTAAAATAGCTAAAGTCAATGAAAGTTCCCGAGCTTCTGTAAAATCAGATAACTGGCATGCTCGAAAAATGACTTCTTTTTCATTGATAAATCCAATCATCTTTTGTTTTTTTTTTTCCTAAATCTTTTACAAATTCATACTACAATTTCCTTGGAAAGAAAAGCCACGAAGTGGAATGAGTTGGAAAGGAAGATGAAGTACAATCCCAATATATAGTGTAGGATAGCAAAATAGTCATATAAATTTATTTAAGTATTTTGCATTTACTTTGTAATGTTTTTCACAACCTATCGTATTTGAATAACTTCGTTATTACTCTCTCTCTTTTATTTTCCCAGATTCTATTAATTTATACTAATAGTTCCTAATTTTAAGTAACTTTTACAATTCCCAAAATAAATAGGCTTCATAAGTAAAATTCACTTACAAATCCCCCAGCTCATGCCTGTAATCCCAGCACTTTGGGAGGCTGAGGTGGGCAGATTGCAGTCCAGGAGTTAGAGACCAGACTGGGCAATATGGTGAAACCCCATCTCCACACAAACACACACACACACATCATGGATAGTATGAACCATTTCATTAACAAATGCAAAAAGAAAGTTATTATGAACTTTACAAATTTAGCTGTGTACATTATATAAAGGGAATTTCATTTTAATGGAAGTGATTTTTAATGGAAGGATTAATTCTTTGTCAGTGGAAGCAGTCCATTACATGTATCCAGAGTGGAGTATGACTTTGTTTTATATGTACTGTGCTTCAGGGAACCTTATTTTATAGGGATTACATGGTTATAGAAGTAAAATTAAAGTGATTAAACCATTTTGAAAGATGGAAACTGATGTTTTGTGCATTAGTGACATATTAATACCAAATGAAAAGAAATACTTAGTTGATTCAGAATTAAAGTAGCCAATGGTAGAAGTTTGAGCAAAGAAGTAAAGAAGTAATTTTTTTTTCCTGAAATACACTGAACTTTCAGGGCCACATATGATAAATCACTGATTGTTTGCATTCAGAGAATCTAAAAATAAGCTCTTCATGTGGATCAACAATGCTGTTGAAGTCTGTAAAGCACTTATTCTGTTAGCAGATAGAATAATATATCGATTCAGAGCTAGCAACCATTTTCCATGTGATAAATATCACTATTTCCCACCATTCCTAGTCCCTGTACATTGGCTATCATTATGGTGAAAGTGTTTTAGAAAAAGAATGAATAGCATTTCTTCTAAAAGTAACACAAAAAAGTTGCTCTTAGGAATATAAAAAAGTTTGTACTACACTCAGATACAGTTTAATATTCTTATGGAAAATGTATATTTGAATAAGTTGGCAAAGAGGGACGCGTCAGCTTTTGTATTTTAAAATGTTCAAGATTTTAGCTCCTTGACCCCATCAAAAAGAATTATATGTAGCCTTATGGGCTGAGTTTTAGGCATACATAGTGCTGCCTGTTGGCACTGATAAAGTGAACAGGTGTGTTATATTACTAGCTCTATTCCGGGGAAACCAAAGTAAAACATTTAAATCATCCATTAACAGTAATATTTGTACTATCTTTGTGATTCCAATAATTCAACATTTTAAAGCTCTTCCCAAACTACATATTTTACCAAGTTCCATTTGTACTTTAGGCAATTTACATTAAATAGAGAACAGTTGAGTGCTGCTTATCTGTTCAGGAATAAAGCCATTAAAACCGAAAACCAATCGGTAGTATTGCTTAATATTCTGAACTACTGTGGGAAAATAATAACACAATTGATTTATTACTCATATCTTTTTCATGAAAACAAATTTCAGTATTTCAATCCAAAAGCTAAATAAGCAAAATATTTTTAAATTAAAAACACTTTTTCATGATCACTTTAAATTTTTCTGTTTTATAGGAATTACTTCAGCAATTTCATTTTCCCTTATGTATCCAAAATGTCTATTTTTCATATTTCTTCTTTGAACATCAGAGACTCTGTTCCGTTTTTTAAAAACTGCAGCTGTGTGATTTCCCTCTCTGTTAAATAAACATTTCTGAAATTTTACTTCTGTTATCTTCTACATAGCTATTGAATTTTAAATCCACAATTTTTTACACTTATGCTATTTTTTTGGTATAGCTTAGCAAGACCAAATTTAGTAATTAATAAATTTTTAAAAAATCAGGTTAAGTCCTTACGATAAACACTGGTTTATACCTAAATGGTATATTCCAAGATTGAGTTTTTTTTTGTTTGTTTTTTTTGTTTGTTTGTTTGGTTGGTTTTTTGCTGACTTTTCCTGCAATAGCCCGTCTAGTGCCTCTCACCTTCTATTATCTAAAGGTATCTAGACCTAGATAGATACAACTTAGGAAGTACAAGAGATCATCTAATCCGGTAACTATCCCATTCTATCCCAAAAGAGAATTTTACACGCCTTGGATTCACCAGGACAGAATGCTGTGCCTTCTGACCCCTGGGGCAATGAGTTTCCACTGTGGAGCCTATCTCTCATATGATAGGAATTTAAGTTTTAATCCAATTAACAGACCATTTTAAAGAGCTGCTTATGCTAAAAACTTTGTGCTTTTATTTTTAAAATGAAAATCACTTTTGAGGCTGGGCATGGTGGCTCACGCCTGTGATCCCAGCACCTTGGGAGGCAGAGGTGGGAGTATGGCTTAAGCCCAGGAGTTGAAGACCAGTCTGGGCAACTGAGAGAGACCCTGTCTCTACAAGGAGTTAAAGAAAAAAAAAAAGAAAAAGTTATTGAGGCGTGGTGGCACGTGCCTGTAGTTCCAGCTACTCCTGAGGCTGAGAGGGGAGAAGGGCTTGAGTCCAGGACATCTGAGGCTGCAGTGTGCCATGTTTGTGTCACTGCACTCCAGCCTGGGCAATAGAAAACACGTCTTAAAAAAAGAAAGAAAAAAAAAAAGAAAATTATTTTGAAATTTGGTTTTGCTTTCTTTTGTAAAAGGAAAATTTGGGGGCCCCCAAATTACTAATCTAAAGGGAAAACTCAAACTGGAAATGGCTCAAGGCAAACCTGCCTCCCACTCTGTTCAAAACCATCCCGCTGCTCACTGAAATAGAAGCATTATCTGATGGCCTCCTTTGGAACACTTTATCAGAAACTCAAAAGAATGCAACCTTTTTATCTCTTACCTACCTGAGACCTGGAAGCCCCTCTCTGCTTCAAGCTGGAGCTCTCTCCACTTTTCTGGATGGAACCAATGTACTTTTACATATATTGATTGATGTGTCATGTCTCCCTAAAATGTAGAAAACCAAGCTGTTCCCCGACCACCTCGGGCACATGTCACCAGGACTTCCTGAGGCTGTCACAGGCGTACATCCTCAACCTTGGCAAAATAAACTTTCTAAATTAACCGAAGCCATCTCAGATATTTAGGGTTCACACTTTCAATTTTAAAAATAAATGTTTTTAGAACAGTTTTTGATGTCCAGAATTATTGGATAGATAATACAGAGAGTTGCTATGGCTCTTATTCAGTTTTAAGTATTACTGGTATTTTGTTAGTATGGGGCACTGGTGACAGTTAACAGGCCAGTATTGATACATTATTAGTAACCATATCTGTACTGTGTGCAGCTTTTCACCACTTTTCCCTGTCATTTTCTCTTCCATGATCGCATCCAGGATCCACATTATGTTTAGTCATTGTGTCTCCTTAGACTTTTCTTGGTTGTGACCCTTTCTCACAACCAAGCTTTCCCTGTGTTTAAAGATCACAGTGGCTTTCAGGAGTGTAGCTCAGATATTTTGCAGATTGTTCTTCCGTTGATATTTCTGTGATATTCTCATCATAATTAGATTGGGTTAACGTGCTTTTAGGAGGAAGACCACGGAGGTAAAATTTAATTTTCATCGCATCCTGTCAAGGGTACATCCTATCAATATGCCGTATTACTGTTTATGTTGACCTTGGTCACCTGGCTAGAGATAAGGTTTGTCAGGTTTCTTCACTGTAAAGTTACTTTAATCCTTTCCCTATCCCTACTGAACTGTTGGAAAGAAAGTCACTAAATACAGCCCACACTTAAAAAGTGGGAAGTTTTTCTCCACATCTTTAAGGGTGGAGAATCTACATAAATTATTTGAAATGCTCCTGTCTACATATTTGCCTATTCTATTCTCATCCATTCATGTATTTATTTGAACATTTATTTTTATCTGTATGGAATTACAGATATTTATTGCATATTTTGGATAGTGACCCAATACTGGCTTATTTATTTTGTTGCTCAAATTGTTCTAGCTTTGGCTACTGACAGCTTTTTCAGTTAGTCCCTTATCTTTTTTACTTACATACTTCCATAATTGTGTGTGTGTGTGTGTGTGCGTGTGTTTTCCAGTACTTTCTTGCTTTTTTTTTTTTTCTTGAGCTACCAGATGTTCCACCTTATCTTGTACATTTCCTCCCTCAGTCCTAGGGGGTCCAATCATTTATCCAGAAACCAAGACTGGGGTGATAGGTGTGTTAATTGCTACTGAGTGTCATTGCTTCTAAGTCTTCTCAGCTGCCAGAGTAGAGAAACATATGCATATACATGAATATGGGCCATGCATGGTTGCTCACACCTGTAATCTCAGCTACTTGGGAGACTGAGGCAGGAGTATCACTTGGGCCCTGGAGGTTGAGGTGCATCATCATCTCACCACTACACTCCAGCCCAGGCAACAAAGTGAGACTCTGTCTCAGAAATAAATAAATAAATAAATAAATAAATAAATAGAAATATATATCAACATTTCTATGTGTAGCCATCTGTATATATAGTAAGGTAAACACGAATTCATACTGACGTCTTCAACTCTAATACATTATGCATGGATCATTCTAGCCTCTTTCTCTGCTTATCTGTAAATTGCCACACCAGCAGTGAGAAATCTGCCTCCCATCATCCATTTACTTTACTGTTCATTTCCAGAGTACATGTATAGTGGTTTCAGAATTGTTAACCTGTACGCCCATGGAAAGCAAGTTTATCAACTAGAGTATAGTGCGTATGTATAGTTCCTTTAGCCTTTGGTCTTACAAACTCCACTCATTTTCAAAGTTAGTTACGTTAGCACCTTATTTCCTCCCCCTTCGATGCGGTTGTTTCATACATCTATAACACATTTATGTTCTTTCTTTCTTGGTATATTGCGTTTCATTCTGGGATTCCCCAACTTACAAATTGATTTTTTTTCATTTGCCTACATTAAAGTTTATGCTGTGGTATAAAATTCTATGAGTTTTGACAAATGCTTAATGTCTTGCATTTGCCATGATAATATCACACAGAATAGTTTTACTGCCCTGAAATATATCCTGTGCATCACACAACCAACCCACCCCTCCACTTCCAAACTTCTGGAAAATTGTGCTGTTTTGAAACTCTAGATTGGGGCTGAACATCTCCAGAATTTGATATCAAAATGAAAGACATGGCAGATAGAATATTTATTTCATAAAGGAACTGTTTTAAACAAAGTAGGCATTTAATGACTGGTGGTGTCATGTTTCTTAAATATCAAGGGTTGTGGAACTTTATTTTAACTTGTTAGCATTTGTCTGAATAATAATAAAGCACAATATCTCATGCTGGAGAAAAATGTAATTGAAAGAGGGTGGAGATGATGAGTGAATTTGAGAGATAAAGAGTGAACTGACAGATCATATTGATTTTATGTTTTTCATTTTCAAAATATGTTTGAAAACATGTTATTGAGTCATGGCTCACTAAATTTAAAGTTGTTATTTTGTTAAAGAGGAGAACTATCTCTCCCCTCTCCTTCCTTTTTATCCTTCAGCCTCTCCTTTCTTTTCTTCCTTACTTCCTCCTATATGAATGTTTACCCAGTAAGTCCCTATTTTGTGCAAAGGATATAATAGATGCTAGGAATGCATAGGTGAAAAAAATTATTTATGACCTAAAGGGCCTTTCTTATTCTTTTTGAGGAAGGAAGAGATGAAGGTATAAGTATTACATGGTATTATTCTATTGGTATAACAGGCACATAGAGGAATAGAGGAGTAACTCTGCCTTGCAGGATCAGGGAAGACTTCCAGTAGAAGTGATCCTAGAGCTTTGCAGAAGTGTTAATGTTTAAGACAGATAAGGAAATGCATTGTAGAGCTACCAGTTAATTATAGCTGGAGTGGTCAAGGTGGGACTGAGAGAGTAGTGTGATAGAACATGTTAGACAAGTATGGATCATGCAGGGCTTTGAGTTTAAATCTTACCCAGGGAATAATGATAGAGACACTGAAAAATTATAAGCAAGGTGGTGATTACATCATATGGCATCTTAAAAAGCATGCTTTGGCAGGTGACTGGTGGGAGAATTAGACAGGATATGATACACGATCCTGGAAAGTTTCCCAGATGGCTATTACTACAGTCAGGGTGGGAGATAATGAGGATCTGCTTTAGTTCAATAACAGAAGGGAAGGAGCAGCAAGGAAGTATATGAGAAATATGTTAACAAACTTTAGAAAGTGAGAAGAGGAAGGAGGCAGTGAAGTAATACTAGGAGAGTAAAATTGAAGATGTTCTCTAAATCCCATTCATCTTTGTTCTCATTAAAGGGAATTTGAAACCTTGATGGTAAAGAGGCATGTTTTATGCAATTTTATATTGAATATTTCATAATTATGTTTCCAAGAATGAGTGTCAACATTTCCATAAAAATATTAATTCATGAGGATAGAGTTCAGATATTTATTTACTCTAAATGTTATTAAAAGAAGAATGTAAAAAATGAGTTGAGTTTGTAGTTCATCTATGACATGAAAATGAAGTTAAACTTAGAGCTTTCCTTTTTTTAATGAGGAAATTATTCTGATAGTTTTTGAAGATGCAATTCATAAAGATTGAAGTAATCACCCATATTAATGTTCACGATATCAAAACAGAGTTTAATCTAAAATAAATTTGTTCTTTGGCAGGATGAATCCTTAAAGCAACTGCAGGTAGTTCATCAACCATGGATCTTGCCAAGTGACACAGAAAGTGAAGGAGTGGAAGCAGAACAAGAGAAACGTGAGTAGACACTATTGTTTATTGACAAATTTCTTTTACCAGAAGGAAATCCATAATAAAGGTATTTCACTTTCATAGCAATAAACCACTTCTATTAAAAAAAAAAATCCCAGATTCTATTAGGAAGAACACGTAAAGACAAGCTATCCTTCAGGTCTACGTCTTCATTCAGTAACATCTTAATCGTGGTACAGAGACTCATAAACCAACTTTCCGGGAAAACAAAGTAATTATTCTTCCTGAAGACCAACATAGATTGTCTAGTTGGAATATGAATCTTCTATGAATAGTCTGCAATTATATCAGTGATAATTTATAATTATTTTCAAAATTTCAAAGTATGTCAGGATCAGCTGATTATTATATATGAAATTATATTCATTAGTTAAATGAAGATATTTACATATGTAAACACTGTTCTAAGTTCACAAAAACAGCTAATATTATAAGATAACTGAAGACAAATAGACTAATGACTCTTGGTTTAAGTCACCATATTCTACTAATAATGAGGAATGAATTACTCTACTAATGCCATGACTCAGTGCATGCTCTCCAGGGTTTATTGAAATTGTAAGACATATGGGCCCAGAAATCTGATTGAGAAGTTAGTATCAAATTTTATATATTTATTTTTCTAGTGGTAGCCCTCAGAGAGAAATAACAATTGTATGTGATAATGTAGCCCTCACAATAATTGGTGTGATGTGATGAATAAATAATTCTTCTGAGCCGTAAACATGAGAAATACTTATATGTTACATAGGTAGCATTGTAATCACACATCTGGGGAATCCAGGAAATTACACTTCCAGGCTAAAAGCCATTTTAAAATGTTCTTATCCCACTTCACCATACTGCAGGCTTATGTGGTCAGAGGGAGCACAGGCCTGAGAGTGAGAGCTCAGGTGAGAGGAGGAGGATGGAGGCCAAGGTTCACACAGCTGTCACATTCAGAAATAGAGTAAAAAACACAGTGGTGCTTTATAGATTCTATTCAGGGAAAACAGTACCCATCTTCTATAGAAAACAACTGATAGACTGGGTACAGTGGCTCACCCCTGTAATCCCAGCACTTTGGGAGACCAAGGCGGGCAGATCACCAGGTCAAGAGATGGAGACCATCCTGGCCAACATGGTAAAACCCCATCACTACTAAAAATACAAAAATTAGCTGGCTGTGGTGGTGCTCTCCTGTAGTCCCAGCTACTAGGGAGGCTGAGGCCAGAGAATTGCTTGAACCTGGGAGGTAGAGGTTGCAGTGAGCCGAGATCATGCCAAGGAACTCCAGCCTGGCAACAGAGCAAGACTCCTTAAAAAAATGAAAATAACCAATAAAGATGCAGAAAGTAGAATGTACTTTAAGCGAGTACAAAAGCAAAGGTATTTTGGAAGTCCCTTAATGCAGGACTCCTAAGTAAAATAGTCTAGAAAATATAATAGTGTGGGATACAGAGAAAAGAATCCCCAAATCTGAAAGTATTAATAGTGGCCCAAAAGTTTTATGAAAAAATAAACACACACTCACATCCCTTCATCTTCCTACATATGTAAATATACATAAGCTTTCATTCTAGACTTTGGCTGTAGTGATTTTTCACTGAATTCTTTTGAGGCCTTCAAAAATTTTGTGTTAAAAAAACCTTCAAGCACCGAGTGTGTGTATTGTATAAACACAATATAGGAAAATGTGCTAGTTTTACCGTTAGATCCTACAAGAGGTGCCCAAAATGGGCAAAACTGGTAAACAACATCCTATAGAATGCAGAGCATGTTAATTATATAAGTGTGCTGTATTTTATAATGAACTAAAACTTAGACAAGAAAAGAATCCATCAAAATAGTATATTATATCCAATTTCAAATTTAGACTTTTTTTCTTTCTTTAAATCCATATATCTCCAATCAATATTAAGAGTCGAAAACATAGCCTAATCATGTAAGGGATATGCAAATCCCTAGAACTTTATCCTAATATGCATTGCCTTGTCACCTAATATGCACTGCCTTTCTGCTTATATTTTTACAATGTTTTGGCAATAAGTTTTAATTTTCTTCTCTTCTACTAGGGTGCAAGTTATCCGAGTGAAAGAGTCCATTCCGTTTTTCATCTTATTGAGACACAAAATAAGCCTTCAATAAATATCAGAAGAATTAGTAAATGAATGAGCAAATGAATTAATAGATTTATTTGTTTTTTCCAACTTGTTTATCAGGACAGTTAGAAACTAAAAAATAAAACAAAAATAACTATTGTAACTATGAATAACTGTTATAGAAGTTATGTATACTTTTATTACAATTTTAATATTGGATTTATAGTCTATCCATGAATTTTGCTAAATGGTCTATCAATCACTCTAAGAAAGGCCATTCCTGAACTCTTGTAACTGTAGACCTAGAACCAAAAATATTTGATCTCAGCAATGTTGTACTGGGAGATGACCCTTGACAATGGTAAATTGCTTGAAGTAAAATCAGGGTTAAAAATAATTGGGTGGTAATGGGAGCCATCTGGAAATGGAATGCTAGTTAGCATTGTAGCCATGTTCCTAGCACAGAGATGCAAATAAGAGTGGCTTCCATCAACCAGGTGCTGGGACATGTATGCATTGAAGCCACTGAAGCATTGGCATCTCCACTGATAATTTCAGTAAATGCATGTGGTTTGTAGAACAGCTGGCTAGATATTCGTAGATCATCTACCTCTTTCTCAGGAAAAGGAAATACATGACATAAATCTTTATGAGCCCAGTATCTGATTTAGAGTTTACAGGCTCATATTCTAGAAACTTATGAGTGAGGAAGATGACAAGTTTATCATTTCAACAACACCTGTTTCTTGACTCAGCTTTCTATAAATTATGCCTAGGTAATTTTATGGAATTGTCTAATTTCTCTTGAGACAAGATCATCTTGGCAGAAAGCTTCCAAATAATGTCAGGGGTAGTCCATATTTCTTACCGCATCATTTAAAAATAAGACTTAGCTCAAATAAATTTTTATAAATGAGCACCTTTAGGAAAAGATATTGTGAACAATTAAATAAGGAACTTTATAAACTTTTTATAAGCAAGATAAGCAAAACTTTGATTAAATAGATTTTTTTTCTTTACTCCACTTTTAATTAAAAAGTATAAATTCAAGTGTGAAAAAACTTGTGCCAGGGTGTGTTTGTCTCTAATCTCTCAGATTATGGTCTGAAGTCACTAAACAAAACAAATCAAATTCCAAATATTTGAACCTACCGAGGTACTTGTTTAATTCTCATATTCTGGGACTCTATTTCAGATCTACTGAATCAGAATCTCTGTGGCTAGGACTCTGAATTCTGCATTTTTCATACTTTGTCTGGTAATATTTGCTTATTCTAAAAGTTGATAACTAGAAGAAAAAGTTCAATGAATCAGAGGGTTATGTTTTCTGAGTCAGCTTCATAGTACTGTTAAACTATGGGTCTTCTTTTTCTAGGCTTCTTTCCTCATCTATAAATAAGTTTGAGTATAAAATGTGATGTTGGAGCAAAAGGAATGCTGAAATTTGAAGAAATATACATGGAGAAGACATGAAAGACAGTCTATTATTCTGTTTTCACACTGCTATAAAGAACTACCTGAGACTAGGTAATTGTAAAGAAAAGAGGTTTAATTGACTCACAGTTCCCCATGTCTGGGGAGGCCTCAGGAAACTTACAGTCATGGCAGAAGGAGAAGGAGAAGCAAGCACTTTCTTAGGAGAGAGAGAGAGCAGTGAAAGCCACACATTTTTAAACCATCAGATCTCGTGAGAACTCACTATCATGAGAACAACAAGGGGGATTATCTGCACCCATGATCCAATTACTTCCTACCATGCCCCTCTTCTGACACACGACAATTAAAATTTGACATGAGATTTGGGTGGGGACACTGAGCCAAACAATATCAGACAGGTCCTCCAGACTGTTGGTTCAATGCTTACAAAATCAAGACATAAAGCATCTAGAATAAATTTAGCCAGTACCCTCTAGTTACATTTTAGATTTTTAAAAATACAAGTAAACAAGCTACAAACACACAAGCAAACAAACAAAAAAACAAACCAACCAAACCAACAAAACAACACAAATGTCCCAAATAAACAAATAATAGCCATAGTTACAGATGAAAGCTAATGCTGTTATAAAACATTAAGACTGCCCCCCTTGAGTTTGGGTCCTAGTTCTTCCTGAGGTCTCAATGTCTGTAACAATAAGTGATTTGGCCCTGGGTCTCCTTAAGGCAGGGAGATTGAGATGGTAACATTGTATAGAGCTTGTCACCTGCAAGGGCTGCCTCAGGTATAAAAAGGGAAACAAAATACCTGTGCTCTCCAACTGTGGAACAAGCCATGAAATTTGCTATTGGAACTAGACTTTGAATGAAAAATATAAAGTTATACATAGGAAATCAAACTCTCAGCTCTGTAGTTTGGTTATTGAGTTCACATTTAAACTATTTGTATTGTTAGAAACCCCATGTTATAATAACAATTGGCCAGCTTCATTAAAATTCACAGGGTCCTCTCATATGTAAATGTAAGAACTGGGGCATTTAGAACTCCCAAAGATTTAAATATCATTCCTGCTGAAGATGAGCTCTCAATCAAATTACAAGCTACATGAAAAGTTATAGCAAAACAACAGAGTCAATAAATGCTAAAAACACTAAAATTAGCATGATGAGAATGGAAAAAAAGAAGACAATCAGACAGAGATCATATTAAAAGTATGCTTAAGATATTTAAAGATATAGGCCGGGCGTGGTGGCTTACCTCTGTAATCCCAACACTTTGGGAGGTCGAGGTGGGCAGATCACAAGGTCAGGAGATCGAGACCTTCCTGGCTAACACAGTGAGACCTCGTCTCTACTAAAAATACAAAAAATTAGCCGGTCATGGTGGCACGTGCCTGTAATCCCAGCTACTTGGGAGGCTAAGGCAGGATAATCGTTTGAATCTGGGAGACAGAGGTTGTAGTGAGCCAAGATTGCATCACTGCACCCCAGCCTAGGCGACAGAGTGAGACTCCATCTCAAAAAAAAAAAAAAAAAAAAAAAAAGATATTTAAAGATATAAAAGGAAAAGGAAATATACTGAAAGAATTCTAAAGTAAGGAAAAAGACAAAGAGATATTTAAAAGATTATCAAGAACTTCTCCAAGTAAAAAAAAATTACTGAAATTAAAAACTTAATCAATGTTTTAAATATCTCATTAAAAAATTCTGAAAATAGAATTAGACACATGAAAAATAGAAAGCCAGAAAGCAATAAAAAATATAGAGATGGAAAATTCAGATTTCAGGTTAGGTGGCATATGATGTGTGTGTGTGTGTGTGTGTATGAGTGTGTGTGTGTATGTGTGTGTGTATGCATACATAAAAATACATACATGTACTTACATTTATAGATACAGCTTTTAATATATATGTGTATATGTATAAATACACTAACATACATATACATTATAAGCTGTATATAATACAATCTCCGCAGGAGAAAATAGAAGAAAGGCAATAGTGAAAGATACAGTGATTGAAAACTTTCCAGAATTAATGGAAAGTTTTAATTCTCAAATTGGAAAGCATAACAAACACTATTTATTTTGATATTCACATTGTAAAAATGTAGAATATCACAAAGAAAGAAAATCTAAAAACCAACAAGAAAAAGCACATAGATTGCATAAAAATAGTAAAGTTAGACAATAGAATTTTCATCAATTAAAACTACATACTTCCAAAAGGCTGAGAGTAACTCTTGTGCCCAGAGAAACTACCATGTATGAGTGATCACCACGCATAGATCTTTACTGAAGAAATTGTTCTAGGTTATATTTTAGTAGAAAAATAATTGATTCCCGAAGGATTTTCAAGTATTAAAAAAGCAAACATTAGAAGAAAAATTGGTAAACATGTTGTCAACCTTTAAGAATTACTGGCAAACAAAAAGGAACAAGATCATATTCTTCGCAGGGACATGGATGAAGGTGGAGGCCATTATCCTCAGCAAACCAACGCAAACACAGAAAACCAAACACCACATGTTCTCACTTATAAGTGGGAGCTGAATGATGAGAACATATGGGCACATGCAGCGGAACAACACTGGGGTTGTCCGAAGTAGGGTAGGGGAAGGGAGAGCATCAGGAAGAATAGCTAACAGATGCTGGGCTTAATACCTATAGGTGATGGGATGACCTATGCAGCAAACCACCATGGCACATATTTACCTGTGTAACAAACCTGCACATCCTGCACATGCACTCTGAACTTGAAATAACATAAAAGTTGAAGATTAAAAAAATTACTGGCAAAAATAAAAAAGTATTAATTTCCAACAGAAAACAGGAAATAGGGAGGAGAAAAACATGGTACATATAAAAATGTGTTGATATAAATAAGTCTAAATAGTTCATAATTACAAAAACCTGGTATAATAAATAAATGGTGATATGAAAGTGCTGCTTAATCCAGTTTAATTTATTATTAACATAATAAATGTTATATTCATAAGCTATGAGGGTCTTTAAACTCATATGTGTGTGCAGGCTGAGTATCTCTTATCTGAAATTATTGGAACCAGAAGTGTTTCGCATTTTTGATATTTTTGATTTTGGAATTTTTTTTTCTCTTTTTAAAAATTTCTTTGAGACAGTGTGACAGGATCTCACTCTGTCACCCAGACTGGAGTGCAGGGGGGCAATCACAGCTCACTGAAACCTCTGCCTCCAGGGCTCAAGCAATCCTCCCACCTCAGCCTCCTGAGTAGCTGGGACTACAGATGTGCACCACCACACTTGGCTATTTTTATTTTTGTAGAAACAGGATCTCCCTATATTGCCCAGGCTGGTCTTGAACTCCTGGGCTTAAGCAATCCTCCCTCCCTGGCCTCCCAAAGTGGGGCTGGGATTACTGGCATGAACCATTGTGCTCTCTCTCTCTCTCTCTCTCTCTCTCTCTCTCTCTCTCTATATATATATATATATATGTCACCCAAGCTGGACTGCAGTGGCACAATCATAGCTCACTGCAGCCTCAACCTCCTGGGGCCAAGTGATTCTCCCACGGGGACCACAGGTTTACACCCACCACACCTGGCCAGTTTTTCTACATTTTGTAGTGACAATATTTCACCATGTTGCCCAGGCTGGTCTTGAACCCCTTGGCTCAAGTGATCCATCTGCCTCAGCTTCCCAAAGTGCTAGGATTATAGACATGAGCCATATTCCTAGCCAGATTTTGGAATGTTTGTGTTATACATACCAGTTGAGGACCCATAAAAATCCTAAATCTAAGATCTGAAATGCTGCAATCAGCATTTCCTTTGAATGTCATGTCAATGCTCAAAGTGTTTTAGATCCTGTAACATTCTGGAGTTTGGATTTTCAGATTTTTGGATTAGGGATACTCTGCATGTGTATATTCATATACTCTGTAAGTAACTGTTAATTTTTCTTTATTCTATTTTTATTCTGTTCCTCAGACTGCATAATCTAAATTGACCTATCATCAAGTTATTTTTTCTTATGATTGTTAAAAATCTGCTGTTGAGCCCTTCTAGTGGATTTTTATTTCAATTTCAGAATTTCTAGTTTGTTCCCTTTATAATTTATATCTCTTTATTGCTAGTCTCTATTTGGTGACCAAGCATTCTCATACTGTAATTTATTTGATATAGTTTCCTTTAGTTATTGAAATATATTATAGTAGCCCCCATTAAAAGTCTTTGTCTGATAAGTTAGTCATCTGGGCTTCCTCATGGACAGTTTTTATTGATTGCTTTTTTTTTCATGGACCATACTTTCTTGTTTCTTGGCAAGTCATTTATTATTTTTGTTTTGTTGTTGAAAACTGGACATGTAATATAATATAATGTGGAAACTCTGGACTTCAGACCCTTTCTCCTAGGGTTTGTTGTTGCTGCTCTTTGTTTTGCTGTTGCTGCTGCCGCTGCTGTTTCTTTGTCTAGCAACTTCTGTGAAGTAATGCAAGTCAAGTCTGTTCTCTATTGTACTCAGCCACTGAAGTCTCTGCTAAGTAGCGTAATGGTCAGCTCATGACTGGACAGATGTCAAGGCATTTTATGAACACTCAGTTTTCACTCCATAGAGCCTCTATGTCAACCAGAGGTAAGAGATAGAGCTTTAGGGAGTCTTTCCCAGTAGGTTCACAGCACTACACATCTCTGTGGCCTTCTATGGAAACCTCATTTACCAGATTTTCTTTTAAATTATTTTAGTAAACTTCTTGTTTAGCCCAGCTGGTATCACTCTCTTAGACAGCTGTGATGTTACCGTACTGTCCCTGATTGTTTTTCACAAACATCCTAAGGGCAGAGGTTCTTGCTGAGTGAGCTTTAATTCAAGTGAAATAAAGAACAGCCCTTTAAATAGGGATTTTCCAGGCAGTTTCCATATATGTCAAGGAGTGACAATTTTCTGAGGGTGCCGCAGTTGGGAAAACGTCACATACGTCCTTCCCTCTCTAGCAGTTGCTAGACTACCTGGTTCACAGCCACTATCATTATGAGTCTACTGATTTTTAAGGCTACTACAGAGCTCGAGAGAAGTGCATTGACATAGGACAAGTTAAAACCCCACATAACTCACTTGAGATTCAGGTGATTTTCTTGAATTAATGTTCTATGGGTTGTTGTAAGCCTTTGGTTTATTGCCAGCATTCTGAAAAAAGTTAATTTTGATGATTTTTTGCCGTTGTTCTTATTGCTTTTCAGGAGCACCTGATTTTTGGAGATTCCTATACCACCTTTCTGAAAGTGTTTCTCTACTCCTATAGTCCTTGATTTCATCAGCTTAGTTTTCTCTTTATTTGAGGAATGAAAGTATGATATTTTCATAATGGGGTATAGAACCAGATTAAATCTGCTTATTTGGGCCCTAGTTTCATGAGAAGGTATTAAAAACAATTCTGTGGAAAAATAAGTTTTGGTCAAGTCTACATATTACAATATTTGAGAAATTCATAATTGTAAGACCATATCATTGATATAAAACAGTTTTTCAAGAGGAGCAAAGCAACTCTACAATTTTAAGTGAACAGATCAAATATAATAAGCATCCTGGTTTAAAATGGGGGAAATGTTGGCCATTATTGGACTTGAGGAAATGGCATAGAGCCTCTTCTAAAATATTCACATAATCCAGTCACTGGGTAGTCCTGTGGCAATGAGATCTGCTTGACTTTGATTAGTTCAGCTTTTGAAAAATATATTTATTTGAGTTCTTTTTTTTTTTTTTTTTTTTTTTGAGACAGAGTCTCACTCCATTTTCAAGGCTGGAATGCAGTGGCGCGATCTCGGCTCACTGCAACCTCCGCCTCCCGCATTCAAGCGATTCTCATGTCTTATCCTCCCCAGTAGCTGGGATTACAGGCATGTGCCACCACGCCTGGCTAATTTTTGTATTTTTAGTTGAGATGGGGTTTCACCATGTTGGCCAGGCTGGTCTCAAACTCCTGACCTCAGGTGATCCACCCACCTTGGCCTCCCAAAGTGCTGGGATTACTGGCATGAGTCACCATGCCCGGCCTGTTTGAGTTCTTCTTGTAGAATGCCTATGCACGTCTATTTTCAGAATGCCTGTAATTTGCAGAATCTATTGATTTTTGGAGGAAATAGTGCTCTAAGCGCTCAGGAGAAGCCAATCTAATCTAATCATCTCAGTCTTAATTCTCTCAATTTAGTGATGGGGAAATTGAAGTTCCAAGAGATTGTGGACATGTTCATGTCACTTAGTTAGTGGCAGAGGCAGGACTAGAATGAAGGTCTGCTGACTGGGCTCAGTGCTATTCATTTTCATTGACCCATGCTTCACTCAAGACTTCCCCTCTCATTACTAGGAGTGACACAGTTGATGCTATGACTCTTGAGAGCAGAAGAGCTTAGTACAATAAGTGGAGCTACCATATTCCATTGGCCACCCAGAATGTGGCCAGATTTTTCACCTTTGAAAAAAAAAAGTTTCTTCTCCTTCACCTAACCTCAGATTACTTCTTTCCTGGCAGTCTCAAAAGATTTGTATTTGAGCGATATTTGAGATAGTGGTACTAGGGTGTTAGAGTTGATTATGTCACCAGACTCAAGATAATGCACTAATAGACTGATCTATCTAATGAAGACATAGAAGGGGTGGGTCGGAAAGCATGCACTGTATGGAATGTAAAGGCTAACAAGAGTTAATAGCCAATTAGGTCAGACAAGTGTCAGGGCATCATGAGGATTGTGGCATCAGAAATAGGCACTAGAAATTTGAGTATATATTTCTCAGGAAATAAGTAAGACAGGACTTGGAGTGGTGCTTTGTTATTATTTAAAAGTCAACTAGGTTATCTCACACAACACAAGTATTTGTAGAGAAAAGACATAACACTCAGTGGAAACAACTAAGAATAAAACAACAATAGTAGTACAATAAAAATACATGAAGATAGCTAGAAAAATGAGCTCTTAAAGAAAAAAAACAAAACTTTCTAGTAATCTGTACTACGTTCTTTCAGAAAATCAAAAGAAATCTTGATACTTTTCTTCTTTTTAAAAATTTTATTTATTTATTTATTTAGCTTTTAAATAGAGACAAAGTCTTGCTATGTTGCCCAGGCTGGTCTCAAACTCCTTTAGCTCAAGTAATCCTCCTGCCTTGGCCTCCCAAAGTACTAGGATTACAATTGTGAAGCATCACGTCTGTTTTTGTTTGTTTGTTTGTTTGTTTTTTCAGATGGAGTCTTGCTCTGTCGCCCAGGCTGGAGTGCAGTGGCACCATCTCGGCTCACTGCAAGCTCCACCACCTGGGTTCATGCCATTCTCCTGCCTCAGCCTCCCCAGTAGCTGGGACTACAGGCACCTGCCACCACTCCTGGCTAATTTTTTGTATTTTTAGTAGAGATGGCGTTTCACAGTGTTAGCCAGGATGTTCTGGATCTCCTGACCTCGTGATCCACCTGCCCTGGCCTCCTAAAGTGCTAGGATTACAGGCGTGAGCCACCGTGCCTGGCCTTTTTTTTTTTCTTAAACAGAGTCTCACGCTGTTGCCCAGGCTGGAGTGCAGGGTGCAGTGGCATGATCACAGCTCACTGCCGCCTGGACCTTCCCAGGCTTGATAATTTTTTAATCCCACATCTTCATTTTCAATATATTATGAGCTTTAGAAAGTTCTAAAGCTTCTAAAAAGTTCAGGGCATCTAAACTCTTATGAGATGATAAATCTCTGAATTAGGTATATCAGACATCTGCCTATTTATTATGTTACTATCATAAATATTTTAGGATTGATCTTTAACCAATAAATATAAAAGTAAGGTAAAAACAATTACTGTTAATTATTTGGTAAAAGCAAAACATTCCATGCCAAATTGTGATTTTTCACTATAATATTGGTTGTAGAGAATTATTTGGATCTGAATAACTTTTTTACAGTTTCTAGAGGGCAAATGCCTCTGAATCATTCATGTGCTATTCCTATTTTGAAATGTTCCCCATGTTTGTGGTAAAACTGTGATATTATGAAAGGTCCAATTGATTCGTAAGTCCCTAGAAAAAAATTTAAATGGTAACATTTAATAACATATAAAACTTAATCTCACCACATAAACTATTATTAAGTATAATGGAAAAATGTGTCAAGTTGCTCAACAATATATAAGGTTACATGCTTCAGACTACCTGCTTTGTTTATTGACATGTCTTTATCATGTGCGATAGTCACCAGAAAATGTCTTAACAAGCATCAGAGAAGGCTGTATTTAAACCATGAGATGATAGAACTATTCTTTTACAATGCATAATTATTTGGATTGGAGCAATGTATGGAGTTAAAAGTCTTTAAAAGTTAGAATAGGGGATACATGGCCCAAATTTTTGCTATTTTTAAAAATCAAAGTTATAAAGGAGTGGCACATGTTTTTAATTATTTTATTAAACACTTTTTATTTGTCTTGGAATATTCTTATATTTGCTCCAGGTGTGGCCTAAAACCACAAAATAAAAGAAAATCTAGTTCATTCTTTAACCTTGACGGACGTAGGTTACAGGGCAGCCTTATATCAGATGGAACATATCTTTCGCGAGTAAGAATGTATTGGCTGGCTGCAAGCAATGCCTATTGTTTTTCTCTATGGATTGCTTTGTATGTTTTTTGTCACCACAAGAACTTGAGCATATTGACACCAGCCAAGGTGTTTCATGATATTCTTTGGCTCTTTTTGAAGCATTGACCTGCTTCACCTTCTCAAATTAAACAGATCTGGGATTTTTGTCCCAAACCAGGAATTTAGTTAAGATTTTCCAATAAGTCTCATAAGCCCTATGAGCCAGATTACCCCCTTAAAGCAATCATATTTGTGGATCTTGAAAAGTCAACATACATATACTGAGAAGCTACCATATGTTGGACTTTCTTGTATGTTTCTCCCTACCAAGTTACAGAGAAATACATAAGCATCTGAAGCATTAGGCACACGTTTCTTAAGAGAAATAAAATGTTAAAGAAACCATAGGAAGGAAATATTACAGAGCTGACAGTAGAAACACGAGATTAGAGAGATCTTCACGAGGCAAGTGGTGTTTGAACTGAGGGATGCATAAGATTTTGAAGGGCAGGGATGGACAAGAAGGTCATATAAGCAAGAACCATAGCATGGCAAGGGCACAAAGACAAGAAGAACATTGGTTACACTTGATGGCCCAGGAAACATAGCAATTAATACTGTTTGGGGAGACACATTAGATACAGTGGGCAAGAGGAAAATATGCCTGGAAAACTAAGTCATGAGAAGAGCAGAGAGGGTCCAGGTTGTAAGGATAATCACACTTACTCAAGTGTGAATTGATTAAGTAGATAGTGGGGAAATCTTTGCATAGGGAAGAACTCTAATGAGAGCATTTATATCTGTAGCTTTGGATTCAAATAATTTAAAACTTGAGGAGGCCCAGGTGTCTGGTTCTTTGCATCTGTCATGAATTGAAGAGAAGAAAACTGGGTTCTAAACTACCTCTGCACTAATCCCATCTCAAAGAGTAAGCACCTCCCTGAGACATGCTGTTTGCACAAAAGACTATAGAGTAATTTGGATTTCTTTTAGAAAGCTATCTATCTTCTTTATTAGGCAGAGAGTAAAGATAGACCAATAGTGCAGCCTAGCTCATAGGAGGGTGAAACAAATAATTTAAAAAGTGCTTTTTAAAACTTTGCTGTTACTGAGCAATTAATCTATTAATCTATCAGCTGAACAACAGTAAATATACGTAGCTCTGGGTTATATTTTTAATTCTGTAAAACTTGATTAATTTCAGAGTAAGCCCTTACTTGAAGTTCCAAAGTATACATGACTATTTCCTATAAATGGATTGCAAATGTTATGTGGCTCTTTTCTCACTGTATAGGTAGTCTCACTGACTCAAAAATTTTAAAGATAAGAAATATCCACCCAACCTCTTAATTTTACAAGTGAGGAAACTGAAGCCCAAAAGAATGACAGTGACTTTTCATGGCTCTTTAGCTACTTTGTTGATCAGAGGTCAGAAATAAAGAAAATTCTACGGAAGTTAGTACACTGCTTTCTACGTTCATCGGCTTTTCTTTTGCTTCAGTGTTTGTGTTCTGAATCCAAAATTAAGAATTCAGATTAGACCTCTTTAGATGAAAAATAAATACATATGCAGAGGAGGGATATTCGGGAATTTTTTGTCTATGAGGCCATGTTTATATATTTTCTCTTGTAACTGAGATTTCTTTCTTAATTTTAGATATAACTTTTGAGAAAAACTGGTATTTTGGAATGGCTTACTGCTTTTGTTAAAAGCCTCTCCTGGGGCTCAAGCTGATAGCTAAGGCTGGGGTTTCAAAAGGCACTGATTGTTTATCTTTGTATTGTAATATTTAAGAACAAGGGATTATGAACTGCCAGCCTATAGGCTGGGTGTGTCTGCAGATGTGCTTGTTTGGCCATAACAACCTTTTAACAAAAATAAATCTAACATTTAAAAATTGGGAGATCTCAAAAAGTTCAGATACTCTATTTGAAAAACAGAATATACGGCAATACTAGGCTTGCCTTCCCTCATAGTAAGAATTAGCTTGAGCTGAACACCTGTCCAGTTTGCCATAGTTTCTCCAACTTCAGAATGTTTTCCAACCAATTTGTTTCACTCATTTACCTTCCATCCCTACCTCGGTCAGAATTTAAGGTTGCTGTCTTTACCCTCTGATCAGGTAATGAGTTTTTCTTGTTAGCCAAAATCATTTCCCTCTAGCTGCCCAGGGGTTTTCAATTCATATTGTCATACTGCATTTAAAAAATATTACCAGTGTCTGAATCCTTCCCACTAACCAGCAGCTTCTTTCACAAATATACTCTATAGTGTCAATAGGATTAAGTCCACAAAGGTTCACATTCAGAACTTAAGGTAAATTAGTTTTGTCTGATGGCATGCAGGTAATTCTCAGAATCTATCTAATGGAAAGAGGAAATACGATGCTTTAATTTGAAGGAGATATATTTAATAAGGAAAAATAATAAATAGTAAAATGAAAATCACCTACAATCTCACCATCCCAAAATACCTTCTGTGATTACTTTGTTGTTTTTAATGCAGGAAGTTTTTTAAAAAATGATCTCATATTCATTCTGTCTCACACAAGCATGTGCGTACATGCATATTCACACCTGAGATCATCTATACAATCATTTATACAATAATATATGATAATATACATTAGATATACAGTTTTATAAAGTGGCTTTAGCATATATTATAAATATTTTCCATATTGTCAAATAGTCCTCTGTAAGATTATGTATTTATTTATTTATTTTTTTGAGATGGAGTTTCATTCTTCTTGCCCAGACTGGAATGCAATGGGCGCGATCTTGGCTCACCACAACCTCTGCCTCCCAGGTTCAAGTGATTCTCCTGCCTCAGCCTCCCAAGTAGCTGGGATTACAGGTGTGCACCACCATGCCTGCCTAATTTTGTATTTTTAGCACATACGGGGTTTCTCCATATTGGTCAAGCTGGTCTTGAACTCTCGACCTCAGGTGATCCACCCTCCTCGGCCTCCCAAAGTGCTGGGATTACAGGCATGAATCACCGTGCCCAGCTGGTGTAAGATGATTTTTAAAATAAGTACATAGCATTTTATTATCTGGACACATTATAACTTATTTAATCACTCTTCTACAGCTCATATGCCACTGAAAACTTATTACTATTATTATTTGAGACAAGGTCTGTCTCTTGCTGAGGCTGGAGAGCTGTGGTGTGATCTCAGCTCATTGTAACCTCTGCCTTCCGGGCTCACACCATCCTCTCACCTCAGCCTCCTGAGTAGCTGGGACTACAGGTGTAGGCCACCATGCCAGATAATTTTTGTGGTTTTTGTGGTTTCCCCATGTTGCCCAGGCTGGTCTCAAACTCATGAGCTCAAGCAATCTGCTCATATCAGCCTCCCAAAGTTTTGAGGTTACAGGCATGCACCACCATGTCTGGCCTAAAATTATTTTAAATAATACCATGAAGAATATATTTGTGCATTCAATTTTACAAGTATTAGTGATACATATTTTCAGAGTTTGTTAGACAAACCTTAAAATTCAAATGTCACACAGAAATTTCTAGAAAATACAATTTACCAAAGCTGACACACAGGAAATACAAAATCTGAGTAGTCATATATCTATTAAAAATTAAATTCATAATTTAAAAACCTCATATGGAAATATTTTCAGGCCCATATGGGGCCTGAATTCTTTTAAACTTTTAAGAAATAATTCTGGCCGGGCGCGGTGGCTCAAGCCTGTAATCCCAGCACTTTGGGAGGCCGAGACGGGCGGATCACGAGGTCAGGAGATCGAGACCATCCTGGCTAACATGGTGAAACCCCGTCTCTACTAAAAACTACAAAAAACTAGCAGGGCGAGGTGGCGGCGCCTGTAGTCCCAGCTACCCGGGAGGCTGAGGCAGGAGAATCGCGTGAACCCGGGAAGCGGAGCTTGCAGTGAGCTGAGATCCGGCCACAGCACTCCAGCCTGGGTGACAGAGTGAGACTCCGTCTCAAAAAAAAAAAAAAAAAAAAAAAAAAAAAAAAAAAAAAAAAAAAAAAGAAATAATTCTAGTATTATGCAAACACTTGCATAGAATCCAAGAGGAAACACTTCCCAATCCATTTTATGAGACTAGCTAACCTCGATTCCAATACATAAAATGAATTATAAGAAAGAAAAACTTTTTGCCAAATAAGCCAATTGACTTATGAACATAGATATAAAAATTCTAAACAAATTGGTACTAAACCAATTCCTATCACATATAAAGGATAATACATCCCTACTACATTGAGTTTATTACAGAAATGTATTACCAAATTAATTTTTGAAAATTAATCAGGAAATTAGCCACACTAACATAATAAATGAGAAACATGATGTCAATAATGCATAAAAAGTGTTCGATAAATTTTGACATCTAATCATGACAAAAATTCAGTGGCTTTGAACTGTAAGAAAAATTTCTTAATCTAAAAAAAAGTGTATTTCCAAAAATCCTACAGAAAACATCATACTTGATGAACTACTGACGCATTTCTCTTTTAGGTCAGGGATGACCTAAAAGACCAAAATTTCTACGATAATCAAAGGAGACCAAAATTTCTATGATAATCAGGAAAATCTAAACAATAGCTTTTCAATATGCTTTGATACCTTGTTAAAATATACAGAAAGGCAAGTAAATCCTTACCTTTTAAATTTACATCTATATAAATTTATAATAGATTATTATATAGTATAATAGTTATTATAAATAAAAATATAAAATATATATAATATAATATATCTATATAATATTTGTATCTGTATAAATGCATTTATAATAGATAGTTTTGTGCAGGTAATAATGATTGAGCTTCAGGGCTGTCAGAATTATATTTCTTAACTTAGATGGTGGTCAATGGGTCATGTTTTTTAAACTGAATTATACTTTTCATAGTATTTTTTGCACATTACATTTCACAAATTAAAAAATAGGCAGTGTTAAAAGTGTTCTTGATTTTCTAATAGCTTAGAATAATATTTTTGTGTTGCTTATGAACATTTATTACAAACATTTCTATGTAGAGAATTGAGTTTGGTAGTCCACGAAAGATTCACTGTCAACTGACAATTAAAAAAAAAAAGTCATCAATAACATCTTCAATGTATCTGCAGTGGTAATGAGTCTAGTTTCAGAATAATTACAGTGTAACAAAGTATCCTCACTGATGCCACTGCAAATCAATTTTCCTCAGCTTTGTTGTCATGTTCTCATTTAAGGCCCTATGTATTGAAACTTAACAAGAGCCAAATCTGCCATCTTCAAACTTTTGCAATTGTTTTATAATGCTCATATTTTCCCCTCAATTAAAATAAAATACTCCTGAGGATAGACAGCAGATGTTACTTATTCTGTACTTTTCAAATCATCTTGGCTAGAGATTTAATATCTAAGTACTAAATAATATGCTTTTATGAATCAAATCAGATGCAAGAATTTTATAAATACCCTTGAAGAAATATAATATTATTTTCATCAGTCAGTATGGTAAAGCTAAGTATCCCCTTTATTAATCGCACATAGAATTTAAGAAAACCAATTGGGTTTAATTCATCTAATTAACTTTAACTATAACCTTCAATTGAGAGGCCAAGGCAGGCAGATTGCTTGAGCCCAGGAGTTTGAGACCAGCCTGGGCAACATGGCGAAACCCTCTCTCTACTAAAAATACTTTTAAAATTAGGTGCATATCTGTATTCCCAGCTACTTGCTACTTGGGAGGCTGAGGCAAGAGGATCACCTGAGCCTGGGAGGTGGAGGCTGCAGTGAGCTGTGATTGCAGCAGGGCATTCCAGCCTGGCTGACAAGAGTAAGACCCTGCCTCTAAATAAATAAATAAATAAATAAATAAATAAATAAATAATGAAAGACAAACTAGGCCGGGCGCGGTGGCTCGCGCCTGTAATCCCAGCACTTTGGGAAGCCGAGGCAGGTGGATCACGAGGTCAGGAGATCGAGACCACCCTTGCTAACACGGTGAAACCCAGTCTCTACCAAAAATACAAAAAAATTTAGCCAGACGTGGTGGCGGGTGCCCATAGTCCCAGCTACTCGGGAGGCTGAGGCAGGAGAATGGTGCAAACCCGGAAGGCAGAGCTTGCAGTGAGCCGAGATCCGGCCACTGCACTCCAGCCTGGGCTACAGAGCGAGACTCGGCCTCAAAACAAAAAAACAAAACAACAACAACCAAAGAAAAACGATTAAGATGAGGAAGGATTCAGGCAGAAAAAATATCCTCAATTTTTACTCTCTTCCATTCCTTCATTCTTAGCTGAGGCTCCTTATGGCAAAACCTATGTATAAGGAGAGAGTCTGGGAGTTCTGTTGATACAGACCACAAACTTCAGTCTCCTTAAGCAAAAAGCTTGGTATTAAATACAGCAATTATATCTGGCAGAAAAATAGGAGATATCTGGCACAAAATAGATGGCTGCCTCATTGAATTTCAGGCTTGCATTTTTTTTCTGATATGTGGGTTTAAGTTTTAAATGTTTCCTCTAAGTCCAGCTTTATTGTCATCCTGCATTTATTTTGTTGAAAGAACAAGCTCTGTATGGATAGTTTAAATCATTTGAAATGTGTTGAGACTTCCTTAATGATCCAGTAAATGACCAGCTTTGGGCAAATATTTAGAAGCACCAAGTTCTAGGAAAACAATGGTAAAATGTATTTTGCTGCTGCTGAGTGCAGTTTTCTTTACGTGTCCATTAGGTAGAGTTGGCTGATTGTGTTGTTCAAATATTCCATCGTCTTACTGTATGTTTTGGGGGCTGTTGTTTTATCAGTTACCAAGAGATGTGTGTCAACACCTCCTGCTATGATTATGGATTTGACTGTTTCTCTTTGTATCAATTCCTGCTTTATAAATTTTGGTGCTATATTATTAGTTTTATATAAATTTAGAAGTATATCTTCCTGGTGAATTGAACTTTTTATTATTAGGAGACATTTCCCTGTATCCCTAGCAATTAATTCTGCATTAAATTCCTCATTCTATGACTTTGGTAACCCAGCTTTTTAAAAATTGGTTTGTATGGTGTATGATTTTTATTCTCTAACTTTTCATCATTTCTGTATTCACATGTATCAGACAATTATCTTCAAAAACAACATGTAGTTAGGCTATTTGATTAATCAATTCTAGCAATCTTTCTGTTTAACTCATTGAGTCTACTTGTGCATAGTGTAATTATTATTATAGTTATTTTTTAATTTACTATATTATCAACTTACTTTATACTTTATATTTTATTTTCCCCACTATGTTATGTTTTCATTTTCCCTCTTTCTTGCCTTTTTTGGGATTATTTTTTTGTTATTGCTCTTTTATTCTATTTTAGCTTGAAGATTATATATTCTTTTAAGATTATTTCGATAGTTGTTCTTGAGATTGCAACAGTGTATTGCTTAATGTGGAAAAGTTTCAGGTCAATTGGTCCTTTTATATTTTAGCTTTGTAAAACTTAAAACATTTTTAATTTTATATCTCTTCATCCCGAATTTTAGTGTTGGCATGTATTTAAATCCCTTGTATATTTTAAAACACCATAAGGCTTTATTATTATTTTAAAATATTGCCAATATCCGTTTATATTTTCCCAGTTTTATTCTGTTTGTCACTATTCCTTTTTTTTCAATATCTCTGAAATTACATATTGGATCACCTTTGTTCTGCCTAAATAACAAAAACCAATATTTGTTTTAGTTTGTAATTACTGGTGGTGAATTATCTTTGCCTGAGATTTCTCAATTTCTGCTTTTAAGGGATATGGTTCACTGAGTTTAAAAATCAAGAAATTTTTTTTCTTTCAGCACTTCAAAGATATCATTTCATCTTTATGTTGAGAAGATAAAATGATATCTGTCATTTTATTTTCACCTGTAGATTATTACTACTAATAATATTTTTAGTCACCTGTTAGATTATTACTTCTTCAAATGTTAAGATTTCCCATTTGTCTTTTATTTTTGCAGCTTTATCATGGTGAGCCTACATGTGATTATGCTCAGTTTAATCCTAGGTTCTTTGTATTAGACTTGGATGATCACAGTGTTTCTAAATCTATTGTTTTTATATGTTTGGTAGTTGTGGATTGTGCCTTGTTCTTTTTTGAGTCTTGTTTTGGTTCCTCTTCCATTCAGCTATTGCTGCCTAACAAATCACCCCAAACCTTATTGGTCTAAAACAATAATCACTCATTTAGTACATATATCTGCAATTTGGGCAGGGCTCAGCAAGGAGGCTCATGCCTTTTCTATGACATGTCAGCTGCAGTGATTTACCTAGGACTGGAGGATACACTTGCAAGATGGTTAACTCTCACGTCTAGTAAATTGGTGGTTACTGTTGGCTGAGTTTATTCAAGGCTGCTGGCCAAAGACCTTGATTTCTCTCCTATAGACATTTTCTCATGTCTATAGGAAATATAGACCTCCCCATGAAATATTTGGACTTTTTCACATTATTGTAGCTGGATTATAAGAATAAAGACAGAAAGTGGAAAAGTCCTATTCCTTAAGTCCTGAGCTTGGAAACTCACAACACCACATTGGCCATCTTTGTTGGTCAAGCAGTCATAGTTAAGATAGTCAAGGTCAATGGACATGGTTCTACCACTTGGGAAAACAAAAGAATTTGAAGACTATGTTTTAAGATCACCAAAGCCTTCAATTACACATATACTAGACATTCTAACTATATGCAAAATAATTCTCCTTACTTCCTGCTCACATATTTCCATCCATTTAACTCTGAGTATGATTCTGAATAAATGTAGTTTGCTTCTCTCTTTAATGCTATCAAATTTGCTGTTTAATATATAAGTTGATTTGTAATTTTATTTATTTTGGCATTTTTATTTAGTTCATTTGTAGTTTCTACTTCTTTCTAAAATTCTAGATATTATCTTTAATTTTCTTATTAAGCATGTTTATTTTAAAATCCATGTTTGATAAGTTCATTATGTGATTCTTGTGGGTGTTTCTATTCTTTGTTATTTTTTCTTGGCTTTAGAACACATGGCCTTGTCATCATGTGTGTCTGCTTATTTTTGATTAAGTGTTGAGCATTATATATGATATGTTGCAAAGATAATTTGAAGCCTATGGTGATATTATCTACTTCTAGAGAGTATTTTATCTTGCTTCTAGCAGAGGTACAGGGAAACTTAACAATCCGAGACTTTTTGAATTAAATAAAAAATCAAAAAGATTTTAAGTTGGGCTTTATTCCTTGCAAGGGCTGTATATTTCCATTTTACTCTTAATCTTCCAGTGTGGCCTTTCAGTCTAGAAACTTAAAACCTAGGGAATTTATTTGGGTCACATTTCTCAGTAAGATTACAACTACACTTTCTTTTTTCCTTTAGCCTGGGAGGATTTTACAACCCTTCTTTAGGGTCTCAGCCTCTCAGGAGTCTCTTCTGAAATTGGTAGATATCTTTAGAGGAAGCATGTCTCCAAATTGTATGCTCATTTCTCTTTATTTCTTCATTATCTGGGATATTGGCCATTTAATACTTTACTGCTTTGATAGATGTTTGGTGCCTTCACATAGATTATTACAAATATTTTATCCAGCTATTCTATGCACTTTCAGTGGAATGCTTTATCTGAATAATTTATCCTGCTGTTACTGGATAGGGATTTTTACACTCTAATATATTTCAATAAATTTGGGCAGAACCAGTAAATTTTCAGATTATTCCATTTTGTTTTCATGGACTAAGAAAATATTTACTTTTTAATGGTTTTTAGTTTTGCCAAACATAGTATGTGCTTGGTAAATATTAGTTCTAAGTTTTTACTTTTAAGTGTATACCATATAAAATGGTTTCTACTTATGAAAAGAGCGGCAATGAAGTCATCCTGCTGTATCTACTGGGTTTTGCTTCTGCAGATTCAACCAACCACGGATCAAAAATACATATTCAAAAACAAGAAATAACAAAAAAATGTAAAAACATTCACATAACATTTATACTGTATTAGTTATTATAAGTAATGCAGAGATGATTTAAAATATATGAGAGGATATGCATAGGTTATTTGCAAATACTGTGCCATTTTTTATAAGGGACTTGAGCATGCTTGGATTTTAACATCCACAAGGGTCTTAGAACCCTTAGGGACAATTGTATTTAGTTTATCTGCTCTCCTACAAGGACTTCAGTCTTTTGCTTATTATTAGGTCTCTATTTACTTTTACTGATGTAATTATTGACATAATAGTCTCAATCCTTTATATAGTTTTGTTGCCAGTCACTTAAGTGTTCACTATAATTTACTAATGATTCATCTTTTCTTCTGAGCATACACATCCGCCACTTAACTTTCTCAGTGGGAGGCTAATTTCCTTTTTCTGGAGGCTATCATGAAGTGGAAAAAACCTGGGAGTCAGAAGACTCAGCTAAGGTCTTGCTTCTTCCTGGTGGTCCCAGACTAGTAAATTGCAGAGAAAGGGCTTGCACTCAAGTGCATCTACATTTGCCTAATTGTCGGATTTTAACTATCAGGGATATACTAACTACATGATAGTAAAGGCAAATGCTCTCCTCTAGGGTTCTCTGCTAAATACTTTCTGCCTTTTACTTACTAACTAGAAATGATTTCTCTTTTCACCTGTAAAACTAGAGCTCAATTTTCTGTGTCTCTTAATTATTCTATGGCTCTACATTCAATGTATGCCTCTGATACAATTTAGCACTGCAGGGGAAAGGTTTTATAGTCCCAATTTGGGGCAAAAAGAGTGACCTATTAGATGAGTTCATGGGTGATATATTTATCTTATGCAATGCTCTTAGGTGCTCTCTCAAGCTGAAGGAAAGGGTTTTGGAGCCAGCAATGGTGGTGCATGCTTGTGATCCCTGCTACTGAGAGGCTGAGGCGAGAGCCCGGGAGTTGGAGTCCAGCTTGAGCAATTTAGCAAGTGAGACTACAAAAAAAAGAGAACCCATTACTCAGGATTTTCACCATGTAAATATTTCATGCTCCTAATTGGGGGACCCAGAGCTATACCATCATTGATCCCAACCTACCTTAGTGTTTCATTCTCCTTTTTCCTCCTACTTCAGACTTAAGTGAAGAAAACCAATGAATAAACTATTCCCTCCAGCAGATGTTATACTGTATTTCCATTGTTTGAGCTAGTATAGAAGTTGACTGGCATGGTCTCATAGGAGGTAGTCTGAGGATAGACATGGTGGCTGAAGAAACTACTTGTGTAGGCATAATAAAGAGGGCATGTGAAGATTAAAAAGAAGAACTCTAAGCCCAGAGCTCCAAAAGTATGACATAATAATTTTTTCTTACTGAGTTAGCATATATTTTAATGGAGAGCTAATTGAATAATAAATTGAGAAAACTGACACATAGCCTAATGTCAGTCTTTGGGGATCTTTGAGGTATTGCTTCACCAGCTGGAAACATCTGTGGCCAATGGCACCTTTGCCTAGTTTTGCTTGAGCCTGCTGGTCTCATCCTGCCTGCTTGGTCTGGCAGGCTGTGCTTGGCTGATGCTACCCTCCCAGATCCCATGCCTGTCAAGGTCAAGCCAGGCACAGAGTAGTAAGGGATGCATGAGTGAGTGGGCACAGGGTCTGGCTGCTGCACACAGCCAGGCACGCTGGCTGCAGGAGGGCAGGCAGCTCCAGGCACCAGCATGGGTGTTTGCTCCTGTGAGGCTGCAGCTGGACTAGGCATACTACAAGCAGCTTCTGCTGTTGACACTGAAGAATGTGTTGGTGCCTGTAAGCTTGGAGATGCCAGGAACCACAGAGCCCCAAAGAGGGTGTAAAAGCCCTGACTCAGGGAGCTCCTAGGTCTGGGGTCCCCGCAGGGCCATAGCTCTTCTCTCCTTCTCGTAGCCCACACGGTGGTGAGTGAAGGGCATGTTTCAACCCTGTTTATGTTACAGTTATTTCAGTCCCACTATCTGGGGGTTGAAAGTTCTTGTCCTGCATCCAGGAACAATGAGGTACGCATACAACTGGAGGGTGAGTAAGGTCAAGAAGTGCTTTATGGAGCAGCAGGACAGCTCTCCAGAGACTCCAACTGGGTAGCTCCTTTCTGCAGGCAGGTCATCCTGACATCTGCTCAGCTCTCACCTGAGAGGAGACCCACAGTGGGTAGCTCCTCTCCACAGACAGGTAGTTCTACATTTGACCAAGTCTGGCTGAGTCCAGGTTTTTATGGGCTTCAGAGGGGAGGAAGTGTGTACTGACTGGTCCATCGGTGGGCCCAGGAGAAACATCGTAAATTCTCACTCTGGTCTGCGGAACTGGCAGCCCAGCCCCCAGGCTTCAGTCCATCCACAGCTTGAAGGTAGGACTTTACTGGGGACCCACCCCTTTCTGCCCTGGAGCATGTTTGCCTCCTGCCACCATCAACCTGCCATTCATGGTGCTTATGGCACCCAGATTGTTTGTGCCATAGGGCTCCTGTAGGCCCTCACTGAACTGCCCTCAGCACTCCCGTGCTTGTGGGTGCTCAAAGCTGGGAGGGGGCTGAGGCAGCAGGGGGCTGGCATGTCAGCACTGCCCCAAGTGCATGCACACCCAGTTGGGTTGTGACAGTGCCCAAACTGAGCCACAACTTTGCTCCAAGATCGGAGTGGGCATCAGGAGTCGGGGAGAGGCCAGGCAGTGAGAGCAGTCACTTCTGAGCCTGCAGAGGCAGGTGATCTTGCTGGGCCCCCAAGAGCACAGGGATGCCTGGGTCCAAAGCCGTGACTGGGCAGCTGCACCTGTGCCCTTTGGGTGGGGCTACCACCCTGGCAACTCAGACGCAGGCAGCTTCCACCTTTTCCCAGCTTCCACTGGCTCCACAGAGTGCAGATCCCTGGCCATGCCTCCCCTGCTACAGCTGGTGTCTTTGCAGCAGCTGCTCCAGATGGTCTGCTGCTGCAATCACTAATGTTAAATAGATCCACCAAATCTCTTTTAGGGAGATATTTAGAATTACAGTATTCTATTTCTCCTTAAAGCCTGTTATGAGCCATTAACATTTTAAGGCTTATACAGAAACAAACGCATTTCTGAAGGAGGAGGAAATGGGACAGAAGTAACATATATTAAATTTTGATTCTTACGTGCCATGTGGTGGTATCTTATTTAATCCCTGTGACAATTTATTGTATGGGCATTATTAATATGATTTTACAAACCCAGATTTGTTAAATATTTTTTCCCAAGAATACAGAATTAGTAAGTGCAATTTAAATTCAAATCTAGCCCAAGACCATATCCTCTACTCTGAAATTTCACTGTGTCCCTAAAAGCTAAATAAACCTTTCAGGGTGGGAGGGATGGGTGTAAAGATAACATCAAGAGAGGAATGATCTCACTCTACACTGAAATAGTTTTAACATAAAGAAAACACTATAAAATAAGAAAATAAGGGAAAACAACATATAAAGAAACTGAAGTAGTAATACATTTGAGTAGAAAATCTGCTTTTAATAGAAACTTCAACTTGATTTAGTTATATTTACAGTGTTCCAAATTATTATCTACAAGCAAAGTCATCCAGAAAATTAAGGGAGCCATATATGATAAACATAAAAATTAGAATTTTGACAGAATAAAATAAATAACATCTAGTAATTACATTAAGTATGTTTTCAATCCCATGGTAAGCTATTAAAAGTACAACAACTGCTCAAAGCATGCTGCCAAATTTCTTCAAAATGACTTGTTTTGAAATGTTGACTAAGTATCTCAAAACTGTATATCATCTTTAGTATAATTAAACATTCTTCAGACCAAAAGCATAGCTTTTTCTTGTGTTCTTAGACATAAATTGTATGTGACTTTCTCTTCCATATTAGGACACATAGGATTATCCATTTGAAAACTTAAAAAAAAATTTTTAAGTTTCTACCACTTATATAAGGCTTTATAGTTTATACATCGCTTCTACCTAATTATAAAAAATTAGCCTATTAAGAAAAGTTTAATCTTAAAATCCCTATTTTTCATTGTAAATGTTCAACAAATAATAGATATTTATGCATTCATAATTTTTTTACTTAACAAATATTTAGTGAATCAACTTCATGAATGAATAAATGAATAAATTTATTTCAAATTGGTTATGTAACTTTTAAAGATCACTTGAGAAGTGGCCACACCTAAGTCTCTATTTTATCTTCTGTTTATTCAGGGAGGTCATAACCTCTAGAAACACAGATACATGCATGTAATAAGTGGTTTGTTGATATCTGATAGAAAACAGGATGTGTTCAATGACATATGTTCAATGTGCTGTTCTTCTGTAGTAAACATAGTTTACCAGCGTTGCAATGAACATGGTGCATCAACATAGAATTCACTCTAATCCCAACACGTGCTTTGTCATGCATTGCCTTAGGAGATTGATTTTGCTATTTCTCTCTGAAAAGACTTGTAGCATATGATGTTATCCTCAAGAAGAAATAGTGTTCTAATCCATAATATTATGTTTATTTTCAGAGTTGATGGCCACTCTCTTATTTGTTGCTTCCCCCATCAAAGCTGCTTCATTTCTTACATTCCCACAAGTATAGGAAATAATGGGCTATCCCCAGTATAGGGGAGTCTACTTCAAAAGAGAAGGAAGCAGTACCAGGCTGAATGCCTAGTAATTTCCATGCAAGAAAAGCCTTATGACAGAGTTTATTTCAGAAACTTGAAATCAGTTAATTCTGTTTTTGATTCTCTGTTATCCTTGGCCACCCTCCTTTGCCCCATACTCATCAAAATAAAGTCTTAGCCTGAACTTGTATTGTTGAATATTTTCCAGATCTTTGCACCATGCTCTATGGGACTGGAACTTGATTGGCAAATTGATTGTTCTTCGGTGGTATTAAAATAATACTTTATATGTTTTTTTTTTTTTTTTTTGGTCTTATTTGAAATGAGTACCTCCTAGAAAACACTGGGTCCCTGTTAGCCTCCTCCAGAGGAAGCTGTTGCTTCTTTCCATTGCTCTGTGCCAAGCACCATGAGTTAGCATCAACATTCTACCTAAAATTCTTTTTTTAAGGCTCCTACCATTTATTGTTGTTCTGTTCTCATCCTGGTCACTACAGTCTTACCAATCACTTTTCTTCATTCCTGTGAGATGCTTACATCTGGCTCACTATTTTCCTCTCTATCACAACTATTTTCATCAGAAAATTTTAACTCCTACTTGGGTGACTTATCCAATATCCTGCCATTATAATTCCTTGCTTCTCAAATCTAGTTATTCTCATAGGCTGTATATATATTTTTCTTATCAAATGTGAAATAGTATCCAACTCTAAAGTCTCACATTACTGTAATCTGCTATCTGTCACAAACCTCCTTCCCTTAAAACTCCTCATTTTCTACTAAACCTGCACTTCAGTCTTGTTTTGGTACCCAGACACTTGATTACTTGTCCACCTCTAAGTGAGTAAGACCACAGCTAGTTTATCCTTCACTCTAAGGTCTGTGCTACACCGAAACAGTGATGCTCAAAGTGGAGTTCTCAAACCAGCAGTATCAGCATCAACATCTCTTGTGAATTAGTAGAAGCACAGTTTCTTTGGGCTCCATCCTAGATCTACTGAATCAGAAACTCTAATATTGGAGCCCAGCAACCTGTGTTTTAAAAAGCCCTGTGGCTGATTCTTATACACTCTAAAATTTAAGAACCACTAATACAGAGCATGAATTCAACCACTCCCTTGCCAGCACCTTTAACATCTTTGGGTGGCAAAGAACACTCGAACATAAATAGATCATTATTTTATTTCAAACCCTCCCATGTATAAGATTTCTAACAATTCACCAAGTTCTCCAGCTGTATCCAGCATGTACCTTCTATATACAACCTCTACCTTCAATCCAAATATTCTTTTAGTTCGTATTCATCTAAATTTTAATACTGAAAAATGTTAAATGCCCATGGCTTGATCCTTCCAAAGGTGTTTTGCTTAGAACCATCCTCTGTGAAGGATGCTGAGCAATGCTAGCTTCCTCAAGATGACCTATACAGGAAAGGGTGAAGAGAAAATTTAAACTCAGGTCTAGCAGAATATAAAATCCATGCTTTTTTTCCATTTTGCTGCAGAATGTATGAAATGACAACCAAATCAATAAGCCATTTCATTCTAGTTGAAGTAGCACTTAACCAATGAATGCTTTATAGGATTTTTAAAAGTGAGTGTTCTGTAAAAATCTGTTATAAAATAACTTTGGTAAATATCAGGTTAAATCATTTTCCTTAGCTTAGGACTTCTATGAATGTTTAATGTGCTGTTGTATATTTTGATCCTTAAAAAATCAGATATAGTATGATGTTGTCCAAAATTATTTGACCAATAACCATTTGTTTGTGAATCATCTAGATTAACATCTTGTAGGGCTAGTGTTCCAAGAGATGCTGTGGAAACTTTGAACTTCATCTATTTCCATTCTTTTCCAGACAAGTGGAATTGGTTATCTTTCTTATTTCATCTGCTTTCACCCTCTGTTTTATTTTGCCACTCTTTTGAACTAGAATAGTCATGCCCCATTTCCCCACTAGGCACTACTTTTTCCTTCCTTCAAAGATAGTCTTATATTCTTCTGCCTCAGGGCTGGGTTCAGAGGAATCGCATTTAGCCTATAATGCTATGAACCAGACAATATAATGTGTTTGCATATATATGTGTACACACATATATATACACATATATACATACACAGACACACACATATATATACTGCCTCATGAAATTATATAGCTTGATAATATGATAGTAATTTATAATTTTATAGCATCACAATAAGTAGCATGTACCTGTCTGGGGCTGAATAAGCTGTGTTAGGGGAGCAGTCTGCAGAGCAGACCATGGCTTTCCTGCCTAACCCACCCTGGGCATCACAATTATGACTGCAATTCTTATGGGATCTTCACACAGACTATATGCATATCCAGAACACTATCTGGAGGGGCATTTTGCCTTAGATTTTATTGGAAAAATTACCAGAGGTTTAAGTGGAAAATGACTGAATAATGGAATGAGGATATACATACTACTAAGCAGTTAAAATTTAGAATTGCAGCACACTACATACTATAAATATGGTTTTGATATTCATTTCAATTAATCTTCACTAGAAATTGGTTAAAGTGCTAGGGAATGGTATTTAATCAATGCTTTTTTTCTGGCCTGGCATATTATCTCTGTTTCTTTCATTGTGCAGGTTCTGCAGATCTTCTTCTTTGCGTTCCATGCTCTTCTTGTCCTACACTGGTCTACTCTGGTATGTTTGCTCAGGGCACTTAATATCAATGTCAGGTAACGATGGGTACCTTCTAAAACTGCTCAGGATTTGTATTAAAAAAAATACATAGTTCTCATGACCTCTAATGAGAATAGGATTTTCTCCAAGTAACTGCATAAGATTATAAGATTTCCTGAGAGAGACAGACAGAGAGAGAGAGAGTGTGTGTGTGTGTGTGTGTCTGTGTGTGTGTGTGTTCTATAGGTTTTGGAGTTCTCATTTAGTCTGCATTCTCCCTTGCTAAGGTGGGAGGATGGGGATTTTAAACCCTTTCTCCTCGGTGGGAAAAAATAGTATCTTCTAGATATATATGGGCTGAAAAACATATTCTCCCACATATAGGCCACGGACTCTATGATGCTATTATATATCCCCTGCAGTTATAGGATCTCAGAACAATTTCATGTCCATGAATATGAGGCTATTTTATGAACTGGATACACAAAGATAAAATATAAATCACTTTGTCATCTCTTAAGTATTTTCCAGAGAAAACCAAAGGTGTTGAGCTTGTCCTTACCGCTCACATAATCACAGAATATCAAACTGGAAAGAATTTAGAACCAGCCACTCCTTCCCTAACTAATGCTCGCCTTTTCTCTGCAGTACCCCTGCCAGTACCCCTGTAGTACCCAGACTCTACATAAACACCTTGAGTAATGGGGAGTTTACTGTTACCCTTGTCTGCTCATTTAATTTTGCTCTGCTGTAATTGCTCTTGACTCAATAATTCTGCATTAGGACATTACCTGAATAAATAATTTCTTTAATGTACTATGATATAGCTATCAGAATGTTATGTTCATTGCCATATGTTTTATAATAAAGCATGAAACATATTTTACAAGAAAACATGGAAAGCATGTAAAAAATAGAAACAACCTAATAACCAAAAAAGAGATTGATTAGAAAAATTATAGCAATCTGTACATTAGAAAGCTATGAATTCATTATGAAGGATGAGACATATATTAAGGATATAGGTACAGAACGATCACATGGTTCTCTTCCTCAGCCTGTCAAGTGCGCTTTGTATGATGTACAGGCATACTGCTGTTCAGTTCAAGAGCTCTAACCAAGTAAATTGTCACTCATGTGATTCATATTTAAAACCTATAATGGATCAGTAACTACTGTCAGAGAATAGCACATGTCATTATCATGGGTGATACAGCACCAATCATAGGTTTTCTCATCATGGAACTTACTAAATTGTGGAGAAGACACACAGTGAACAGCTATTTACAGAAAAATGCTGCTGATGATGATTATAGAAGTATGAGGATAAGTATGCACATCAGGAGAGTTCTGTCTTGACTAGTAGTCAAAGGGTCAAGAGAAAGTAATGTCTAAGAGGGAGGCCTAAAGGAATGAAAGATGCAGTTGATAAAAGAGTTAGCTGGGGTTGGTTGGAGTAAGTTAAGCATTCCAGATAAACAAAAAGTGTGTGCAAAAACAACCAGATTCTCCCTCTCTTTCTCTTCCTCTCTAACTTTTCTCCCTCTCTTGCATCAAATAAATATTTACTGAGCAAATGCCACACACAAAGCATTATTTCAGGTCCTGTGAGTAAGATGGAGATTGAAGGTCTTCCTTCAAAATGTTTATGGTCTACATTGGCAAATCAAAAACATTAAATATAACTATGACACAAAGCAGAAAAAACATGTAAAATATGCTAGAAACATGACTATTTCCCTTGCCATTTATATTAGTCTGTTTTCACACTGCTATGAAGACATACCCAAGACTGGGTAATTTATAAAGAAAAGAGATTTAAGTGCCTCACAGTTCAGCATGACTGGGAGGCCTCAGGAAGCTTACAATCATGGCAGAAGGCAAAAGGGAGGCAAGGCACCTTCTTCACAAGGCAGCAGGAAGTTTAGAAGTGCCAAGTGAACAGGGAGGAACTCCTTATAAAACCATCAGATCTCGTGAGAACTCACTATCTCAAGAACAGCATGGGGGAAATCGTACCCATGATTCAATTACCTCCACCTGGTATCTCCTTTGGGATTATGGGGATTGTAATTCAACACGAGATTCGGGTGAGGACACAAAGCCTAGCCATATCACCATCTAATGTGATTAGAATTTTATACAGATATCAGATATTGATATATAGGCTGCAAATATGATTAATAGAGGTAATATTCTAATGTCAATATCCTTGTAAAAGTTCATTGCAATAGAAGAAAGCATTAAAATCGCAATTTTTCTTTTTTAATATGCTATAATGTAAACATGTTATTAAGCACATTTTCTTCTGTTTCATTTCTCCTCTGCAGGTTTGTGAAACAGACAGAAGAAGTTGCAAGTGGTCCTTAAAGAAATTGCAGTTATTCAAATCCTTATGTATAGTTCTAATTTTATTTACTATGTGTAATCATTTAGAGAATGGTTATTTTTATAATCTCAATAATAAACAAGTACTATTGTAACCAGGGGGTGCCCAAGTATGTAATCAGAGAACACTAATCCTGGCAAAGGATTGTGAGGTCGTCAGGAGGCCAGCTGCCTTTTGGCATGGTTAGTGTCCTGGGTTTAGATTACTTTATACATAGTTATTAAGATTAATATTTGATATATTAAATATTGCCTGATTCAAATAACTTTGCTTAAAATTTTTCTGTATTTTAACTTGTCTAGGGTTTTCTACTTCTTCTATTTTTATAATATTTTCTCATTTTTTAGATTACTAAACATTATACTTATCCACATGTGCCAAGATGTGCCATTTAGGTCTCTGCAGAAATCAGCTGTTTGGTATCATCACCTGCCATATATGTTGTGTGCAGCAGCAGTAAGAAGTATATTCTCCACCACTGCTCTTTCTCATGATTATTTTCTCCATTCCTATTAAAACGAATAATTGTTATGTTAATTCAATAAAGCAAACCAATAAGGAATGAAATGCATGACCCAAAACATAGAAAATGAAAATCGTTTGACCATTTATGCAATTATTGAATCCAATTAAGATGATCCATTTTAAATTTAATATATGCTCGCTTTTGGAATGTGTTATGCATTGATGCTAAGTGAATGGATCTAAGTAAATCTATTGATATCTCTACTGTCTATTTTATTTTATTTGTCTTAATCTAAGTTTGCTTTCTGTTCTTTTATGCTTTAAAGTAATTTAAGCTTTCATAAACTTAAATTACAAAACTATATAACAAGGAACTATATCAAGGAAACAAATGTTAAAGGCCAGAGCATGGATAAAGAATTTTTAAAAATTCAGATTGTATAAATTAAGTCAATTCCCTAAATCAAATAATGTAACCATCTTTCTTACATTAACATTTTCTTGTGTATAGAAACTCATGTGACACATTTTTATAAAAGTGTTATGTTTTATAGGTAGGAAAAAGGAAGGTTTAGAAACAGTAAATTTTTTAATCAGAAAGGAGAGAAGGCAAGAAAGTAAGTTTAGGGGACCAGAACATTCTTCTATTTAAAACTCCTCGCCATGAGGAATATTTCTTCAAAAAATGTTTAACTGAGGATCCAAATGCTTTTTCTATTAGAAATATTCTTTCTTTAAAATATGTCACCCCTAATGCTTTCATCTGAGCTGCACTTTCCTCCAACCACTGCCTGGTTGGTTTTCGTCCTCCTCTTGCTCACTGAGCTTCTCTTGGGAATAGTCACCCTACTAAGTGCCTCATCAGCCTCAAGAGTCAGATCCCCCAGGATATCAGGATGTGTATTGCTGAAGGTGCTGTCAAAGATAAAGAAAACCAGGCACCAAGGGAAGTGGTAAAGACAAATTTTCATTAGTCATAAACTATTGCAATAGAGAAGTAGGTCCAGTGTGAAGTGAACTGAACTATGATTTGTGCAGAGGTGGCTAGGACTCATAAAGGAAGGATGAGGAGCTAGGGATGGGGAACAGCAGGGACTCGAGCAGAATCAGGGAAGTGGACATTTACAAAATGTGAGAGAGTGGGGTTGGTCCACATGGAGCCATCTGGGTTTGCAAACTGGCATTTATCAAAGTTAGATTCCTACCCTCCCTCTGAGACTGGGAGACAGGGACCCTATTCAGGAGTTGGCTGGAGCTGGTACAAAACAGTAAATTGTTTTGCAGCCCTGAGCTTTCTCAGTCAGGAACTTATGGCGCTGGAGTCATCATCCTAAGGATATGCCCTTGAGCTGTTAGAAACCATGTTAGTATTTGTTCACATCTTTGAATGTGGGGGATGGGGGTGGATGAAATTGTTTATGCTGACATTGTGGTTTTAGGCCAAGGTTGAGGGTTAGTTGAGAAGAGGACTCAGAGGAGCTTGGCTGGTGTTTAGTCAGGGAGAAAATCTTCATCAACGGCTATGAGGCAGGGCACACACGTGCACACACACACACACACACACACACACACACACACACACACCAATCTCTGCTCTCTTTTCTTTGTCAATGCCTTTAACCATTTCCAGAGGCCAAGGCCAGAGGTCAAGGTCAGTGAAGAGCTAAATACCAAATCAGGAAATTTCTCCAGGTTGCTTGCCAATCTTTTGTTTCAAATGTCACACATGAAACCTGAATCTCTTGGCACCCCTCTTGGCTCCCGTGACTCTTTTTGCCTCTTTTGGGTTTCTTAACATAGCTCCAGAGTTACTATAATGAGACTTGAAAAACCTTCACTAAAAGGGCTTCTCAAAATGTTCCTCCAATTACTTCAGTATCACTGCTGTGAACAGATGACTTTGGACCCCATGTTATGCTATGGCCTCTGTGTGTCCCTGGAGCTGGCTGAGGTGACTTCTGACCTTCTGGACCTGGAGGCCATCACAGTCTAGTAGGGGAAACACACATATGAGCGTATAATTTAAATAATATGTTGGAGTGTGCAGTGACAAAGACATTTACAGTCCAGACGACTGTGGGAGCATAAAAGAACAGTTGTGAATACATCTGAGACCTGGACTTGGAAGTAAGTTGTGGGGTGTGTAGGAAGTCAAAGAAGGCTTCCTGGAAGAGATGATGCCTCAGCAAGTCGTTTAAAGATGAGAGAGAGTCAATGGAGCAATGAAGGTAGGTAGGAGGGTCTTAGTGGGAGCAACAGAATAAACCCAGTACAGATGTCTGAGCGGCCAGAGTGTGCATGGCAATGAGTGCAATAGATGCATGACATTTATTACTAGTGCAGATAGAGTGTGATATGATATGGTAGTTGATGGGTAGAGAAATGAGCAGGGATTGGGATGAGAAAATTCTCATATGCCACCCCGTAGTCTTCAACTCTGGCTGTTCAGCAGAATCCCAGATGCTCAGGCCCCACTCTCTGGGACTGAGAATTCAGTTGGACTGAGAGGGATGCCAATCATTCATATTTACGAAAAAGCTTCTCACTTGATTCTAACGAATAGCCAAGCATGAGAGCCATAGCTGAAGAGAGCTACCAAAGATTTTCAGCAGGGAAGAGGAGAATGACACTATTGGACAAACAGTTAGATGAGCTCACCTTGGTAGCTGCAAGTAAAAACGCAGTAGTAGGTGAAACAGGAAATGGGCAAGCCTAGAAATAGGCAAGCCTGGAAATGGGGACACTAGTTAGGAGGCTGTTGCAAGAGTTAACATAACACAATGAAGGTCTATTTAGGTTTGTATTAGCGCAAACGATGGTAAAGGTCTAATGGTTGTTGGGATATTCCAGAAACAGGGAACAGATAGAACCAAAACCCATTTAAGGGTGGTTCTTGTGGAATTGGTGCACATAGAAGGGAAGGGTAAGGTAGTTTTCAAGAATGCCTCTTGGGTCTATGGCTTGGGACTGGGAGTGGTGATAGGACAACAGAAAAAAAAAAAAAAAAAAAGGAGATTTGGTGCCGGAGATGTTAACTTCCATGTAGGTATGTTGAGATGGAGCTACCTAGAGGACATTTGATCTAAAATGTTCAGCAAATATGGGAGCCAAAGTGCAATGCTGAAGATACAGACATGTCATTCATAAGCATATACGTGTTTGTGAAAATGATGAAATTTATGCACATTGCCTGAGGAGAGCCTATGGCTTGAATAGATGTAGCCTCTCTAAGGAATATCTAGGTTTAGAGGTCAGGAAAAAGGAAATGGCAGAAAAGAGCCAACAAAAACGTCTCCAGAAAAATAGAAAAAAGAGAGAAGATGTCATAGCTAGGAAGACAATAGAAAATCATGATTTTATGCTCTTTTCATAGAAATTTTCCCAGTTAGATTCAAATCTCCATCTGACACTGTATGTACTATATTCTTCCTAAAATATACTCTTATAAAAAAGCGGCATATTCTTCCTTTAGCTGGAAGGCCAAGAAAATGTTCATCTTGGATGGACCCTCTAGGAATGAGAGAGGCAGGAACCGTGACTATCCTTGTATGATATCAGTACCAGGGTACACCCAGACAGAGAAAAGAGAAAGGTCTTGTGAACTGACTATTGCTCTTCATCTCCTTAGAAAAAGGGGATACCTCATCCACAGAATGTCAGATCCCCCACTCTGCTTCATATAACACTTATTCAACAAATACTGACTGAACAGCCACTATGTGTCTACTATTGTATTAGATTCTGGGGATCCAGCAGTAGTAGGACATACACAGTCCTTGCATTCATGGAGCTGGGTGGCTAGTGTGGGGACAACACTGACAGTCAGTTACAGCAAATCTTAAGAACAAAAGACAGGATGCTAAGAACCCACACCTGAGGACCATCTCATCTGCTTTGCAGATAAAGAATCTTGGGCTTTGGTTACCCTGTTCAATCTAAAGAATGAGGTTTATTTAGTTGAAATTTAGGAAGATTGAGGAGAGTTGGGAATAGGTTCGAAGAAAGGAGGTGAAGAATATTTTGAGAGAACAGCCTATATCGAGATTCAGTTACATAGATGAGCATGGCATATCAGCTGAAATGAAATTTGAATATGGCTGGAACACAGGGAGATGCACGCTGTTGCCAAATAATGTAGTGGGAAGTTAGTAGCAGCCAAACCATAAAGGCTGTTAAAAGCTATATTACATTCAGAGGGTAAGAGAAACACATGGATGTTTTAAGTAAGTAAATAGCAGGAACTGCATTTTAGAAAGACAATTCTTGGCTCCACGGTGGAAAATGAATCGTAAGGAACAAAACTAGAGGCAGGGTGAATGGCTAGGGTACTCTTACAGTAATCAACATTGGAGATGCAGAACTGCGTAAATAGAGAAATTTAGACAGTGAATTGATTAAAGATGGGAGGGAGGAGTCACAGATAATGGTGAGATTTCTGGCCAGAACACCTGGCAGTGAAATCTGTTTAGAATGAGGAGAAAATGTTGAGTTCATTTGGGGACATCTGAAATTTAAAGAGACTGGAGCCATATCCAAGATTCTAAATGTCATCAACATAAAGACCGTCAAACAGTGCATAATAGAAATCAAGGCAATAGATAGCATCACCCAATGAGAGTCTGCAGTGAAAAGAGATGTCTCTGGAACATACCGGCACTTAAGAGACCGAAAAAGTGCTTTCTAGAGTAAAGATTTTTTGTACACTTGATAGAGTGGGTGGCCCACACACTGTTTCTAGGAAGCAGAAGGTCAAAATCCTTGCACTTTGAGGTCCCCGGTTCGTGTAAGCACAGCTGGATTTCAGGGGAAAGACAGGCATGTTCATTTGTTCAACAACCTTTAGTAGTCTGGTTTAATGAGGCTGTAGAAATTTCCTGTGGGTGGATGAAATTAAAAAAACAATTCCACGTGAGTAGGAGAGGGGGATGTAAAGAACTTAGAATTTCCCTTATTTAGAAAGTAAAGGTAAGGAATTGTCAATTTGGGATCTTTTCAGTCAGCGTGTGGAAGCATCTGCTTGGGAATTCCTTTTTCTTTAGTTAATAGTGATGAAGGAACAACTAACACATTTAGGATAAAGCTTGCAAATGACTCCTGCTAGTTTATCTCAGTGTAGTTTTAATTTGCAACATTTTTATTCATCTTCCCTTTTGTCTACAACTAATCGACCATGTTTTCATTTGGTTATAAGGACAATAACTTTTATTAGCTGCTGAACTCAAAGTCTTGTAAGACACTACTTTGCAGGAGAGGAAGGAGCGTCAAGCATCCCCTTGGTCCTAGGCACAGAGCTCTTCTTATGCTGCAAACTGTGGCTTGTTCACACTATAAATATTCGTTAGCTTTTCAACTTGCATTTGGCCCTCTTACCACTGCTCTTACCGATTATTTGTTTTTGTAAAATTTCTATGGTGGCTTTTTGTTAATCTGTGTCTTTGATGTTTACAGAGTCTGTCTCTGGAGAGCTAACATAAGTGGATTTGGGTATCGGGGGAAGTTATGATTTGGCAACTCTTCTCACTATTATAATTATTTAAAATATGCCTGAAAAACTCCAAGTGCTACATGCAAAACTACAATAGTAATGTGACCCCATGTCTGAAAACTATAATTATTACACAGACATTTGCTCTAAAAAATTGCCTAGCAAATGACAGGAGAAGCACATGGCTTTGAGGCTGGGCAGTGTACATGGCTTCTTGTGGGGAAACAGCCAACTTACGGCTTAAAAATGGAAGCTGTAAAAGAGCTTACATCTCATCTGGTAAACTGCAGTTTTCTGGCATAGTACATTATAACCGTATCTGAAGGGTCCTTTATAAACAGTAGGTATTTGAGGTAATGACTAGCCCAAAGTTTACCTCACCATCTGGATTCTTCGAAAAAGAGGAAAATTGTGCTTGTGGAAATTGTTTTACTAGATATTGCAAAATATTTTAGGCTATAGGTAATTAGCATATATAGGAAAACTTCCTTACAGCATAATCAGGATCACATTATCAATAGATTACATTGAGCCACCAAAATGTGTGCTTCAGTGTTGAAAATATTCATCTTGTATAGTTATCTTGTATAGCTTGAGTAGGTTATCAGCCAAGATTTTAACATCTTTTATATATTTGTTGTTTGAATTCACTGTGAAATATTTTATGCTGAAGATCAGTATTCTGATCTTTATATCATTCTTCACTTCTTCCTGGAGACATCAAAGATTTCTCAGTCTGCTGTAACTATACATTACTAGTTCTGGCCAATGGCCATCAGTAGAAGTCACATATATCACTTCCAGTCCAAAGCATTTAGGAGAAGTATGAGTTCTCTATACTATCTTTTCTTATATTGCAGGGATCCTGGATGTTACCAATTGAGATGGCAATATCTAAAGATGTTTGGGTTCATGTTTGTGTAGAATAGAGCTCTGCTGACCTGTATTAAACAGGTAATATGAGTGAGAAATAAACCTTTATTCCACCACTAAGGTTAAGGGCTTATTTGTTACTGTAGTACAGTAGGCTTATTTTGAGTAATATTGGATCAAATGCTCTACTTGATTTAAATGATGGATCCAAAAAAGGGCAATTCTAGATCATGTAATTTAGGCTTTGTAGACACTCTTGAGTTTAGAGAAAACATAACTGATCATGATCCTTTTTAAAAAACTGTCTATTGTACATTGAGAAAACTAGATTGCAATTAGATAGATTCATAGGTAGATTAAAATGTTCATCTAAAGTAAGTCTCACCTTGACTTTATTATACCTAGTCTAAATTTTTTATTTATGATCTCAAGTAATTTAGCACTTGTGTACTTAACATCTAGGCAAGATAGTCCAATTATTGCATTTAGGATTATATTTCATAATCTATCTGTAAGTTTGGGTTTGAATGATGCTAGAGCCTCAAGATAGAAGAAAGTTTCAGATGGAAAATAAGGGAGTTCACTTCTCAAGGCTGTGAAGTTTATCAAGTGGAATAAAGAGGATGTTATATCTCCATAGGTTTTATGGAACAAATTATATAATTTCATATGCAGTACTGATATGTTTTAAACTTATTTTCTATCTTTGGTTTATTCGTGTTCCAAAAACAGAAACGTACACCTCAGGAAACTCTTTTGGTACTGACAGTTGTAAAAGTCATTGGAAAATGAAGTCTACATAGGAAATCTTTCCCAATTATAGCCAGATTTAAACATATAGCTTTCATATTAGAAGGAATGTCATTGTGCCAAGACATATATCAGTTGAAGGGAAAAAGCAGAGGTAGTGTGTTATAGCAACAAGACCATGTGGTTTGTTGCCACATATGTATGTTTGAGCAATTGCTTCATTCCTTTGACGGTTTGAAGCCAGCCATTGACTTCTCCTCTCTTGCTATGAAAGTCCTAGATGGCATCTTCTTCCAATAGAAGTCTGTTTCATTTACATGGAAAATATGTCATTTAGTGTAGCAACCATCATCAATTATTTTAGCTAGCTCTTCTGGATAACTTGCTGCACTGTCTCCATCAGCACTTGCTATTTCGCTTTGCACTTTTATGTTATAAAGACAGCTCCTTCCTTTAACCTTATAAACTAACCTCAGCTAACATCCAACTTTTTTTCCTGCAACTTCCTTACCTTTCTCAGCCTTCACAGAATTGAAGTGCTGGGACTGTTTTCTGGGTCAACCTCTGACTTAAAGGAATGTTATAGTTGGTTTGATCATTTATCCAGACCATTAAAACTTTCTCTATATCGGCAACGAAGCTGTTTCTCTTTCTTATCATTTATGTGTTCACTGGAGTAGCTCTTTTAAGTTCCTTCAAGATTTTTCCCTTTGCATGAACATCTTGGTTGTTTGCTGCAAGAGGCCTAGCTGTTGTTCTGTCTTGTCTTCCGATATACCTTCCTCATCGAGCTTAATCATTTCTAGCTTTTGATTTAAACTGAGAGACTTGCGACTCTACCTTTCACTTGAACACGTATGGGCCATTGTAGGGTCATTACTTGACCTATTTTCAATACTGCTATGTCTCAGGGATTAGAGAAGTCCTAGGAGAGAGAGAGAGACAGAGAGAGAGAGAGAGAGAGAAGGGGAAACAGCTGCTCAGCAGAGCAGTCAGAATATACACAACATTTATTAAGTTCACCATCTTATGAGTGTGGTCCATGGTGCCCTAAAACAATTACAATAGTAATGTCAAAAATCACAGATCATCAAAATAGATAATAATGAAAAAGTTTGAAATATTGCTAAAATTACTAAAATGTCACACTGAGATAGAACATGATCACACATGTTAGAAAAAAGGTGACGACAGACTTGCTTTGCAGTAGGCTTGCCATAGACCTTCAATTTGTAAAAACACACAATTTCTGCAAAGTGCAATAAAATGAAGTATGTTTGTACCTAATATTCTTAAGAAATGACTGTGGAAATGCAGATATCTAGAAACTTGGGTCTTCAACATTCTCTGAGGGTCTAACAATTAGAGACGACCATTTTAACCAGAAAACTGGCATTCAGTTTAAGTGTCAAATTTTTCAAAATACCCTACTTGACTGTGACTTCCTACTAGCCTCCATAGCAGCCAAACTACAAAAGCAACATAACACTGGAGCATGCAGGTTCAACTTAACAAGAATCAACTTGTACTTGTCATTCTTCTAATTCAGGTTGTTCTAGAAACGAGCTGTACCATCTAATCACTTGGGAAGATTTTTTAAACATTTCCAAGGCTGGGGTCCGATCCCAGAGTAATCAATCCGAATATCTAGTAATCAATCCGAAGCCTAGGCATGGGTCCTTGTAAATTCCTCTCAGGAGATTCTTTTTTTTTTTTTTTTTTTTTTGTTTTGAGACGGAGTCTCGCTCTGTCGCCCAGGCTGGAGTGCAGTGGCCGGATCTCAGCTCACTGCAAGCTCCGCCTCCCGGGTTTATGCCATTCTCCTGCCTCAGCCTCCCGAGTAGCTGGGACTACAGGTGCCCACCACCTCGCCCGGATAGTTTTTTGTATTTTTTTTTAGTAGAGACGGGGTTTCACCGAGTTAGCCAGGATGGTCTCGATCTCCAGACCTCGTGATCCGCCCGTCTCAGCCTCCCAAAGTGCTGGGATTACAGGCTTGAGCCACCGCGCCCGGCTCAGGAGATTCTTATATGCAACCAAGGATGAGAAACACCACAACTTGAAGTTCTGTTAATGGTGATATATTGAGTTAAAGAGTTTCAAAGATTCCATTTGCTTTGTAAGCAGAAGTTAAACATACCTATAATTTTCTTCATGAAACAAATTTGCAATTGCACATTGTTAAATAACTTTTAGTGAAATTACTATTTTTTTTTTTGTTAGTAATATGTATTGAGGGCTTTTCAAATATCAGCAACTTCCCTAAGTACTCTATGTGCATTATTTCATCTAATTTTTATGGTGGCCCTTGGAGGTAGCACTATGATTATCTCTATTATATAGATGAGACAAGTCTGTCAAAAAGAAATGTGAATTAACTTATCTGGGATGGTGCAGTAGTTTTCAGGGTAGATCCATGAACCTAGAGACTCAAAAGGTCTTTCTACTCTGTTTTAACCTGACACGTGTGTGCCTTCCATAGTGAGCTGACTTTATTATAACTTCATGATGTGTAGTCATGGAGGGATTTATGACCTGATGATTCGGGACATGAACTTTGAGAGTATGTGGTGCTGCCCTTATCATACCAGTTCTGTTTGTAGCTCCTTGTTCTTTCCCTTGGGTAACATACAGTGATAAACTGATAGTCTCAGTCACTTGGCTCTGAGAAGCCTCTTCCGTGATGGTGTCTAACTCATTTTGTATCCTTAGGGGTAGGTCTGTGTTTGTAATACTCTGGGCATTAATTAAAAACAAATAGCATTAAACCAAAAGGTCACAGTTGCAAAGTGGTGCTGGGGGATGCTGCTCTTTTGTCAGTTGGGCAGCACAGCAAATGGGGCACCAAGAAAAGGAACAGGTTGTGATGTTAAGAAAGCTGCTCTGATGTCCATAAATAGATGAGTCCAGCCAGGCATCCTGAAACCAGGGCGTCTGCTGATTGTACCTTCCATTGTAGCCTGGGGGCATTTTGTTTTACAAAATAAATTGGGAGAAGTTTAATTTGATATGCTTAGTAATAATAAAAGCTACCCATATATTTAGTGCTTACTGTGAGACAAGGCTTTTACTGGGTGTTTTATATGCACTGACTCACTTATTTCCTTGCAGAAAATCAATCTGTTATAATTGTCCTTATTTGATGAATGAAAGGATTAAGACTTAACCTTCTCAGTAATGCCCAAGCCAAGAAGTAATGGAACCAGAGTTTGAATCCCAATTGTCTGATGTGTGAAGCCAGGGATGTGGCCACTAAAGTCTAGCCCCCTTCATTAGTGCATGTAAGTGCCTTGGCTTGGCCAGAAAGAGTAAGTGACCTGATGTACAGCAAACCAAGGTCTGGCCCCAGTTTTTTCACCCTTCTGTAAGAGCCTACTCCACCATTTTTCACTTTGATAAGGGCAAAGCTGGATAGTACAGGATTCAAAATAAATATTTATGATTGTTCTCTGGTCTTTAGAGAGAGAATTCCTGCTCTTTTTTAATTCTTTAATTCAGACTTTTCAACAGACTTTAAATATATGTACAATTCCAGGCAGGCCAAAGTTGCACAGGTATTCAAAGGCCAGCCATGGATAAAGGTGTGGCAGGTACCTTCCTGGAAGCCAACAGGCCAAACTCATTGCTGGGCAGAGGGATTCCCACGTGGTGCCATAGCAAACAGCTTTGAACATTGATGGGTCTAAGGAAAGAGAGACCATGGCTAATCCTGGCACCTCTCCCAATATAGTACCTCATTCCCTGACATTCCTGGCTGCCTCTATTCAGTCACACATCTTTTCTTTCTTTGTTTATTTTTTTGAAAATTGTAGTAAAATACTCCTGTGCTTCTGTTTCCATGTGGAAGCTAATGCTGCATTAGAAAGAATCTTTAACTGAGAAGAGGGAATGGCAATCTTCATCTATGTCGACTCCTGCCATTCCGCTTTGTTGGATGGGTTTCTGCTCTGGGAGGAACATCTTTGGCAAAGATAGGATAATCAAGTTGTCCCTTTGTTTTTTTAGCTTCATTTCAACGGAACAGATAATCTTCAGAGAACAAATAAAATGCTGTATATGTTTTGATACAAGGCATGAGAAACACACCAACTTTGCTTTCACGACAAGTTGAAGATCTTCATCTGCCAAGTTGATTGGTGCCAAAAGCAGGTTTCTGGTTTCTTCCCAGAGATCCTCATAGGAGCTGACACAAGCCAAAGTAATAAATTCATGGCATCAGCTCTGTATCTCTGCGTTGACATCTTGCTGAGTGGAATGTGAAGGGATGAGAAGGCACAGGGGAGCTCAAGTTGGTCTGAACTACACAAGTCCCTTTGCCATAAAAATCAAACCAGATCTTTGCTGAGAGTTGAAATCACTGGTCAAATTCCCTTCCTGTTTTCCTTTGCATGTACTTTGTTTTGTTTGCCTGATCCTTTCACTTCGTTGTTCTTGTGGAATCGGAAGTAAAGCAATACCACAGAAGAAAGTGAACCCAGCCTGTGGCGTCCCTGATTGAGCCAAACCCAAGAAACATTGGAAATCTCCCTTGCCAGCTCAAGTTTGTGAGATTTCCAGCCTGATAGCCAGACCAAAGAGGTTTGGAGTGACGTATGCGCCTTCTCAGCATGAAGCCTTTGCAGAGTTTGTGTTTATTATTTCACTCATCTGTCAGCGACATTGATTTTTTGGGTTAACCTTTCTTTTTTTTCAGAACTGTTAAGTAAATATACTTCCAATAATCCAAGAGATATAGCATTACAAAGCGTGGAATTTTTTTACTAGTTCTTTTCCCTCTAATAGATATCAAAGTTCAATCATAATCAGTCTATATTTGAGATTCCATCTTTGTTAAATATCCTTAGACTGATAAAAGTACCAGGGGGTAAGGATGTGTTAAGGTCAGTTTTAGTGGTTTGTTAGTAAATATTTAGCACCCGTATCTTCACTAATATAAAGCCCTGATATCGCCGATTCTAAGCTACCAAGAGGTTATCACTGACCACACGATTGGCAAGAGATGTGCATAATAGGCTCTTACCAGGTACTTTGAGCTGGCTTCAGCACACTGTTCACATTGCCCCTGGCTTTGTGTGGCTGATACACGGATACACTAGGTTCCTTTCCCCTCTCGCCAGACAAATGGGGAGAACTAGAACATCATGACTCTATGCAGCCTATATATTGTCTGTGGGATCACTTACAAACACAGTGGTCTCTTGGTTATCAGTTGCAGTTTACAGAAAATTAAAGGAAAACCAAAATATATGCTTTTACTCCTTACTTTGGATAACTATGAAAAAGCTGGTTAAACATTTCCAGTTTAGAGCAGTGAAAGTGAACTATGTAAAGTTAAAACAGGGCTAACTTATGGTTTGTTCCCTAGTGCAGAGGGTAGGAGATATAATAACTCTTAGATGTCGGTAACTCCTATGGCCACACATGTGCTATACACCCCAAATTTAGGCCAAACCATGTACTTAGTGGCAATTGTCTTTACTACTGTGTCAAATAAACTTACTAAATCCTGACCTAATAATATTTCAGTCCTATTAGCCACAAGCCTGCAACATTTCTTCTTACCATCTGAAGTTTCTTGAAGTGGAAAAAAAGGATGTTATGACCCATCTCTTAGCAATAGTCCTGTATTACCAACCTGCTATGCCAGATAATATTCCAGCCTCTTAATGTATTATCCCTAATCCTGGTTCAACCATGTTAGGTAAAGATTATCTTTGTTTTATAAATAAAACTGAACCCAGAAAAATTAAGTTGCAAAAGTTCACACTAATAATTAGAATAAGGCTGGAGTTTACAGGCAGATTTCTCTGAATAAAGTCTCTTAGTGTCTTTCCAAAAAGGCGCTGTCTTTTGTGAAGAGAAAAGTTAAAGTATGTTTACTTGTATAAAGTGCTCCTTTAGGCCAAACTCTAGGTCAAGAACAAAGATGCCAGTCGTTGCCATGGATCTGGCAGCCTTTTACAAAATAATCAAGTCTAGAGGGGAGGAATTCAAAAGAGTTCTGAGTCAGTGGAGGTTGCCCATTGAGGGGCTCGAGCCCACTGATGCACTGAGCAATTAGAGCCTCTCCACCCCAGCAGCTTCTGGAAGGCAGGGCCTGCTACTGATATACTGAGGCCCAATGTCAGAGTAATATGAGAAGGAAGTAGTGCCATTAATCTGGAGCCAGGTTTGGTCTGAAAAGTACAGTATTGCATACCTCAGAGTCAATGACTCATCACTTATACTGAGGGGAGGCGAGGCTGTGTATTTTCAGCTCTAGGGGAAGCACACAGGCTTGTGGAGCGGCCGTGAGTCTCTATGAGCACTCCAAGTACTAACAACATTGAGTGATGACTCAGTGACATTAAATAAAGGCAAATGATTATGACTTCTGCTGCCTAATTTTTTTTCAATTACCATTTATTAGAGGTCAGTCTACCTGATGTGAGAGGAAGAGCTTATTTTTGTGGATGTCCTCTTTGAGTGACAGCTAAAGAAACTCTTGTTCTACTGAACACAATTTAGTAAATGTGGGGGGTAGAAAGAAATCTGAACAAGGACTCACCTTTAGAACTCAGATGTAGTGTTATCGCTAATGTATTATTTTGGACAAGTGACATAGTTTGAGTTTTTACTTCATCTTTAAACTAGAATTAGTATTACTTATCATGGTAATCTAATAAGACATAAATTAGTTACTATATATTCAAGTACTTAAAAAATACTGAAAGCTATGAGACAAAATTGACATATTAATTGAATATGTGCTAGATTCTTATACACTATGAAGAGACATGTCATAATCTCTGACATCAAGGACTTGACAATTTTGTTAAAAAGAAAGAATCCAAATATTTTAGATGTTAAATGACATAAGTGATAAATAGTATCCAATTACTAGAAATGTCAGGTGGTAGTGTGTAATTAATTTCCAGATGAAATTAATTGCCTCTGACAATTCTCATAGAAGTTCAGAGGAAGACAAAAGAAATCAATGAATTCTAAACCATTTTTAAAATAGGAAGAATTTGAGTAGGTTCTAGGAAGAGAGAAAAACATTGATAGGTGAAGGGCAATCCAAAATGTGTGAGACAGGTGCTAGGGACTGAATTATGTTCCACTCAAATTTATTTGTTGAAGCCCTAACTCCCCTCATCTCCACGTGACTGTATTGGAGATAGGGTCTGTATTGGAACTAGGAGGTGATTATGGTTAAATGGGGGCACTGATCTGTTAGAATTGTCCTCATAGAAGAGGAAGAGACACTAGAGGTCCTATTTGCCTGTGAGGACACAGTAAGAAGGCAGCCATTTGTAAGTCAGGAAGAGAGCTCTTACCAGAAATCAAATTCTGCCAGAACCTTGATCTTGAACTTCCCAGCCTCCAGAACTGTGAGAAAATAAATGTTTGTTGTTCAAGTCACGCAGTCTATGGTGTTTTGTTACGGCAGCCCTACCTGACTAAGACAATGGGAACCTTGCAAATAAAAGAGAGGATGAAGGGATGTGCAATACTCTTACAAATATTTTTATTGACATTTTGACCAGTAAAAGTAGATAACATTTGAGTTGAACATTTAGAAAACTATAGAGTGAAGAAGACAGAGAATAAATCAAGGCCAACTTGATAATGATGTTGAATGCAACTAAGAAGTTAATACTTTATTCTAAAGAAAATGTGAATGCACCTTAGGTTTTTGAATAGGAGAATTATGAAGTATGAAGCAGCACTTCAGCAAGAATGTTTCTATAGGAGTAGGAGAGAGAAATTTTTAAGTGCAGAGAGACAAATTAGAAGGCTGTTGCAATAATACTTTGACAGTTTAATGCTAGGTAAAAGATCATTTTCAATTTATATCAAAAGTGAGCTTTGTAGCTTGTAACATTTTTGCCTTTCTGCCAAGAAACTTAACAAACGCAACAATTAGCTCCATTTTTTTCATTTGTTTCTCACAGCTTCTGTCTTTTTTAATAGTTCTATTAATTAATTCAATGAATGTGTATTAAAACTTTCTACATGTCAACCTCTATTCTAGATAAACAAAATAGCCTGCTTCTATTAGTTTATATTCCAACAAAGAGAGACAATAAACATAATAAAAGGTAAGCTATATCATATATTAAAAGTATATAAAATTATACACCATATAATAGACTCCCTATAACATGAGTTATATATCATGCAACTATAATATGCCTCTAATATATATTTCAGAGCTTTTTCATACTTTCTATGAAAAAGTAGAGCAAGATAAAGGGAGTTAGGTAATGCGAGGAGTAGTTTACAATTTAAAACATTTTAAAATGGTCATCAGGGTAGGCCTTACTGAAAAGGTAACATCTAAGCCAAGACTTATACTTTCATCTCATATCATAAGTTGAAATGAACATTCTTTTTAAAGATGAAGGTTTTAAATAATACGTAAAAGGAAGATTTCTGTAGGTGAGCATACATTGATAAAGGTCTACACCAGTGTTAAGTGGCAGTGAAAAGAGATCAACGTAAGAAAAGTTGTTAAAAATTATTGGCAGCTAAATGACTAATTTATCCTTCTTTTTTCTTGCTCTCCATATTTAGAAAGGTGGCTGAGGTTTCAGACTTTAATGAATGAGAGATGTACGGCTTCATTAGCAGGGCTTGTGGTGAATGATGGTAGTGTAATGGTGAAATCTATGACCCTTGCTGAAACCAACTCAAAAGAACAAGAAGAAGAAGAAGAAGAAGAAGAAACACATAAAAAGAGAATTCTATTTGCAGTGAACATAGAAAATAGCTACTTCTCCAAACCACGATCTGTAAAGAGTATGCCAAATACTCTGTAATTCAGATGAATTGAGAAAGGTTGACAAAAGCCAAAATAAACAAATAGCTTCACATCTTTAGTGAGGTATAGAATTCTCTAAAAGTGAGAGTCCTAAGGGAGTGTGGGTGGCCTGAAGTAATAAACATCCCTGTGGGATGTAGATTTCTTTTAAATCTTTGCTTCCAAATGGGAGAAATGATCTGAATGTGAAATAAAGGTAACAAGAAACAGAAAATACTAGCTCCGGATCAACATCAATTAAGCATAAATTACATAAATTCAATAGCCTAGCAGAAATAAAACACAGTGCTTAATTTTGAACTATGCAACCTGCCTGGATAATCTGTTCACTTCAGTAGAAATGTGCCCTCTAGGCACAGGATGAAAAGGATAAGATGACGAAGAGTTTGTGGAAACACATCTTGTTTAAAATTGCCTAGAGCCCCAGATTACTTCTCCTGCTTCTCTGTAAATTATTCTCAAGCAAATCGTAGAAATAGAGTTACATCCATTTAAAAATGAGTAATAGGACCTTCACTTCTGGACAATGTTGAGCTCATATACTTTGCCCATTGTTTTAATATTTTAGGTGGGAGGATAAAACCATGGACAAAGTATATGACAAAATGATTTTCAAGCTATTAGACATTAGGCAATGAAACATACTGATCACTGAGGGCCAGAAAACAAACAGGGGGAGCCCTACAATTGTCTCAGTCTGTTGCCTAAAAATGTTTCCAGTTTTTAGACAGTGGCCTAGGCAAGGAGTACCTAGGCACAATTTTCTCATTTCTCTGGACTGAGGAGACGGGGCTGAAAGTCTAGGGAGGTCCAGAAAGCTAGAGTTTCCAGGGCAAAGGACAACAGACAGAAGAATTTGAAAGAGAGAATTCCAAATATTTTTAGAATGCTTCTCTCAAGTCATCAGCTGAGTACTTATCTGCACAGTCGTGTAAAGAAACTACCTAAGGCCAAGAAGAGAGCCATCCAAAAGGATTAAGAGGAGCATTATTTGGTGCTCCCATATGGCTTTGAATATTTCCTGTTCCCACCAGAGTGCCAAATTTCATAATTAATTGCATTAGTAGAGCACTCAGAAGGGTTTTACCACTTTAGTGGGGAAAAATTAAGACGAGACTATTGCTATTATCCTTTTTGCTAAAGGTTAAAATCAAGACATGAAAGGATCAAATTATTTGGAAATAGCTGTGTCCCAGAACAAAGTATAAGAATATTTAAAGGATATAAATACATCAGGACTCAGTAAGGTAAAATTTGCAATATTTATTATCCAGTTAAAAATTATCAGAATGTCTGAGAAGCAGGAAAATGTGACCCATAACGAGAAGTAAAATCAATCAATAGAAACTGAGTTAAGAATTATAGATTTAATAGACAAAGATATAAAAACCGTTATTATAACTATTTCATACATCATATTAAATTGATGCAAAAGCAATTGTGGTTTTGTCATTACTTTCAATGGCAAAAATCAAAATTACTTTTGCAGCAACCTAATGGAAGCTAGAGGGAAGATAGAAATGTTAAATAGAGGCTTAGAAAATACAGAAACTGACCAAAATCAAACTTCTGGATGAGAAAATGACAATGTCTGAGATTGAAAAATACAAAATAGGATTAACATCTTTTTGAAAACTCACAGAAATTAAGATTCATAAACTTGAAGACATAGCAATAGGAACAATTTCAAATGAAACACGAAGAATAAAAAATAATTAACAAAGAAAAAGGAATGGAAGAGAAAAAAAGGAAGGCAGAAATAAGAAAAAGAAGGAGAAAGAAGTATTGAGTTATGAGACAATTTTAACAGCTTAATATATGCATAATTGCAGTCCCTAAGAGAAAAGAGAGATGAAAAAGTAGATGGAAAAATATCTAAATAATACCAGTTGAAAAATTTCCAAGTTGGATAAAAACTATAAGCCCAAAGATCTAAGAAGTTTAATAAACTCTAAGCACTAGAAACATTAAAAAAAAAAAAAAAAAAAAAAAAAAAAAAAAAAAAAAAAAAAAAAAAACTACACCAAGACATGTCAAATTGATGAAAATGAGTGGTAAAGGAAAAATCTTAAAGGAAGCCACAGGGAAAAAAGACGTATACATAGAAGAAAAGATAAGGAAGACAGCAGACTTCTTGTGAGAAATAATGCAAGCCAGAAGAATGTGGATCAATATGATTTACTGAAAAATCAAACCAAATAAAACGAACCACAACAAAAAAGAAATAAAAAAACCCCAAGCCAATCTGTCAACCTATAATTTTATAACCAGCCAAAATAACTTTCAAAAATAAGATCAAAACAAAAATATTTTCAGATATAAAAAAGCTGAAATTACTCAATGCCTGAAAACTCTTACTAAAACAAATATTAAAGGAAGTCCTTTAAGCAGAAAAAAATGCTTGCAGATATAAATCTTGATTTATGCAAATGAAAAATCCATCAAAACAGGTAACTACTAAGGGTAGTATATATATATATTTTTCTTACTGAGATCTCTTTAACAGTTAATCAACTGTTAAAACCAAAATAAAAACAAAGTATCATGGTGTTTATACCATTTGTAGAATTAAATATATGGAAATAATGGCACAAATTTCAAATTAAAGCAAGGGGATGCCACTACACACTTATTAGAATGGCTAAAATGCAAAAAGCTGGCAATACTAAATGTTAGTGAGGAAGCACAGCAGATGGAAATCTATTCATTGCTGGAAGAATGCAAAGTGCTACAATCGCATTGGAAGACAATTTCACAGCCTATTAAAAACTAAACATTAAAAAACCCAATTGATTTGGAAACCCATGATCACACAAAAACCTGCATGTAAATGTTGATAACAGCTTTATTTATAATCAACAAAACTGGGAGCAACCAAGATGTCCTTCAATTAGTGAATGGATAAAGTGTGATGTTTCCATACAATGGAATATTATTCAAAAATCAAAAAAGATGAGCTATCCAGCTAAGAAGATACATGGAGAAAACTTAGTGTATATTGCTAAGTGAAAGAAGGCAGTATGAAAAAGTGACATATGGTATAATTCCAATTATGTGATGCATATAACAAAATATAATATTATAGAAAACTCAAAACTATAGAGAAAGAAAAAGATCATTGGTTACCAGGAGTTAGGGGAGAGGAGAAAGGGAAGAATAAGTGAAGCTCAGGAGATTTGGGGGCAGTAAAATTATTCTGTATGGTACTGCAATTATAAATATAAATCATTATATATTTTTCTAATCCTACATAATTATAATGAACCTTAATGTATACACATTTAAAAGTTTCTTTTAGAAGTTTAGGGGATTCAGGAAGGAATTCAGATGGTGCCAACAAAATCTAACTGTTTTACAAATGTATGAAACAACCTCACTTAGAGAATGAGGGGAAAATATGCTAATCTAAGTATCTTTGGAAATGAGTACAGTCTATAGGACTAAAGTCAAAAGGAACTGCTCATGAGTATTCAGCTTGATAAAGAAGTTTTCCATAAGAGTAGGGGTTAACAATCCTGATACTGCTCTACATGTGTAATGAAATGGGACAATTAAGTAAATAAATGGCAAATGGCGAGATCCGGGTTTCTCATTGCAGGGTGGGAAGTTATAGGTAAGCAATGGAAGAGGCTGAATGATGTCTATGGCAGTGGATTCAAGTTGGAGACATCAGTGTGAACTCAGCTTACTGTATTAGTCCGTTTTTGCACTACTGAAAAGATATATCTGAGACTGCGTAATTTATACAGAAAATAGGTTTAATTGACTCACAGTTCTGCTTGGCTGGGGAGATCTCAGCAAACTTATAATCATGGCAAAAGTGGAAGAGGCATGTCTTTCATAGCAGCAGGTGAGAGAAAGCGAGCAAGAGCAGGGAAAACTGTCTTATAAAGCCATCAGATCTCGTGAGACCTCACTGTCATGAGAACAGCATGAGGGAAACTACATGGGTATTACAGAGATTACAATTCAAGATGAGATTTGCGTGAAGATACAAAGCCGAACCATGTCACTTACTATAGATGTATATATATGGTTACATACAGAAATATTTGTAGATGTGTGTATATACACATATTTGTATAAACACATCTTTTTTTGCTCTGTCAGCTGAGAAGACCTAAAAGAAGTGACATCCCAATAGCAAAGAGCACACTTATTACCTGATCTTAGTCTCTCATAATATTTTCTTTTTTTTTTTTTGAGACAGAGTCTCACTGTGTCACCCACGCTGGAGTGAGGTGGCGCGATCTCAACTCACTGCAAGCTCCGCCTCCCAGGTTCATGCCATTCTCCTGCAGCCTCCTGAGTAGCTGGAACCACAGGCACCTGCCACCACACTGGGCTAGTTTTCTATATTTTGAGTAGAGACAGGGTTTTACAGTGTTAGCCAGGATGGTCTCGATCTCCTGACCAGATCTCGTGATCTGCCTGCCTTGGCCTCCCAAAGTGCTGGGATTACTTGTAGGTGTGAGCCACTGCACCCAGCCTCTCATACTATTTTCTAATAAAATAAACCAGGGCTTTATGGAGAAATGGCTGATTCTATTATAAAGCTGACTACATACAAGATGATCCTGGAGCATTGTGTAATGCCAGAAAGTAAGGACATGCTAAAAAAAAAAAAAAAAATCACACACACTGATGGGGTATGTCAAAGAAACCCAGAAGACAGCTGAAAGAGTTTGCACTGGCCAAAGAACTTGAAGAACAAAATACGTAAGAAGAAGAACTCGACCAACAAGTACTGGATTATTGCCAAAAGTATAAAATAAGTATCCATGAGTCCATACTAATACAAGTGAATACAACGAAAAATGGAAGAGCCAAATCTCCCCTGCAGATGAGTTCCAAATAATTTACTGCCCAACTAGCAAGCTCCCCACTCCTTAGGTGTGGGCTCACAGAGAGACTTTCTTCCAAAGTGTACAGTATGGAAAGGAGGAAAAATAGAGTAACTTTATAGTAAATAAACTTCACAATCATCATTAATATCCTACATTCATATGAAATATTTTCTGTAACTAATGAATCAATATTGATATATTATTAATAAAGTTTATAGTTTGTATATCCATAGTTTTTAAACTCACACACTATCCAGAATTCCAGGTGATCAAGGCCAATGTCAATACTCACAAATCATATTGATAATATGTTGATATAATATAATGAAAATGGCACTATACCTATGTGGTCCTTGTCCTAATAACCTGTAACTCTAGTTTCATCATGTGAAGAACATTAGACAAACTGCAATAGACTACCCTCCTATATAGAAAACATTCTACAAAATATCTTCCCATTCTACAAAACATCTGGCCAGCAGTCCACAAAACTGTCAAGATCATCAAAAACAAGAAAAATCTAAGAAACTACAACAACCAAGAGAAGCCGAAGGAAGCATGACAACTAAATGTGATGTGAAATTCCGGGTAGTGCATTAGTTAAAAACTAAATAAACACAAGTTATAGAACTTAGTTAATAGTAATGTATGAATATTGGTTCATTAATTATAGAAAATGTCTCATATGAATATAAGATGTTAATGATAGGGGAAATTGGATGCAGGGTATTAAAAAGTCTATACTTACTTTTTAATTTTCTGTAAATCTAAAATGGTTCTTTACAAGTCTACTAAAAAAGGAAAAAATTAATAGCATAAAGCATAGAAAAAGAGAAGGAATGCATATAATTATAAGGTTCTTATATGTGAGTGATATAAAATAACTTCAATATATGCAGTGGTCAGTTATAGGTGTATACTATAAATCCAAAATGACCCACTAAAATAAAAGACTTACAAGTAATCAATCAACCAAGGAGATCAAATGTAATCATTAAAAGAAAAAGTCAGGTGCTAATAAGGCACAGAGAGGAATACATGGACAACACATGGACAATAGGTCACAAAATAGCAAGGTGATACATTTGAAATAAACCATATTGAAATTACATTAAATGTAAATGTCTCAACAACAGATTTAAAAGGCATAGATTGCAGATTAGGCAAAAAGCCAAGCTCTGAGTACATGCTCCTTACAAGAGAAACTTTAAAATACAAAGATGATAAGTTAAAAGTGAAAGTTGGAAAAAGGTATGTTACGCTGACCCTAAATTTAACAAATGCCAGGATGGTAATATTCATATTCAGATAAAGTAGCTTCCAGAAGAAAGAAAATTACCAGTGGTAAAAAGGATCCTTTCATAATGACAAAGCAGTCAGTTCATCGAGAGGATATAACAATGCTAAAATGTTTATGGATTTAGTAACAGAGCTTCAAAGCATACTAAGAAAAAAAAAAAGAAAACTTTCAGTCAATAATTTTTGGCTACTTTTTCAGCCTTATCCATTTTCTGCTCTCCTTTTGAATTCTGATGGTATGAACATAAAAATTTTCATTATAGTACTATATGTCCTGGAAGTGCTATTCAGTATCTTTTCCATTTTCTCTCTTTGTTTAGATTGGGTAATTTCTATTCTATTTTCCAGTTCACTGATTCTTTGTCTTTGGTTCCCTCCATTCTGCTTTTGAGCCCATTCACTGAGCTTTTAATTTTGGTTATTGTGTTTTCTAATCCTAAAATTTCTATTTTACTGAACCTTAAACTATAGAGAAAAAATTACACATATTCTCCTTTCAAATTCTTTTTTTTTTTTTTTTTTTTTTTTTTGAGACGGAGTCTCGCTCTGTCACCCAGGCTGGACTGCTGTGGCCAGATCTCAGCTCACTGCAAGCTCCGCCTCCCGGGTTCACGCCATTCTCCTGCCTCAGCCTCCCGAGTAGCTGGGACTACAGGCGCCGCCACCTCGCCCGGCTAGTTTTTTGTAGTTTTTAGTAGAGACGGGGTTTCACCGTGTTAGCCAGGATGGTCTCGATCTCCTGACCTCGTGATCCGCCCGTCTCGGCCTCCCAAAGTGCTGGGATTACAGGCTTGAGCCACCGCGCCCGGCCTCTCCTTTCAAATTCACACAAAATACTTGCATGAATAGTTCTGGGACAGTGGTTCTTACAATGCAATTCCAGACTAACAGAAACAGCATCAACGGAAACTTCTTAGACATTCATATATCAGGCCCCCAAACAAGACTTACGGAGTCAGCAGCTTTGAGTTTGGATCCTAGTGATCTCTGTTTTAACAAGCCCCCAGGTGATTCTGATGTATGCTAAAGTTTACATCCATTCTCCTGAAAAAATTGATACAAATATCTTCTTCCATACTTCTTCCTACTCCTCCCAACACACATAAACACACACACACACACACACATACACACACACAGACAGAATAAAAAAGAGAGACACTTGTCAAGGCTTCTACTAAACCTTAAATTAGTCCATTTAATTGCCAATCAGGAGAGACCTTGCAGGAACTAGGACACAAGATACAGCTAGAGGAAGCTTCCTATGGAACCAAAAGCTGGTCTGGCTCATCTATAATATGAGCAAATATTATATTGACAAATAGAAAAGTTTTATTCTTTGCTCACCTGCATTATTAGTAGTGCTACCATATTATTAACAATATTGGCATTTTGAAAGGTTGAATAAAAATCACCTCCTCTTCCCTTGGCTGCTTCCTGCTCCCAGGTTCTGTCCAATGTGAGAAATGTGACAACACCATGAGAACATGGAACACCAAAATCAACTATAAAGGAGACCTAGCCCAGTGTGAGAATGAAAGTGAAAGTATGCTTGTTCCTACCTTACCCTCCTATATAGACTGCCCACCCAAGTGAAAATTCCTACCCTACCCTCCCATATACACCACCCACCCGAGTGAAAATTCCAGTACACAGAGCAGACCCACTTACCTAGTCTCCGCCTCCCATTGGTCTTTGTGGAGAAAGAAGAAGAAAAAGATCCAATCTCTGTGTTGGGGATCATTGCTGGATCAGACCCTCCCAGGTGAAGAACATAAAGCAGTGGCTATTGCTCCCTAAGTAGGGAATAGCACTTCACACCATGGGCAGGGGACAAGGGCGTGGCAAAGGGCTCAGAGTGAATAGGGAACATGAGCCTTATGGAAACCAAAGGACCCTTGAAAGCAGTAATAGTCATTGTTGACATTCATTAATAGCTTACTATGAGTAAGTTACTCTTTTTTGTGCTTTATATATATTTACTTTTTAATTTTAATTTTAACCTTTTTTAGATAGTCTCACTCTGTCATCCAGGCTGGAGTACAGTGGCACGATCTCAGCAACCTCTCCATCTTGGGTTCAAGCAATTCTCCCACCTCAGCCTCCCGAGTAGCTGGGATTACAGGCATGTGTCACCATGCCCAGCTAATTTTCATATTTTTAGTAGAGATAGGTTTTGCCAAGTTGCCTGGGCTGGTCTCAACTCCTGGCTTCAAATGATTGCCTGCCTGAGCCTCCCAAAGTGCTGGGATGATAAGCGTGAGCCCCTGCACCCAGCCCTATATTTACTTTTAAAATACTTATTTAAAAATCTATTGGGCGAATGTATCATTAAATCCATTTTGCAAATGGGGAGACTGAAAATAGGAAGTTAGAAATAGTTCCTGCACAGGGTTAGAAGTAGAACTACTGAAGAAATTTCAACAGTCTCAACTTTTATAGCAAGTTGAATGATATAACTTACCTTATATAAATTATGGAAACAAACAAAATAAAAGTTTCTTATTAATGACAAGTGCCAATTTGAAAAATCTGCAGAAAATGAAATTAATAGTTTGATTCAATGTGGAATAAACTTTTACTTTATTGGGAATATTTTATAAATTTTCGGATGTTCTTTTGTTTTCCTTCTTCATGGCAAAAGTTAATTTATTAATTATAGGTATAAATATTCTGAAGTATTATTTCTGTTGTCAAACCCATAAGGAATTTGTGAAAGGACTAGAAAACCTTTGAGGAAAGGGTCTTTGTACTCACTTTTATATTCCCAGTGTCCAGAATATACTTCGTAATGTTTGTTGAAATGATAAGAAATATTTTCTAAAAATTAGAGCTTTTTAGGGAGTTCATCTTCATACGTAGCCCCCAAAATCATTGTTTTCTCTGATGAGGCTAATCTAGCTGCTATATACTTAAGATTTCGGCTGGAATCAATGCTAGGTCCTTCTGTTGTAATTCATTGAACACAATGTCTGAGGCCTCAGACTTGTCTAAGCTTCAGTTCCCTTTATTGCCCTAGTTTTATTGCTTCTAGAACAACTATCTGTATGTGTCCACCCACTGGGAGTGCTCTCACATAATTTAGCTCTCCCTTCCCAGAACTACGAGTGCTGAAAACTGGAAATAATCTTGTCTGGGGCATGTGAATATATGTGGCTCATGAGAAATCAACTGAGCTGGGAATATCCACTCAGGCTATAACTTTAAATCCACTGAGTGCTAAGAAAAACAAGCCTTCTTGGTATGGTGAAGGCTGCATTTGCTAACACAGCCATTATTTCCCCAAATTTCTGACTCCTATCCAAGTAAACCCACTCTCTTCTGATATATGATATTGTCCTAAGAAATGTGCAACATTACAATCTGGTACATCTCTAAGGGTCTTTAGGGTATTCTTTGTTTCTCTGTCTATTTCTTGGCTTTTTCCTAGAAGTCAGATGGATATAAATACTCAAAGCAGAACTCCTTGGGAAATCTTTCCATGATCGGACTTGTGGGAAAGTTTAGGACCAAGCACTATTAAAGAAACGACAATTCTCCTCATACGCCCTTTAAAGGATGCAATCCCCAAATGGGATTTGTATCCTAGCCCTCCTTAGCCAGGGTTTCTAGTTCTAATTCTAGAAAAAGCAGAATCAATCTCTCTCTCTCTCTCTCTCTCTGTGTGTTGCACACACACACTCATAGTAAACTATTAATGAATGTCAGCAATGACTACTACTGCTTTCCAGGGTCCTTTGGTTTCCATAAGGCTCATGTCCCCTAATCACTCTGAGCCCTTTGCTATGCCCTTGTCCCCTGCTCATGTGTGTGTGTGTTTCTGGTCCTCCAGTAAGCAAAATTCCTTCAGCATAGAACCTCTCCGCGTAGGTTTTACTCACTGCTATCCAAAGAAACCTCACATAGGTACAGCCTTGTTTGTGACTATGTAGCTATAGAGGAGGAAAAACATCTTTCCCTTCTACTCATCTTACGTGCATTGGCTGGTACTCCTGCAACAAAAGAGATATTAACAAGAAAAAAGCATACACATTTATTTAAGTTTTATGTGACATGGGAGTTTTCATAAGGAAATGAAGACCCAAAGAAACAGTTTAACCTGAGAGTTTGTATTCTAGGTTTAATGAAAAGTGGAAAGTTATGGAAAATGTGATAGCATAAAGGGTATGAGTAAACTGGAGAAAACTTAGCAAAATCCCTTCATTCAGTTCCTCTCTGCGTCCCCGTATCTTCAGAGAGAGGCTGATCTTTTCATCTGGGTATAGGGAGGGCACCATTCACATGGGGTGCTGTGATCTGCTTCATGGCAAGGTCAGAAGACACTTCCCACTAGTGATATTTCTCAAATTCCTTCCACCTAAAATATTACATATGCTACTGTGTCATATTTTGGGGGTAGCATGTCCTGAACTCATCAAAGCTTATCTCTGAAAGATCCTGTGTTGTGTTTCTAAAAGTTAAGCTGTGCAGGAATCTGGAAGAAACTTTTACATGAGATTCATTGGCCATAATGCCAGATTAAAGATTTCTTCTCAGATTGGTAAATTTAAATATTGTTTGGCTTTGCATCCTCACATTCACTCTTCTCACTAGACTATTAATATTATGATGAACTTTCTTTAATCCCAAGTAGGAAAATGAAATTTTTTTTCCCAAGAACTTAATCATGGAAGACTTATTCACAGATGCACACTCTAAATATGCATTTTGATCATGCAAATAATTTCATCTCATCTCCTTCAGTGTCTTAAAAAGGTAATCTATCTGCTTCCTGCTCAAGCACAACATTTACAGATTAAAAGACAAAAGAAATGCTAAAGCTGGCCGGGTCTCTTACAGGTCTGCTTTAAAAGACTAGAGAAAAAAAGCAATGTGTAATACAAGAAACTTGGGATTTCGAAACTATCAGGTGGCTGCAACTGTTAACTTTACACCAACCTTCCAAAAATTCTAAGGAGAATTTTTCCTCCTTATTTCAGCTAAATCTGGATTCTTATATCAAGACCTGGAAAATTTAGGCACGTGGACACATTGAAGGGTGTGGGGAACAGAATGTATTGGACAAAAAGGAAAAAAAGAAAAAACTCTCAAGAAAGGGAGAGCAGATCCTGCTAACAGGCCCTCACCTCACAGATTGATTCCAAGCCATACACAGGAAAACTGAAGAGACCAGGCTCCTCCCCATTGAACAAGGCGCAATTTCCGTGGCTCCACACCATTTCCCCGGTGTGCATGTGGGCCTTACTCAGAAAGAATGGGCTGGGAAAGGACGGGCAAACAGGGGCAGTTCTCCCTCTGGGTTGTGGGTTTCATCTGGGACCGGTAGCCGGTTTTTCAGCCTGCAGGGCGTTTTAGGCTTGAAGGCAGGGTTTCTGCAGGGACCCTTGGCTGTCTCCTGTTTCTATCAGTGGCATAGTAGCTAACTCCAGTTCTACCAGCAAACTGTCTGGAAGAATACAACCAGAAAAGTTACACCTGACCCTTCTCTTTTCTCACCTGTAGATAATTGCTCAGAACATTTTAATTACCTCTGTAAGGTAGCGTTTTTCTTCCCATTCACACCCTCAGTCCAAGCCTGTTTCTGCAGCCCATTTTCTGATCCCTGCTTCCCACTGGTGCTGGGTCAATTCATCTTTCAGGGAATTGGCAGTAATTTTCCCCAAACATAATGAAACTAACTGTATTACTTCGCTGACCAATAAAAGCTTTTAGTAACCTGTAGTCAATGTATGTTTTGCCCCTTAATTTGAGGAGCTTGCATATCTCTGTAGACAAACTGAGTGTACCCAGAGAGTCTGGCCAAGAGCCTGGGATGACTTTGCAGAATGTCAGTTCAGCCAAAATTCAGAACCAACATATACTTCTTTCCTCTCATGTACTAAGCACGATAAATTTTACTCAATAAGTTGTAATCTCATAGATTGTTATATTAAAACCCAAGTGAAATTTTAAGGTAAAACATGATTGCCGATAAATTTGACATTTTTCATTGAGAAGCTGCAGGCTACACTCAGACTCTGTCAAAGCCATCAAGCACTGATGTATACTTCCTCCTCTAGGAGGCATACTTTGGGAAATCATAAACTCAAATTCCATCACTGGGACCTCAGTTCTTCCGAACACGACTCTAAATTAGCATTCCATTTTCATCCAACAGTTTTGCTCTGATTTTTCAGATGCCGCAGAACCTTTCAAATGTTAAGTCCCCATAGATATTCTTTACTTAATGCACATTCATTCAACATTCATTTAAATACCACTTCTGTGGGGACTACCTTTGACTCCCTCAGTCAAATGGGATGCTTGCCTTTTGTCTGATGGAAAAAAAAACCACATCACAATTTCTCTGCAAATGCATGTCAGAAAAATTGAGACAGATTCGAAATGAGGAAGGGGAGATCACTGGCAACCTTTATAGTGTACCCATCCGCAATCACTGTGCTTGTCATTGTTTTTGAACAATTTAAAACTCATAATACTGTGAATGATTCTTTTCAATTGAAATACAAACAAATTGGGTCCTTGTGGAACACAGTTGGTTATTGTCCTGTAGATAGACCACTTTTGTCTCTATTTAAAATTTTGTTTTAGCATTCCTTATTCCCTACATTTGTGTCATTAAAAAAGAACTACTCTGAACTGGTTGTAACATCTTCTGGTTCCATTATTAGTTCATGAATTTAATAAAATCTTCATGTGTTTTATATTTTTTGAGAAGAATGCTTTTACCCTTAAGAAATGTTATCTTTTAACACCCTTATAACCTTAGTATCTTTACTATCTATTCTGTTCAATTGCAGTTTCCTGGCGGGGGGGGGGGGGGGGGGGCGGTGGTGGGCGGGGAGTTGACATAGTAATAATATTGGGCTCAGAAATTGTTGCCATAAAATATGATGTTTTGACATGCTAAGCTGAAGGAGCTTCAAGGTCTCTGACCTAACCTCCACGTGATCTCACCCAAAGAAGCTGAAGTTCCTTTATCTGCCTAAAATCCAGACCCACCAAGGAGAATAATCATCTTTTTCTTTCCCTCCCCGTTATCTCACTATCTACTGCAGAAAAGAAGATGTGACCATACCTGCACAGACTTTTTTATGAGGATAATGACTGTCTCCATGGATCAGTTAATCTCTGTTCCCCAATCCAGTCATTCTCCCTTGCAATCTTTTATTGCCCATCAGTAAAATTCCTCTTCTCACCCTTCCCATAACCTGTTTTACCAGGATGTAAGTCCCATTCTTTTGTAACCTCAAGTTTCTGTAACTCATGAAGAAGTTGGGTCTTCATTCTGAAGGCTCCTGTGTATATATGCTAAATAGATTTACAAGTCTTTCCCCCTATTCATTAATCAGCCTCATGTCAGTGATATTTTTTCAGTGAAACTTTAAGGGGTCAAGAGCCTATAGCCACCACACTGTAGTACAGTGAGCGGGGTGATCAAAGCTGCTCTTCTCTTCTGTAAGCTGCAGAAAAGAGAACCCAGGAATCTGACCTGCCAGTAAAGGGATAAGAATTTCTTACCAGCCAGTCTCCTGACGTCTCTCTCTCTTTGCGTTCCAATTGAGTGGATGGGAAAAGAATCACTGTTTGTCTCATCCGCAATGCTTTTATTAATGAGAAAAAGGGATTTGTGTGATGAGTCTTGGGTTACAGTGACTCTGGTGTACTTTTGGTACTGTGAGGTATGAATATTCACATTCTTCGACCCCCTTTCCTCTCAGAAATAGGTGATTTGTTGTTGTTGTTGTTGTTGTTGTTGCCATTTTCCTTTGTCTTTGTCTTTCTGTGTTCTGTCGTGAAGATGGGTACCATAGTGAGGACATGGGCCTAGAACCTCTATAAGCCCATTGTTTCAGCCAGCCCTGAAGATTGGCTGGTTTGGTGGTTCTTGCTAGATGGGCATCTATTAAAACACTTTGCTGTAGGTCCCTGTAATACGGATGAGGTTTTCCTCTTATCCTGTCTTATGTCCTTGAGAGCATGACTGTGACTAAGTGGGGGTCTTCTCTTAGTCTCCATCATCTGGAGGGTGTGATTTTTCAGGTTCACATCAGGCAGCCAGTCTGAAAGATTGGAAGACCGAGGCCTGTAATATTTTAAGCAGCACTCTCTTCATTCTGAATGTATGAAGCTTTTAGGTGAGTTCTGTCTTAAAAAGTCCCAACCCTATGGGGTTTTTGTCATCTTTGCTATGTTGAGTCTATTTCTGAGAATGAATTTGTGGGGATCATGGGGATCGCCTCTTCTACACCCTCTCTGGGAACAACGGTTTCTTCCATGGTAAAAACCTGGAAAACTACCACCTGGGTTTTACATAAAGAGGCTTTTGGATAAAGTCACTATTGGAATTAAGTATGTCATTGAAAATTCTAATTGTCAGTGGCCGAAAGATAGATTTTAAAAGATTTTAGAGATTTTTTTTAAATTGGAAGCAATTAATGGGAAAATACATTCTGAAAGGACACATAATGGTGTCACAGCTAGCCTTGAGAATTCTCTGACTAAATTAAAGAGAAAAAAAAAATCTGACCTAAAACAAAGTTAAAATCCTTTGCAAATTCAAACTGTCTGCTCTGAATTTCTTCTGGGAAGAACAATAAAGACCACCCCATGTTGTAACCTAGTGGCTAAGGTCTGCCCTTTTACCACAGCAGCCTGGATTAAATTTCTGGCAAGGGACTGAGTGCTTTCTGGGTTGATGTTTGTGTTACTTTCACAAAATTTATTGATTATTTTCCCTTCCATGTACAGATTTTGATTTCCTGTCTTTCATCTGTAGGGGCATGTGAGGCGTTCTGGCTTCTGTACATAGAAAATCAGCTGAGAAGCTGAGACTCCAGAGACTGCCCAAACAGAAATGTGAGTCACACTCCATTTATGGCTAGCAAAATTTTCCTTTATTTGAGCTATCTTTGGGGTAATTTTGGATCTTGTAAAAAGTGTTTGCCACCTCTTTGAAGACACCTTATGCTTAAATTATAACCTCAATTATGGTACTTGGGAGGATGCCATTGGTTAAAAAAAAAAAAAAAGTTTAAAAGCCAGAAATATCAGCTGTTTATCCTCACTAAAATCTGGTAATAAAAATTCAAAAGGATTTTTCTTACTTAGACTCAATGAAATTGCCATTACCTTTTTCCTGAGGCCCTATAAGCTAAAGCTTCAACTTTGTGAAACAGGCAAAAAAAATCTTGTCAGATTGCCACTGCTGGCTTCCTCTTTAAATGTGCTTTGAGTCTAACATCTGGACACCTCAACTGACTGCCCTGCAGACTGTAAGGAAACTCGTTTATAGACTGTTCCCAATATTAACCTGTTTTTCTTCTTTGAAAGCCCATCTGCAATGCCATCTCCTAAAATGAAAGAGGTGTTTAATTGACCTATTCACAGATTTTTAAAATAGAATTATTTGCCATTCAGATTTTAGCTTAACTATTCTCTTTCACAGCCACTAACTCAGTTTTTAGTTTGTGAAACTCCTAGGGAAGTTTCAGATGGGAGATGTTGGGGCTCAGAAATTGATATACCAAAATATGGTGTTTTGACATGCTGAGCTGAAGAAGCCTGAAGATCTCTTTGGCCTCTCACCACCACTGTCTCTCCCAAACAAACTGAAGTTCCTTTATCCGCTTAGGATCCAAACCTACCAATGAGAACAATTGTGTTTTCTTCCCCTCTCTGTTATCTCATTATCTATTGCAGAAAAAAAGGCCAAGGTACCTGAACAGACCTGTTTATAAGAACAATGATTGTCTCCAAGGATCGTTTAAATTTCAAAGAAACTATTTACCAGTTAATCTCTGTTCCCTGATCCAATCATTCTCCTTTACAGTCATTTATTGCCCCTCAATAGAATTTCTCTTCTCCTTCTTCCCATAACCTGTTTCACCAGGATGCAAGCCCACATTCTTTCTGCAACCTCAAAATGGTATATAAGTTTCTGTAACTCTTGGAGAAGTTGGGTCTTCATTCTGAATGCTCCTGTGTATACATGTTAAATACAGTTATTTTTTATTTTTATTTTTTATTTTTTGAACTGGAGTCTCGCTCTGTTGCCCAGGCTGGAGTGCAGTGGTGCGATCTCAGCTCACTGCAAGCTCTGTCTCCTGGATTCACACCATTCTCCTGCCTCAGCCTCCCGAGTAGCTGGGACTACAGGCGCCTGCCACCACGCCCGGCTAAGTTTTTGTATTTTTAGTAGAGACAGGGTTTCACCATGTTAGTCAGGATATTTCTTCTGATTGCAATAAAACAACCAAATATATTGGATGTTATCCTGACTGTGGCATCATTCTCTGCTCTAGTTAACTTTGAAGGAATCTGTGGAGCTGACTACAAACAGTTAAAGGTAGGGTGAATACAGTAGTTCTTCTTGGGGAAAATCATGTCCAGGACACAAACACCATTTTAAAGCATTTTAGACGTAATATAGTTAATTGAAAGTGGTTTCTTGAATTTACTACTATAACCCAATTATAAGAACTTCAGCAAAATCTATAGATTTAGAGTTTATTAAATCATATTTTAGTAAAACTTACTTTAGATTTTGTTGCATTTTCTTAAGTAAGTTCAAATCTACTACTCATTGAGTTCTGATTAAGTTGCTATGGTCATTACAATTGCCATATTCAATGGCAGAGTATGGAATTAAACCCTATTGACGCCTCAGTGTCTTCTAACATCTAGGGAGTAAATGAAAGAATCATTTCTTCCAGGCCGGGTGCGGTAGCTCACGCCTGGAATCCCAGCACTTTGGGAGGGCAAGGCGAGCGGATCACCTGAGGTTGGGAGTTCAAGACCAGCCTGACCAACGTGGAGAAACCCTGTCTCTACTAAAAATACAAAATTAGCCGGGCGTGGTGGTGCTTGCCCGTAACCCTGGCTACTCAGGAGGCTGAGGTAGGAGAATTGCTTGAACCCAGGAGGCAGAGGTTGCAGTGAGCCAAGATCGCACCATTTTTGCTCCAGCCTAGGCAAAAAGAGCAAAACTCCGTCTCAAAAAAAAAAAAAAAAAAAAAAAAGAATCATTTCTTCCTACATTGTTTGCTATATATATTATAGCTAAAATATTAAAAAGTCAGTAGTACTTCTATTAATTTATACAACTGATTAACCTATGAGAAATTTCATTTTTATCCTCCCTTGCAATGTTGTTGAGTTCAGGTAAAATTAGTGAGATTTTTTTCCCAGTCTTGGAGGAAGGGGAGGAGGATTTTGCATTTTTTTTTTTTTTTTTTTTTTTTACATGCCTAGCATATTAGAGATACTCAGAGAGGAAATCAGCTTATCCTCCAAGTGTGGATCAGAGGTTAGTTTTTAATAAAAGTCTTCATGACACAGATATTCTGCTGGTAATTTATTCTTTTTTCTTTTTCTGCCCACATTCATTATTCCTTTTACCCATCCTCATCCACTTGTTTTGGAGATTGCCTTCCAGGTTCTCCTCTTCCCCCAGTTAATTAATTGTTGTAGTAGCCACAGTGATATAGTCCTATTAGTTGAGTAACCAGCAAACTAATTGCATTAGCTACTTGTGGCATTGTAATAGTTGAATGATTTATCATCATTCTTTCCACTTTGATCTTTAAGCATTTTAGATTTCTAACTGTTGACTTTCTATAAGTCTGTTATGTGCTGTTCCCAAGCACTTTGTTATTAGCTCCTATCTATATTCTCTTTATACTCATTCCCTTAGCAATTCCTCCACTACTATGTTTTTGACTGACACCTTATAGTTAGATGAGTCAAATACTGCAGTGTTTTGGGCAGAATTGTCTCTCCAACAAAATTTATATGTGAACTCCTAACCCCCAGAATCTCAGAATGTAATTGTATTTGAAGATAAGGTCCTTAAAAAGGTGATTAAGCTAAAATGAGATTGTTAGGATTGGATCCTCAACCAGTATAACTGGTGTCATAAGAAAATGAAGAAACAGGGTGCGTACACACAGAAAAACGTCCATGTGAGGCACAGCAAGAAGGAGGTTATCTAGAGGCCAAGGAGAAAGGCTTCAGGAAGAAACAAAACCTGCTGACATCCTAATCCTACACTTTTAGTCTTCAGAACTGTGAAAAAATAGATTTCTGTTGTTTAAGCTACCCAATCTGTGGTATTTTGTTTTAGAAGCTCTACAAACTAATACAATGTTTTATTTTGGAAAATCTTCTGAGTATCTCAAATACCTCCTAGTGCAATTCCAGAAAATTTCTATATTTTTGGTATTGGTTTTATCATTATCTTCTCCCCAGTTGAACTTGAAATTTTTGAGCAAGTCTTCTGACACCAACTGGTATACTGTAATACAATCCTAATATTAACCACCTGGAGTCAGCACCAGACCCACAGGTTAAAAGGCATGGACCCTCAACAAGGCTGTCCTTACTGCAAACACCAGCCACACTTCACGGCCCACATACCACCCACATGTCTTTCCAACTGGCTGCAAATTAAGAGGTTCCCACGACATTATCAGATTGATAACTAAAAGAATGACTGAGAAAATGTAGGAAAATGCTACACTTAACAGCTACAATTTTATTATAAATGACATAAATCAAAATTGCCAAATGGAGAGACACATACCCAAAGACTTTGGGGAAAAGTGTCTATTGTTTATGGTTAGGTTCCATAGACAGACATGTAGAAATGTGATCAGATGAAAAGGGAACAATCTAATAGTAATAAACTGAGGGGAGAAACTCACCGAGGCCTGTCTGTTCAGATTCATCTTGGCCTCTCTGTGTAGCATTTCTTCCTCCCAGGTACAGGATAGGACCCTTCCTGGAAGGAGGGAAGGTAGGTCAAAAAATATCTTGATGGCCAGATGTTACACAGACAGGCAAGGGAAAGTTACATATGTATTTTTTAGGTTGAGAAAGAGGAATTCTAGTTTTTATGGCTTGCTTTGTGAGGAAATGAGGGGTGGGAGATAGGAAGGCAGGAACAGGTCAGAGAGATACTGCTTCTGAGGCTGCTTTTCGGGCCTTCCAATCTCCCTTAGTTCAAAGTACTCAGCATGCCAAATGCCAGACTTTGGAGCATTGTTTTCTGAGCCTCAGTAAGTGCCAGGCTCTTATAGTGTGTCCTGAGTTTCTCATGACACTTAGCACAGTCCTCACACTTCCTATATGCTTGTTGTTAGATTAAGTCATCTGTAATTGAAAACTGGTAGAAGATTTTTTTATATGAAATATATTAATTTAAACATGAGAACTAAAAAAAACCCAAGGATATCTTATTTTCTTAGGGTAATGTTTCATTTTTTTTTTGATAGGAGAGATAAGAAGTCACATATTTTCCTGTGAATCCTTTCTTTTAAATACATACATACCCATGAGCTATTTACTTTTTAAAAATCTGTTAGATACATGGCTTTATTTCTAATTTTCAAAATAATTATGCCATTTGGAGTGTGGTACGTATTCTTACAGATGAAAAAATAGGATTTTCAGACGTTAAGTAAACTTTCCCAGGTTGCTCAATAAGTGAGTGACAGTGCCAGATCTCAAATGCAGGTCCATCTGACCCCAAAACCTGTCCCATTTCCAACACTCATTATATTGCCTCTTGGCGAAATTCCTACATACTTCTGTATAACACATGTAAAGGAAATAGCCTTTAGGCTAAAGGCTCAGTTAAACCTCTAAAAACAAACCAGTCAGGGGAGTGAGTGACAAAATAGAAACAGCAATGTGGTAATGCTTCCCAGGGCTCGCAGTGATATTGTGTAGACATGGAGTGATTAAATACCTGAATCCTATAAGAAAGGCTGAATTCACTCAGGGAACACAGAACTAATGTCTTGGGCATAGTCTTGGCTGAAGGCCAAGTCGCATTTACTCTCACACAATGGATATATTGATTGAAAACCATCTCTGAGTTGGAAGCACTGAGTTTAGTTACAATGTGTAGGAGGGAGGCTGGCTGTCTTAGGACGAAGATTATGACTGGGGTAAATAGTATTAGTATTGGTAACATTTCAAGCAAGGAGACTGATATTTGTGAATGCTATGAAAGTTAATGCAACTATGTCTATCTCTCTGATTATAGGTATGTTGAGTCTATATCTACTAAGACATCTAACATTCTTTTTGAGCAGTATGATATAGCATGTCTACTTCACAATAAAGGTCAGTAGTAAATCTTATTTACGGTTATACATGTATGAATGAACAATAGAGAAATGACTTAAAGATGCAGTTTGTGATTGACACACTCAAAATGTGTGGAAGGTAACGCTTGTCAATGGACTTTATGTACTCTAGGGGGCAGTATAAGGTAGACTCAGCTGATTAAGGGCATATAAAAGTCCATGTGAAGACTGCTCATATGTGACTTCCTAAACAACTGAGACTGAACTTCTTCTGAGACAGCAACAGTCACCCCGTAGACAAGTAAGCTTTTCCTGACAAAGCAAATAAAACTCAGATCCAATTCTAGTAGTTCTAATTCCTCTAAGTAACCCCAGTGGTATTTTCTCCTGGGGTTACACGAGATGTAAAGAGGTTCTCAGGCAAAAGACAAACACATTGGAAACTGCCTCTTCTACTTAACTCAAAATGAAAAGTTTGCATAGTTAGACAAGTAGTACAGTCTGTACCTCTTGAGTGTATGTCAAGCTGTCCTGAGAATGTATATTCAACTAATTCTTTCTAGTGAGCAAACAGCAGTGTGTTTATATAAGGCACCATGCAGGTGAAACTAAGACAAAGCATTTTTATTTCACTTCACAAATAATATCTTTGTCTTGCAATATTTTATTGCAACATTATTACATGCAAAATAGTGCTATAGTAATGTGATTTAAATTTATGTACTCAAAATATACGGTAACAAACTGTTGAGTTATAACACTCTTGTGCCATTGGATTTATTCTTTTCTATGCTGTATATACCTTTGTCCTATCTAAATTTCTTCTTAAAATTGCTAGTTAACTCTCTAGTGACTACGGGAAAAAAATCTTTGCTTTTAAAATTACATTTATTTTTAGAGAGACATAAAAATCTTATTGGATTTCCAATATTAAGAATGTGATGTGTAGGAAATTCTACTATTTGAATATATACCCACAACAGAGACACAAACTATTTAAAGAAGTTTGTGGAGGGCGGAGCAAGATGGCCGAATAGGAACAGCTCCAGTCTCCAACTCCCAGCGTGAGCGACACAGAAGACCGGTGATTTCTGCATTTTCAACTGAGGTACTGGGGTCATCTCACTAGGGAGTGCTGGACAATCGGTGCTGGTCAGCTGCTGCAGCCCGACCAGCGAGAGCTGAAGCAGGGCGAGGCATCGCCTCACCTGGGAAGTGCAAGGGGGAAGGGAATCCCTTTTCCTAGCCAGGGGAACTGAGACACACAACACCTGGAAAATCAGGTGACTCCCACCCCAATACCGCACTTTAAGCAAATAGGCACACCAGGAGAATATATCCCACACCTGGCCGGGAAGGTCCCATGCCCACGGAACCTCCTTCATTGCCAACACGGCAGTCTGTGATCTAACCGCAAGGCAGCAGCGAGGCTGGGGGAGGGGCGCCCGCCATTGCTGAGGCTTAAGTAGGTAAACAAAGTCGCTGGGAAGCTCGAACTGGGTGGAGCTCACAGCAGATCAAGGAAACCTGCCTGTCTCTGTAGACTCCACCTCTGGGGACAGGGCATAGTTAACAACAACAACAACAAAAGCAGCAGAAACCTTTGCAGACGCAAACGACTCTGTCTGACAGCTTTGAAGAGAGCAGTGGATCTCCCAACACCGAGGTTGAGATCTGAGAAGGGACAGACTGCCTGCTCAAGTGGGACACTGACCCCTGAATAGCTTAACTGGGAGACATCCCCCACTAGGGGCAGTCTGACACCCCACACCTCACAGGGTGGAGTACACCCCTGAGACGAAGCTTCCAAAGTAAGAATCAGACAGGTACACTCGCTGTTCAGAAATATTCTATCTTCTGCAACCTCTGCTGCTGATACCCAGGCAAACAGGGTCTGGAGTGGACCTCAAGCAATCTCCAACAGACCTACAGCTGAGGGTCCTGACTGTTAGAAGGAAAACTATCAAACAGGAAGGACACCTATACCAAAACCCCATCAGTACGCCACCATCATCAAAGACCAGAGGCAGATAAAACCACAAAGATGGGGAAAAAGTAGGGCAGAAAAGCTGGAAATTCAAAAAATAAGAGCGCACCTCCCCCTGCAAAGGAGCGCAGCCCATCGCCAGCAATGGATCAAAGCTGGTCAGAGAATGACTTTGACGAGATGAGAGAAGAAGGCTTCGGTCCATCAAACTTCTCAGAGCTAAAGGAGGAATTATGTACCCAGCGCAAAGAAACTAAAAATCTTGAAAAAAGACTGGAAGAATTGATAGCTAGAATAATTAATGCAGAGAAGGTCATAAACGAAATGACAGGGATGAAAACCATGACATGAGAAATACGTGACAAATGCACAAGCTTCAGTAACCGACTCGATCAACTGGAAGAAAGAGTATCAGCGATTGAGGATCAAATGAATGAAATGAAGCGCGAAGAGAAACCAAAAGAAAAAAGAAGAAAAAGAAATGAATGAAGCCTACAAGAAGTATGGGATTATGTAAAAAGACCAAATCTACGTCTGATTGGGGTGCCTGAAAGTGAGGGGGAAAATGGAACCAACTTGGAAAACACTCTTCAGGATATCATCCAGGAGAACTTCCCCAACCTAGTAGGGCAGGCCAACATTCAAATTCAGGAAATACAGAGAACGCCACAAAGATACTCCTCGAGAAGAGCAACTCCAAGACACATAATTGCCAGATTTACCAAAGTTGAAATGAAGGAAAGAACCTTAAGGGCAGCCAGAGAGAAAGGTCGGGTTACCCACAAAGGGAAGCCCATCAGACTAACAGCAGATCTCTTGTCAGAAACTCTACAAGCCAGAAGAGAGTGGGGGCCAATATTCAACGTTCTTTTTTTTTTTTTTTTTTTTTTTTTTGAGACGGAGTCTGGCTCTGTCTCCCAGGCTGGAGTGCAGTGGCCGGATCTCAGCTCACTGCAAGCTCCGCCTCCCGAGTTTACACTATTCTCCTGCCTCAGCCTCCCGAGTAGCTGGGACTACAGGCTTCCGCCACCTTGCCCGGCTAGTTTTTTGTATTTTTAGTAGAGACGGGGTTTCACCATGTTAGCCAGGATGGTCTCGATCTCCTGACCTCGTGATCTGCCCGTCTCGGCCTTCCAAAGTGCTGGGATTACAGGCTTGAGCCACCACACCCGGCCTCAACGTTCTTAAAGAAAGGAATTTTAAACCCAGAATTTCATATCCAGCCAAACTAAGTTTCATCAGTGAAGGAGAAATAAAATCCTTTACAGATAAGCAAATGCTTAGAGATTTTGTCACTACCAGGCCTGCCTTACAAGAGACCGTGAAGGAAGCCCTAAACATGGAAAGGAACAACTGGTACCAGCCATTGCAAAAACATGACAAAATGGAAAGACAATCCAGACTAGGAAGAAACTGCATCAACTAATGAGCAAAATAACCAGTTAATATCATAATGGCAGGATCAAGTTCACACATAACAATATTAACCTTAAATGTTAATGGACTAAATGCTCCAATTAAAAGACACAGACTGGCAACCTGGATAAAGTGTCAAGACCCATCAGTCTGCTGTATTCAGGAGACCCATCTCACATGCAGAGACATACATAGGCTCAAAATAAAGGGATGGAGGAAGATCTACCAAGCAAATGGAGAACAAAAAAAAAAGCAGGAGTTGCAATCCTAGTCTCTGATAAAACAGACTTTAAACCATCAAAGATCAAAAGAGACAAAGAAGGCCATTACATAATGGTAAAGGGATCAATTCAATAGGAAGAGCTAACTCTCCTAAATATATATGCACCCAATACAGGAGCACCCAGATTCATAAAGCAAGTCCTTAGAGACTTACAAAGAGACTTAGACTCCCATACAATAATAATGGGAGACTTCAACACTCCACTGTCAACATTAGACAGATCAACGAGACAGAAAGTTAACAAGGATATCCAGGAATTGAACTCATCTCTGCACCAAGCGGACCTAATAGACATCTATAGAACTCTCCACCCCAAATCAACAGAATATACATTCTTCTCAGCACCACATCGCACTTATTCCAAAATCGACCACATAATTGGAAGTAAAGCACTCCTTAGCAAATGTAAAAGAACAGAAATTATACCAAACTGTCTCTCAGACCACAGTGCAATCAAACTAGAACTCAGGACTAACAAACTCAATCAAAACCACTCAACTACATGGAAACTGAACAACCTGCTCCTGAATGACTACTGGATACATAACGAAATGAAGGCAGAAATAAAGATGTTCTTTGAAACCAATGAGAACAAAGATACAACATACCAGAATCTCTGGGACACATTTAAAGCAGTGTGTAGAGGGAAATTTATAGCACTAAATGCCCACAAGAGAAAGAAGGAAAGATCTAAAATTGACATTCTAACATCACAATTAAAAGAACTACAGAGGCAAGAGCAAACACATTCAAAAGCTAGCAGAAGGCAAGAAATAACTAAGATCAGAGCAGAACTGAAGGAGATAGAGACACAAAAAACCCTCCAAAAAATCAATGAATCCAGGAGTTGGTTTTCTGAAAAGATCAACAAAATTGACAGACCGCTAGCAAGACTAATAAAGACGAAAAGAGAGAGGAATCAAATAGATGCAATAAAAAATGATAAAGGGGATATCGCCACCGACCCCACAGAAATACAAACTACCATTAGAGAATACTATAAACACCTCTATGCAAATCAACTAGAAAATCCAGAAGAAATGGATAATTTCCTAGACATTTACACTCTTCCAAGACTAACCCAGGAAGAAGTTGAATCCCTGAATAGACCAATAGCAGGCTCTGAAACTGAGGCAATAATTAATAGCCTACCAACCAAAAAAAGTCCAGGACCAGATGGATTCACAGCTGAATTCTACCAGAGGTACAAGGAGGAGCTGGTACCATTCCTTCTGAAACTATTCCAATCAATAGAAAAAGAGGGAATCCTCCCTAACTCATTTTATGAGGCCAACATCATCTTGATAACAAAGCCTGGCAGAGACACAACAAAAAAAGAGAATTTTAGGCCAATATCTCTGATGAATATCGATGCAAAAATCCTCAATAAAATACTGGCAAATCGGGTTCAGCAGCACATCAAAAAGCTTATCCACCATGATCAAGTGGGCTTCATCCCTGGGATGCAAGGCTGGTTCAACATTCACAAATCAATAAACATAATCCAGCATATAAACAGAACCAAAGACAAGAACCACATGATTATCTCGATAGATGCAGAAAAGGCTTTTAACAAAATTCAACAGCCCTTCATGCTAAAAACACTCAATAAATTTGGTATTGATGGAACGTACCTCAAAATAATAAGAGCTATTTATGACAAACCCACAGCTAATATCATACTGAATGGGCAAAAACTGGAAAAATTCCCTTTGAAAACTGGCACAAGACAGGGATGCCCTCTCTCACCACTCCTATTCAACATAGTGTTGGAAGTTCTGGCTAGGGCAATCAGGCAAGAGAAAGAAATCAAGGGTATTCAGTTACGAAAGGAAGAAGTCAAATTGTCCCTGTTTGCAGATGACATGATTGTATATTTAGAAAACCCCATTGTCTCAGCCCAAAATCTCCTTAAGCTGATAAGCAACTCCAACAAAGTCTCAGGATACAAAATTAATGTGCAAAAATCACAAGCATTCTTATACACCAGTAACAGACAAACAGAGAGCCAAATCAGGAATGAACTTCCATTCACAATTTCTTCAAAGAGAATAAAATACCTAGGAATCCAACTTACAAGGGATGTAAAGGACCTCTTCAAGGATAACTACAAACCGCTGCTCAGTGAAATCAAAGAGGACACAAACAAATGGAAGAACATACCATGCTCATGGATAGGAAGAATCAATATCGTGAAAATGGCCATACTGCCCAAGGTTATTTATAGATTCAATGCCATCCCCATCAAGCTACCAATGAGTTTCTTCACAGAATTGGAAAAAACTGCTTTAAAGTTCATATGGAACCAAAAAAGAGCCCGCATTGCCAAGACAATCCTAAGTCAAAAGGACAAAGCTGGAGGCGTCACGCTACCTGACTTCAAACTATACTACAAGGCTACAGTAACCAAAACAGCATGGTACTGGTACCAAAACAGAGATATAGACCAATGGAACAGAACAGAGTCCTCAGAAATAATACCACACATCTACAGCCATCTGATCTTTGACAAACCTGAGAGAAACAAGAAATGGGGAAAGGATTCCCTATTTAATAAATGGTGCTGGGAAAATTGGCTAGCCATAAGTAGAAAGCTGAAACTGGATCCTTTCCTTACTCCTTATACGAAGATTAATTTAAGATGGATTAGAGACTCAAATGTTAGACCTAATACCATAAAAACCCTAGAAGAAAACCTAGGTAATACCATTCAGGACATAGGCATGGGCAAGTACTTCATGTCTAAAACACCAAAAGCAATGGCAGCAAAAGTAAAAATTGACAAATGGGATCTAATTAAACTAAAGAGCTTCTGCACAGCAAAAGAAACTACCATCAGAGTGAACAGGCAACCTACAGAATGGGAGAAAATTTTTGCAATCTACTCATCTGACAAAGGGCTAATATCCGGAATCTACAAAGAACTCAAACAAATATACAAGAAAAAAACAACCGCATCAAAATTGGGCAAAGGATAGGAACAGACATTTCTCAAAAGAAGACATTCATACAGCCAACAGACACATGAAAAAATGCTCATCATCACTTGCCATCAGAGAAATGCAAATCAAAACCACAATGAGATACCATCTCACACCAGTTAGAATGGCAATCATTAAAAAGTCAGGAAACAACAGGTGTTGGAGAGGATGTGGAGACATAGGAACACTTTTACACTGTTGGTGGGATTGTAAACTAGTTCAACCATTATGGAAAACAGTATGGCAATTCCTCAAGGATCTAGAACTAGATGTACCATATGACCCAGCCATCCCACTACTGGGTACATACCCAAAGGATTATAAATCATGCTGCTATAAAGACACATGCACACTTATGTTTATTGCGGCACTATTCACAATAGCAAAGACTTGGAATCAACCCAAATGTCCATCTGTGACAGACTGGATTAAGAAAATGTGGCACATATACACCATGGAATACTATGCAGTCATAAAAAAGGATGAGTTTGCGTCCTTTGTAGGGACATGGATGCAGCTGGAAACCATCATTCTTAGCAAACTATCACAAGAAGAGAAAACCAAACACCGCATGTTCTCACTCATAGGTGGGAACTGAACAATGAGATCACTTGGACTCTGGAAGGGGAACATCACACACCGGGGCCTATCATGGGGAGGGGGGAAGGGGGAGGGATTGCATTGGGAGTTATACCTGATATAAATGATGAATTGATGGGTGCTGACGAGTTGATGGGTGCAGCACACCAACATGGCACAAGTGTACATATGTAACATACCTGCACGTTATGCACATGTACCCTAGAACTTAAAGTATAATAAAAAAATTTAAAAAAAAAGAAGTCTGTAGTATAAATAAAACTGACTTTTCACTTCATAGTGATTAATTTATTAATTTAAAAGCTGATAAACCAGATAATTAAAGTCTGTCTTCTTAATATCAGAAAGGCAAAGACTACAAGAACCATGGAAATCATATAATCAAGTATTATATTGGCGATGGTGAGAAGAAAGGAAAGAAAGAACTGAAAGGCTGTGAAATATGTTTATATCTTGTGTCCTCATATTGAAGAGTTAGTTGATACTATTCACAGACATAGAGAATTAAATATGTTACAGTCAGTTCTAGTTATATTAATAGAAGTAATTGCTAAAATTTCTAAAAGCAGAAAGCAAACCTCCTGAATAATAATAATGTCATTGTACAAATTCACAAAGCATAAATAAGGAACATATCTAAAACAAAGTGACTGAAAAGAGTGGAAAATTGTTTTTAAAAGGAAAAAAACATTTCAAGAAATGAAGAGGAAAGAAACTAGTAGTCATAATATTTAATATTAGATAAGTAGAATTCAGAGTAAAAAGATTGAACAAGACAAGTAGGAATCTTTTTATAATAATAAAGGGCACAATTTATGCAGATCATCCAAATTTCATTAGTATCTAAGCACCAATTATCTAAAATATAAATTTGTAAAACAGAGAGAGGGTGGTGGAGGCAGAGAGACAAAAAAAGTAGACTGAACATATTAAGAGCAGAAGACTTTTGCTTCTTAATTTTGACAAGTCAAGTGAAGAACAAGTGAAGAACAAATTAAGATAGAGAAGACCTAAGTAATGTAAGTTAGATTTTAAAATTAAATATAATTACATATAATATATATCATTTTATAATTTAGAATGTACCTTCTCAAATTTTCAAGGACTGTTAACACATATTGAACAAATATTAGGCCACCAAGGAGATCTCAGTAAAATCCGAAGATTTATGGCACTTAAAATATCATCTGATAATAATTCAAATATCTGCATACTAACAAAAAGGCAAGAAAAAACCTCTAATAAATAAACAACTTATAACAAAGATATAAACAAGATAGAAATGGCATAAAAATAAATCAGAGCTGTGGCTGCACTACAAGCAGTGTTAAGAGAAAAGTAATTATACTTATAAATAAGATTAAAAATTAATAGATCATGCATACAACTAAAAACATTTGAAACAAGATGAAAAATAAAAACAAGAGAAAATAAAGAAGTTAAAAAAGTAAAAACAGACATTAATAAATAAGAAAACTGAAAAAATGGTAGAACTAAGACAACTAAGAGTCCTTTTGAAAAATAATTATCCTTAATAGTAAAAAAATTATTAGTAAATATAATTAAGAAAAGGGGGAAAATATAAAAGTAAAAAATGAGAATGGCAAAATAGCCACAGACGCAGAAGAATAAAAGGAATTAAGAATGAAAACTTTGCTCAACTCAAGAAAATAAATTTGAAAATCGTAAAATAGATGATTTTCTAGGAAAAAGTTACAAATTGAAACTGACACAAAAGGACCAATTCCCAAAGAGGAAATAATGTTACAAGGTACCTACTCGCCTCCCCTACAGCATTACAACCAAAGAGTTCACTTGGAAAATTACATAAAACTTTTAAAGAACAGAAAAAAGACAGCTTTATAAAGAACATGGACAAAAAGGACAACTTCTGGTCCTTTTTTTTTTTTTTTAAACCAGTGCAATGTCGATCCCCCAATTTTTATTATTATTAATTTATTTATTTATTTGAGACAGAGTCTTGCTGTGTCGCCCAGGCTGGAGTGCAGTGGTGCGATCTCGGCTCACTGCAAGCTCCACTTCCTGGGGTCACGCCATTCTCCTGCCTCAGCCTCCCAAGTAGCTGGGACTACAGGTGCCCGCCACCATGCCCGGCTAATTTTTTATAGTTTTAGTAGAGACGGGGTTTCAACGTGTTAGCCAGGATGGTCTCGATCTCCTGACCTCGTGATCCGCCCGCCTCGGCCTCCCCAAGTGCCAGGATTACAGGCGTGAGCCACCACACCCAGCCATCTCCAAATTTTTTAAATGTAGCACATGGAAAATATTTGTGAATATTAAGTTAAAAATGTAAAATATAAGCAAAGAGAATAGCACCTGACCAAGAGAAAGCCATAAAAATATTTTTATAGCCAGGTGTAGTGACTCACGCCTGTAATCCCAGCTCTTTGGGAGGCTGAGGCGGGTGGATCACCTGAGGTCTGGAGTTCAAGACCAGCCTGACCAACATGGAGAAACCCCGTCTTTACTAAAAATACAAAATTACCCGGGAGTGGTGGAGCCTGCCTGTAATTCCAGCTATTTGTTACCCAGGAGGCCGAGGCAGGAGAATTGCTTGAACCTGGGAGGCAGAGGTTGTGGTGAGCTGAGATCACACCATTGCACTCCAGCCTGGGCAACAAAAGCGAAACTCTGCCTCAAAAAAAAAAAAAAAAAGATTTTTAGTATCACTCAATAGTAGGAAATCTAATAACATGATCTCCAAAGATACTCAAAGGCATTTTTTACGTTAAAAAATTTATATATATTTTTAAATGTCTCTAAGCAAAATAGGAGTAGAAGCAAACTAATATGATGAAATATATGCTTTACAGATAACTACTTTAAAATGATGAAATATATACTTTAACTCAACCCAAAGACATTGGAAGCCTTTCCATGATAACCAAAAATCAAACAAGAATTTCATTATCATTACTATTCTGCAACGTTGTTTTGGAAATAGTAAGTGATATATCTGACAAGAGAGAAAGGGAGGAAAACCCCACGAGGAAGTAAGTAATATCACTGTCAATAATATGCTTCAATACCTAGAAAGCATCAAATCTTAAATATTAAAATCAGAGAATTCAATAAGGTTTTTGAACTTGATTGAATTAAAATTAACATATATAAATCAATAGTTTTTTTGTGTCTTAATAACATCCAGAAACAAAGAAAATGGAAGAAAAATTTCATTCTTAATAGCAACTTAGTGTATAAATTTTATCTGAAAATATGCTCAAGAAGAAATAAGCAATATCTACATCATTTTTAAACCTCCCCAGATCCTTTAAATGCACCCAATTTACACAAAAGAAGATTAAATGTATAGCTCATGTTGTCAGTTATATGTGGGAGCTAAGAAAGTGTATCTCATGAAGACAGAGTAGATTGGTGGTTACCAGGTGTATTAGTCTGTTTTCATGCTGCTGATAAAGACATACCTGAGACTGAGAAGAAAAAGAGGTTTAATTGGACTTACAGTTCCACTTGGCTGGGGAGGTCTCAAAATCATGGTGAGAGGCAAAAGATACTTCTTACATAGCAGAGGCAAGAGAAAATGAGGAAGAAGCAAAAGCAGAAATCCCTGATAAACTCATCAGATCTCAGGAGACTTACTCACTATCACGAGAACAGCACAGGGAAGACCAGCCCCTATGATTCAATTACCTCCCTCTGGGTGCCTCCCATAACATGTGGGAATTCTGGGAGTTACAATTCAAGTTGATATTTGAATGGGGACACAGCCAAACCATATCACCAGCATAGGGGGAGAAGGTTGATTTATGGGTATAAAAATATAATTTGATAAATATAGAGAGAAGCATACCCTGTTTTAAAATAATAAGAATCAAAAAATAAAATAAAATAAAATAGTAAGAATCAAAATTATGAAGAAGTAGATTTTCTCTAAATCTATCTATGAATATCAATAAAAATAAAAGGTACCATATCAATAAGAATGAAGGGTGTTATATATTTGTAGTGTGTGTTTTAAACTCTCCAAGGTGGTGCTAAAGGTCACATAGAAAACTATACATATAAAAGTGGCATAGAAGTTTTTGAGTTGAATGCTCAGATATTAAAACAGATTATAAATTTACAGCAATTTAATAGTGGTAGAATCACATGATAGATATACAGAATAACAGAGCATAATATAAAACCCAGAAATAGACTCAGAGACATATGGGGACTTACTATTTGGTAAAGGTGGCACTGCATATCAGTAGATGAGAGTTGTTATTTTTAAATTTATGTTAACTATTTAGGAAAAAAAGACAATTTCCTGTCTTAAGTCTTATACAAACATAAATTCCATGAGGAGAAAACATTTGAACATACCAACATTAGAGGTGATATTATACATATAAGTCTATATGCATTATATATACATACATCCTTACATAGGCATATGCACATATATGGACATTTATGCATGAGTGTGTGTGTGTGTCTGTGTACGTGTGGGAAGACCTCTTAAAATATGATTTAAAAAACAGAAGCCATGAGATCAATAAATTTGGTCCTAAACTGAAAAAGAAACCACAAGATAACTACATTAAAAAATGAGAACCAAAGTGACTAGTTCAGAAGAAAAAATCTGATAAACATTAACATTAAAATGATACTTTTCATTATAAAAATGCTCTATAAAATCAATATACTATGCAAATATACAATGCAAATAACTAACAATTTGATCAAGAAAAATAATAAAGAACAGGGGAAGATAGTAGAGAGGTAAGGAGGAGAAATTCACTACTTGTTAAGTAGTAAATGATATAGTGTATGGTGATATGACTATTAATTAATACAGGGTAGTATGAGTAACAGAAAAAGCTTGTTGAGTGGAATTGACAGAGGATACCAAAGGGAAATCACTGACAGTTAATGACACAAAGATATTGATTGCAACCATGTGTCAAAAATGTTGGCATAGTTCAGAAGTCCCTAATATGTACAATATGTAAAAATACATACAATAAGACATTATGTAGCTTTAAGAAGTTGTAGTTACTGATATATTTGGACTTATTTATACAGTTTTTGTTTCCACGCTTGTCCCCTGCTTCTTTTTTCCCCTTCTTCATTTTTCTCTTGGGTTATTCTAGATTTATTATTATTATTACTTCTCCCCTCCTCCATGAGTTTGGAAGTTATCCATTCTATTTCTGTCCTTTTGAAGGTTTCCTTAAAATCTCAGTTGGTCTAGAATTATCTCTACATTTTCCCCAACATACAAGTGTTTTAGTACACATGACAGTGATCATTACAGCTTCCTCATCTTTCTTTTTGACTGTCAGTGTTCTAAAGATAGTTATGGTATAAATTAAACTGTTCTTATGGCCAGACTTTGGGGCATTAATTCTCTTGTAGCATATTTTCATTTGACCTCATGTTTTCTTCTGTGGTTGTGAATTTAGGTTGTGAACTAACCTCCTGCAGGAGTGATTGTGTGCCTTGGATTCTGACTGTGTTCTCATAAGGCAGTTTTCCTTTTGATTCTACTAGGGCGTCCGGGTTTCACTTGTCTCAGGCAAGCCTCAGGTGGATAGCAAGATTCCTTTGCTGCTGTCCTGAGCTGATGTATGGATTTTTTCTAATTCCTCTTAAATAAAACCAAGGAAATCTTCTGAGGCCCCATCTCTATGCAGAGTTTCCTGCATAAGTTTCTTTTCTAAGATTGGTCTGTCAGCCTTAATAAAACTCTAACCCCAAACCATAAAATGTATCTCTTTTCAATATTACTCCAGTATATATCAGAATCACACACATATATACACACACGCGCACATACACTCAGTACGCGTGCGCGTGTGCACGCGCACACGCACACACACACACACACACACACATAGGCATATTGACATGGACTTTGGATATTAGTCCTTTGTCTATGATATTTCACAGCTTCAATGTGATGATATTTTGTCAAAAGTTTTTTTTTTTTTTTTAACAGTTATATATCAGTTGCTCTAGCATTTTTTCTCGACTTTGTGGTTCAAATTTTCTTATTGGTTGCATATGTTGTCTCTCCCGGATGATAGTACATTTTCTTCTATGGCTAATAATTTTTTTAACTGTGAGTTTAACTTTGATGGAGTTTACTTATTGTAGAACTCCCCTTAACTCTGAGATGTTAAAGCAGTCCTCTTTACTTTTTTTTTAAGTTTTGCATTTACTTCTTGGGCCCTAAGATCCAAACCAGTTGTGTTATTTTCTCTATCTGTTATAGGCTCCCATACCATGAATGTAATATAAATTCACATTGCACTCCTGCATGTGTTTTTGACTTGGGTTTTTAATTTCTCTTTGTGCTTCTTTCTGCTCTCTGCAATCCCCCAAAATACCCAGTTCTTTAAACAGGAAGCAGAATTTCCCGGCTCCAGTGTTACGGAAAGTGTGTTCCCTGAGGCCTGCCAGCTTGATTCAGGGCTCTCTGTGATTTATCCTATCCCACTTCACACAACCATGAGACCTCTTCTATCCCAGCCTAGGCCATAAAACTCTGCTCTTCTGAGGACTTTATCCAGATCCCGTTCCTCTGCAGCTATAGCTTTAGGTTTGCACACACTCTTTATTTGTGTATTAACGAGATTTTTCTTTTCTTTTTAGAAATTGACTATGTATTTAAAATTAATTTCTTATTATATTTTGTCCAACATTTCTTTGAGTTTGGAGGGGATGCTGAACTATGTGTTCCTACCTTCCACAGTGCCTGGAAATAAACCAAGAGATAAAGCTCCTGTGAGATCTGGAAATGGTAGCATCACAAGTTTTCCTTAAGACAGAAGTTTGGGTATGTTTTCCTGAAATCTAATCTGTAATCATAAAACCCAGAAAAAAAAGAAGAAAAAAAGAACCAAGAAATAAATATCATACAAACTGAGGCAGCCAATGAATGTTTGTCTAGATTATAGAGCAAGGGACAATAGAAAACCCGTACTCTGCATGGTTTGTGAATATAGACTAGGAACACGTGTTTTGCATCTGCTATGTGCCAGGCCTTGTTTTAACCTCACTAGGCACAGAATATTTAAATAAGTTGTTCAATATCATATACCTGATAAGTATGTGTGCTGAGATTCAATACCAGGCATATTTAAGTTGCATCTTTTCCACTGTAATGTTAATTCTCAACCCTGAGAGCCTCAGGCATATTCTGGAACTCCAAAAACATGTAAGTTATAAAATACCAACTACAATAACAACTCACAATCGAAAGCTGTTTCCATTGAATATCTTTTTATTAATTTAATTTAATTTATTGAGACAGAGTCTCACTACGTTGCCCAGGCTGGTCTTGAACTCTAGGGCTCAAGCAATCCTCCCACCTTTGCCTCCCAAAGTGCTGAGATTACAGGCGTGAACCACCACACCCTACTGGATATGTCTTTCTGTAAGTCACTGTTTTGTGACTGGGGTCTGAGAAGTCCTGATGGGAGAAGAAAGTGTCCTAAAACACCATCAGGGATCAGAAAGAATTATGTTTCCCCTTAAAATAAGCCTGGACTTGATTCAAGTTTTAGAAACACCCCACTGTCTCTCTTACTTGCTCCCTTTCAGGAAAGGTCGGTTGAACAAGATTTTATGGGCTTTTTGTTTTGCTTTTCTTTATAACTTTTTTTTTATTGCAATTTCGTGGCTACCGTGGGTTGAAAATGGATTTTCTCACATTGTCTTTGGGGTGGGGAGGGAGATCAGTGTCCCTGGCTATGACTGGCTGGCCTGTTTACAGGAAGTCTCAGGAAGGTCCTGAGCTGGGGAAAACAGTCCAACATCAATGTGGGAACCAGGGAGGACCAGACAGGCAGAGTCTTTCCTGCCTGGGCCACTTCCTCAGGGCCAGATATTCTTGCTTTGCAAAAAGTTCAAGCCTTGCACGGCCCTCTCTTGCTCCCTAAGATCCAGCATATAAATTTTTCAAGACCCATAAACAGGGCCAAGTTTGTCAATACTTAAGTATTTAATCTTATCTTGCATCTAAACTAAATTTTTCCCTTTGCAGTCTTTCTGTGTCTGGTTTCCTTTTCATGTTGTTGCCATAATTGCAATAGCTTGTCCTTCCCTCCTCACCCTGACCTGCTTCTTTTTCTTTCTTTTTCTTTTTTTTTTTTTTTTTTTTTTTGTTACTGTAAAGATACTGGTAAGATTGGGAGAGGTGTTTAAGAAGAAATAAATAAGATAACTGAGGGTGTGGACTTATTTATGTAAGAAAATGGAGATTCAGGGAGTCCTGTCATTTAATACTCCCCCATAGTTCTCTACTCTTGGGAGAAATTTAAGAAATTTAATAAAAAACACACAATTGTATTGTATTTTTTAGACAGAGATTAAATATCTATGATTTTCAGCCATGATTCTAACTTGTGTTTGTAATCCTTTTGTTTTTTTTCTCCATTAACTGTTTTTTTAAAACACAAGTTTACTAATATATGCAAGAAATGGGCCCCTTTGTGATTCATTTACGCATACCAGTAAGTTTATGCTAATGAGAATTTCTGTGGACACACACAGATTTGAAGATCACTTGGTCCACAATTTTAGTCTATAGGCCAACTGTGAACTCTGAAGCCTCTCTAACTCTTTTTAAGAATAGAGAATCCATGTCATAGACTCATTCAAAAGATAACCAAACTGACTCTGCCACATAAAACTTATACCTTATTAAATGTCCAAATATTATTCTCCTTAATTACTGCAATGATTATGTCGTGTACACTTTCATCTGTCACACAGAGCCTCATGTAAGTAGAGGAAACACACTTTGAGAGGTATTTGCCCTAGATTACTATCCAAGTAAGGAGCAATACTGAAACACAAATTCAGGTCTTCTACCTCCAAATTAAAGCTCAACTTTTGATGGCAAAGACAACAAAGAATGCTGAATTTACTCCTTTCTAGAAGTCCATGCTGCTGAATCCAGTTGGGTGGTATGTACCCTGCACAAAATTTCCCAACTAGGGAGATGAGTCAGGCTGAAAGGCACTTACTGCATCCTCCCCTTTCTAAGCTTTGTGCCAGAGGATTGTTTCTACAGGAGACAAAGATGACTATTTCTTCTCAAAATGCACCCAGCCACAATCCCAGAGGCTGCTTTTTCCCAGAGGGGGTGCGTTTTTTCTCATCAAAAGGACTGAACAGATGAGCAAAATCCCTGCTCTCTATGGAAAAGTCCCGCATGAGTAAGAACTTTGAGGGTGAGTGTGGCAATTTCAGTCTACGAAATAATCATTCTACAAACTGGACTCAATAGCACAAATTCAGTGGATTTTACACTTTTGTTTTAAGTACAGGTATTTCCTAAACCTCTTGAGGGTGGGGCTGCTTCCAGACAAAGGATCCCAGAAAGTGACATTCCTATCACCCCATTTTGCCCTTCTCTTTTCTTTCCCAGATGTTGCCACCGAGTTTTGGTGGTAATTTGCAATGCAGCCGTAGTGAACTAAATATAGTGAATAAAGAGGGAATATTTGGAGAAAGAGTTTTTCTGACATCCTATCATTTAGAAAGGTGCTACCTAGGGAATAAAATTCTCAGTTCAAATTAGCAACTTTCAGGTAGTTCTTCTGAGGCATATTTGAGATTGGAACTTAAATTGAGGCATATTCTCAGTAATGATCTCCTGAACATAATCAAGATTTCTTGAAATATGAAGACTCTTACTTCAGAACTGAATGTCACGGTTCAGATTATTGCTCATGGAAGGAAGACAACTTTGTAGAAAAAAAACCAAGTACTTGGGCTGGGCATGGTTTCTCACGCCTGTAATCCTAGCACTTTTGGGAGGCTGAGGACAAGGACTACTTGACCCCAGGAGTTTGAAACCAACCTAGGCAACACAGTGAGATCTGGTCTTTTTTGTTTTGTTTTGCATTTTTTTTTTTTTTTTTTTTAAAGAACTAATCATGTGTTGGTGGGAAAATCAAATAACCTTTAGACTTCTGTTTTTCTATCTACAAACTGGTGGCAATCAGACGAAAATATCGCTATTCTCTAATCTTCCCACCTTAAATTATATGGATGAATCTTAGCTGCTTTTAGAGTTACGAAAGAAAGAAAGAAAGAAAGAAAGAAAGAAAGAAAGAAAGAAAGAAAGAAAGAAAGAAAAGAAAGAAAGAGAAAGAAAGGAAGGAAGGAAGGAAGGAAGGAAGGAAGGAAGGAAGGAAGGAAGGAAGGAAGGAAGGAAGGAAAAAGGAAAGAAAGAGAAAAGGAAAGAAGAAAGAAAGCAAGAAAGAGAAGGAAAGAAGAAAGGAAGGGCGGGGGAGGAAGGGAGGAAGGAAGGAGAGAAAGAAAGAGAGAAAGAAAGAGAGGAAGAAAATGAGAAAAATGACCCTACACCAAAATCTGATTTTCTGTTCAGCAGTACTCTACGAACCATTTATTCCATTTGGGAATGCTGAGGATCCCTGACATTACCAATACACATATCAAAATTTGTAAACTGAATAAATGAGGTGTTAGATGCTCAAAACTAGATTATTCGAGAAGGGATTTACTTTGAATAAGATTAGAAGAAAAAAAGCACACACACGAGAAAGTCTCTGCAACTTTGGAGAGGGTCAAGAATGCTTAGACAGAGCATAATAGGCATGAATCATAAAACAATAAACAATTTATAAATTAGACTATAAAAATAATAAAGTTTGGTCTTCTCAAGATGGAAATAAGAAATGAAATGTTTAGCTACAATTAGGAAATAATATTTACAATACATATCTCTGACAAAGGAATGACATCCAGAATATATGGAGAACTCTCATAACTCACTTATAAGAAGGCTTACGCCCCGTGAAAAATGCATAAAAGATTCGAACAGACTTCTCAAAAGAAGATATATTAATGGCCAAAAACCACATGAAAAGATGTTCAACATCAAGTACTCATGGGGAAATGCAAATTAAAACCACATAAAATGTCACTTCTACCCATTAGAAGGTCTAAAACTAAAAAGACTAAAAATGGTAATGCCAAGTGCAAATAAAGAATTGGAGCAACTGAAACTCACAAAACACTGGTGAGAATGTGAAACTGTACAGCCACTTTGGAAATCTCTGTGGCAGATTTTAAAAAAGTAAAACATGTACTTACCCTACGATCCAGAATCCCACCTCTAGGTATTTAACCAAGAAAAATAAAAACATGTCCACACAATCCCTTATTTTACTATTGTCAAAAGCTAGAAATAACTTCAACACACAACAACAGCTGAATAAACAAAATATGATGTATCTATAGAATAGAATTCCACTCAGCCATAAAACAGAGCAAACTATAAATATATGCAAAAACATGGCTGAATCTAAAATCTTTAAGCTGAGTAAAAGAAGTCAGAAAAAAAATGTGCATACTGTATGACTCCACTAATATAAAATACTAAAAATACAAACTATTCTGTGAAACAAAAAGCAAATCAGTGGTGGCCCACAGTGCTAGGGACGGCAAAAGGGATAGATAACAAAGGGCATGATAAAACTTTTTGGGATAATGGATATAAATATTTTGTATTTTGATTGTGGTGTATGCATCTGTGAAAGCTTATTGAATTACACACTTTAAATGGATGTCATTTATTGTATGTCAAATGTACTTCAATAAAGCTGATTTTTAAAACTGACCTAGAACAAGAAGGAAAAAATATCACAATTTCTTCCTATGAAAGCAGATAATTCAGCAACTGAGAGTGATTTCAAATGAAAGAGTTTAACAAGCAGTGAAATTGAAATAGGTTTGGTTTTGAGCTTTGGAAAATCTTACTCAACATTTTGATTTAAGCCAGAGGTTTTTCTTGAGCTCTCAAATGTCTTTATGTGTAACTATATTCCATAGTCCCCATTCCAACACCTAAACAAAACAAACTGAGGTTGCTTATTCTTTGTTCGCTGGTTTACTTTCTACGTAAGTGCCTCCTCTTGAAGAACTTCCAGCCTATTCTAGATCAGTGGATGACTGTAGTCTTAGACTTAACTGTTCCCAGTATTAACAGGGAGAGGCATAATAAAGCCACCAGGAAAGACAGGTAATTTTCCAAGTATTATAATCTGGGTGTTTGAGAGAAGGAAGATGAACAGCCAACATGTGATAAAAAGGGACTAAGAGAATCAAGATATAAATATCATCTCAGAGAGGAAGTCTGTTGAAACTTCTTGGAGGATTGGATTGATAATTGTTGGCCAAGCAGGATATTGGGCTCCGGGGACCTGGAAATGCTCCAGATTTAGTCCATGCACTAAAAGAAAAGCCTTGCTTGCTTCCTTATTATTCTTATAAGAAAGCACTGGTTTGCCTTTGAAGAATTAAGCTCATATGAAGTGCCACATTGAACAGCCTCTAAACCTTAGTGTGTGTGTGTGTGCTGGGGTCAGGGAGAAGCATTGTGGATATTTTAATACCAGTTTCTACTTCATCACTTCACTAGCCTTCTCCTATTTAACAGGTCTGACTTCTTGGAAAGTCTGCCTGATTTAAAACCTAGTTCTATGTGAATGGTATTTAGAAAGGATAGCCAATTTCAAAATAACAGCTTTACTTCAAATAGAGCAATAGGGATTGGTAATATTTTATCACTGCTTCTAGTTCACACTCAGTTCATAAAATTACTTGCTGTGAGAGCCAACCTCTTAAGTCATCCGGACTCAATAGTGCTACTCACTGGGAAATCTTGAAAGAGTAAGGTTGAATTAATTAGGCAATGGAAAACCTTGCTGGGAATAATGGGGTTCCTGTGTGCATTTGGTTGGCTTTGATAGGCAGCCTTTACAAGAGAACAGGAGATCCAATGTAAGTTAAATGGGCCTGGGAGTCTGGCTGTATAAAGCAAGAATGATCATTGCTTTTCTAACCTGGGACTTTGTAACTTTTAATCAGTTAGTGGTTTCATGAGTTCTGAGTACGTTTCTAGCACTGAGTTAAATGTTGATGCAGGTTACGAAAGAATTTTAAGATATGGTTCTTGGTATTAATAATCTTATGTGATTAGAATAAAATACAACAAATATAAGCATTTAAAACCATAAATATAAATGTAAGGTCCTTCATTGCTGCCAAATTAGTGTTAAGAGTTTGTAAAGGATTCTGATTGCTGAGTAAAAGTTGCTATCATTTAGATCTTCTTCCTAAGCTAGGAATACGATTGACCTCACTCTGCTAAACCTTTGGGGGCTATTAGGAGGCACTTATTTTACTCTGTCCTCTTCAGACAAGACAGTTCTCCCAGACTGATAGCATATTTATTGCTGGGTCATAAGGACCTATGGCTAGTTGTTAAAAGTGCTGCCAAGTAGATTGTTCCTCAAAGTAAGAAAAGTAAAATATGGACTAGTTTGCATACACAGACATAGTGTGAAGTTGTCTCTGAAGAAAGACAATACTTAATCAGTAGTGGGTGGATTTGTTAGAAGAGTTCATGTTATCTGTAAACAATTTTGACACGGGATACTTGGAATTTGAAATTTTCAGGACTTTTATGCTATTTTTTTTTAAAAAAACTCTTGCCATTATGTTATCCTCTCGTTGTATCTTGGAAAATCTAGATTTTGAAAATGTGAGAAGCATTTTATTCTTTGGAAACCCAGTATCACATGTAGTCCTTTTAGGTGAAGACTCTCCAGGAGCAAAGCATAGTATGTGTTGCTCCTGCTTTTCCTTGCTTTTTTTCTCACTTCCAGAGCCCAAGTTGCCAAGCTTATTAAATGAAAAAAACTCCTCAACTGGCCTTTTTAGGGCCTTCAAACACCACCCACAGTGTTTCTTCACATCCCTTTCATCCTCATCCCCCTGCGTGTAATTGATACAGGAGACGGAAAGAAATTATTTAGGCAGATAGTACAGGACGGGCAACAGACTCCTCAGTGGAATTTCCCTTCAAAAAAAAAAGCAGCCCAGGAAATTATTCTTTTTTAACAAAGAGTAGCCTGAAACATTGAGCTGCAAACACAGATAAACAAGCTGGAAGCTTGCTTGGGTGAATGCTGGCAGCTGTGCCAATAGAAAAAGACTACCTGGGGGCCAGGTATGTCCAGCCTGGAGGCTCTATCTTCCCTTTTCTTTGTTACCATGTGTACAGTGAAGAAACAGGCAACATAGTGCCAGCCAGGTGGAGAACCCATTTGCATCATAAACGATTTGGGGGTGGCCAGCTTTTCACGCTCTATGCAAATGGTACACTTAGCCCTAACTAGTTTTTCAGTGCCTTATGCAAATGGCACACCTGACTGACCAATCTTTCCTGCCCTATGTAAATCAGACACTGCCTCCTCAAGCTCATCTATAAAAATCCCCTGCATTTTGCCGCAGACCAGAAACCTGTTTAGGAGTCCTCTGTCTGCAGGAGAGAGCTCTTCTCTTTCTTTTGTCTATGAAACCTCTGCTCTTAACCTCACTCCTTGTGTGTCTGCATTCTTAATTTCCTCAGTGTGAGACAACAAACCTCAGGTATCATCCCAGACGAGCGACGCCATTTCGCAATGAAATTCCATGTCATATTTCCTTAAACAATATACTTTTATTACTGTATCCTCTTTTGAAAACTCTTTTCCTTTGAAGCCCAAGTCATTCGACTATATTCTCACTCTCCTTTTCCAATTTTCTCCCTCATTTGCAGTGTAGTTGTTACCACTCACGTGCTTCCATCACCACATGTGACTTCAGTTTCCATATGCATGACCCACCTATGATCCCCAGTTCTGCCCACTGTATAGATTAGTTTAGTCAAATAGTCCTACAGTCACACTGGGCCTGTAACTGCTCCACAGTGAAACTTTACTTATGTTTTCTTTGTTTATTTGCCCCTTAACTAATTTTCTTTGAGAATATTGAGATCTCTATCTAAAAAGTTCTCATTTCTTCTAAATCCTTTAGTCCTTCCCCTTTCTTCACTTCTTTCTTTTCCAGCTTAGAATCCAATAAGAATCCTTACTTAGAAAACTCTTTTCAAAACTTGAATTTTCTTGACCTTGCTGCTTTTGGTTACTCAAGTCTAATTGACAGTTATACTTTTTGTGAATTTAACTTTACAGTTTCAGTCTACTGTGCATGATGGAAAATACTGAATTGTAAGGCTTTGATTTAAATTCATTGAGACTATTCCAATAATGGATGCAAGAAATCAGTCAATACAATATTTCAAAATACTCTCTAGGTAGACTAAAGCACATTGAACCCAAGAGATCATCAGACAAAAGTAACATTGAATTTAAAATGCAGGTGCATGTTCTGTTCACTTATTTACTCAAAAATATTTATGCAGAGTGAGCTATGCCATAGATACTTGGCTTAGTATAGGGATTCAATGATGAATAAAGACACCATCCCTGCCTATATGAAGCTTGCAATCTGATAAGGATGGGCATTTGCAGAGTAAACTTCCAAATAAATATATTTCATATGAAGATAAAGTAACTATCACTAGGAGAATATAGTTCACAAGGATAATCTTATCAAAGATTTAATGTGAGGAAATTATGTTTAAGCTTAGATCTGAAGGTCAAGTGAGAAATCCGTGAATGGAAGGGTTTTTGAGGAAAATTGCCATTTGGCACATACTTCCAATATCTCACTGACAGAATCATACAATACTTCAACTTTTAGTTCAATAGAATTGTGAACATATTATTTATGTCTGAAGAGTATTATGAATAAAAATTACAGATGCATTGAGTATAAAATTAAAAGGTTGTGTGATCACCTGATGGGTTCTTCTTGCCCTCTGCACAGACAAAACCAACGTACTGAGAATGTGGTATTGCAGTAGAAAAAGAGTTTAATTAATGTAAGACTAGTCATGCAGAAGTGAAATTTATTACTCAAATTAGCCTTCCTAACTCAGAGGCTAGGGTTTTTATGAATAATTTGGTGGGTGAGGGCTGGGGAATGGGTGCTGCTGATCAGTTGGGGATGAAATCACAGGGGTGTGGAACATGATCTTCATGTGCTGAGTTCACCTCTGAGTGTGGGACTGGTTGAATCATGAGTCTAGGGTCTGGGTGGGGTAAGTCAGATGCCAGAATGCAAAAATCTCAAAAACATCTCAAAAGACCAATATTAGGTTCCAGTATAGTGATAGTATCTATAGGAGCAAGTGGGGAAGTCACAAATCTTGTGATCTCTGGCCATATGACTTCTGGGCAGTAGAGGATTATGGAAGAGTAACCTAAGGAACAATGGCCGGTTATTGTTTCATTACACCTACATCTTAATAGAATTCAGGCCCCTCCCATAATCCTAATCCTGTGGCCTTTCAATAGTTTTACAAAAGGGGTTTTTGGTCCCTGAGCCAAGGGGGTTAGATTTAGGCAGAGACTACTATCATGCTTACTTCATTGTTAAATTCCTCTCCTGATTATCTTGGCCTAGGCCCAGGAATGAGTGAGGACAGTCAGCCTGTGAGGCTGGAAGCCAGATGGAGTCAGCCATGCTAGACTTCTGTGTATTAGAACCTAAGATGATCCCATAGTTTCTATGATGTGGGCTGATGAGGCTTTTATTTGGGGCAAATGCCTGGAAGCTGGGCTGAGAGCCAGCTGTCAGGATCCCATTAGCTCAGCTCAAGTGTCACCACAGATAGATAGCATTCCAGAGTAAATCCTTAAAATAATGGCTAGGATGTAGAACAAGTGTTTAGGATGGGCCTGTGAAAGGAGAGTTATAGGTGTGGTTCCCAAAGTAAGTCTAAGACACTACCCCCTGTTTCCTGGCTAGTTCAGTCTGCTTCTCTCAGGGATGGTTTTCTCACCATTGTCACCATGATTGGTGGCTGCATTCCTTCTCCAGCTTTCCTCTCCCCGTAGCTGTTAGCATCACGGTGGGATGGGGGCTAAACACTATTTTTCATTGCTTACCTCCATCTTTGTTTCCTCCTTACTTACAACCTAAAAGGGGGTAGTGTCTGAATCAATTAAGTAGAAAAATCTAAGGTGGCAGCATACAAACTCCCTTCTCTGAAAGTTAATTTATTTCATGACTGGTTATGGGGAGGAGAGTTTGAGTCAGAGGAAATAATCTATGCAACAGCCCTGAGGCAGAATGTATCATAGAATATTCCTGAAATTGAAAGAATCAGAGAACAAAAATGAAAGTTCCAGAATAGACTTCACAGATAAGCAGGGAATATATGATGCAAGACTGATTAAGAATGGTGAAATCTGGGCTGTATTCCTGAGAGCCATGGGCAGCCACAGGCAAAGGTGTGAGGATATAAGCAAATATCAGAATCAAACTAAGCATGAATGCTGTTTGGGGATCTCCATTTAGTGTGGCTTTTGTCCTGCCCTTATGCTGCCCTTCTATGTAAAACATAGAAGACATATCAGAAACAAAAAACTAGGCCTGCACTGGCTTCTCTTGTGCAGGAGGCGGGAAGTTTCACGCAGTACAACCTGTGATGGGTAGAATTCTTTTTCTTTTTCTATTTTTTGAGGTGGGCTCTCAATCTGTCACCCAGGCTGGAGTAGAGTGGCGCAGTCTCAGCTCACTGCAACCTGCACCTCCACAGCACAAGTCATCCTCCTGCCTCAGCCCCTGAAGTAACTGTGACTGCATGTGCCCACGCCTGGCTAACTTTCTTCATTATTATTTTTATTTTTTAACATTTTTAGTAAAGATGAGCTCTCACTGTGTTACCTAGGCTAGTCTTGAACTTCAGAGTTCAAGTAATCCTCCCGCCTCAGCCCCCTCAAAGTGCTGGCATTACAGATGTGAGCTACCTTGCCCAGTCCTGAAATACTAAGAAGGCTCCCTGATTTCCAATCCCTAGTTACTGAATCAAACACTAATCTAGGTACTGCTGTGGATGGATTTTTCAGATGTCATTAAAATCCCAAAGACCTAAAGATACAGAGATAATCAAGGTGGGCCTGACTGAATCACCTGAGCTCTTTAAAAGTGGAGAGTTTTCTCCTACTGGTCAAAGAAAGGGAAGAGAGAGAAATCCAAAGCACTGATGGGAATGTGACATAAGAAGTTTTTCTGTTGCTGAGATGGCGGGGCCACCTGGCAAGGACCTGAGAGTGGCCTCTAAAAGCTGGAAGTGGTGCCTGGTTGGCAGCCAGCAAGATCACAAGAGGCCTCAGCCCTACAACCCCAGTGAAATGAATTCTGCTAGTAACCAGTGATCTTGGCAGCGATCCCATTCCCAGAACCTCCAGATAGGAACACAGTCTCACCAACACCCTAGGGCAGCCTGCGAGTCCCTCAGTAGAGAACTCAGCCTAGCCACACAGAACTGTGATCTGATAAAAGGGTGTTGTTTAAATCAGTAAGTTTTTCATACTTTGTTTACATAGCAATATCACACACACACATCCTCAGATGAAATCTCTTACTAGATGTATGATCTTAGGCAACTTACTCTTCTCCTCTGAGTCACGTTCCTGTTCTGTAAAATGTAAATAATGATACCTATTCTCATAGGGCTGTTGTGAAGACTGGATGAGATCATCTGTTCTTGGTACAGTAGCTGATGTGGTAAGCACTCAATTTCATTATAAGCAGCAAATTTGTCCATGGTTCAGAAATGTAATATAAGCAAATAAAATCCATTTCATTTGGAACAAATATATTTATGACTATTATATGAAGATACTCAGTAGATATATGACATACCTGTACTATAACTAAGTAGAAAATCTTTGCTTTCATCAGTTGCTATTAGGGCACTTATTCAGTGATTACTTTGAAGCAAAGGATGTCACTGAATACCTAAGACTCAAATTTTAATTTCATGATCACGGTTTACTTTCCTTCACATACAATTACAATGGCCAAGTGTCCTTGTAGTATTTTGCATATCACACTTCAGTTTTTGTTTTATTTGTTACTGTTGTTTTTCAGGGAAAGGAGCACCAAATATGCAGAGGGGAAAAGAGACACAATGGCAGGGGAGAGCTTTCGGATGCCATCGCAAGGGCCGGAACTCTTAGAGAGTCATGTAGAAGGACCAATTTGCTATCAATATAGTAAGATTATGGGTGCATCTGTATTCTGTTAAGGCCTTCAGCTATATATAAGTTTGTCTAAATTGATACACGATCTTGGATCTTAACACACACCCTGTATGTATCCTGATATGACTACACAATGAATTAGTTTTTCATGTCCTCCAAATATTCTATCCTGGAAAGCAGAAATACTACTCTTTGAGAGTACTTTGATATTCCCACAAAGCCAAGCGTAGTGCTTTGCTCATTAAACATATATTGAATGAAATGGGCCACCACCAGCAAGCAGAAATCTGCATCAGTCTGTTTCCAGAATTCTTCTTCTAAATGACTCTCTAACTCAAGAGATTTTACACTTTGATGCCATGGCCTTAGCACTTTGGTGAAAACTAAGTTCCTAAATTGCCAAAGTAAAATACCCAAGACTACAAAAGAAAACCAATGACATTGAAATACAGTTATCAAAATACTAATAATAAAAAAACCTCATTTGTAATGTGGTAATATATGTGCTTTCATTAACATTAAATAACAAAAGTCAGTGATGGGTCAAATAATTTCTAACTATATTGCAATAGATCTACAACACTGTAATGATATAATAATAATAATTCCAATAATAACAAACTATCGCTTATAATATTGTTGTTTGTTGCCTACATTCAAGTTCATGACATTTCTAAATCCTCTCCACGGACTTGTCCGATCTCCAAGTGAGAAACACTTCAGACCCAGGTTAAGAGCCACTGCCCTTAAATTTGACACTTCAGACCTGTATCAGATCATAATGACCACAATCCAGAAACAGAGGAAGAGAAGCACAGCCTTGGAAAATCAGCTCATGAAGAGTCACAAGGTACCCGTGTCTACTGGACTGATGTTGATAAATTTATCTACACTTGTTTCCCACACAGGAAACACACGGTAAGTGAGTAGTGGGAGGGAATAGATGTTGCTCATATGCTCTGTAAGGAGTTCAGAAATCAGACCTGGAAGATTCAGTAAAGTTGGTAGCCCAGAAAAAAAAATCTACTCTGAAAATACTCATTTGAAATTAATATGCTCTGTGCTTCAGATAATGAGCCTGCTACTTGGAACTTAATAACAGCTTGACAAATGTTTGTAAAATGTCAGGAAGCTAACAATGAAACATCAATAGGATAACTTAAGAGGAAAATTAATGAACAAGTAGCCTTATGGAAAAGAGAATGAAACCTGACTTTGTTTGATTCGACCCAGTCACCCCATTTTATAATAGCTTGAAAATGATATACATAGAAAGTATAGATAAACAGTAGACTACAAAATTTTCTACCATTATAATCACAGGGATTTTTTAAGCAGTTCTCTGGTGACAGTTATATTTTCGAGACACAAGAAACAAGTTTAAAAATATGTGCTTGCATGTAGAATTTTTCATATGAGGATTATTTCAAAGTTGTGTTAAAAACTGGTTGTGATATTTCAAATAACTGGAGACTCTCCAGGGAACCTTTTAGTTAGTCTTTCAACCCATGAAAAGTTTTTTGAAGTAAACACATGTTATGAAATTATTCAGCTGATTGGCAAACAGGTAAAGTACTTTTACATTTACTTCTATCTCAAGGGGAATAAAAGAAATATTTCAAAGTCTAGATATTTTCATTGAAATTTGAAGGCTGTATACAATAACTTAATTCCAAAATCTTCTGCTTCTCATATTTTATACTGAAATCTTCTGCTTCTGATATTTTATGCTGAAGTCATTTGTAATTGCTTCAAAGACAGATAACATAAACATGTTTAATTGCTACATTACAGATGCCACTTTAATGGGAATAAAATGGGTTGACTTACTAACAGCCATTTCCCTTTTAGTAACAGGACACCAGGCACCACTCCTGAGTTTTCAAGTCCAAGCTCCCGCTTGAGCAATTTTTGCCTTTGGTCAAAGAAAACAAAAAGTTGCCAGTTCCTTACCATATCATAACCGCATCTATTCATTTATTAAATAACGTTTTTAACCAACTCCAAATGAAAAATATCCATGATTACAGCTATTTCTCTCGCATATTTCTCCCTAGTAATCAATATTATGAGACACACTTTCCCTTTGCTGGCATAGACCTTAATCAAGCACACCACCAAGTGGGTGTAAATAAACGATAAAACAGTAGACTAGTATTTCATTTGTAAAACATGTTCTATATTAGTCATAGGTAAAAGTCAAATGATAGATTTCACAGTAGGTAAGAAAAAATGTACAAATGTACAAATATGTGGGGTAAGTTGTCATTGTTTCATAAAATAATCATTTTCTAATGTGATAAATGCTCTGTGTCTTCCCTAAGCTCCTCTGTGAAGGAAGGCATTGTCTACCTTGCAGCCTGATGTGAATTCACAACTTACAAAAATCAAATGATTTCTTTTATTGATTAACTGTCACAAAATTTAATGCATTTTCCTTCAGAAAACTTAGTTGGAAAGCAATGTGACCTACACCCAACACACGAATGTTCTTGTTAGTCTCTGAGCAGAGTTTGTGTCATTTGTTGTGTATCATTCTGGATGCTTTCAGAGAAGTATGACACATGGCCCCTCAATTCTTGTCTCTACGTGGTACATTTTCTCAAGTTCTGTAGTACAATCTGGAATATTAAAACAGACTGGCAATTCTCAATGGTTTGTGTTTATTGTTTTTGAGTCGGAGTCTCGCTCTGTTACCCAGGCTGGAGTACAGTGGGGCAATCTCAGCTCAATGCAACCTCCACCTCCCAGGTCCAGGCAAGCCTCCTGCCTCAGCCTCCCGAGTACCTGGGTCTACAGGCATGTGCCACCATGCCCGGCTAATTTTTGTATTTTTAGTAAAGATGGGGTTTCACCGTGTTGGCCAGGCTGATCACGAACTCCTGACCTCAAATGATCCATCCGCCTCAGCCTCCCAATGTGCTGGGATTACAGGTATGAAACACCATGCCCAGTCTCTTTTTGAAAATATATGAAGTATTACAAAGAAATAGACACATACAAACCTTACATACACATGGAAATCTATGTACACTGTGTTTTCAATGACTGCTTATTATAAAAGTTTGTTAAAAATGTTTTCTTTTCTAGAAAACAAAAATGAAAAACAATGGAATTTTAGTTTGTAGGCTGTTTACAAGTGCTATAAATCTTAATTGTTAGTGGCAGAAATGCCTGTCTATTTTGCTTATAGCATTTATTTTTCTTTGAAAACATGGTGCATGCAAAAGTGTCTGGACTGGGTTATGCAGAATGGAAAACAAACGAAACAAGAAAAGTAACATGTGGTGGTAAATGTTGCCAAGTGTAAATTAATTTTTCTAAACACATAATTTGGTGGGTTTCTTCTTTTTCAACAAGCAAGCTTACAAGGATTAAGCTTAATTCCTGTGGAAACTCGGCACATTCGGCAGTTGGTTCATTGTACTTTGCCTTCCAATATTTGAGTGGATATGAACTCTTGGACTCAGATTTCTATTATATGAATGTCCACTCAAAGGTAATGGAAGCTAATGGTTGCTGCTGCTGCAACCTGGGTGCAGACAAGAAAGTGTTGGGTATTCATTATTTTTTTAAAAAGCTTTCATTTGGAATTCCTGTTAACAATTTGTTCTCATTTTCTTTTGTACATAACTAGATCTCTTAGTTTATTTCATAAAGACATCCAACACGTCTAGTTTTTGTTTCGTGGATCATGTTTTGAATTAATAGCTCTCTGTGCATTAGGGATACAATGGAATAATTCAGGCTGACATTTTTCTTGGAGGACAATGGCACTCTCTACCAATTTATTTAATAGGCAAGCATGATTCCAGGTCTAATATAAATACAAATCATCAAAGAGCAAGATGACCTACTGAATAACTTTACTCATGAAACTTCTTTGATATGAATTCTTAAGGACTTGAAAGTTTGCAGCTTCAACTGCTGTACAACAAGAAGGAAAATGTAACTTTTCTATTAATAGTTCTTCAAAATCTAGGTTCAGGCATTTTATCAGAACTTTGTAAATGCCTATTAACTATGTTATCTATGCCACTTTTGTTTTATTTGCAAATAAAGTATGCAAAACCTAGACTCTCCCACAGGAAATAAACTACAGTCCCCCCAACAGTGTCTCTGGGGAAATTAGGTCCAGGAAGCTTCTCAGATACCAAAATCTGTGGATGCTCAAATCCCTTATATAAAATGGCAGTAAGCCAGGCAAAATGGCTTACTGTAGTCCCATTATTCTGGAGGCTGGGGCAGGAGGATCACTTGAGCCTAGGAGTTAGGGGTCAGCCTGGGTAAGATAGCGAAACTGCATCTAAAAAAAAAAAAAAGTGAAAAGTGGTATAATATTTGCATATCACCAAAAATGCCCTCCCGTGTACTTTAAATCATCTCTAAGTTACTTATAGTACCTGATTCAATATAAATGCCATGTAAATAGTTGTCATTGTATTGCTTTTTTATTTGTATATTTTTAAATTGTTGTATTGCTATTTTTTTTCAAATATTTTTCATCTGTGGTTGGTTGAATCTATGAATCTATGAATCTTTCACCTGCAGACATGGAGGGCCAACTGGACTCTCTTTATTGTCTGACAAAAAGTCACAGAGCCCCCATTCTATTGATTTGGTGAAAGCAATCAATTGGACAGCTGGATAGAAGATTCTGTATTCATAAGTTTGATCACTCATAGACTTTTATGATTCCTTCATTCTGTTCTGTGGTTTCAGATGGACCCATAACTCAGGCAACTTGTGCAACAGATATGTCAGAAGAGCAGGCTAAACATGTTAGATCTTTCAGTTGGATTGTATCACCATGACCAGAATGAATAAATGGAGTAGCCGGTGAATGATAGTTCAGTAAATAACTTTTGCATCACTTATATAGGCTGGTATGAAGCACTTTATACTAAACTCATGGATATAATAAACTTCAATATATAAAAAGACAAAGCTCAATTAATCTTTCCTTCTTCTCATTAACAGAAAAAAATTATGTTGAGTAAACTATTGCCATTTACAAAATTTAATTGTAAACTTTCTCCAATTAAGACAAAACATGAAACACATAATACTGCATGAATTTCATTACATAACAAAGGTAAGAATGAATTTAATTAATGTTTCTTGAAATGGTATCATGAACTCATTCAAAGTTTGAAGAAATTTTAGGCACAAATTTAATATACATAAAAATATGTCCATAAATGAAACAACGTTTCTCATTTTGGTGTTTTTTTTTTTTTTTCCATGATTAAAAAACTTCACTCTATAAAGTCATCCCAAAAGACGTTGTGCAGAGGAGCACAGATCTTTCTTAGGAGTATCTACTTTGGGATATAATCTTAGAATAATCTTGCAATCTACTGCCAAAACCCTTTTACAAGAGCTGTATTAAATTCAGAGGTGACAAATAATTTAATTGACTGGTCATAATGCTATAAGAAATATATATATATATATATATATATATTGAGATGGAGTCACTCTGTCACCCAGGCTGGAGTACAGTGGCACGACCTGGGCTCATTGCAACCTCTGCCTCCCAAATTCAAGTGATTCTCCTGCCTCAGCCTCCGGAGTAGCTGGGATTACATGCTTCCGCCACCACGCCCAGCTAATTTTTATATTTTTAGTAGAGACGGGGTGTCACCATATTGGCCAGGCTGGTCTCAAACTCCTGACCTTGTGATCCGCTGGTCTTGGCCTCCCAAAGTGCTGGGACTACAGGCATGAGTGACCGCGCCCAGAAACTATAAGAGATTTTTATACCGTGTCACTTGAATACTTCACTTGTTTCCATACTGTCTTTCAGAAAGCATAGATTGCTATAACAAGTAAGTATTGATGCTTGTATAAGTACACGTATACATATATGTATATATGTATATTTATATAGAGATTTCATAATATAATCTGACAAACCTGACTTTTTGTGTAAGTGACATATTTTATATAGAATATAGGAATAACTATTGCTATTTAGAATATTGTGTATTCTGATGATTAAAAAAATTTCTTGATGAGGAGTTGCTAAAAAATAAAATATTGCGTATTTCAAAAATATAATGCATTGCTGATATAAGAAAAATAAATGATAATTTTAATAAAAATGAAAGCAGATACAATAATATTTATGCTTTATAAAGATAATTATATAATTCTTATAATATAATAACTGCACTTTAGTGTAACTATTGCTATATCAGTCATATATTTACTGATTCAATCCTCAAAAACATGCTATGCAGCAGTATTACTATGTTTTTAATTTTGTGTTTATTTTAAATTTTTTAATAGGTATAATAACTGAAGCTCAGAATAACTAGGTAATTTATTCTAGGTCACATACTAGTGGATCGAGAATTTGAACTCAGTTTTATTTGATACTAAAACCTAGGTACTTCCCGCTATGCATTTCTATCCCTCACTATTCTTTCAGTGCAGTAGATCGAAAATAATGCAACAACACTTTCACACATGACTGCTTAACCTGTATTGAAAGTTTGCCTGGCATTAATCATTTTTTCTTACCTGTTAATGAATTTGATTCAAATCTATAAGCTGCCTATCTGACTGACTAACTTCCTCAGCTCTTTCTGATTTTGTTATAAAAAGAAACTAATGGGGCATCATGTTCCCTGAAGAAGAGTTGCCATCACCAGGGAAATATAATTTTAATAAACTTTCTGAAGTGGAAAATTCCAAGATGCTTTAACTTTTACTAAAAGAATGTGTTTATTTGTTTGTTTGTTTGTTTGTTTATTTATTTTGCCTTAAAATGTGGCTCCAACTCAATGACTGAATAGGGAAGTAAGGGAGAACGTAGGCGACCTCATGAACAACAAATTATTTCCAGACACTCCCCAATAATGAGCAGGCAAAAAGCACGTATCCCCCAAGAGTTAGACCAGGATTCTTGTGATGACATTGATAAGACGTGTGGCACCGCTTCTCAGAAAGCCTTCTTTTATAACTGCTTTCAGGCTAGACAGAGTGCCAACATCCAACTTTGTCTTGACTAATTCTTACTCTTTGAGACGTACTTTCTGGCCGAATACAGTCATCCCTTGATATCTGTGGGGAATTGTTTCCAGGACCCCCATGGATATAAAAATTCATGGATGCTCAAGTCCCTGATACAAAATGGTGTAGTATTTGTATATAATCCATACACATCCTCCCATACATGTACGTTAATCATCTATAGACTATTTCCAATGCATAACACCATGTAAATGCTATGTACATAGTTGTTATGTTATATTGTTTAGAAAATGAAGACAAGAAAAGAAGTCTGTACATGTTCGGTACAGACACAATATCTTTCCACATATTTTGGATTGCCATTTAGTTGAATCCACAGAAGCAGAACCCATAAATACAGAGGATCAACTGTGATGTCCTGGCTATATGTCTTTAATATTTAGATATCTTAATTTTATGTGAGGTTCCTCAGTGTCTGAAATTTCACAGTATTTATTGAATTGTGATGAAATGCAACATATTAGTTTTGTTTATTTTATTTTATTATAGTGATTTTGTCTAACTAAAAATGATACTTGAGCTAATATGTTAGTAATAAATGGTGTGATGTTTAACAGAACCTTGTTAATAGTTATTAATATTTTCCCATTAAACTTTAGGAGATTATAATCAAATAGTTGATTATGATTAATTATGGAGTCATCTTTTTAGTCTTGACATTTCTAAATATTTTCTAATATCTCTTGAAATAATGTCCAAGTCTACCTTTAGCAGCCATGGAATCTAGGCAAGATTCCAATTGTCTTTATGGTCTTTCTTATTAAAAAAATTAAAAGTAGATTTTAACAACTATCTTGAAGAGGATTATCTACAGTCCTAAGAAGATTGAGAATATAGAAATCCCATTAAATGGTTCTGTTTCTACTTAGTCTAGATTATATATGAATGCAGTGTAATAGAGCATTCACTCTTTCCTTGTGGAATATAGACTTTGTTCTGTGTATTAGGGCTGAAGTGTTACAAACATAAACCAGCATTCTACTGGACTGCTTTTGCTCAATTGTGACATTATTCTAAGATTTGCCAAAGAAGAAAACTTTAGTAATCATAGTAAAATTCAGAACGTTTGTCTGGTTTCTAGCTATCTAGGTTAAATCCCAGGATGTCTGTGAGACTGCATCTGTATCAAAACATGTTTCTGCCTGGGCAGCCCGTAACGTCCAATAGGGAGGAGAGACCCAATTATCTTGTATGTCCAAATGGCTATATTTGGGATTGGTGCCTGCCTCAAAAGTGTTTTCCAGCCTATAAGACTGTTTTGGGGAAACTTTAAACTCATTTTCAAAATTGTAATGTAATTTGAATGGGACATTGCTCTTACCTATGCCTAGATCAGGAGCCTTATGATGGCGGGAAGTTTATCTTCATCTCGGTAGCCCCAGCACTTCACGCAAAGTTTTTCATTTCTGTGAAGTTGGTAAACTATGTGTTGCATAAATAGGAAAGGTTATTTTGAATGGAGAAAGAGTCTAGTCAGCCCACTCAATCTTTCACTTAAAATCATTTCTTGCCTGCTTACTGTGGGACAGGCTCCATGCCAGGCACAGGGCACATGATGGGAAAAACAGATGTGATGGTGTCTCACATGTTGCTTGCCGTGCCCAACACTTTCTCAAAAGGAACCTAAAAAGTCCTGTCCGAAAGCAAGAGTTCCCTCTGATTTTCAAGGCTGCCTCTCAACGTGGCTGTGGGTTCCTCCTCACTCATTGCTCAGATTGAAATATAAACCAGACATGATGTTGGGCTGTGAATTTTGAAGGGGAAAGAAATATTAGCAGAGCCTCCAGGGCCATTAGTGCCATAGGATAGAATGCTCTGGAAGAGCTATCCTGTCAAATGAAGACCTTTGAAAGATGCTGTTTAGATGCTGCATTATCTTACCTCCAGCACCAAGGTCAGGGCATGGTAGTTTAGCATACTTTCAAGCAAGGATTCACAGAGCCTGTTTTTTTCAGGAACCCTAGCTCTGAGCAATCGCTCCTTTGCATTTAGTATTTGTCTCCGACTACTGACTTCTGAATATCCTCCTCTGATTCAATTGTTCCATCTGGCTTATGCACTAAAAATTTAAAAGGCTATCAGAAATTTGTTAACATTTCTTTCTTTTACTTTCTTTCTCTACTTTTAAAAAATTTATTATTATTATTTTTATTATTATTATTATTATTGCAACTGGAGAATGCTGCAAATACTGTTGGCATTTGATGAATTAGAAAAGTCTGCTGATTTGGTTAAGTGAGTTAGGTTGCTGCAATTTCTCCTTCATTCCTTCTCTTCAACTTCTTTTGCTCTAACTGCAGCTTTACCATGAGCATGAACAACCTGGACAGACGTTGTCAATTTCCGACACCACTTTAATATAAATGAATCCTATACTGTTACATGGTGTTAAATGTTCAGCTTAGACCAAATAAAAAATACAAAATCATAGGAGTAAATTCCTGTGGTACATTTTAGAATGCTTAAAAATAATTACATAAATATAAAAATACAAACAATAACATTAGCAGGGTGTGGTAGCCCATGCTTCTAGTCCTAGCTGGTTGGGAGGCTGAGGCAGGAAGATTGCTTGAGCCCAGGAGTTCGAGGCTGCAGTGAGCTATTATCATGCCACTGCACTCCAGCCTGGGTCACAGAGCAAGACAGTTGCTAAATAAAAATATTTTCTAAATAAATAAAGTATTTTTAAGTAAGTATTTTTATGTAAAAATTCTAAACTGACAGAAGGGAAAACTAAAAACCAATGATAACAAGAAAGTGACTGAGGCAGGTCTCAGTTAGTAGAGGTTTATTTAGCCAGGGGAGAGAAGAAAAACACAAGTCACAAGGTCATCTGTGACCTGAGCATTTTTCAAAGGGGCTTTTGGAAACTTTGTTATTTAAAAAGGAAAGAGAAAGCAGGAGGGAAAAAAAGGGAGGGAGTGTAGGTAGTGAGGAAAATGGTTGCATTGTTGTGAGGTTCTGATTAGCCTCAGTAAATTTATGTTTTACATGTGACAAAAGGGAGTAGAGGAAAAAATCTAGTATGCCTTCGTCTTAGGGTAGGTGGAGGGATGATTTCTGGTCTTTACCCTGTACCTGGGAAAATAAGCTGATAACTGACATTGTCAGGGTGAGATTCAACGGGACTCACTAGTTTATGGGGGGTGGGGTACGTATCCTGAAAGATTTAAGGGCTATGCCACAGGGTTGTGAAATTACAACTGTCTGTTGGGGAACAAAAGGGAGGCAGCATTGTGTTACTCAGTTCCCAAGCTTCATTTTCCCTTTAGCATAGTGAGTTTGGGTTCTCAAGATTCTATTTTCTTTTACACAAACTAGACCTTTTAACTGATAAATAAATAAAGATTTATAGGTACTAAGATTCTAGAGAAAAATTATTTTAAAAATGTGAACAAAAATAGCCTCTTGGGATACTACATTTTGGGATTACCACAGGTGAAATACAATGAAGATTTTTACAACTCTGGAACAATCTTATAAGAAAATAACAAAGAATGTGGCGATTAAATTGAAAGCCAAAGTAAGTTGAGTCAAAATTTTATTTCCAGATGTGACAGTGTCTTTTCCTGTTGAGCGAAAAACCTTAGGTCCCATGTTGGCATTATTAGTTATTTAAGAACACACAAACGAATCATGTAAAAGTGATGCTAGTGAAAATTTGCTAATAGTGAAGCAGGATATTTCCCTGACCCCTACATGGGATGACAGGGGTGCCTTGTTTACTCATCCCACAGCTCTCAACTCCTTGTGAGAGAGAGCATGCAAGTGGACAAGTATGGGAACTGGGGTGAAGGAGTGCTGGAACCAGCTGGCTGCTTTGGTGAGGTGGGATCAAACTCCACTGACTTGGACCCGCTGCTTTCTACCCCTCGTGGGAGGGAGAATGCAGGTGAGTGGGTGCAGGACTGACCAGATGCATTAGCACTGGCAGGAGTGAACTCCATGCAGGCCCTGTGGCAGTGTCCAGGCAGGGGTGCCTGGAACTCCCAAAGCCCAGAGGGTGTGTTACAGCGCTCTTTTAGCTCTGTCATCTGAGGATGGCTTAAGTGTTACCAGCTCAGTGGGCCCTTTGCCTTTTGTGTGGGCAGCTGTCCTCCACCAGTGAGGGCAAAGGGCCAGTGTGATAGACTTTTGTATCTGCACTCTTGGCAATGAAGCTCTTAGCAACTATTCAGGAAAAATGAGGTCACATGAGTGAACTGAAGGATGGTAAATGCAGGAGATTTTATTGCCAATGAAAGTGACTCTCAGCAGGAAGGAGAGCTGAAAAGGTGATGGGGAAGGTAGGTAATCTTCCCCTGAAGCATAGTCATCTCTGGTTGGATTCTACTCTGAAGCTATGCCCTTGAGCTGTCCTTCAGAGGTGTCAAGCCACCTCTCTCTGATGTCCAGCCCTAGTCCCATCTGCTGGCTGAGTCTGGGGTTTTTATAGGCACAGGATGGGGTAGGGCAGGGCCGTGGGTGCTTTATGAAAAGGCAACATTCGAGCAGGTAAGCAGGGATATAAGTTCTCACTTTGGGCTGCAGTTTCAGGCTTTTTGGCTTGAGGGTGGAGTTTCACCATGGACCTGCCCTCTTCTGCCTAGAATTTCTCTGCCCCCTGTTCCTATCAATAAGGCAGGACTCTGAGGTGATGGTCTGTACTGTGATGTTCCAGGCTATTTTGGAATCTAGATTTCTAAAGGCTCTTGGCTTTGCTGACTCATACCTTTCCTTTCTCTGAAAACTGATTTGCTAGCTCACTCTTAACCTATTGTGATGTTTCTCAGCAGTGAAGAATTGAGATTGAACAAAGTAGATCATTAAAAATCAAAAAGCAAAGTTGGTAGCAAAGTAGAAAAAAAAAACCCAAAGGCATCTTAAGAGAAAAAGAAATTGCTATGAGCAGAGATAACGTTGTAATTTGAAAACTATCTATAATTAAGCACCAATGATCAATTCACCATGTTTATGTGTCCCTTTCTATCTGTTCCAAATGCTTTAGAAACTTTCTTATTAAAAGCAAGTGGAAATAGAAAATGTAGAAGTAAGCCCTTACAGGTACTGATTTTTTTGGACAAGGGTACATAGACAATTCCATATCAAAAGAGTAGTCTTTTAACTAAAGAGTGCTGGGACTACTGAATATCCATATATATAAAAAAGTTATGTAGACCCTTACCCTACACTGTACACAGATATTAATTCAAAAAGGACTTAAATGTAAGGGCTAAAACTGTAAAACTTCCTAGAAGAAAACATAAAAGAAAGTATTGTAACCATACATTGGGCAAAGATATTTTAGTTATAACACCCCAAACAAATTACTTAAAAGAAAACAATTGCTCAATTAGACTTTATCTAAATTAAAACTTTTGCTCTTCCAAAAATATAAGTAAAAATTAAAAGGTAGAACATATACTTGGATATCATATTTATAAATCATATATTTGATTGAGGACTTATATTCAGAATATAAACAAACTTTTACAATTCAATAACAAGAAAATAATTTAAAAAGATAAAAATATTTTCATAGGTATTTTACTAAAAAGATATAGAAAAGGCCACCAAGGATCTGGGAAGATGTTTAATATTATTAGTCACTTAAAAATGCAAATTAAAATGACAAGATACCACTTCACACATCCACTAGAATGGTTATCATCCAAAATACTGAAAACATCAAATGGTGAGAATATGGAAAAATTTGAACCCTCATACATTTGCTCTGTCGAGAATGGAAAACACTCTAATCACTTTGGAAAATACTTTTGACAGTTTCTTAAAAATTAAGCACGTACTTAATCATACAATGCAGCCTGCCTACCCAAGAAAATTGAAAACATAAGACCACACAAAGACATGTATGTGGATGTTCCTAGCAACATAATTGATAATAGTACTAATCTGGAAACAATCCTGATGTCTATTAACTGGTGAATAAATACACAAAATATTATGTATCCATAAAATGCCATATTATTTAGCAATGAAGAGAAATGAACTACTGATTCATGCAACAACATGGATGAACCTCAAGAACTCTATGCTAAGTGAAAGAAGCCAGATCTAAAAGGAAACTTATTGTGTGTATTTGTTTATATAAAATTTTTAGGAAAGGTAAATTTATAGAGACAGCAGATCAACAGTTACCTGAGGATGGCAGAGGGAGCAGGATTGACTACCGGTGGGCATGAGGGAACCCTTGGGGAGGCTACAAATGTTCTAAAATTATATTGTGGTAGTGATTGCACATTTGTATAAATTTCATAAAAATCACCAACTGTTATACTTACAATTGGTGAATTTTATGGTGCATAAATTATACCTTAATAAAAATATTAAATGTGCTTAAAGTATGTGGAAGGCAAGTCTCTAATAACAGATTTTTTTAATAGTCTTAAGAATAAGCAAACACTGATGCCTGTTAGGAACATAATGTTTATAGAGAAGGGTGAGTGATTTACTTCTGCCTGTAAAAATGATTTCAGTCTACTGTTGTCACTGTTTCCTAACAGACAGCAAGTGAACCTCAGGGAACTATTTTCACACAAGTTAATTCAGGGAACATTGTCCATACTCTGGTTTCTTTGTAAATTTCCACAGTAAATCAAGCAATTTATATGATTAATGAGGGTTTTTTTTCTTCTTAGTGTCCTGTACCAATAATTATTTTTATCTTTCAAAAACTGTTATTGAAGTGCTATATGCAAATAACCTCCACATAAATTGCTGAACAATCTTGAATGAAGACTAGAAAGGATCAGTCTAAATCCCAGTTTTATAAAAAAGTATAAAGATCAAGCTCAGAAAGAAATAATGCTTTTCCTTATCAAATTCCACATTATCTATTCGACTCATTCTAGCAGAGGATATATCAAAGCAGATGTCAGGAAGGGAAGAAGAGAGAGGAGGATAGTTTGCATAATAGTCAACAATAAGGAATGCAACTTATTTTGTTTTAGGATGTTTCATTATTGACTTATTGCCCTGTTGCTTTATTTACCTATCTTAATTCAGTAAAACAAACTAGATCCATTTTCAAATATCAGGTTCTCATTTTGTCAGATCTTTTATCAAATGATCCTTTCACTTTCTTTATTTGATTTTAATTAATCAAAGTTTCTTGAAATTCAGTTCAACTTAGTGTTCATGGAAACTCAAAGACAGCATAGCATAGGTTACTGTATGTTTAATTATATCATACTCTGGTTGAGAAAAAGTGTACTAGTGCCAAGAAAGCTTTTGTCAGCAAAGAATCCATAGAAAATGAAATACTTGTCTTATGAAAATGTTCCAGCTTGGGGATATAACCTGGTGGAACTGCCAGGGATGGGAATATTGAGTTGAGGGAGCATGAGTTCCAAAGTCTATGACTGAAGTTCACAGTAGGGAATGCTCACCACTGAACAGTGTATTTTAAGGGAGCAGGGATGACTGCAAAATAGGGGACTTGCAACAGACTCAGTCTTCTGGAAGAAACTGGGTATTGTTTCATTGGGAATGTCTGTAAATTGGGGATGGAGTCTAGCAAATACAATTTCATGGAGTCTTAATGTTACTTTTGGTGTTTGCATAATCATGTTTCAAAATGTGCAAAATTCTGTTTGCAAAATGACTCTGTATTGCTGGAGAGAAACCTATTGAGGCTAAATGATGAGTACATTTATGTAAATCATTTTGCTTTTGGTTACCTTTTCAAAGAAATTTAAGACTTACATTGGGACATAATTTGCTGAAGTTGCCTGTTGGGAACAGGCCCCAAATATGGCCATAAACTGGCCCCAAAACTGGCCATAAACAAAATCTCTGCAGCATTGTGACATGTTTGTTGGCCATGATGCCCACGCTGAAGGTTGTGGGTTTACCGGAATGAGGGCAAGGAACACCTGGCTCACTCAGGGCAGAAAAACGTTTAAGGCATTCTTAAATCACAAACAATAGCATGAGCGATCTGTGCCTTAAGGACATGTTCCTGCTGCAGATAACTAGCCAGACCCATCCCTTTATTTCAGCCCATCCCTTTGTTTCCCATAAGGAATATTTTTAATTTATAATCTATAGAAACAATGCTTATCACTGACTTGCTGTCGATAAATATGTGGATAAATCTCTGTTTGAGGCTCTCAGCTCTGAAAGCTGTGAGACCCCTGATTTCCCACTCCACACCCTATATTTCTGTGTGTGTGTCTTTAACTCCTCTAATGCTGCTGGGTTAGGGTCTCCATGACCAAGGTGATCTTGGCAAGCAGTGCCCAATGTGGAAGCTTGAACCCAGGTTGAAGGGCTGCCAGAGCAACTGTTGGAGAGCATGGAACTAAGCTGGAGGACACCCGAGTACTCTTAAGCAGTCCCCATGGGGAGTAAGAAGGGGAGCTCAGAAGCATCAGAGTAACAATGGGACAAGTGTGGGCTCTGGTTCCTTCCACCTTGGAACCTTTTCACACTAATGATGAGGAGGAAGGAAAGTATAACGAAGTAACAGAAGAGGTGAGAGAGCAGTTTTGTTTGCCAGCTAAAGCTAAAGCAGCATAGGAGGAAGAGGTTCATCCCTACCCTTCTACACCCACTCCTTTTTTTGAAGAAAAAGAGTGACCTGACCCTCCAGATCTTTCTTTTCCGGAAGACACTGGGTGAAAAGTAGTTGCCCCAGTGACTGTTCGAGCAACACCTCAAACGACTGCTCTCAGTTCTATTCAGGCAGGAATTCAGCAGGCTAAATGAGAGGGTGACTTTCAAAGCATGGCAGTTCCCTGTTAGAATACACCCCCCAGATCAAAAGGGAAATATTATAGCTACATTTGAGCCTTTTCGTTTTAAATTACTTAAAGAGTTTAAGCAGGCTCTTAATCAATATGTACCAGGTTCTCCTTTTGTAATGGGACTGTTAAAGAATGCTGCTGTTTCCAGATGGATGATTCCTACTGACTGGGACTCTCTCACTCAAGCTTGTCTAACTCCTGCTTAGTTCTTACAATTTAAAACTTGGTGGGCAGACTGAAGCTTCCATTCAGGCTGCTCACAACCCCCAGGCCCAACCTCAAATTAATATAACTGCAGACCAACTTTTGGGGGTTGGCAGCTGGATTGGTTTAGATGCACAGGTGGTCATGCAGGATGATGCCATAGGGCAGCTTAGAGGAGTGTGCATTAGAGCATGGGAAAAAAATCACTTCAGGAGGAAAGCAATACCCTTCCTTTAGTGCTGTAAAGCAGGAACCAAAAGAACTGTACGCAGAGTTTATAGCTTGGTTACAGGAGTCTCTTAATAAGGTCACTGCAGATTCGGCTGCTCAGGATATAGTGTTGCAGTCATTAGCTTTCTACAATGCTAATCCCTAATGCCAGGCTGTTTTGTGACCTATCAGAGGGAAAGCACATTTAGTTGATTATATCAAGGCTTGTGATGGTATCCGAGGTAATCTGCATAAAGCTACTTTGTTGGCACAGGATATTGCAGGACTGAAAGTGGGTAAAGGAAATACTCCATTTCCTGGAGCTTGTTTTAACTATGGGAAGCATGGTCATACTAAAAAAGAATGTAGAAAAAATCAGTCAGTCAGGCTGCCAAATAGGGGAAAAAAGAAAACTGCTAAGCCTGAAATATGTCTGAAATGTAAAAGAAGGAAAACGTTGGGTTAATCAGTGTCACTCTAAGTTTGATAAAGATGGGAACCCGAATTCAGGAAATGCCATGAGGGGCCCGTCCTGGGCCCCATTCTAAACCAGGACATTTCCAGCTCAGGCCATCCTCTCAACCCTGTACAATGTCTGTCCCCCGCCACAACTGGTAGTGCCGCAGTAGATTTAGGCTGCACAAAAGCTGTGAGCCTTCTGCCTGGGGAACCCCTGCTAAAAGTTCCAATAGGAGTCTGTGGACCCTTGCCAGTGAGGACGATAGGATTACTTCTAGGCAGGTCTAGTTTAAATTTAAAAGGGGCGCAAGTACAAACAGGAGTCATTGATTCAGATTACAATGGGGAAATTCAAATTGTTATATCTACTTCTGCTCCCTAGAAAGCAGAACCAGGAAGGTGTATAGCACAGCTCCTGATTGTGCCATATGTGGAAATGGGGAAAAGTGAAATTAAGTGAATAAGAGGATTTGGAAGCACAAATAAACAAGGCAAAGTAGCTTATCGAGTGAATCAAATTGAGAGGTGACAACATGCTGGCAGTGCTTGAGGGTCCCTTCGGCCCACTGTGGCACAGTTGGGGCCCCTCTCTGGGCTGGCAGGGCCGGAGCTGCCTCCCTCTGCTTGAGGGGAGGTGTGGATGGAGAGGTGCGGGCAGGAGCTGGGGCTGTGCCTAGCGCTTGCGGGTGAGCGCAAGTTCCGGCTGGCGTGGGTGCAGGCTCAGCAGGCCCTGCACATAGAGCAGCTGGCCAACACTGCTGGTCCAGGGTGGTGGGGGGCTTGGCACCCAGGTCAGCGGCTGTGGAGGTTGCGCCGGGTCCCCGGCACTGCCGGCCCGCATACACCGCACTCGGATTCTCCCCGGGCCTCAGATGCCACCCTGCAGGGCAGGGCTCCTGACCTGCAGCCTGCCATATCCAGGTCCCCTGCTCCATGGTGGGCTCCTGGGTGGCCCGAGCCTCCACGACGGGTGCCACCCCCTGCTCCATGGCATCCGGTCCCATCAACCACCCGGGGGCTGGGGGTTGCAGGTGCAGCTTGGGACTGAGGGGCAGCTCCGCCTGCAGCCCCCGTGCGGGATCCACTGGGTGAAGCCAGCTGGACTCCTGAGTCTATGGGGACTTGGAGAACTTTTATGTCTGGAGGATTATAAATGCACCAATCAGCACTGTGTGTCTAGCTAAGGGATTATAAATGCACCAATCAGCACCCTGTCAAAATGGTCCAATCAGTTCTCTGTAAAATGGACCAATCTGCTCTCTGTAAAACAGACCAATTAGTTATCTGGAAAATGGACCAATCAGCTCTCTGTAAAATGGACCAATCAGCAGGACTGTGGGTGGGGCCAGATAAGGGAATAAAAGCATGCTGCCTGAGCTAGCCAACCGCAACCCACTCATGTCCCCTTCCACTTTGGGGAAGCTTTGTTCTTTAGCTCTTTGCAATAAATCTTGCTGCTGCTCACTCCACACCGCCTTTACAAGCCATAACACTCACCATGAAGGTCTGCAGCTTCACTCCTGAAGCCAGCAAGACCACGAACCCACCGGGCAGAACGAATGACTCCAGACGCTCTGCCTTTAAGAGCTGTAACGCTTACCGCGAAGGTCTGCAGTTTCACTCCTGTCAGCGAGACTATGAACCCACCAGAAGGAAGAAGCTCCAGACACATCTGAATGTCTGAAGGATCGAACTCCGAACTCCGGACACACCATCTTTAAGAACTGTAACACTCATTGCAAGTGTCCTCGACTTCATTCTTGAAGTCAGCGAGACCAAGAATCCACCAATTCCGCACACAAAATTACTGATAAATATCCTGCCAGTGACATAACTATTCAGGGAAAGAAATTTAAAGGTTTGGTCGATACAGGAGTGGACATTTCAATAATTTCTCTACAGCACTGGCTATCCACATGGCCAATTTAGCCCACTCAATTTAACATAGTTGGAGTTGGTACAGCCCCTGAAGTGTATCAAAGTAGTTATATTTTGCATTGTGAAGGGCCTGATGGACAACCTGAGACTATTCAACCAATTATAACTTCTGTACCTATAAATTTATGAGGAAGAGATTTATTACAACAATGGGGAAGACAAGTTCTAATTCCAGAGCAGTTATGTAGCCCTCAAAGCCAAATATGATGCATGAAATAGGGTATGTCCCTGGTATGGGACCAGGAAAAAATTTGCAAGGTTTGGAGGAACTGCTTCAAGTGGAAAGACAATGTTCTCACAAGGTTTAGTATATTATTTTTGATGGTGGCTATTGTTAAGCCTCCAGAACCTATACCTTTAAAATGGTTAAAAGATAAGCCAGTTGGATAGAACAATGGCCTCTGAGTAAACAGAAACTGGAGGCTTTAGAGGAATTCGTTACTGAACAATTAGAAAATGGACACAGAGCTCCAACATTTTTTCCTTTGGAATTCTCCAGTTTTCATAATTAAGAAAAAAATCAGGTAAATGGAGAATGTTGACTGATTTAAGAGCCATTAATTCAATTATACAACCTATGGGAGCATTACAGCCAGGATTGCCTTCTCCTGCTATGGTTCTAAAAAATTGCCCTTTAATAGTCGTAGATTTAAAACTTTTTTTTTTTTTTTTTTTTTTTTTTTTTTTTTTTAATTTACTACCCCCTTAGCTGAGCAAGACTGTAAACAGTTTGCATTTATAATTCCTGCAGTAAATAACCTGCAGCCTGCTAAGCACTTTCAGTGGTAAGTGTTGCCACAAGGCATGTTAAACAGTCCAACAATTTGCCAGACATATTTAGGGCAAGCAATTGAACCTACTCATAAAAAATTTTCAGTGTTACATTATTCATTATATGCACAATATAGTTTGTGTTGCCCCCACTGGAGAAATATTACTTCAGTGTTGTGATCACTTGCAAAATTTGATTTCTCGTGCTGTTTTAATTATAGCTTCTGACAAAATTCAGACTACTACTCCTTACTCCTACTTGGGGACCTTAGTAAATGACATTACCATTGTGCCACCGAAAGTAGCCATACTTAGGGATCAATTGAAAACATTAAATAACTTTCAAAAATGACTAGGGGATATTAATTGGATACAGCCTGCTCTAGGCATTTCTACCTATGCCATGAGTAATCTACTTTCTATCCTTAGAGGAGATCCTAGTCTCACTAGCCCTTGGCAATTAACAAAAGAAGCTGAGGCAAAGCTGCAGCTAATCGAAAAACAAGTCCATAAAGCTCAAATAAATAGAATAGATCCAGAGAAGACTCTAGATTTGCTAATTTTTCCAACTCAGCATTCACCTACTGGTGTTACTGTTCAAGAGCAAGATCTTGTAGAGTGGCTTTTTCTTCCACATACTAATTCATGGATTCTAACTCCTTATTTGGATCCAATCGCTACTATGATAGGTAATGGGAGAACTCAGATTGTTAAACATAGTTTCCATGGATATGATCCTGGAAAAATTATTGTCCCTTTCACAAAGGCACAAATACAGCAACCTTTTACAAATAGTCTTACTTAGCAAACCCATTAAGCTGACTTTGTGGGTATTCTCGATAATCGTTTTCCTAAAAAGAAACTGTTTCAATGTTTGAAATGAACTAATTGGATCCTCCCTAGAATAACTAAATTTAAAACAATTGAAGGTGCTGATAATGTTTTTACAGATGGGTCTAGTAATGGTAAAGCTTCTTATTCTGACTGAAAAAGTAAAGTTTTCCAGGCGCCCTATACTTCAGCTCAAAAAGCAGAGCTTGTAGCTGTAATTGAGGTATTGACTGCTTTTAATATGCCTATTAATGTGATTTCTGATTCTTCATATGTGGTTCATTCCACACAATTAATTGAAAATGCTCAGTTCATCACTCACATTAGGGCTCATACACCTCTTCCAGGACCTTTGACTGCAGGGAATCAAATGGCTGATCGCCTAGTTGCTAATGAAATATCTAATGTTACATACTTCCACAGTTTAACCCGTGTTAATGCCTCTGGTCTCAAATGCAGATACAGCATTACCTGGAAAGAAGCTAAAGCTATTATCCAGCAATGCCCAACTTGCCAAATGGTACATTCCTCATCTTTTACCAGAGGTGTTAATCTTTGAAGATTGGAACCTAATTCCCTTTGGCAAATGGATGTCACACATGTTCCCTCATTTGGGAGACTAATTATGTACATGTATGTGTGGACACCTTTTCTCACTTTGTCTGGGCTACATGCCAATCAGGAGAGTCTTCTGCCTGTGCTAAACATCACCTTTTGCAGTGTTTTGTCATGATGGGCATTCCAGTTTCCATTAAAATGGACAATGTTCCAGGCTATACTAGCCAAACTCTAGCTACATTTTTCTCTATATGGAATATTAAACACATTACTGGTATCCCATATAATTCTCAAGGACAACTATAGTGGAAAGAATGAATCTCTCCCTGAAACAGCAGTTGCAAAAACAAAGAAAGGGGAGAAAGAGGGACTATGGGATACCCCATATGCAACTGAATCTAGCATTATTAACTTCACATTTTTTGAGCCTGCCTAAAGGCCAGATGTTATCAGCAGCTTATCAGCATCTACAGAAACCAGCCGCAAAGACAGAAGCAGAAAAACTGGTTTGGTGGAGAGATCTGATAATAAAAAGTTGAGAAATAGGTAAAATAATAACTTGGGGTAGAGGTTATGCTTGTGTTTCTCCAGGACAATCAACAGCTGATTTGGATACTATCAAGACACCTGAAACCTTATCATGAGCCAGATGCTGAGGAAGAGATTCCGGGAGGATCCTGAGGACCCCCCAGTTGCAGCCATGTCAAGACTGATGCTGAGGAGGACCCAAACTGTCACAAGCAACACTCGTCAAACACAGCCGTCCACCTGGAGAGAGATCAAGAAGCTGTCACAGATGGCAGAAGAAAACCTGAGGAAAGCGGGAAAACCAGTCACAATGAGTAATTTGATGGTAGCTGTGGCAGCGGTGATCATCATTATCATGAGTATTCTTTCAACAAGGGCTGACACAGAGAACAATTATACTTATTGGGCATATTGATCAATCTTGGCTGGCAATAATGCCTGAGTGTAATCACTCTATGACACAGTCACACATGCTTTCTGATCTCAGTATTTACCATAATGAATCTGCTCCTGTAATTGAGGCATTCTGCCCTCAAAAACCTATTTGCAAACAAAATTGAACCTGGCCAGAAAAAATGAACATACTTTTTTGGGAAGCTTGCATTGCAGAACAGGCAGAGGTGTTGCGCAACGATTCCTATGGAATCATTATTAATTGGTCCCCTGAGGGGATGTTTAGTTGGAATTGCACCTCTCAGTCTGTGTGCCATGGCCACACTATGTTCAGCTGGTCTGAACAAAATGGTCATATGGTAGAAATTGTAAGAAGTATGGCAAGAGTTCCTATTATATGGAACCATGGTGGTATAGTGGCACCTCAACCTCAAATGATATGGCCCGCTCTGGGAACTAAACATATGGAGGTTATTAATAGTTCTTAATGAGATCAAAATTTAGGAAAGAATAAAAAAGCATCTAGAAGGACATTCTACAAACTTGTCTTTGGACACTGCAAAATTAAAAGAACAAATATTTAAAACATCCCAGGCACACCTGACCTTAATGCCAGGATCTAGAGTGCTTGAAGGAACTGCAGACAGATTAGCAGCTAGTAACCCATTAAAATGGACAAAAACACTTGGAGGCTCTGTGATTTCAATGATAATTGTGCTTTTAATCTGTGTTGCTTGTCTTTGTATAGTCTGCAGATGCGGATCCTGACTCCTGTGAGAAGTAGCTCACCATGACAAAGCTGCCTTTGCTTTTATCACTTTGCAAAACAAAGAGGGACATGTTGGGAACAGGCCCCAAATCTGGCCATAAACTGGCCCCAAAACTGGCCATAAGCAAAATCTCTGCAGCACTGTGACATGTTCGTGATGGCCATGAGGCCCATGCTGAAGGTTGTGGGTTTACCAGAATGAGGGCAAGGAACAACTGGCCCACCCAAGGTGGAAAACCACTTAAGGCATTCTTAAACCACAAACAATAGCATGAGCGATCTGTGCCGTAAGGACATGTTCCTACTGCAGATAAGTAGCCAGACCCATCCCTTTTTCTCAGCCCATCCCTTTGTTTTCCGTAAGAAATACTTTTAGTTCATCTATAATCTATAGAAACAATGTTTATCACTGGCTTGCTGTCAATAAATATGTGGATAAATCTCTGTTTGAGGCTCTCAGCTCTGAAGGCTGTGAGACCCCTGATTTCCCACTCCACACTCTGTATTTTTGTGTGTGTCTTAATTGCTCTAGTGCTGCTGGGTTAGGGTCTCCACGACCAAGCTGGTTTCAGCAGTTGCCATCAAATTATGTTTTTATCATGTAGTTAGAAATCTACATGCCTTACATAGACTTTTGAGTAATTAGATCAGTTAACGGTTAATAACAACTTGAACATATCAGTTCCATCTTTCTTATGGGCCTTTGTCGATTTCTCAGATGACCTTCCTGTGACTTTAATTTCTCATGTAGGCAAAAAGCGGAGATCAGGAACCTAATGTTTTCGAAGTTTTCCAGGACTCATCTATGCCTCTCCTCTTCACTTTTTAGCAAGTCAAATAAATAGACTTTTACCCTCTTAACATACAAGGAATTATATTAAGCACACAAGTTGAGAAAAACTTTGCCTGGTATTCATAATCTTAATTAATTAATCTGTTTTGGATTTTTTCTTTTGCATTATTCTATTTGATTTTATAAATCAGGCTGCAAGAAGAACATACTACAGTATTTACTTACTTGAACAATAAGAAACTCAAAATTGCAAGTAGGGAAGTCCATGTTGCCCAGAAACAAGTTTTAATACAGTTAAAGAAAAACATTTTAATTCCTGCCAACACTGCTCCCAATCATCCAATCATTGGATTCAAATGTGTCTTCTAGTCTTAGAAATGAATCTATCAGTGGTTAGGCTTCAAAATGTCAAAAGAAGGTAGGAGAAGACTTGAGGAAACATGAATACAACTTCAGGAAATTTATTTCTAGGAAAATATTGTTTCTTATATTTTCAAATTACATAGTGTGTGTTGTATTTTCAAATCATGTAGTGTGTAGAGGATTCTGTGACTTACTAGGTGAAGATGCAGTCATTAGGATCAAAGCGTATATTTTTATTGGAATTAATTAAATTCCTAAAGGGGGCTTATGAATAATAAACATTTTCATACATGAAACACTGAAAGGATTCAGAAAAGTTCAAAACTTAATTTTACTTCACAGTATTTGGGAAGTCATTTGGTGAAAGACAAATTGTGAGGTAACATAGGATACTATACAGGTTTTTGTCTCCATCTAAGCTTTTTCTTAGGTCTTTAAAATGTTAACTAACAGAGTAGACTGTGGCTATGTTGGGTATTCTCCTACAATGTTTTATTACTTTCTCTAAGACTACAGCAAAATATTTTGGCAAGTTTAATCAACATTAGCTGTCTTAAGTCTAGGGGAAGTTAGTAATTGTTTTGCAAATACTGAAGATATAAATGACATTTTTAAAATCTAGGATTTATTCTTCTGGGTTGTTATATATTTTGCCCAGAGGTAGACTTCTTAAGAATTACAAGAGTTGAATTTTGCCAGGAATGTATCCATGCACATAAATTGAATGAGATAGGATGATAGGACATTGTTTGTAAAGTATTTTAGAAGAGAATGAAATGGAAGTATTTTGTATCTATTTTCTTCAGGGTACAATACTTCATCTAGTGAACAGATTTTAAATATGTTTTGTGCTCTATCATTCTCATTCTCCTAGAAGATAATACTGGAGTTGGTTGTATCCTGATGATTCTTTAAATTCATAAATTCACAAAGGATATTATGTCTTCATGGATGTGATCTAGCAGATGTTATTAATGAAAAGTAATTAGAATAAAAGGAAAGAAATAGGTGCTAGAATTGAAAGGAGGATGCTCTATCTAGGTGTTGTGTTAGTCAGAATGGATTAGACTATGCTGTTGTAAGAAAAAAAAAAAAAAAAATTTTAGTGGATTAACACAACAAAAACTTTGGTTCTCATGCACATTACCCATCCAAAGTAGGTCAGTGAGGGATTCCACTCATCTTGGTTACTCAGTGACCCAGGATGACAAGGGCTTCATCCTGATATAACTGTACTGCAAGAATGGGGAGGAGGGTGTGGCAAATCTCAACCGGGCTCTTAACTTCTGCTTAGATTTCATTGTCCAAAGCAATTCTCTTGGCCATGCCTAACTTCAAAGAACGTGGGGAAGTATGGATTACCCTGTGCCCAAAGTGAGAGAATCAGAAATAAATGGTAAAAGAGCCAGAAAAGAGTGAAGATACACAACACCAATGACTTATACAGCGTTATAAATTACAGTCAAGGAGTGATTTGTTGGAGAGCTAATTGATCACCTTTTAAAGAGACAATCAGTTTTACTCTCCATGATTTACTTCACGTTCTTCAATGAGGCCGTTTATTAGAAAAGAAACACTGTTATGAATTGCAGTGTGCTCTGTGGTATATATCATTTGTAGCTAGTCTTGTCATCAGGAGTTACTATGATTTCTAATTGAAAAGAAGAAAGTAGGCCGGGTGCGGTGGCTCAAGCCTGTAATCCCAGCACTTTGGGAGGCCGAGACCGGCGGATCACGAGGTCAGGAGATCGACACCATCCTGGCTAACATGGTGAAACCCGTCTCTACTAAAAATACAAAAAAAAAAAAAAAAAAAAAAAAAAAGAAGAAGAAGAAAGTGGTTCTCAAAGTGATTGGCATTGCCCTAACAAATATTTTTATTAAATTTTCTGAAATTGGTTTGAGGCATGTATTTCAGTAGAGAGGAGAAGGGCATTATACATTTTGCCTTGCACAAATCACTCTTATGGAATATAAATTATTCTCATTGTGTTAGGAGTGGTCATTGTAGCCAGGTCTAGATGATTAAATTACAACTAACGTAACAACTATATAGTCACTTTCATTATCTGTAGGGGATTGGTTCCAGGACTCCCTTAGATCCTGAAATCCACAGATGCTCAAAATTCTTACATAAAATGAAAATTATATATATCACAGTGGCTGTACCATTTTACATTCTCACTGGCAGTGTGTGAGAGTTCCAATTTCTCCACATCCTCACCAACACCTACAGGCATCCATCAGTATCCACAGGGGATTGGTTCCAGGAGTCCTGCAGATACCAACATTCATGGATGCTCAAGTTCCATGTATAAAATGATGTAGTATTTGCATATAACCTACACACATCCTCCCTTATACTTTAAATCCTCTCTAGGTTCCTTATAGGACTTAACACAATGTAAATGCTATGTAAATAGTTGCTATATTGTAATGTTTAGGGAATAATGACGAGAAAAAAAAAATTCTGTGTAAGTTTAGTGCAGACATAATCACCCACTTTTTACCCAGTGTTTTCCTCCCAAGATTGGTTAAATTCACAGAGGTGAAGCCCACAGATAAGGAGGGCCAGCATCACTCTATTGGTTGAGTCTGCTTATTAAATATCACATCATATTATTATCCCCATTATATAGCCATTGAACATTGCCTATAGGAAGTATTGCCCCACAGCCACACACTTACACACTTTGGGCAACACAATTAGTATTGCCCAAAAATAGGGTTACAACAGGACCAGATAGTAACAGAATGGATATTTAATATTAACTAAAGTTACCACATTTTTCACCCCAGTTGCTAAAATTCTTAGTATGACAGATGATTTTGTGCCACTACTATGCAAAAGAGGTGGTCTGCAATACATAATGTGGATGCTAAAAACACAATAGGTCCTCAGTGGAGATTTGAGAATGATTGAAAGAAAAGTCAATTTTCTGAAACATTTTCTTTTCTAGGGCAATGCAGTACTCAAAAGTATTATCCTTGAAAGTACATAACCAATACATGTTACATAACATTAACCTGTTAACATTACTAGCAAAGTAAAATGTAAAGAGCACATTCTCTTACTAGTATGTGATCACTGGAAGAACATTTGAGGTCACTCCTTCCATACCCTCTCATAACAGTGTGGTATCCTTAAGGTAGAAGAACACGCCAATTTACTACTCTTATTTTTATGTAGAAAAATAGTTTTAAAAATCCAAACAAATTGAAGAGAAAAAATGCATTCAAGTTTTTTAAAAAACCATAGATCTGAACAAGAATGAATAAAACATCATCTAGTGATGAGGGATGGTAGTTAACTCAATGGTTTTATAGGAGGTTTGTTATTTTTAATCACAAGGCCTCATATATTGAAACGAAAACTGAATAGGAAACATATTTTCTTTTGATTTGGGTCAAAGGGGTCCTGAGGCAGAGATTTAAAACTCCCCAGTAGATGCTGAGTTTTACAGTGGTTGGCAAAGTTATTTGCATACAACCATTTAATTAATGGGTGTTTGACTTGAAAAATAGAGAAAAACAAATGTAATAAAAAGTATAAATCACTCATAGCCCTTTAAAATTTGTGTGGGCTCTGAAGTAAAAGTCTCTTTGTCCTCTTTAATTCTAATATTTTTTCTCTGTGCTTATGCAAACATACACATGCAAATGTATATATCTTTTAAAAAAGGGAAGAGGCATGCAAAACACATTGATGTGCAAGTTTTTTTAATGTAATATATTATGTACACCTTTTAAGTCCACACATCTAAAGTTATATCACTGAGGTAACTACTTAGTATATTACAGTATTGGTGTTCTCTAATTTACCTAGTAAATGTCCCCTATTGACAGATTTCTTTTGTTTCTAATTTATATCATTATAAATAAAGCTAGAGCTTTATTTATAAAGCTGTAATCTCCTTTTAAATGTTGTGAACACTTTGAAACTGTCTTAATTATAAGAATCAAAACATCTCGAGTGTAATAAAAGGTAATAATTAAAAAATGTATGGGATCAATAGGAAGAAAACAGAGGGATGAGAGATACACAAGAAGAAGACACTTTGTTGGTCAATAATCGGCAGAGAACTTGGTACATATTGCTTCTCTATGGAGCTGTCAAAGCATTCTACATGTGCTATTATAGAGGAATAGGGTAAGACATTTAAGCCTCATGCCATGGGCCCTTTAAGATCCTAAACATGACATCTCATTCAGGTCTCAGGTCTCAGTGTACACTTTCAAGTATACTTGGCTTGGGAATGGTTATAACAGTGAGAGATGTTCATTAGGTAGACTATACCTAATGCCAGATAGTTAAGGCTACAAGTTCCCAAGACAAGATTTCTGTTTGGTTTTGAAAGCAATGAAGAAAAAGTTCTCATATCTCCTACGCTACTCAGGTAAACATAAGCTTTAAATGTTAGTTTCCAAAATATAAAAATAATACACTTTATTATTAATGGACCAAGGTTTATCTTGAAGATTCCATTAACTAACATGGTATAATCATTTTTCTTTTTTTTTTCTGTTTTATTGCTATCATTCCAACCTAGAATATTTTCCATATTTTATATCACGTTTTTCTCCAACAATTTGCAAAGCAAAACAAAACAAAAGTCCAAAACTCCAAATAGAACTTTACTGCAGAATAGAAATAACTCTTTATAAATTTAGCTGAATTTCAGAAAAAAGTCTGGAAAAGACAAATTTATTTTTTTAAAACTGCATGTGGAGTTAGGCATTGCCAAAATTTATTTTAAATGAATTCTGGAACATTTTAAATCTACGTAAACTTCACCTAACCTTATTCATGGTGACTGTGATAGGTATGAGTCCTCTAACTTTTCAGTTGATTTTTTTTAGTTTTGCACGTTTCTTCTACCATTGATTTTATTGTTTATGTCAGATTTCAGATGGTTGTGATTTTTCTCAAACTACTTAGTAAATTTATGTTAAGGAATTGAGGCATTTGTTTATTATTAGCCTGCTTTCAAGTTCATAGTTGAATTATCTGTATATTATCATCAGATAGAGACCATAGGATATAGTAAGGATTAATTAGCTTCTTATCCATTGGCTTCATAGACAAGGAAACACAGAAGAGCTGCACTTGAGAATATCAAATATTAGATTATGGAAATATCTGCATTATATTGATCTTTTAATTTTTATAATATTGGTTTCAATTTTATGGCTAGAGAATACCATATGCAAATTCATAGCCAACTTAATAGATTTTCAATAAGTCTACATTCTAGTTATATTTTTATTTCTTCCTGAGAGAATCCAAGTCCATAGGGGTCCATTCAGTGTAGGTCTTCCTACCTCAGGGGCATAAATGAATGAATGGAAACAATCACAATAAGTCATGCTGGCTGATGTTTACAATCCTTCTATTTAATAGTGTATTGGTGTAGACACATTAATAAAAATTCGAATTCATAAGCCTCCACAGATTATGTGATTTAGTTATTACACATTACAGACTTACACTTTGAATTCTGTGTTTCAAAGAATTGATTCTTTGAAATTTGTACAATATTGTACAAAATAATTTATACGCTGGGGAAAGGTCACCCTTTTCAATAAATGGTGCTGGGAAAACTGAATTGCCACACGCAAGGAATAAAAACTGGACCCCTATCTCTCACCATACACAAAAATCAACTCAAGATCGATTACTTAAATGTAACACTTGAAATTACAACAATACTAGAAGAAAACCTAGGGAACACTCTTCCAGACATTGTTCTAAGCAAGGAATTTATGACTAAGACCTCAAAAGCACGAGTGAAATAAAAAAAAAACCAGACAAATGGGAATTAATTAAACCAAAAAGCTTCTGTACATGAAAAGAAATAATCAACAGAGTGAACAGGCAACCTACAGAATGGGATAAAATACTTACAAACTTTGCATCTGACAAAGGACTGATATTCACATACGAGGAACTCAAAAAACTCAACAACAACAAACAATCTCATTAAAAAGTGGGCAAAGAACATGGATAGATGAATAAACATTTTTTCAAAAGAAGAAGTACAAATGGCCAATAAGCATATAAAAATGCTTATTATCACTAATCATCAGAGAGATGCAAGTTAAAATCACAATGAGATATCATCTTACACCAGTCAGAATGGCTATTATTAAAAAGATGAAAAAATAACAGACATTGGTGAGGATGTGGAGAAAAAAGAATGCTTTCACATTGTTGGCGGGGGTTTAAATTAGTACAGCCTCTATGGAAAACATTATGGAGATTACTCAAATAACTAAAAATAGAGCTACCAGTTGATCCAACAATCCCACTACTGGGTGTATACGTGAAAGAAAAGAAATCAGCATATAAAAAAGATACCTGCACCTGTATGTTTATCACAACTCTATTCACAATGGCAAAGATATAGAATCAATCTAATTGTCCTTTGACAGATGATTGGATAAAGAAAATGTGGTTTATATACAAAATGGAATACTATTCAACCATAAAAAGGGATGAAATCATGTCTTGCAGCAACATGGATGTAACTGGAGGCTTTTAAGTGAAACAACTCAGAAAGAGACAGACAAATACTGCATGTTCTCACTCATAAGTGGGAGCTACATAATGTGTACATGTGGACATCGAGTATGAACTGATATATATTGGAGACTCAGAAGGGTGGGAGGGTGGAAGTGGGGTGGATGATGAGAAATTACTTAATGGATACAACATACATTATTTGGGTGATGGATACCACTGAAAGCCCAGACTTCACCTCTGCAAAATACATCCATGTAGCAAAAATTGCACGTGTAGCCTTTACATTTATATACGTTTTAAAACAACAATAATTGTCACTAGTTGTCCTTAATCTGGTCTTATGGTCTCCTGTTTGCCAGTGTCACCAGCACTCTCAATTTTAATTTTTAACCTGTTCTATCTCATTACGCTATTTTACCTCTCTGGCTCTTCTAAATCTTTTGAGTCGTTACTTATTTTTTAAATAATTCTAATTTGTTTTATGTAACACCATTCAACGATAAATGTTTACTAATGGACTCAATGCTATAGTATTTCCAGTTGGTTTCAAGTGAGTATTATAGTTAAAGCTGTCAGTTTAGGCCATCTAATATTTGAATTCCCTCTTCGTGGAATGCCCCATGTTACTATCTTCATGGAAGGCAGGAGTGGAAAGTGCTCAGGGAGTCCCTGCGGCTGATGTGCAAGCAAATAAACTAAATTTCCTCAGTCCTGCCTCAGAGACTCACTGACAACAGCAGTAGTCATGGATGGACTGAATCCTGGGACAGAAGGAGTGATGTTAAGGGTGGGGTCCAGCAACCAGTGTTAATGGTATTGGAGGTACAAGCCACAGCATTTAATGTTTAGCAGTGGTATTCTCACTGGACCAGTTCCACAACCTAACTTTACACATTGTTCCTCGTGTGAGTAACTCATACCAGTTCTCTAACCCCCCTGATGGGTCTGTAAGCTACTCAGTAGCTGTTAATAAACTTTTCTGCTTAGTAATGTTAGCAACTTGGCTAATTGGTCTCAGTCTTTATAAAACATTTGGAGTGACTATTCTCTACTCCAGGGCTCAGCAAACATTTCCTGTAAAGGGCCAGATAGTAAATATGTTTGCTTTTTCGGGTAATATGACCTTTATTGCAACTATTCAACTCTGCCATTGCACTGCAGAAAGAGTTTACAATAATAAACAAATGAGCACAGTATTTTCTAATAAAACTTTATGTATAAAAACAGGTAATGAACTAGCTTTGGCTTGCAGGTTGTAGCTTGTGAATGTCTGCTTTACTATGTTTATAAGAGATCTTATAGTAGACTGGACTCATTGAATCTGTTGGTTGAAATTATGCCATCCAACTGTATCCATTCCTGCCTTCTCTTTGATCATCATTTGCTAACCCTAAAAATGCTGTAACCTTTCTAAGACTTAGTCCCATGTTAAGATTATTAATTATGCTACTCTACTTCTAACTCTTAAAATAAGTGTTTAGCTTATGAGTTCATAAAAGGCAGTCTCTCTTTATAACAGAAATATAATTTCTAAAATTATTTTAAAAATATAATTTATCTTTGAATGGGGAAATATAGATGACAGTACATTCTTATATAAAAAGACTATTTTGAATTTTTAAAATAATGACATGATAATTAGATGACAATTTCAATTTTATGAGTCTGCTGTCTCTAGAAGTAAACTGGGAGCATGCTATATAAACGAGGATTATGAGAACCATTGATGATATGGTACTGTCAGTTTAAGGAACAAGATTGCTATGTAATTGTAAAAGAATCAACTTTTTGAAACATAGGTTGGGATTTCTGTTACAAGTCTGTAATGCTTAATTAAGTCATATGATTGTAGTATCTTAAGACTGATCTTAATATGATTTAATAATTAAATTAAATATTTATTAATGTGTCTGCACTAACATACTAATTGCCATGAATAAAAAGTAGCATCATTCCTACCTTCAGATCAATGAAAGTTTAGTGGAGAGATAGACATTTAAGGGAGCATATAAATATGAATTCCTTAATATTATAATAAGGGTATATAACAAGAGCTATTGGACAATTGAACATCTAATACTGCCTAGAAGATAGAGCTTTTACAGAGGATTCCTCTTAGATATGGAGTATGGAAATACTTTTCTAGAAAGATAAGGGCAAGAAGAGATTTCAGGCATTGAAAACAGCACATTGACAGAATTTATTTAATATAGCTCAAGCTATGCCACCCAGGGAAGAAGTTGAATAGGTCTTCTAATGTTGTATGCCAAGGAAAGAAGATTTAATTTTTTCTGGAAGGCAACAAGGAGTAATTAAAGGATTTTGAGAAGCAGACTCACCTGCTGTGTATCCTTCTATTGCAGACTGAAGTGCATCCCCCTAAAATTTACATTTTGATTTGACTTCATTTGGGGACAGAACCTTTATTTAAAGAAGCAATTAAGTTTAAATGAAGTCATAGGAGTGACCCTCTAATTGATTAGGACTTGTGTCCTTTTCAGAAGAGAGACACCAGGAAGGGGATGTGTGCAGAAAAAGGGCCTGTGGTAATGCAGCAAGAAGGCAGTTATCTGCAGGCCAAGGAGAAAGGCCTTAGAAAGAACTAGCCTTGCTGGCATCCTGATCTTAGAGGGTCCAGAACTGTGAGAAAATAACTTTCTATTGTTTAAGCCAAAGAGTCTGTGGTACTTAGTGCTAACAAACTACTATACTCTCTTTATTATTTTTCACAGGACTTATTAGAATGTGACATTCTATATGTATTTTATTGTCTACTATCTTAAAATACACATTTCATCAGAGAAGGGGCTTTTTGTTGTTATTACTCACGGAAGCATCCACAATGACTAAAATATTGCCCAGCACATAGCTGGTATTATTTTAGTATTTCTTGAGTAAATGAAGAGAAGCCACATGGAATATGAATTACAGTCAAAACAGTTCAAGATGGGAAGCAGGATACTCACTAGTGGCAATCATAATTCTCAAATGTGAGATTATGATGCCTGATTAGACATTCTTTGAGACAGGAATACAGAAAGAGGTTTGGAGAAGATAAGGAATTCATTTCAGAGCATTTCAAGTTTGACATGCCAGTAAGATATCCACATGAAGCTGTCTAGTTAGCAGTTGGATATGTGGCTCTGGTGTTCTGATGGGAGAACTTGGCTGGATGTAAACATTAGAGTCATGAGCAAATAGTATTAGATAAAGCCATGGCCAAAATTGAGATTTCCCACAGGGAAGTTAACTGCAAAGGCTGAGAATGCATCCTTTTAAAATTCCATCTACAGGGAGGGCAGAAAAAGGACGTAAGTTTAAGGAACCAGAGAGGTAGAGAGCAAGGAGGAAGAATAACCAGGATTTTAACGAGTGATCATTTCTTTTTCAGGAAAATGTATGTATAGTTAATATAAAGAAGAGGATATCTAATTAGTCAATCTTTCAATTGTAAGGGGAACCTTCTGGGAAAATTTCTGTAACATGTTTTAGTCTGACTTGAAAATAAAAAATAAGAAATTACTTTTTATTAGATCTGGAGAGATTATGTGATCTCATTACGTTGGGTTAGCTATAGAGGAAGTGCATTTAGAAGGTTCAGCTACAGTCCAAATGACTAAATCCTCACTTCAGAAAACTTGAATTCCTTTAAGCCAAATGGACAGTGGATAAATCACTTCATGTATCTATTTAAAATCAGAATTATTCTTTCAATGTGTTTATAAAATTCTATCATAGGACTACCTATGAAATTCTTAAGTACCAAACCTCATAAAAGCCACTTTCTTAGATTGATGTTCACAGCATATAATCTGGAGAAGGCCAGCTCTCTCAGATAGAAGGATGAAGCAAATGAAAATAGACTCAGTGAAGAAAGAGAATAAATGCTTTGAGTAAGTCAGTCAAGCTTGGAGACACGAAAATCAAAGGAGTTTCATGAAGAGTATCTCATGAGGTCTGTCTATGTCAGGAACTCTAGACAAGATCCTTCTTTGAAGACCCAACAAGAATTCACTCCACCTGAGATGGATATTTGGATACTGTCCTTTTGGAACTCCTACACAAGTTGCCTTGTGAAGGCACGAAATGTCTTAATTGTAAGATCTTTTCTTTCCAAAGTTGACCCATCTGTTTTCCTGCCAGCTTTGCCTTGCATTTTCCCATTTTATTAATACATTATTTGCTGATGACATTCGGCCAGAATTTTGTGAAAATTCAATTACTTTTGTTTTCCTGGTCCTTTTCTGCCCCTGACATCAAACCTGTCATTTCTACAGAATTTTACTATTTTTACATTCCATGAACCCATAATCTTGACTTCGTCCCTAATTCTTGCCCCATATTAAATTATCTTAGTATTTTTAGTCTTTCTACCTCTCTCACATTTTGTTTACAATATCTGTTCATTGTTAGTCATCTAAGAGTAGACTTCCATTGAGGTTATTTTGGTAAGTGTTTTTCAAAGACACCACTACATAAAATGTGGTAGACAAGTAAAATTATTGTTGGCTCTTTGCCATGAGAAAAATATACAGAGTTTTCCACAAATACCAACTCAGACCTCATAATGTTTCTGTCAAATGAGGTGTGAAACAATCACAGATATACATCAACCAACAGAGTGAGTATGGGTGTTTTATTTTACCGGAAACATGATAATACCTATGATTTAAATCATGAAACTCTGAATGTTTGAGTCCATGGATTAATCAAGTATATTTTTTATAAATTCCAGGCAAAGTTTCAAGGGTATTAGTGGACCTGTGTTACTAATAAACTATTAGTAACACCATAATATTTTTATAATTGGAATATAATGCTTATAATTTTAGTGTTTCTGAAGACAGGGCTATTGAAACTTGTCCCAATAAATACCCCAACAAAATAGACTGACTATTTTGAATTGGAAAATATTGTGTAATCTCTGAAGTGTATCATCAGATTTTTTAGATTGCTGCAGTACTCCTGTTTTCTCTTCCAAATGTTTCCACACTTAACTATAAAGGATTCTTTGTTAGTATTTTTTATAGGAATTTGTATTGAAATGTTTGCCCTTTTTAAAATCAGAGATTCTTCAATAGAAAAATTTGAGTTTCCTCTGTGTTATCACATCACACCTGGCCCTTTATCACAGGCATAATTCATTTGTAGATACTATATCAACTTCTGGTATTTATAAAATATGGGACTGCAAAGTAATACTTCTTAAATTGCTTGTTTTTATCATCTGATGACACTAGTTTTTAATGACACTCTGGGATGTCTACTCTGGATCAAGATGTTTTTCTTGGAATAATTTAAGAAAAAATTAAGCATGAGGCCATGTGTGGTGGCTCACACCTGTAATCCCAGCACTTTGGAAGGTCGAGGCAGGCAGATCATCTGAGGCCAGGAGTTCGAGACCAGCCTGGCCAACATGGTGAGACCCTGACTCTACTAAAAATGCAAGAATTAGCTGGGCGTGGTGCTGCATGCCTGTAGTCCCAGCTACTCAGGTGACTGAGGCAGGAGAATCACTTGAATCCGAGAGGCAGAGGTTGCAGCGAGCTGAGATTGTGCCACTGCACTCCAGCCTGGGCGACAGAGCAAGACTCCATCTGAAAAAAAAAAAGAAGAAAAAAAAAAGAAAGAACTGGGCATGAGGATTCTTAGAAGGGTCTTAGAGACTGGGCCAGTTATTTAAGGTTTTTTTAACAGCCTCTACGTAAAAGTCAGGTAGGTGGGACAAAGCACACAGTCTCTAAGAAGCCAATGTAGTTCTTTCAGTTCTGAAGGAAGCCCATATATTGTTATACCAAACCAGGGAGTGAAGACTTTGAGGCCCCGCTATGAGTGCCCTGATGAGTCGTGGTGATGGCCAGATAATCAAAAACTCAGACTTAGGGTGGTTTACTCTATCTAGACTGCCCAGAAAACTATGGTTCCTCGTCTCAAATCTCTCAACTGTCTTCCTCTTTTTTGCAGAATTCTACTTTCAGATGATTTTAAAAGCCATTTTAAATGTCATTTTCCTAAGAAAAATGAATAAAAGGGATTTATCCATATTGTCAAAGTTTTAGTTAATTTATACTTGAAGTTTACTACCCACAGTTTCAGAAGATCTTATGTAGTGTTCTAATGAAACGGAATTAAATTAGAGAACTCTATTTGAGATAAACGGGTGCAATGAATACAAGTTTCCTTTGTAGCTTCTGATCCTGCTTGATATATTTCACAATATCGGTCACATGTTGGCTTCTGTTTATATTTGTTGAATGAATAAAATGTTGATTGCTTACCTAAATAAAGCAATGCACAGGTTACTCAAATGTGATAGTAGGCAAAACTTTGACTTTTTTTTAATTTTAAAATTTTAAGTTAAGTAATTTTTTTCAGCTTTATTAAGGTATAATTTAAAAATTTTTAAGTCTATATATTTATGACATACATGTTTTGTTATTTTTATACATTGTGAAATGATTAAATCAAACTAATTATAGTATCTATTACCTCACATACTAATCTTTCTGTGTGGAGAACATTTAAGATCTACTTGAAAATCGCTATGGGAACAGAACTTTATTTTCTCAATGCAATTAATTTTATGCTATATATAGGCAGCTGAAATTTTGAGCAATATATTTAATACTTAATTGTTTCTGACATGTCACTGAGTCAGTGGCAAGAGTGACAATATCCATCCAGTCTTATGCACTAAAGAAAAGGAGAGAAATTTTAAAGTATTTTATTTTTTATCTAAGGATTGCTTCTTTCCAAAGGCAATATATAAGTTAAGATATTGAGGAACTCTCGAACCTAATATATCATACTGATATTCTTTTCATTCAAAATGTCCAATAACAATAGTTTTAATTTTTTACTGCTTATTATTTATTAAAGGATAGAGTTTATGTTATCAAAATTAAATCTGAACTCTGAGGAGCAATCCCAGGCAAATGTGAATTAGCAGGCAGCATCCCACCTAATGGAAATGTCAGCTGAATGTGAATAATTTCAGGTTCCTATGAGTGCTACAAATGAGAAGCTATTTTAGGGCCAACATTCAACTAAGGTGTTATCCCTATACTTCTGTTATGCTCTGAAAGAAGAAATGCATGGAACATAAATATCCAATTACAGAATCTACAGGGCAAATCTACTGAGCCCTGGGACTGCTAAAGTTGAATTCAGGCTACTGGCCTTGGGTAAATCAAAATTTAGCAAAGAGACTTAAAGTCTTTCTGGATATGAAATAAATGACCCTAAAAATTCACACATGAGCTAAGTTAAGTAAAGGTTTGTTTGTTTTGTGTTTAGAAGCAGGAATCTGAGAAGAGAGGAAATTTCAGGTCAAATGGTGGCAACACTTGGGAGTTTTGAAACTCCAGGATATTGACAAATATACAATGCTTCTCTGAGAGTTCTATTTGGAGCTCAGGAAGTGTAGGTGACCATTGATGTGGTAATGATAACAAATGCGCAAAACAATCTGCTCTATTTTTTGAACTTGAGACGTTTGGTTAGGAAGAAATGCAAGCTAAATGTTGAACTCTAAATTTTACACATTGGGTATGATTGTTGAATGACATCTAGAGGTGTTTGAAGAATTATCATTACTTTTCTTGAGTGAAATACATTTTTGCAATGACTTTTAGTTTGGGAATAGACTAATACTATTTCCTAGTAGAAATGTTGGATACAAAATGCATTAAATTTATTTGCAAATGAAGTTAAACACAATCTGCAGTGTTGTATATTTATGTGCAGTGAGGCAGATGAGGATATACTTTAACAGGTGGTAAAACAGAGGTGCATTTGGTCTGAGGTTTTGAGAATTCCTGAAACTTATAGCTCTGAGTTCTCCACCTCTCTGCCATACTGAGAGTTGAGGTTGAGTTGGGGTTGAGTTGAGGTTGAGTAGGGTGGACTGAGTGTCCTGACTGCCCACACTTGAACCACTTCAGTAATTTCTGCAGAACTCAAATGCTTCTACTGCTAGCATTTGGAAGAGAAAGACAAAAACCACTTTTAATCCTGAAAATGGAGTCCTTGGCTTTCTTCTTGTTCCTCTTATCAACTCATTTAAAGCTAAGAAAAATTGTCTTAAATATATTATGTGACGGAAGGTAAAGATGACACCCCTAAAAAATCAGAAGAAAGGAATAAATGCTGTGTAAGAAAGAAATCACCAATAGTCACCCAACTTAGAGAAAACAGTCTCACTTCAGCTTCAAAAGCTGTAATGGTACCCTGGAACGTAATGCATAGGCAATAGGAAAATGAAGAAAACCAAGTAGAAAGTGATGTTTTATGGGTTTGTTATCTTTAGTACATAATTCACTTTATATGATGAATATATAATTCATTTTACTTTTAGTAAATAATGTATACTATATAATTCATGTACTTTTTAGTGTATGATTCATTTACTTTTATGTTTTTATAATTCACATTTTGAAATGGCTGTCTTTAAGAGCCAGTTTGCAAAAATTCTGTAAGTTGAGCAATTAGCTCTCTCTTCAGCAATCTGGAGTAGACCATTTACACATATACCACCCTCAGCCCCGGTCCCCACCCAACCCCAAGTGCAGATAAGGAAGGATACAGAGCTGGAGAGATAGAGCTCCCAGATTTTATGGAAAGAACCAATATGTTGTCTGGAGAAAAAGAAAATCTCCAAAGTGAGAAATAAGGTGTTTAGTCATGTAAGCCTCAACTTTGAGGTGGAACAAAACACCTTCTTTGCTTCTGATTATTATGATTTCTCTCAGAATCACAAGTGAGAGGCCATTCATGAACCACATTGAAGGAGTCACATTTTATAAGGTTATGTGAATTGTGGAAACAATACCCATGGCTCTCTAAGTTGATTTGAATTCACTAGAACAAATTTTGAAATGGAGAAAAAGGGCTTTTATTTGTGGTAGAAATTATGTTTTAAAATGACAAGTCCCTGACTGCTACCAGATCCCACTCTTCAGCCTGAAAATGAGCTCCTATAAATAAATGAAATCTGAGAGAATAGAATCAATTTCAGAGTTTTTGTGTATCTGCCATACTTATCTTTGTATGTTTCCTTAAAATCTTTCAGTGTCTAGACATATTTATTTCAGTAAATTAGAATATGAGTTGACTTCTATTTGTGAAACATATGAAATGATGTGAATTGGATGAAAAATGTGTTATCAATTAAAATTTCATTCATGAAATTCTATACAACATGTTCATAACATAAATAGCTGCTTGTTTTAATTTTCTCAAGTTAACCTAAATTAAAATGAATCCCAGTAAAACTGAGGCTGTAAAATATTTTATCATGTATTTCATGCTGATAGTAAATGCAGCAAAGTATGTGTAGAATAGCACACCAGGTTCGGACTCTAAATATTTCTTAAGCAGCATCTGTTACACAGACATTTATAAAGATTCTGCGTCAATATTGTATACAATCTAACTTAGGAGGAAGTTCTCTGATGTTGTCATTGTTGATTATTGTAATCCCAATTATCCTTCTCTGGCCTTGTTTATTTCTAGTTAATAGTGTTCCCTCTCATTTTTTTGTTTAGTTTATTTGCTGAATTTTTCATAATATCCCGTACATTCAGAGTTAAAAAAAAAATCAGCAAAAATGTCATATTTCTTTTTTAGTGTTATATATGACTTGTTTTCTTTTTTGCAATAAACTTAAAATGTATTGACTTTTAGAAATAATTGTGGTTAATAATAGGCGATTCTTTGGCACAAATTGATAGAAGTGTAAAGACTCTTTGTACAGGAAGTGCTAGCTTTATGAGGCAGGTTATGTTTGCCTTTGAGCTAATATCCCACTTCAAGCTGAGAGTTCCCAGAAGTAATTCACATCTAAAGGGGGAGACTACTTCTAAGATGAATACATCTTGAAGCTCCAAAAGAATCAGCTTTAATGGTGGCATGATAGGCTATGGGGCTGCTATTTTGATAATGGGACCCTAGTGATAGCCACTTAATTGAACAACGTTGATAGTTCCCTATTACAAATGAGGCCTCACTTGTCTGAGACCCAATTCTGTGACCACTAAGCTGAACTGGCTAGAATCCAGTGAGGAGTGAGGTGGGGGAAAGGTATAAGAGCACATTAACAGAGGTTAGCCTGTTTGTCCTTCTGCATAATCATGTTAAATTGCACTTTCCAGGTCATAAAATGAGTTATTTCCTAATTGTTTTTTAGTTATCAATATACATTTTAAATGATCTATGTTGCAGTGACCATGGCTACAGCTGATTGCTATTATGTTCCCATGGCTGGCATCGAAATACAGCTCTGGTTTCAAGACCAGCCTGGCCAACATAGTGAGACCCTGTCTCTACTAAAGTGGAAAAAAAAAAGCCCCAGCCACTCAGGAGGCTGAGACAGAAGTACTGCTTGAGCCCTGGAGTTCAAGTCTTCAGTAAGCTACTATGGCCTGAGGGCACTGCATTCCAGCCTGGGTGATAGAGCAAGAGCTTGTCTCTTAAAAAAAAAAATGCAACTCTGTGAGGCTAACTGAAGAAAGCAATGGCTGATTTGTTGAATGCGTATGTGGTTCCCTTTTTCTAGACAATGACAGCAATACTCATGCACAAGAATGTAGTTTGTGATGACTGCTCTTACAATAAAGTATTTTGTGTGTCTATATAAAGTATTTCACATAGCACATAAACTTTTATTTGTTCTAGGCAATTATCTGAGGCTCTCAAGTTCAAAGAATTGTGCAGATGTATCCCAAAATAGCATCTTCCCCCAAAGACCAAATGGTGATGATGAAGGATCCTCTTAGTATGCAACAGTTAACTATTCCTTATTCTCCCATGCAGCCAGGGAGGGTTTTTACAGACATTGATGCATAAATGAACGACAGTTATCATGCCATGTGGTGCAAAGTTGAGATATTCTGAAATAAGTGAAGTTGAGATATTTGATCCAATCCTAGAGCAAAGGTTCTCCAAGTGTCATCCCTTAACCAGGGGCATCATAATTACCTAACAGCTTGTTAGAAATACAAATTCCCTGGGCCCCACTCCAGACCTACTAAATCAAAGGCTCTGGGGCCAAGCCCCTGCCACCTGTATTTTATTAATAACAAGACTTACATAGTAAGATTTGAGATCCACTGCCCTAGAGCACTCCTTGCCATCAGGAAAAGGATAGAAGTTAGTTAATTGGCAGTCAAAGTATGTTAGCTATGAAAATGATCAGAGAGCATTGACCTAAGACAGGCTTAGATATTTACCTTTTCAGGCCACCTTATCTTGGATAGCTCAGACCTGGTGTTCTTTCTCTTTCCCCATGGTTGTCTCCTACTTGAGAATTCACTCTGGCTTAAGCCTCATCCTGGCCTTGAGGAGTCCAAACCTTGATTTGATCCCCAGTTCCTGCCATCTTATCCAGCTCTGATTCTGATTTACAGACATTCTGGCCTTATACCAGTTCTGCCCAAATCCCACAGAGCAAAACTTTAGACTCAGTCTCTCTGTAGTTTCTTCCTGCTCTATTGCCACAAATTCACCACTGTTTCTGAATACACTCTTTGCAAAGTTAAAGAGGCAACACCTGGCCATAGGACGGAAGAAGAGAGAAACCTTTCTCACTCACCTCTCTACCCAGTGAGATGCTAATAAATGTTTAACAGCTGATTATTTTAAAAAGCCCTGATTTGTAGTAGTTGATTTCTGTAGTGTAAATACTCCCAACATAGCTGATTCAAGTTGCCAATCGATGACACTGGTAGCTGCAATGACACCAAACACAGCTAGAGTCGGGAAGGGATGTGAACAATTGGCTTTGCAAGCCTGTGGGAGCTGGCTCCAGGACAGCACAGCCTCTGTTCCCACCCTCTACTCAAATCCCTGGAAAAAGAAGGTGCCAGCAAATAAATATTTAGTAAATGAATAAAAATGGGGAGATCAGTGCAAACCTTTAACCACCACCGGAAAAGCAACTCAAGGCATACGTGTCATTGGTGAGGAAACGTGGAATCTACACACGCACGTAGCACATTTTGCTTCACATTCTTTTCTAGGTTTGAAGAATAAACGGTTGACATCAGATTGCATAAACATTTGTCACATAATAAAAAACAGCTATGCTCTTGTAAATAGGTATTCTAACTCATCCCAAACTGACTCAGTGCATGTAATTTAATAGTTGTATATCATTTCAAAGCAGACATGGCCTATATTTTAACTTGTATAAGTGTTTGAACTTGTAATTGAAGTGAGATAATTAAGTTGCTGAGGCTGGCATGTGTAGACATAACTTTTTCCCGCTTTTTGGCTCTTCCTAATTAGGACATGCAATGTGATATGGAACTCACTATTTAATAGAGGCCTAGTCCATTTCATTTAAAATTATTAAGTGCTCATGTGCAAAGAAGTCATATTTAAAATTTTTAAAATATTTATCAATAAAGACTTCCCCCTGAACTGCAAAGGAAATTGTATTTATTTGCCAAATGTTTTCAGAATAAATGCTTATTCTTTAATACAATTTTAAAACATGATTTGAGAAGAAAGTTATACTTTCTTTTTTCCCCTCTAAGAGTAGGAGCTGATTTTTTATGACTTCAAAACATGTATTTTGAGTAGGAAACTTTTTGTTAACTTCTCTGCAATTAGATAATAGAAATCACCGCTGTTCCTCATTCCCCTGCTCGGTGCTTCCACTTTTTAAACGCTCCCCGTAGGTGTTCATGTTCACTGGTATTTTCTTTCAACAATTCCTGTAAGTTACCCTTTCTTTGTGGACAAGTAAGAGTTTGCAAAACTTTACACCCTTATTCTTCAATTAAATACCGACATGGAATGGTGGTGTCGAGCATGCTAATCAGCAGGACCTCCCTGTGGGAATCTGTGCTAGAAGACTGGTTCACATTGAAGGCAGACAGTGCTGTTGACACTGGCTGTCAAAAAGGTTTCACGTCTTTGAAAGGAAATCTTAATCTTCTTTATTCATGTGTGAACAGGTCCAGACCCCCATCCCGGGACTCATATGCATTGGCTGTTTAAACTACAGGTTGCTAGGCTTTGGGCTAGAGTCTGTTTGCCTGTGTCTAGTTCCCCCAAATGGATGAGGACTGAAAATTAAAATCCGTCTGACACAGACCACGGCTTTTCTGTCTCTGTTTGAAGAGACATGGCAACCTAGGGCGAAATGAAAAGGAATTTTATTGAGCGCAAAACCACTCGATGTTTAAATGTTGGAGGAAGGAACTGAATGGTGATTTGGGGTAACTCGCAGATTGTTTATAGACAGTGGGATGGCTGTCAATCAAGGCACAAAGGCAAAATTTGTGTCAGAAAAAAAAAAAAAAAGTGCTTTTCTAGTAGCTGAACTCTTGTTTCCTGTTAACAGTCTCAGCCCCAGAAATAAAAAGCTTTTTTTTCTTGAAGTTTCCAAGCACACAAATTTCAGAATAACAGAGATGCCTTACTGATCTGGGTGGCACAATTTAAGGCTAAGTTATGCCCGAAAGACCTCCTATGGAGTTTCTCTGTTGCATTTGAAATTTCTTTGTCTTGGTTATAACTCGTTTCTGCATTTTTCACAAATAGAAACAGAAGAAGCAAAGATGTAATCACCGATTGGAAATCATCAAAGATATTTGGGACAATATATACTGTACCACTTTAATAACCTAATTCAAAAAGATCTTAGGCATACATTTGATTTTATTTTTAGAATCCATTTCTTCCTAGAAATTAGGCATTTTCTTGAGTGCTCTTTTATAGCATTAAATAAACATTTTCATTGTTAACATTGGTAGTGTTAACAAAATATATATCTTTTGAAAAATTAGCAATGCAAATTAGAATTTTCAAAATAAATTTTTACCTTATGCTCCTAGACAAATTTTAAGACATGCAAGTAATATATATTACATTAACCCTGGTGGGTAGTTAAATGTGTTTCTTCACTTAATGTAAAAAGCTCTAGATTTGAGATTTTATTCAATAATAATAGATTCCAATGGAATCTTGAATTCTCTCAGTATTTCCTAGACTTCTGTGTATTGATAGCAAGCTTTTCCTACATATAAAAAGATAATAGGGCTGGCTCGCCTGTACAGAAAGGCACATCTGTTGGTGCTGTTTTAAGGTGATGGTAGATTTGCTCTGTTGCGTAGATGCTTCAAACCAACTCCGTTTTCAATTGACACCATGCATTTGCCAAAGGACTGTTCATGGGTTTCATCCTTGGCAAGAGGAGCACAACAAGAGGAAAGAACATTAGCAAAAATATTCTCTTGTTATTTTTGGTTTTAAGGAGTACTCATTAATCATACTTGTTATTTCCTACCAACTCTGACTAGTTTGAGAAATAGTCAAAGGATGAGGTTGGAATAAAAAGTTAGGCAAAGCCAGATTGGAGAACAGTTTATTTCCCAGAAAGCTGAATCAAGTTTATGACTACTTCCCTTGACAGAAGTTTCTTCTCTAGTACTTCCTTGAGTAGATCAAAGCGTTGGTGAAATTTCTTGCTTTATGGCTGTGAGTAGGTTTGCCAGATGGGTAAAATAAAAGGTCTCTGATAACTGGAGAAATTTCATAGAAAGAGGCCTGTCATGGGGCAGGAGTGAGGGGGTAGAGGAGATATATCAAATATCCTAGAGGTATTTTGGTTGGCTTGAGCAACCATCAGAATCACTGGAAAATTGAATGGATATTTAATCCATCCCATCCTTTTTATCCAGTTTGGTCATTTTCACCCATAATAAGAATAACAGGGGAAGAATTGGAATCTCATGGCTGGGAGTCTTCTCCTAGCCCCCACATGGAGAGGACTAACACCCAGATTCCCTGACTCCTGTCTGTTTTCTTCCCACAGGCAAAGTCTTTCTCCTTAACCAAACTTCAGTCAGTGCCTCTGAGCCCTCTTCTCAACTAGGCCTGGACAGTGGGCTTCAGTGTCAATCCTATTGGGCCTATTGGGCCTACATCACTCAGTTTTAGCAAGAATCCTGCTAAGTCAGTTTAGAGAGTATCTCCTACCCTTGATATCTGCTACCCCCTCAATATCGAATTCTTCATTTCTCACCATCCCCCAATGATATCTGATCACTCTGACCTTCCTTTAGCAAAAATTCTGTTAACTAAGTTTAGCAACAATTCCCTCTGCCCTTGATGTCACCTCTTAATAATTTTATTATCCACTGAACATCCTCCCCTCACAACCTATTCTTTGGTTATAAATCTCCAGTGGTCCTTGTTATCTTTGTAATATTGAGCCTAGTTTTTACTAAAGTCTATTTTCCTCTATTGCAATTGTTCCTGAATAAAATCTATTTTTACTATTTTAACCACTGACCAGATCTAGTTTTCTGTAACACCAGTACCTCAAGCATCTCTATCAGCTATCCAGTGGGTAGAGATAAGAACATTCCTCGTCTATCCATGAAGTAGATAATTACTGGCTTCACTCCTCTGAGGAGGTCTGTAAGAATCTGGAAGTGAAGAAGTGAAGATAGGTTTCTATGCAAAGTCTCAATGTTGATTAAAAAAAAAAACTGCAAGATGGGGACTACAGATATTGCTAGAACCAGAACTGTAAAGAATTGCAAAACCTTGCAATTTTCCATAGCCCCTTCAAACCTCAAGAGTAAAGGAAATTTAATGGCCCAGGCATATATATTTCCTCAGGAACTTGGAACAGCAGAGTTACCATGTCTTCATGTTGGCATTTTGGATTATTAGTTTTGGCTAATTTAAGGTTATTAAATCCCCTTGAGCTTCAAGGAGGGCAAAAAAAAAAAAATCATGAATGTAAACGATGTTAATACAGTAATAATAATGTGGACTCCCTGGGGATTAGGAGGAAATATTTCAAATTCCAGAAACAAAAAGATTCTTGAAACAGATTCTTCTTTATGGTGTGTGTGGTGGGGGGAGTGTTGTAACAAAACTGTCTGCTGCCATTCAATTTTCTTGTTCCAATGCTATTACTACATCCTTCAGGAGTTTTCTCTGCTACCACTCATTCATTGCTCTCTAAAAACCATAATTTACTATGTTATTACAAAAGACTGGGAGAGGTTTGCATCCTTGGACAGGAAAACCACTCTTGTCTCATTACATTTGCTGTCTCTGGATCCACACATATCATCTTTCCCATTCTTAAGAAAATGGAAAGTGTTTGAGTGATGTAAAGACACTGATTTCCTGGGTTTCTCTAGATTTTTTTTTTTCTGGTTATAAATCAACCTTAAAAAATTAATCCAGCATTTGAAATTATCTATGACATTACTATTGATTCCATCCCATTTTATAAAGGTTACTTTTTCTCCAGCCTAGACATCCTAAAGACCTTCTGAGTAGCTACAATGGGGACAGAAATGAAAATCAAAATAAACTATCCTAAACTACAAATGCTAGAAAAGAAAAATTATATTAGTTTTTTCATGCTTCAAATCAAAGGCAAGTTATTTTTCTTAAAAACAAAACTGAATATGAACTTACGTATATTTCAAATTTATAGACTGTAATAGATAATTTTTGAACCAAAATGACAATATCACTGAATATACATCTATGGAAAATGACCTTGATCCCTCCCCACACATTTCCCCATATCCCCATCCCCAGCCAGAATCCTCTAAACAACAGGAAAGAGGACCAGAGCACAAGCATCTTGTCTTTGGTCAACCATCACATTTATTCCCTTAGTTGGTTAATTTTTTAGAGTTTTTTGATCCTCGGTATCTGTTTCTTATCATGGCTTCCATCGGTACTTTCCCCAGTGCCTAAGGCTTCTTTTGGTTTCCACTGTCTCTACTCTCACTCAGGAATTTCCTTAAAGTTTTGTTAAATAATACACTGGGCTAAGCATCAGGACCTAATATGGTTGGGTTTTCCTTGCTTTGTGAGACAATAGCATCATTTCTCAGATTCTACAGCTATCTAGTTGATCCTTACAGAAGTCCTGTTGAATACTGAAATGAGAACAAACATTCTTCCTCTATGTACAATGGAAAAAGGCATGAATAAATAACTCTGGTCTAAGACCTCACAACCTAATGACCCAACTCTCCCATAGATAAAACTTCAGACAGGGCCTTGACCTTTCTGGTTCCTTTCAGTCACAAGAACAGACTCATTTAAATGATTAAGTAGTCTCATCTTAATATTATCATTTTGGTTTTTGTCCAATGGAATACTCCTTCATTCCCCAGCTTGGGGTCACTTTAGGCTTAAAAGCTTGACCCACGCTACTCCCTGAAGCTGGTATTGGTTTGGAGTTTGTGTGGATGGGTGGGTGAGGGGCTAGTTGAAATTTGGGGTGTTGGCTCTTACTTCATGTGCCATTTCACAGGTGCACTGGAGATCTAAGTGGGAAACTCGGACCGCAGTTCCCTTAGTCTGGCAGCACATATTCAGACTGGCCATCCCAAGTCCTTTAGTATCTGGACTTCCAGATGTTCACACCTATCTGACCCAAGGGTTCAGAACCTCCAGAGGTGCTGCATGGGCTTGGATGTATTTTATAAGCTCCCAAGTGATTCTAATTGAGACAGAACAGGAACCCCTCTTAGGGGCCTGTGGGACCCCCAAGCATGGAAAAAAGGAAAATCTTGGGTTCCTCCAAGTGAAATTCCAGGCACCTAGCTGGACCTGAGAAGTAAATGAGCAACTTAATAAGCTAAAAGGTAATAATAGCTTAAAACAATAGCCAAGGAAGTTAAGGTCACAAGATGTTTGGCTCCCCCGTAGAAACTAAAGGTAACATCTTAACACATGTCCCTGAATTGTCTTTGAAAACCTGGATTCCCCACTGAAGAGATCCACTGGCACATAGACCTCAGATGAGGGGGAAACTGAGGACAGAACTCTGACCACTGTTCTTCGTTCTAGATTTTTTTCTAAGGGGCCTGGAGGAGGTCATGCCCACCAGCCAAAGCTAACATTTTTTTCTGTTGACCCCCAATTTTTAGACAAAGCTTCACTTCCTTATCCAATTGCAAATCAGAAAATCTTTGAGTCTACTTCTGGCCTGCGGGCTCCCACTTCAAGAGGTCAAACCAACATACAGCCTCCATGTGTTGATGTATGACTTTGCCTGTAACCTCTACCTCCACTCCCTTAAAAAACTCTTACCTGTAAGCCATTGAGATCAGCTCTTAAGAATGAACTGCCTAATTCTCCTTGCTAGGTGCCCTGAGATAAATGCCTCGCCTTCTCTCATGGCAGTCCTGATATCAGGGTTTAGTTTTGCTGTGCCAGGCAGGCTGACCCCAGTTCACTTTGGTAACACAGTCTGCAGTCATACCTGAGATCTGTGGGTTTAAACCCAACTCAGGAAACATTTTTTATCCCCATCCTTTACCCTCCACCCTTGTACTTCAAAAAGCAAAATCACTCTATGTTCTATGATATGGTCATCTCTAAACCACCTACTATATATGTATATATTTTCTGAGACACAGTCTTGCTCTGTCTCCAGGGCTGGAATGCAGTGGTGCAATTGTAGCTCACTACAGCTTTGAAATCCTGGGCTCAAGGGAGCCTCCTCCCTCAGTCTCCTGAGTAGCTGGGACTGTGGGTGCATGCCACCATGCCCAGGTAAATTCTTCTTTTCTTTTCTTTTTCTGTTTTTTTTTTTTTTTTTTTTCAGTAGAAACCAGGTCTCGCTGTGTTTCCCAAGCTTACCTACAAAACTTTTTATTACTAAAGAGAGCACCAAACATCTCATTCTAAAATATCTGTTTTCAGGTTAATAACGATCTCTCCACCTTCCCATAAAAAGGTGCATGTTTGAAGTCTGTGTTTGAATATTTAAAATGCTGGTTTGGGTAGCTTTTTCTAAAATAAATGAACAGTCACATTTAGAGAAAGTAAATTGCTTGCAACTTTGAACCCCCTGCCTTACTCTGACTTTCACTACTTCAATTCGTTTTAACTTAGTAATATTTTTTTGAAGTTATGAGACCTGGCATCAGTAAAGGTACTCCAAAACCAATAAATTTATCTCTGGGTGCAGCAAAAATAGCATAGTCTTCTATCCATTAAGGAGAAGTGAAGCTGCATTATTTTGGCTCCTATAAAGCAAAGGAAGACAAAGAGAAATCATCAGTTTAATTGTAAGTCACGGAGACACCATATTTGACCAAGAAGCAATATCCACATGTTTTACCCAATAAAAACGAACACCAGAGGAACTGTGACTCCTTTAAATCAAATGTCCTTACAGATGATCTTCTTAAGTGGTAAAAGTAATTAAGATTAATTGTCTAGGAATACCAAGGGAACTTCACATGCTATAATAGCCTTTCTGCAAATGTCAAAAGAGTGTAAACCTTGTTTTCATTTAATAGAGTGTCCTCTAAAAGGTATTTTGAATGTGGGAGTAAGTGCTCTGTTAAAGGCAGCATCTGTGCTGTTTATTTTCCCAAATGTGGGTTTACAAAGAGCATTTAAAATACCTCAAATAAAGGCAAAGCATTAAATATTCTCATATACAGACAGACATGGTTCTTTCCATATGGTACTAGGCTACATATGATTTCAAAAAGCATATAAATCACTGGCAAGTTTGAAAATTGATTGATCATAACTTCACAGACAGATGAACTGAACTGTTCAAACACTCTTTTTGGTAAAAACCTCAAATGAGAATTCATGATTTGTCAAATTGGGATAGTCCTAGAAAAGAAAATACAATCGGAGATCCACTGAGTTCAAAAACAAAATGGAAACTGTGGTTCCTGGCAGAAACAACTCAAGCCGGATATATTTTATAGAGCAAATCAAGATCTGGCTTCTGGTTAAGATGACATCAACATAAAAAGAATGAATCTAGGTCATGGGATGTCTGAGCAGGCCTTGTCAAAGGAATGCAGGCCACAGAACACCCGGCCATTTATTGCATTAAGGCAGCTCATAATATGACATCTCTTTCCCAAGCTTTCCTTCCTCTCTGTCTTCTTATTATAACCCCTCTTTTGCCGACAGACATTTGCTTTTTTGCAAGAATAAAATTTGATGTTTTCAGAGATGGTTGGGTTTAAGCCTAAAGTCATGCCAAACCCAACCCAGAAGGCACTTCCTCATCACAAAGTGATGCTTTTTTTCTGTGTGAGCCAGACTGCTCATTGATCCACAAAGAAACCAGCCAAGTATTTCATAACATTTTTGAAAAATGCTGTACATTACCAGGTGCTTTTATGACAACAAGAGACCTAAACAATGAGCTAATCTTTCTGAATCCATGAACCTGTAGAGCCAGCTCAATCTGCAGTGGCAACCTGTAGATTTCACACAAAGGCTAATTGTTCTTCTTTTGTGATCATTGTGCATCTTGTTATTTGAGATGGAGATATTATTTGACAGCTGTCTTTTATTTCTCTAACTGTGTACAATAGAACAGCTTATTTCTGAAAATGAAGAGAGCTGAATGGTCTCAGATGGTCCACCTCAATTTCAAGAATGAGGAAGGATTGGATGAATTCGTCCGTAAAGGCTCAAGGTGACCATGCTTTCCAGGCCCTCCTTTTCAGGTTGTTGTATGGTTGAGCATAGTTCTTTTTGTTTTTCCTGATCTAGTCAATGCTGAGAGCATAATTCTTTGTGGTTTTTCACAAGTATACTATTCAGCCCTTTCAGCCACACACAAGGCATTGATGAGTAAGGAATCCTCTCCTGGCTAAGTAATCAAAAAGGGGAAAAAACTAACATAAGGAAAAATGGAAAGTTGTTTTCAGTTCGGAAAATGTGGATATGAAATAGAGAGTAATTCCACAAACTGGCATTTACCTTGTGACCGTGCCAGGCACAGACTTTTAAGTGTTTTATATGCATTATTTATTTTAGTTCATAAAACACTGATGAGGTAGACACTTTCTTTCCATATTTTATAGATGAGAAAAATGAAGTATAGAGGATTATGCTCTCTAGCATGACATTCGAGATCATGCTAGTGAGGAATGGAGCCAACAATTTTTTTTTTTTTTTAGAGACAAGGTCTCGCTTTGTCACCCAGGCTGGAGTGTAGTGGCATGTCCATAGCTCACTGCAGCCTTGGACTCTTAGGCTCAAGCGATCTTCCCAACTCAGCCTTTTGAGTAGCTAGGACTACAGGTGCATGCCATCACGGCTGGCTAACATTTTACTTTTTGTAGAGATGGGGTCTCTCTATGTTGCCCAGGCTGGTCTCAAACTCACAGCCTCAAGTAATCCTGCCACAGCCTCCCAAAGCACTGGAATACAGGAATGATCCACTGAGCCTGGCCAATTATTACTTGAATCCAGAATGGAAGAGTTTAAAAATGATGCCCAATCTGATTATTATAGAATATCTAATTCAGAGAGTTCTATAATTGGTAGCTTTGGTTTATTAGTAAAATTTTCAAAATATTATATCTGTCACATAGGTTGGTCATGAGGACAAAATAAGATAAAGCAAAATTTAAACTTCTGTCTTAATAAATAGTAGCTATCAGCATTTTAGAAGCAATAACACAATTATCTCTGAAAGGGAAAGAGTGACAGTATCATTGTCGAGACTATTGTTACCGAAAGCTTGGATTTTTCATTCGTTCCTTTAAAGACACATGACTCTGGCTGGGTACAGTGGCTCACGCCTGTAATCCCGGCACTTTGGGAGGCCAAGGTGGATGGAGCACAAGGTCAAGAGATCAAGACCATCCTGGCCAACATGGTGAAACCCCGTCTCTACTAAAAATACAAAAATTAGCTGGGCATGGTGGTGGGCCCCTGTAGTCCCAGCTACTCGGGAGGCTGAGGCAGGAGAACCACTTGAAACTGGGAGGTGGAGGTTGCGGTGAGCCGAGATCACACAACTGCACTCCAGCCTGGTTACAGAGTGAGACTTTGTCTCAAAAAAAAAGAAAGAAACACACAAAAAATAGACAAATGACTCCATAGAGAGTATTACCTTTGCAAAGATGAATGAAACACCACTGTCAGCAGAGGGACAGACAAGGAAAAACTAACAAAAGTTTGCATTTAATTACAAATTACAAAGTGCTAGGAAAGACAAGAATTGAACCATGCAAGCATCCTACTGCTTCTGTGAAAGAGAGCGTAGGGCACCTTCTACAGGCCCAGCAAGTGTAACCCAGCACTGTTTATCTTCATGGACCCTACTTGTGTACTTACGCTGTAGAAGTGATTGGATCTGTTTGCCTTCACAACAAAAGACCAATCATATTATATTTTACTTGTTGCTTAGAATGACTAGGGGACTCGTCATTTGATCTTTCTGTACAAACTAAGTAACTTATGAACCTGAGTTAATCTTCTCCTTTTGACAGTCATACACTTCAGCTCCTTTTTCTCCCTCTAATTGTCATTGACAACTCAGAGATCTTAATCTCTATCAGAAGTTGGAAATTGGTATTTTGAAGCAAGGGTGTGTTCCTGCCATCCATTAAAATGTAAGGTTTTGAAACCATTTATTCTCCTGATGATTTGTACAGGGTTGTTTTTAGGTTTTCTGATGAGTCCTGCCTGAACTGGAAAATTAACTATGTGTAGTAATATATACACTGACATGCTAGGCTTTTATTTATTCTTATCATGAAACAAATAAATGAAATGCAATAATAGATGATTCACAGATTATAATAAATAACAATGAATGCATATTAGTCCCTGCATCAGACTTCCTATTGAAAGAAAAAGAAACGGTGCATCTATGGTTTGAATAGAGTCGCTTCAAAATTCAGGTGTTGCCAATATAATAGTATTAGGAGGTGAAGCCTTTCAGAGGTGTTTAAGCCAAGAGGTCTGCTCCCTCATTTGGGGATTAAGGCCCTTTTAAAAGAGGCTTCACACAACATTTGGCTAGATTGCCCTTCTGCCTTCTTCCATGTGAAGAGGTAGCAAGAAGGCCCTCACTAAACCAAATTCTGGTGCCTTGATTTTGGACTTTCCAAATTCCAGAACAGTGAGAAATCAATTTCTGTTCTTTATAAATTACCCAGTCTCAGGTATTTTTGTTGGAGTAGCACAAAACAGACTAAGACAGATGTCTTCCGAAAAATTATTTCTCTGTTATTTTTTTCTAAACACTCATCCTTGAGTTTGAACAAGAAGTTGATCCGATGCTATATTAATAAGTTTTAAAATAGCCAATATCCAACTTTATCTTGTAGCAGAATGCCTTACACCCTAAATATAGGCTCAGTACCAAATCAAGGACCAACAGTTGTTCAGAAATTCTATGATGGGCTGAAAGGAGCCACTTAGGAACTACAATTGGATGGCAGGGGATCCTGAGACTTTTCTTGAAGCCGTGTTCATAATCACACCACTTTTATTTCACTATATGTTTGTTGGGTTAGATGGGGTGGCACAGACTAAGATTACTGAATTTACTGTCCAGCCTAAATTACTTCATAATAACGTAACTCTCAGGGGTTCAATGTGTGGCAGAAGTTATAAATGAGAGGTTGCAGAGAATGTTATCACACCACTCTGACACTGATATTCTCAGGTGATGTGTGCTTTCATGTGGAATGGCACCAGAGTTATATGAAGAAGAATGCTGTAAACTGTAACAAGTTTGTGCAGACAGAATAAGGAAATTGGGACAGAGTTGAAGTCTTACCAGAAGCATATGATCTGATTTTCCTTGGCTTTGCTGGACCCTGCCAAGTGTAATGTATCAAGAATGTTCAGTAATATATTTTTATTTCTTTTTTGAGATAAGTTATTTGAGTTCTTCTTTTCTTCTCCTTCTCCTTCTCCTTCTCCTTCTCCTTCTTCTTCTTCTTCTTCTTCTTCTTTTTGAGATGGAGTCTCACTCTGTCACCCAGGCTGCAGTGTAATGGCGTGATCGTGGCTCACTGAAACCTCTGCCTCCCAAGTTCAAGTGATTCTCTCAGCCTTCTGAGTAGCTGGGATTACAAGCAGCTGCCACCATGTCCGGCTAAGTTTTGTATTTTTAGTAGAGATGCGTTTCACCCATGTTGGTCAGGCTGGTCTCAAACTCCTGACCTCATCATCCACCCACCTCAGCTTCCCAAAGTGCTGAGTTTACAGGCATAACTGTGCCCGGCTGAGATAAGTTATTGTGACTTTTTCTATATATTGATTATATCGAAAAGCAAAACATATTGTGCCCATGATGATACAACTGTGTTTGTGGTGAGAATGATGCTGCTGACAATAAGACCGCACAGACACCCCGCACAAACTTTCACGGTTGTCACAGACTCTGGGTGAATCTGGGATCTCGCAGTATCTCTGTGGTCAGTTGTTTTAGTTTTTCACTGGGCTGTCACCTTTGACACTGATGCTCTTGGGCAAGTTATTTAATCATGACAAATTTAGTTTACTTATCAATTAAATAGAGAGAGTTAATACTATCCTGTGGTATGATGGAGCCAGTTTGCACTGACCAATGAGAATAAGTGTTAAATTTGTGGGGAATTTTATGAACTACTTAATATCACTAAGGCCGTGCTCAATGTGTCATGCTGGGAATAGTTACACCACAGAAACCAGCAAATGCTCAACTAGGGATCCTCCTGAGCCCTCCAAAGTGTCCGTTGTTAAAGTTTACGTGCACACCCATTGTAATATCAGTCTACTGAACTGTTGGGCAAATTGAAGGCTATAATGTATGAAAGCAGTTCCTGATCACAAAATGACAGCTGGAGTGTCCTCCAACAATGAAAGTTATTTTATTGCCAGGCGCAGTGGCTCACGTCTGTAATCCCAGCACTTTGGGAGGCTGAGGCAGGTAGATCATGAGGTAAGGAGTTCGAGATCAGCCTGGTCAGCATGATGAATCAAGATCAGCCTGGTCACCATGGTGAAACCCTGTCTCTACTAAAAATACAAAAAAATTAGCCAGGCAAGATGGTGTTTGCCTGTAATCGCAGCTACTCGGGAGGCTGAGGCAAGTGAATTGCTTGAACCTGGGAGTTGGAAGTTGCAGTGAACTGAGATCATGCCACTGCACTCCGGCCTGGGTGACAAGAGTGAGACTCCATCTAAAAAAAAAAGAGAGAAAGTTATTTTATTAGTATTAACATTATTATTAAATATAAGGCTGGGTATGGTGGCTCATGACTATAATCCCCACACTTTGGGAGGCTGAGGCAGACAGATCACTTGAGGCTAGGAGTTTGAGACCATCCTGGCCAACATGGTGAAACCTCGTCTCTACTAAAAATACAAAAATTAGCCAGGTGTGATAGTGTATGCCTGTAGTCCCAGCTACTCAGGAGGCTGAGGTGGGAGAATGACTTGAACCCAGGAGACAGAGGTTGCAGTGAGCTGAGATCGCACCACTGTGCTCCAGCCTGGGTGACAGAGTGCAAGACTCCATCTCAAAAATAAATACATAAAGTAAAAAATAAAAAAATTATATATATACATACACACACACACACACACACACACACACACACACACATATATATATATAATCTATATTACAGACTGTTTTTGTTTTTCTACTTTCTTTTGTTTTCCTAATAACTCATCCCTCCTGGATGACTTTCCTGGGGCTACCATAACAAAGTACCACAAACTGAGTGGCCGCAAATACCCAAAATGTATTGTCTTATATTGTGGAGACGAGAAGTGTAAAACGAAAGTATTGGCAGGGCCAGGCTCCTCGGGTTTCTTCCTTGCCTCTTCCTAGCTTCTAGTGGTTTGCCGAGAATTTTCAACATTCCCATACTTGCAGCTGCATAACCCCCACCTGTACCTTTGTCATCACATGGCATTCTCCTTGCATGTCTCTGTCTTCACATGGCCATCTTCTCATAGGGATGCCAGTCACATTGGATAAAGGACATGCCCTACGCCCATCAGACCTCATCTGAACTATGTCTATAATGAACTTGTTTCCAAGTAAGGTCACATTCTGAGGTATTGGAGACTGGAACTTCAACATATCTCTCTTGAGGGGAGACAATTCAAAACCTGTAACACGTACCTAGTATCTTTTGAAATTGTCCTTCTGTCTGCCTTTGTAGCATTGCTCAGCTCATCTCTGCTTACAGTCAATCTGTTCAATTTCCTTTGAGTGTTTATCTGAAACCTGATAAGATTAACTTGTTATAAGACATTTTCTAATGCTGAAAAAATAACATTGTTTTCAGGTCAGTACTGGGTTGGTTGACACTGAAGAAAAGAATAACACACTTACAGAGCTAAATGTTAGGCATTGCCCTATAAGTACAAACCATAGAGATGCATAAAAGATGGATTTATCTTCAAGGCGCTGAGACGGAAATGGATGTGAAAACGAACAGGTCTACCTGATATGCTACATGAGTGTTCAAGAAGTGGCCTTAGGAGAGTATTAGGATACAGAGCCTATGAATCTCTGTGGCAGGCGGAAAGGCCAGAAAATCTTCAGGCATATGATTTGATCTAGGTGGGAAGAGGAAAAAGCAAAGGTTAGACATTCCTGTTCCTAACTTTCAGAAAATCAGCTGATATTTTAAAAGCCATTTTCTACTGTTTGATTATAAAACCTTTGGAGGTCATGCTGCCCAAGTAGTTATGATGCAGGACTTTTTGCTCCTTAGTTCAACTAAAATCCATGTTCTTGTCACACGTCCAAGAAAAATTAGGCATGCAGACACAGTGAAAGATGAGGAATATGGAATATATTAATAGAAAGATCTCAGCAAAGAGAAAAAAGGGTCCTGCCAATGGGCTTCCACTTCATAGATTGAATACCAGGCCACCACACACATGAGCTGAAGAGGCCAGACTCCTCCCCTCTGCATAAGCTGCAAATCCCCAGTGGCCCTACCCCGGTCTCCCAGTGTGCAGGTGGGCCCCCAGTCTGTTGAGGGCATGTCCAGACAAGGACCTGGGCAGGTTCCCTCATCTGCACAAAAGCATCTGATATAAACACTTGTGGGGCAGGTCGGAAACTCTCTGGGGATCCTCCCTTATCTACCTCCTGCATCTATGATTTACACATAGGTGGCAGTTTCTATCTTTGAGAATCACCTAAAATCTTAGATGATCAGGTTTCTTCAGTGCAGGTTGGTCATTTGAGTCATGGGCTCATGGATTTGTGCTCTAAGTATGCTTTAGGATTTTCTTTATATTTATCAAATGTATAACCTGCCATTATTGATTCCTTTATATCACCTGGAGATCTTTAATCATTTTATTAATATATTAAGCTAAATTGCCAAGAATGTCCTAAGCACTGTTAACAACAAGCTGGTAGGAAACCTGTATTCACGTCTATGAGTAAGAAAGAACAAATTGAATAAGCACATACTTAATAGATAATCATGAAAGAGACAGTAATAACACAATGAAAGAAGAGGCTTTGGAGTCAGATAGATCAGAAACTGAATTCTAGCTCTGTCTTTTACAAGCTGTGTGACCTTTTAACAATGTTATCTCTTATGGTTGATGTGAAAATCAAACTAAGTGACATGTAGAGACAGATTGGGCACTGAAATCAGTGTAAGACTCAGATGTTATTTGCTAAGTTCAGGTTCTATAGCAACAAAATTAGGATAAAGTACCATACGTTATGAGGAAATAGGTAATGAGTTGATATAATCCATTTATCCATGACAGCCCAGTCTAGTTCACAGGATTTCTGTTACACCTAGCCAATGCTGCTATTAGAGCAAGAAAGCAGCCATAGAAAATATGTAAATAGAACTTGTCTGTGTTCTGCAAAAACTTTATGTGCACTGAGATTTGAATATAATTTTATGTATCATGAAATATTATGTCTTTTTTTCAATTATTTAAAAATGAGAAAATTTTCTTACCCATCATTTGCCAAGCAATGACCTATATCATCATGGAACTACCCCAGGATCTACAGATGCCATATTTGTATAATCAGGCATGATCACGGCTGCTTACTCTGGGGTCTGTGTATCATATTCCTGGAGTATTCCCCATGTTCTCGATCCTGTGATAATACCTAATACCCACATTATGTCATTTAGCTTTCCCAAGAATGTTAGGAGGTAGACATTCCTTCCTCTCAACTAATGAATAAACTAAGGTTGTAATGGCGAAGTAAGTATTTATTCTATGCTTATTATATTCCAGGAAATTCTCTCTAGGGTGGAAGAGTTGGCCGTATAAACAAGATTACATTCCTCAAAGAACTTCCATTCTGGGGAGGAGAGATATATAATAAACAAATGAAAAATCAAACCCATAGGACTTTTACAAGTTGTGACAAATGCTAAGAAGAAAATAGGAAAGTAGATATAACAGAGAAAAAGAAACCATCCAGATAAATAATTTGAATAGAGTATTCAAGGAAGGCCTGGAGCAGAGATTCAGAGACTAAAATGAACCAGCTAAGGGTAGAGTCAGGGCTTGCCTGTTGTGAGCTTACAAACAAAACAGACTGGGTGTGGTGACTCACACCGGTAATCCCAGCACTTTGGGAGGCAGAGGTGGGTGGATCATCTAAGGTCAGGAGTTTGAGACCAACCTGGCCAACATGGCAAAACCGCATCTCTACTAAAAAAATACAAAAATTAGCTGGGCATGGTGGCAGGCACCTGTAATCCCAGGTACTTGGTAGACTGAGGCAGGATGATTGCTTGAACCTGGCAGGTGGAAGTTGCGGTGAGCCGAGATTGGGCCTTTGCACTCCAGCCTGGGAGAGAGAGCAAGACTCTGTGTCAAACAAAGCAAAACAAAACAGAGCAAAACAAAACCAGGTCAATATGCCCAGAATGGGATACAGAAAGTGAGTGGGAGGACATAATGGGGGAGAGCTATACAGGACAATTTATGTGGAACCAATGAGTCAAACCAATTGATTTACTTTGTATTAAAATGCAACGAGAAGCCACTGAAGCGATTTTAGAAAGGGAGTGGCCACTGAGTGATGAAACATTTGCACATGGTCAAATTCTGGAATCAGGAGTCCAGTGAGAAGGCTATTGTAGTAGTCCAGGAGGGAAAAATGACAGTTGGGACAAAGTGGTAACGGTGAAAAGAATAAAGAGCAGAAGGATTTAAGATAGAACTTGAACAAAGAACTGATAGAATTTGCTGACAGTGAATTTTGGGAAATGAGGAAAGGAAGGAATCAAGAATGAGCTGCTGGCTTCCAGTGTACAGGGGTTGTATAATAGTATGATATACTGATGTGTTGAGAGGGTGCAAATTTGGGATGGAAAATTATGACTTTTATTTTGATAGTGGCATAAAACTGAGAATTATATATTCATGTGGATATTCCAAGACAGCAGTTGATTATATGATTCTAGAATTAACAGTGAAGTTAAAATTAGAGATATAAATTTGGAATTCTTCAGCTGATGAATGATAGGCAAAGCCTTGGAATCTAGATTTTCCCTAAGTGATATCATGTTGTAAAAGCCTCTTGACATTTCAAACTAAGTGTTTGAGTTGGGTGACAAGAACTGAGGATTAGCCAGTGTGGTAAAAGCACTTGGTGTCCCAGAGTCCACATACAGAAAGAGGTTCAAAGAGAAACAACATGTGAGTGAGTGAGTGAGTTCTAAAGAGAAATACACCCATTCTGTGTAGTTGTGAGTGGAATAAGTAGGGCTTAAAATCATGCTCTCTCCTCTACATCTCAAAAACCTTTCCACAATGTCATGTTTCTGGAGTCCCTCACAGATTTCCCAGCTCACTTTGTATTTGGTTTCTTTAATTCAAATTCTGATGCTTCTCTTAATGTCCACAGAAGCGTCTTAATGGATATTGACGATGTTGTATTTTAAATAAAGATTCTAAGTTAATCATGCTGATGTTAACTTTAGGTCATTTTTTGCATTTTCATTTGAGCTGATTTATTCATGCTAAAATATTAATGGATTATCTAAAATCTTTTACACTCAACTATTCCTCTTTTTAAAAAATATTTCAAGATACAACAAAAATATTTTATGTGCCCTTTTCAACTTAATAGTTTTATTCTACTTGGATGCTTAAAACAAGAAATGTGGAATTATTTATCTTGTGTTCCTTTGCTACAAAGGAATAAAATCAAAAGTAATTATAATTACTCTAAGAGCATGAGAAGAACAAAAAACTAGGGCATTGTATTGAAGAATAAAATGTACATTTTACAGTACTTGCCCATAATTAAGAATTGTGTATCTTGATTTTTTATGAATTTAATTGGCACTATAAAATATTACTTGTTATTATGTGAGTTAAATACCACAATATAAAGGTTATACACTCATGAAACAGATTCACAGTTGGAAAATAAGAGTAATTGTATATAAGATGACTGGGAGAGAAGAAAATTATGAGACAGTGTAATAATGACTTCATAGGCTACTGTAAATTTAGAAGGATAAAAATGTACCACAATGCTGCAGACTTCAGTGACATTAAAGGATTCCAGTGATCTAATATGTGAACAACATAGATTTAAATGATCAGCAAATTACTATTTAGTTTAAAATTAACTAGAATATTTGTTACAATATTAACAGTTAAGAATTTAGAAACTTCACAATAAATGCATGATACAACTCAATTGGGTTAAAAAATATAGTTTTTTTAAAAAGGATATGTAAAAATTATTCATACATGCATATGTGCACATTTATACAAATATATGCACTTCACACTCTAAAGTCCTCTAATACAAGTTTATTATTTGTTTAAATCACTGAAACTGACCAATTAGGGAAAAAAATACGAACTCTTCACTACCACAGTGTGTGCATGTGTATGTGTGTGTGTATGTTGTGTATCTTTTCATGTCATTTATGAAAATGTTTATTTCATTATACATTTAATTTGTCCTTCAAAAAAGCTTTCCAGTTAATTATTTATAACTTTACTATTTGTATCTCAGTTGTTTGTGCCTCTATTTTCTATTTCTTTATTTGATCTTTTATATAAGGTTTACCTTTTACATATTTATCAAGCTGTTAAAGTTTATGTCTTCCAAAAACATTTTTTTCCAAAGTATGATTTTTCTTTCAGCCTTTCAAAATAATCTGAGAGACTAGTAGGGTCTTATAGCACTAAATTCCAGTAGTAAATAGAATTCACATCAGTTAATTTCTGAACTTTAAATACATTTGCAAAAAAAGGTAAACTTAAGCCTGTCAAAATTTATTTAAGGTTAGTCAACATTTATTGACTCTCAACTGTGCATGTAGATGTCTCATCCTTGGCATCAAGTTTACACAATCCTGACATATCTCTGAGACCCGTGAAACAGCCAACGGACATATATTCTAAGCATTAAATTGAAAATGTAAGCTAATACTGTAGCTGAGAAACTAAGCCCATATGTGTTGAGGAGCATACAGCAGAAAAATGACGAGACCGCTAATGAAATCACCTTTGAAATGTTTGGTGAAGATAATGAAGGCACCTTTGAAATTTTTTGGAACATATTTCTCTATACATGAAATTAATAAACAGTGGGAATTTTCTCTTTATCAAGCACATTTAACATCAGGATAATATGTCCTTGCTGTTAAGGGCAGATTTACTCTAAAATTTGTTACGTCTTAATTTATATAAAATAGAGATTTGTTATTAATCTGTTTATCTTTTCCCCTAAATGTTGGTGGAAAGTTTAAAAAGTTTCATCAAAAAGTTTGTTTTTAAGGTGAATTTTGCATATGTTTTAAGTACTTTTTATTTTAAAAATTTTTTTCTTTTTTTTTTTTTTTGAGACAGTTTTGCTCTGTCAAGGAGGCAGGGTGCAGTGGTGCAATCTTGGTTCACTGCAACCTCTATCTCCCATGCTCAAGCGATCCTCCCACCTCAGCCTCCTGAGTAACTGGGACTACGAGCATGCACCACCACACCTGGCTCATTTTTGTATTTTTTTTGGACACAGAGGTCTCACCATGTTGCACAGGATGGTCTTGAACTCCTGGACTCAAGTGAATCTCCCACCTCGGCCTCCCAAAGTGTTGGGATTACATGTGTGAGCCATCATGCCCACCAAGCAGTTTTTATTTTTAAAAAAGTTAAGAGACATTGTTAGGGGTTTAACATGTAGTATTTGTGGATGAATTCTTGATAGAGGTAAAGTAATACCTAAGGAATATACTGCAGTAAGGAGTCCTAGGAAAGAGCTGAGCAGATGTTGATATTTTAAGGTAGTACAGAATCACAGGGTTCAGGAGAATCTTAGAGATTATAAAGTGTGACTTTTTTTACTTGAAAAGTAAAACAACAACAACAAAAGACAAAACAAAACAAAAAAAACCCCGGGGCACCCAGAAGTAAGTTGTGTTTCAGAACGGGGATAAAAATGAGACCTCCTGACTTCCAGTTGGAAGTTATGTTTTAATTACCTTTTTTTCACCCCATTATGTGATCAACAATAAATCTCTGGGGAAAGTTATTAACCAAAATAATGAATGTTTATATAGCTTTTCATTCCCCTAAAGGTTGTAATTGAAAGAAGAAGAATGGCAGAGTATGCTATCCCAAAATACGTCACTTGGCATAAGGATTGTTTTGAGTGAAAAGCAGTTGAAGAACAGCAAGTGCAAGAAAAAGACAGGAGAAACACTCATGAGAAAGAATTCTTCCTCATTCCGGGAGAAAAGAAACATTCTTATCATCAGAGATGGGGAGTGGAGGCCAAGAGTAATCCACACAAACGGACTTTGGTAAAAAACAAACCACCACCACAAAAAACCACAACAACCTCTTACTTTCCTGCAGACTCCGATAGATTTAATTATTATTATTTTTTACAATTGCCTCTCTTTGCTCACCCTAGTATATTAACACTGTATTTTGCCATTTCTTTGGGTCTTTATTTTCCTATGGGAGCTTCCATGTACATGTAAAAATCTACATTCTTTTCTCCTGTTAATCAGTCTTACGTCAATTGAATTCTCAGGCCCAGCTGGAGACTCTTCAGGGGTAGAGGTAAAATTTTGCCTCCACTCCAGAGATGTTTTTTCATTTCATATTATTTTATCAAGTACACAAAGTACACTTCTATTCTAAAATGCACATCGATGTTCCCTTAAATTCTCTATACATGAGACAAAATTTTGTGACGCTTAATCATTTAACTTGCTGTTCTATTTTATGAAGAGCCTCATCAGCTGGGATAAATAGGGCATAATCACAAAGTTTGAAGTCATTTTCTCAAAATATTTCACTACGTTTGTAAAGAACACTTTTCAGAGTTCTGATATAATTTGCTGTCATAATTTTGTATTTTTGGTTTCCTTATGCTTGCCAGAGAGATTTAGAAGCATACATCCAAAGTAATTTTGCAACGCCAACAAATTACCATATTTCACTGAAAACCCTGCACTCTTCACTTTTTAACGTCTATGGACACGACACTTCTGAGCTGAAGGTGCATTCTCCTTTAAAAAAAAATGACAAAATATCAAGAAGTAAATTCACTCTTGTATGTCCACAAGGAAGAATTGATAATGATTTCTTATCATGTTTCCACTGAGGTATTTTAGGTTGATACACTTTCTTCATGTTTAAAAGAAAAGACCAAAAATAATTAAAGGGATTCTATTCAGAAAAATGATTTACATCTAACGTCTTTTTGGAGGAGAGGGCTCCAAAACCACAATAGTATCTCTGTTTCTCCAGCCACATTCTGAAACTTCTGGTGCCGAGCTTGCCATCATTTTGTTATCTAAAGACTTAAGTTCTCTTGACAAGGGCACTTTGATGTATCTCAGAGCTGCTCTGCGGTATCATGGCCTTTATTTTAAGTATTTCTTAGATAACATTTTGCAAGATTTGTGTAGGGGAGACTAGTTTTACATTTTGGTTGGAAAAAAGGTAGACATTTTTAAAAGACAAGAAATTATAGGAAATAAGACTGCATTTGTAAACATTTTAGAATTTTCAAGAAGCAGTTGCTAATATAAATGCTGTCTATAATATGCAAGTACTAGTCCATAGAGTCAGCAGGACATATCCTAGGCATTCACTTAATTAGACACTAGGGAAGTAGTAAGATACAATGCTTAGAACTTAGGCGCTGGGCTAGACAGTCAATAGCAATATAATCTCAAGTTGTATCTCCAACTCTTTAAGCTTCTATTTATTCAGTTGTAGAATGGGAATATTACTCATTGCTTAAAGTATTGTGAGGTTTAGAATATATTTTTTAAATTGGTTAGCACAATGCCTGAAACTACTCAATAAAAGTTTGTGTTTTATTATTATTAATTTGTAGATACAAATTATATGTGTCCAGATTCAAGAGTGGTTATTACAGATAAAGCAGAAAAAAATTATTTAAAAAATAATTTTAAAAAATATGAGTTTTGAGGTGATTTTATCATTTAGCATGAAGTAATCTAGTTTACTGCTATAAATTCCAGACTTGCATAGTGTCCAGAAAGCTCAGGACAAGTTACCTATTTTTGGAATATTGCATTCTAGGCAAAGAGAACTTAAAGAAAGTTTGAAGAGACTTTTAAATATATTGTGGAATGATTATTACGTAACACTAATCAGCAAATGTGCCTCTGATAATTTCTCAAGTGTGGAGGCCATGATACATTCTTCCAGATTATAAGGAGAATTTAGTTCATGCTGCCTCATCCCAGTGTTAACTGGCCAGACACTCATGCATATGTCAATGAACTTCCTAAGTGACTGCTGGAAGGAAGCATCTCTAAAATTGCATTTTCTGGTTCGTTTTCTGACGCACAAAGCAGGGAAGGTCATATTCTATCTGGGACACATCTACTGCCTGAGTTTTCTCCAGCATTTAATGTGGTAGTTTGGAGACATAATACCCACCACCACCTGGGTCTCAGGTTAAGAGAATTCAGCTGTGGTTAGAGGGCGACAAGAGACAGATACAGCACAGGAGGTAAATGTCAGCAAGAGAAAGATTTGCTGTGCTTCATTCTGATGAGGGACCTGGAGGGTCAGCGTATTTTCATCCCACCCACATGAGATCAAAAGCCACACTTGCCTCCCTCATCCTGTTGCTTTCCTAAGGTCTACTCTCCCATGAGTTGCCTCAGGCAAAAGCTGGTTGGACTTATTAACTGACAGCCTGAGCAGGAGACCTAAAGAAGGAGGAAGCAAAGAGGACTCCTAGAGAAGGTTAAGCAGTAGAAAGATAGGCAGAACTTTTGGGGAAGAAAAAGAAAATGGCAGGTGGCGGGTGTCAGGTTCACAACTACGCCAATTGCCATGTTGAGGTCTTAAGGGAGTGGGTGGATGAGCAGAAAGAATGCTTGGGGGGCCGTAGGCAGGTGAAAGATGATTTTATTTAGCAGCAGCTCTCACCAACAGCTTTCTCACACTGCCCTGTCTCAGCTGCTTAATCCTCTGGCTCCCACAAACAACTGCGTGGCCAACTCTCCCTTGTTTTCAGGGTCAGCAGCTTAACTCTTTCCCTCTCTGGGCATGAGCAGGCTGAGCTATGTCCTGGCTCTTACCTTGCATCTGCAAAGATGGACAGCTCTGATTCTCTCTCCTTCTCTGGGTGCAAGCATACCTGCACAGTGTCAACAGGGCAATTATACCTTTTACAGTTAATAGTGGCTTAGGGACAAAGGATGGCCTTCCTGTGTTATGGCTACATAGCTGTCTTTACATTAGACATGGAATTGTGCACCTGTGATCCAAACTCGCTGAGTCACTCCGGCCTGGATGTCCACCTCAGCCTATTCCTTGACCAAAGCACAGCCATGTTCCTTACAGTGGGAGAGCAGAGGGGAAGGACTTTTTGGTATCAGCCTGAGATAGATATAATATGGGCTGAGAGGTAAATTGAGGGAAAACATGTAATTTTTTTTTTTTACCTTATTGGGATCACTTGCATATACTTATTTTTTTGGGTTTGTGTGTGTGTGTTTAATGGACGTAAGTTGTACTTTCTTGTTGAATGATTAAGAACGTAACTAAGTCAATTAGCTTAATTCAAACATTTCATATTTTATACATATACTATAACATCAGTTTATGCCCCATAAATATATGCAATTATAATTTGTCAATGTTAAAAATACTGAATAAGCAGTTAAAAAAATAACTAATAATTTTACCTCCATAACTGACCCAGAAAACTGACAGCTGAAGGGAGGAGGCCTGGTTTGACAGCAGGGTGCTGTAGATCAATGTTCGGAGGGTTGACTTTTTTACTCCCCATCTTTGGTTTCAAGCTATTTTACTGTTTTTCTATAGTGATGTTATGTAGTGCATAGAGAGGACTGCTTTATGAATGTCTCATCTTTTTTCCCTGTTTTTCATATGCAACATACTAGTTGTACTGTCACATTTTCAAAGATCATTAGTATACCTTTTCTTTCTTTCCATTTCAGAAACAGAGTCACCTCAGAAGCATTGTGTAGGCTGCGTGATGGAGTTTTCAAGAGTGTAGACACACCCAGGTTTAAATCACAGGTCTGTCTCTTACTAGTTGATTTGACCTCAGGCAGGTTAAATAAATTTTCTCTGGATCATTTTTTTCTCATTTGTAAAATTAGGGTAATTACAGAAGTAAAAATATTAGGAGAACTTAGCACAAAGCTTGGTGCATATGTGTGAATTAAATAGCAGAAAATAAATTCTTACTGATAGTTATGTTAGTACTTTTTATTTCCTTATATCTGAAAACATCTGGTAAATAAAGATTATCTCATTGTAATAACAGCCCAAACCACGTATTTGCTGCACTGAGATTAAAGTAGCTTAAGTTGAAAAAATTTATGACCTCATATACTTTGAAACCTTCTCTTTAAATCTTCATCATGTATTTATAAACAATAGATTTTTCCACACAGACACCATAATGATGATTTTGCGGAAAAAAGAAGTAAGATTAAAAAGCACACAAATTCATATCAAAACATGGGAACACAGCAACTGTGACCTCTAAGTGTAAAGCCTACTTCGGCACAGTTGAGATGCTTTTGATCCATTCTGTGGAGTCCACTTCCGAATTCTTTCTTATCTTGTTGAATGTTGCTATATTTTCTGGAATCATCTCCTCTTCCTCTCTTTCCCTTACCCTTTCACAATGAGTCATCAAGATCTTTTAATTCTATCCTCCAATTATGTTGGAAACCTGTGCTCCTTTCTCTATACCCACTGCCATTGTTTCATTTCTTGTCTGGGTTTCTGCAATAGCCTCTTAACCAGTTTTTCTCCCTACTTGCCACGCTCTAATCCATCCTTTGCACCTCGATAAATCTGATTGTTCTACTCCCGTCACACCCACCCCTCCACCCCCACTTTTTTTAGACAGAGTCTCGCTTTGTTATCCAAGCTGGAGTGCAGTGGCACAATCTCCGCTCACTGCAACCTCTGCTTCCTGAGTTCAAAGGATTCTCCCTGCCTCAGACTCCTGAGTAGCTGGGATTACAGGTGCCTACCACCACACTTGGCTAATTTTTGTATCTTTAGTAGAGATGGGGTTTCACCATGTTGGCCAGGTTACCCCCTCTTAAAGCCTGCAGTGGTTCTCTATGCCTTATGAGATTTATTATAAGATTCCTAGGACGGCCTGCCAGGGACTGCTAGTTGACCTCTAATATCCATTTTCCCTTTTTCTTTCATAATAGGACCACTTGCCTGCTGCCATCTTTAGAAGACATAGCTGATCACACTGAAGGTTGAATTCCCAGCTTGCCTTTAGCTCACTGTGAATATATTCCTGAGTTCTGGTCAATAGCATGTAAGCAAGAGTGCCATGTAGCACTTCTGCTGAGTGTCCTTAAAGACAATGCTATAGATTAAATGTCTGCATCCCCCTAAAGTTCTTATGTTAAAATCCTAAGCCCCATTTATGAGGTTGGGCTGTTGGTAAGTAATTTGGTAGGCAGAACCCTCATGAATGGGATTAAGGACCTATAAAAGAGACCTCAGAGAGCTTCTTTACCCTTTTCTACCACGTGAAGACACACACAGCAAGAAGATTGCTGTCTATGAACAAGGAAGCAGGCCTCACCAGATACTGGAATCTATGGATACCTTGATTTTGGACTTCCCAGCCTCCAGAACTAAGAGAAATAAATTTTTGTTATTTACAAGCTACCCAGTCTATGATATTTTATATAGTAGCCAGAACAGACTCACAGAGAGGTAGCATGCCTTTCTTCATCCTTTTCTCTTTCCTAATAACTGAATTGTAGATATGAGGGTTAGGGCTAGAACAGCTCTTTGAACTTGTGAGGTGAGATATAAAAAATGGTGGAGTAGCAAGCAAAAGAGAACCTGAATTTATTAGCATCACTGAGCTTCCAAACTTGTCATAGACTGGCTTCCTCAAGCAATAACATGGGTGGGAAAAATAAATTGCTGTCTTCTATGAGCCAATATTATTTTGAATTTCTGATACCTTTAGTCAAGCTAAATCCTAATATGTATGCAATCCATTATCTTCCAAAGTCTTGTCCTTCTGTTAAATTTCATATGCATTTCTTTTCCATTGGACTTTTCTCTACAACACTCCTGAACTACATGTTGGCCCAAGACCATAGAATGATGTCAAATCTTATTGCTTTGGTTCAGGTTGTTCCCTTTGCGTAATATCACATATCCCACAGCTCTAGTAGCCTTCATTTGAATGTTAGAATTATTACTTATTTTTCAATACTCTGCTCAAACATCATCTCCCATAAGAAGCAATCACTGACAATTCACTTCATGCCTCCAAAAGGTGATTTTGCCCTCCCTCTCACAACCTCTGGAGCTGTACAGATTTAAAATTTCACCACTCAAGTACACTGACTGTTACTTATTTGTACGTGTTGTTTTCCCATTAATCCTTGAGGGTAGTGATTCTGTCCTGCATATTTGCCATGTCTAGCCGTCTCCGGAAATTTGTAGGTGATCAATCAAAATACGGTTTTGATTTCATAGGACATAATCATATTTCTGGAGTTTTTCCAATAAAAGTAATATCTATACTATTTCTCAATTCAGAGGAAGAAAATGACATTCACTCACTGCATTTCAGACTGATCAAAAACTTAAATTTTAAGTTGCGTGTTATTCAAAGGATTGAGTGATTTTATTTGAGAGGCTACATTCTATTCTGAAATGCTTCACAGTAAAAGTTGTTGCCTCAGATAAATGTTAGAACACTAAAATGGCATTTAGTTTAAATGTAATACAATTTACGAAAAATCGTAAAAGCATACTTTTGGACATCTCTATTATCTTTTAAAAATATGACTTCCTTTCTAATACCAGTTTTACCTTCCAAAAAAGAGACACCCTATTTTTTTCCCCCTAAATGTTTTCTGAGCATTTTCCTATGTCTTTAAGTTGTCCTCAAAACAACTATTTTAAAAAAATTTTTCAGACAGATCTCACTTTGTCACCCAGGCTGGAGTGCAGTGACGCCAACATGCGGCTCACTGCAGCCTCTGTCTCCCGGGCTCAGGTGATTCTCTCACCTCAGCCTCCCAAGTAGCTGGGATTACAGGTGCATGTCATCATACCCAGATAATTTTTTGTAGAGACAGGGTCTTTCCATATTGCCCAGGCTGGTTTTGAACTTCTGGGTTCAAGTGCCCAGGCTGGTTTTGAACTTCTGGGTTCAAGTGATCCGTCTGCCAAAGCCTCCCAAAGTGCTGGGATTACTGCATAATATTCAACTTTAGTTACTACATTAAACTAATCTACTTTCTGTCCTTACATATTTGCCTTTGTTGGATGCTTTATATAAATGGAATCATACAATATGTAGTCTTTTGTGACTGGCTTCTTTCACTAAGCATGATGTTTTTAAGATTGTTGTAGCATGTATCAGTATCTCATTCCTTTTTTACGGCCTAATAATGTTCTTTTGTATGGCTATGTCTCACTGTGCTTGTCAATTTATCAGTTGATGGACATTTGGATTATTTCTACTTTTTGGCTATTATGAATAATAATGGTATAAACATTAATTTACAGGTTTTTGTGTAGACATATGCTTTCATTTATCTTAAGAATATACATAGCTTAGCTCCCACATATCAGTGAGAACATACGATGTTTGGTTTTCCATTCCTCAGTTATTTCACTTAGAATAATAGTCTCCAATCTCATCCAGGTCGCTGCAAATGCTGTTAATTCATTCCTTTTTATGACTAGGTAGTATTCCATTCTATATCTATATACCAGTTTCTTTATTCACTCGTTGATTGATGGGCATTTGGGTTGGTTCCACAATTTTGCAATTGCAAATTGCACAGCACAGTTTTGATAAGTTTAAAACTTATCACTAGAGGAAAGACATCTAGTTCATCCCTTTCCGGATTAGGATCACAATATTAAATTCTTGGGTTCCTGATTCACTGGACTGGTCATCTTTGAGCTAAACTCTCATGCTCCACTCTCTACTTGGGCCTTCCCAGGGAACAGAGCTGTCTGCAGTCCCTGATGCAATTACTTTTGGGAGTTGCTCATTTCTAGAAAAATCATACTCAGGAAATGTTAAAAAAATAAAAATTTGGCAGGCTTCATATAGTATGCTGTCTGCATAAAGTTGTACAGACTATACAGAATCTTGAGACACAAATCTTTAGAGATTTTCCCTGTCTTTTCATTTCCCAAATGTTATTATTCATGAATTTCTAAACATAAGACACGTCCGAGGTGCACTGATGAACAATGGGACATATGGTATTGGGTTTATCAAAGCCATTTTACAGCAAAGAGACATGCAGTCAGATGGTGAAGTCATACAACAAAAATATAAATAGTTTTCTTAATTACAAAAATTGAATATAAGTTACATTTATTGAAGGGGGCTAGATTTTACTTTAATGACTGAAAAAAATAACTGTAAAGATGGAAACACATTTCATGTTTGGTTCTTCATTAATGTTGCCATTCAAATACAGCAGTTGTGTAATAAAAAAAATCAGTTAGTTAAAATAAGTAATTTTTGTTCAGAGGAACTGAAGCTAATGTGGTTAAAAATGCATTTTTTTCCCCAACAAAACACTTTTTGTTCCTTTTGGTGCTGCAGAGTTGCAGAATAAACACATGAACACTTGTTTCTTTCCTTCTCTTGCCCACCACAAAATGAAAGCACATGGTTATTGCTACCGTACATTCAGTCTCGCTTCTTATGCTAGAAGAAAAATTAAATGTAGGGATCCAGTTATCATTCAAAAGAGTAAGTCTAAAAATTGGAAATATGACACTTATTTTTGAAATATCAATGAAAATGTGCCTAGCTGAAACAGTGTTCAAAATGAGTTCATTCAGACAGTATCTGTGAAAGCTTCTATTCCTCTCAGAAATTCCCTATCAAGCAAAAGGATGTTGTATTTCACTGTCTCCTAAAAATCTGTACAAACAGGGCAGGACCATGCCTTCATGAGGCAGACATTTCCCCCAGTAAACACAAAGCTGAGGTTGGGATGCTATAAACAATTCTGTGGACTTTTACAGTAAGATCAGATTGGAGCATGGGTTACATTATTTTGTATGTTTGCCTTTCATAGTCTTAATGGATTTTCAAAAATGTGCAGTGATGCTTTGTGTAGTACAAGGCTGGAGAGATAACACAACACTTCAGCACAGCCTGTGATCTGTCCAGCTACACAAGCAAACAATGACTCCTATGTCCAGTGCTGGAATTATTTGTCCGACAGATAGAACATGCAGGATAAAAACTTTTGAATATAATTTTGCAACAATGAACTCTCGACAGCTAAAATGCAGGCTAATTGTTTCTATTCTACACCACGGTCAGTCCCATGTCTTTCATAGAAGTCTTATGCTTCCCTCTGTCATTCTGTTTCCTCGTCAGTAAATTACAAACTATACTTTTAGTTTTCTATATAGAGATTTATACTAAAAAACTTGAGAAGTGATGATGGAGAAGAAAAGAGCAGAGAAAAAAAGAAGTCACTGTCCTCTCTCAAATACATGCAAACATGTTTTTAGAAACCTACTTTATAGTTTTAACCTAAGCTTTATTTCAAATCAGTCACACAGAGCAGTAATAATCATGTTTCCTCTTAGATCTGATGACCATCCTATGAATTATTTTTCTACATAAATTCACTTAATAGTAATTAAAGTATTTTAGATGTAACTAAATGAGACAATCCAATTTCTCAAATGTACACATATTGTACTGTGTAAATTTGTAACACATATTTGATAATATTACATATGGCATTAGTGGGGAAATATTAACTCTTTGAATATACTACTGTCTGTTTTCTCTGAGCACTTTGAAGAAAACTCTGGTGCCCTTAGAAGATGTATTAGTGGAAAATCTCTAGTCTGTTACATTTGCACCATTACATAGAGAAGAGAAAACAAAAACAATTGATGTGACTTCAGAGAGATTATTCTCAGTATTTTAACTTTCTTATTTCTAAAATGAGGGGCTTCAACAGACGAACATTTGGATTCTCTTGGCTTTAATATCTCTTGGTTCAGTGAGTGAAACTGGCTTGGGATTCTTGTCATTATTCATCAGAAGAGCACTTAGGAACTACATGCTTTAGTAAGTAAAGTAACCAGGGATTTTTGTCTTTGATTCATGATAGCTAGTAATGGAGAAAATGTTTCAGAAATTATACTTGATGTTAGAAAACTACAACATTTTCAATATTTGCATTTGTTCTATATTCTAGAGATCAAGCATAAAATATTAGATCACAGCGAATATCAATTTTTTAGGGAAGAAAAGTTCATGATTTAATTATATTATTACATACTTTTCTTGGGAGGTATTATTTTCTGCATTTTTAAATTATTAATAGTTTATCTTTTTATTTTTCTCAACAGAATCATTTGAATATCCAAGCATAGGACTCTAATTGTCACAGACATTTGAACAATTTTATTTTTCTTTGAAATTTATAAACTATCTTATTTGTGGATGTTTCATATTATTCAAATTAAACTAGTCATACCAGAAATTCTTCTAAATAAACACCTTTTAAAATCTCTCTTAACTTGGTTCTGCTTGCAGGCCTGATTTCTCTTTTCTGTGTGGTGAAAATGTATAAGGGATCTCTTCTCCATACTCTGTGCTTTGCCTTATGAAAATTTTAAATCTTAAAATCCTTGAAATTCAGAAATTAAGAGTTTTTAATTTTTTTTAATATTCTGAATCTAACACTAATAAGTAGAAAAAAGTCCCAAGCTTACATCTGCTATTCAAAGTAACAAGTGAAATACAGTTCCCAATATTATTATCCATGAAATCTGTTATAATCGAAAGCCACTCTTAAGATTTTGCCTTAGGTAGTAACTGACAGCCTCTTATAGGTCTTGCAAAATCCAGCTTTTCTTTCTCAAGGAAAAATTCTATTACAAAATTTCTTTATACCTGAAACTAAATTATAAACATTTTTAAATACTTGAGGGTTTATATCTCATAATTTTTCTGACTCTTATCTTGTTTGTTTCTATACTTAATTTTGCTCATGTATATTGAGAGACTATACCAGTGTAGGCTTTTTTTTGTTTGTTCAGTTTTTATTCTTCCATCTATTCAGTAAGTATTTATTGGCCATTTACACTAAACAATCTGTGAAAGACAGAATTAAATAACAAATTGACCCTGCTTACAATCTAGTACAGTAACTAACTCACATATCAGTTTTGTAAAAGGAAAAGAAATGATTGTCGTTTTCTTTTCTTTCTTTCTTTCCTTTTTTTTTTTTTTTTGTTGTTGTTGAGACAGAGTCTTGCTCTGTCAGCCAGACTGGAGTGCAGTGGCTTGATCTTGGCTCACTGCAACCTCTGCCTCCCAGGATCAAGCAATTCTCCTGCCTCAGCCTCCCGAGTAGCTGGGATTACAGGGGTGTATCACCACGCCTGCCTAATTTTTGTATTTTTAGTAGAGATGGGGTTTCACCGTGTTTTCCAGGCTGGTCTTGAACTCCTGACCTCAGGTAATCCACCCGCTTCGGCCTCCCCAAGTGCTGGGATTGCAGGCATGAGCCACCATGCCTGGCCAATTTTATTTTTCTTTTACCCATCATCTGTGGGCCTTGAAATAGGCAAATTATAAATGAGAAAGATATTGTTGTTGGCTAAAATTAGAACTAAAATTTAAACTATTTTCTTGATAAATTCTATGTCTTGAGACAGACTCTCATTCTGTCGCCCAGGCTGGAGTGCAGTGGCGTGATCTCGGTTCACTGCAACCTCCACCTCCCAAGTTCAAGTGATTCTCCTGCCTCAGCCTCTGAGTAGCTGGGATTACAGGCACATGCCACCACGCCCAGCTACTTTTTGTGTTTTTAGGAGAGACGAGGTTTCACCATGTTGGCCAGTTTGGTCTCAAACTCCTGACCTCAGGTGATCCTCCCGCCTCGGTCTCCCAAAGTTCTGGGATTACAGGTGTGGGCCACCACGCCCGGCCAGTCCTTCTTTTAAGTGTTTGCAGTCCTGTTGAGGAGTCAAGTCAATAAACAGCTGTTTGCTACACAATTTGACAAGTGTAATAATAGTGAAAAATCCAGAGTAATCAAAGAACAAACAGGAGGATCACTGTAGTGGCTTGGAAGTGTAGAGCAGAGGAAAGGCTGATAAGAGTGGTTCTGAGGTTCAACAGGGCTATCCAGTGGACAGACAATGGGCTGAGGGTAGGAAGAACAAGTGACAAGAACAGTCATGGTAAGTTTACATCTCTATTCGGATTGAGTTGACTCTAAAACTCACAAAAAACATAAAATCACTCATTTTTGTTGTTTCTAGAAATAGCGTAACAGACATCCTATCCTTTTTTCCTTTTCTTCTTACTTTATTTTATTTCATTTTATTTTACTTTTTGGAGAAAAGGGTCTCAGTCTGTCACCTAGGCTAGAGTGCAGTGGTGCAATCTCGGCTTACTGCAGCCTCTACCTCCCCAGACTCGGGTGATCCTCTCGCCTCAGCCTCCTGAGCAGCTAGGACTACAGGCTCTCAACATCATGCACAGCTAATTTTGTCTTTTTTTTTTTTTTTTGTAGAAATGAGGTTTCACCAGGTTGCCCAGGCTGGTCTCAAACTCATGAGCTCAAGTGATCCTCTCACCTAAGGCTCCCAAAGTGCTAGGATTACAGGCATGTGCCGCTCCGCCCAGCTGGCATCCTAGCCTCAGCCCTTGTAGTAGTATTCTTTTATTTGTGTATTGTATAAAGTTTTATATGTATTTTTTCTTTATATTAAGGTAACAGTTTTATTTTTTCCTCCCCTAATTTATTAGGACTTTGTTACCGCTAAAGCAAGGGTGTCCAATCTTTTGGCTTCCCTGGGCCATATTGGAAGAAGAATTGTCTTGGGCCATGCTTAAAATATACTACCACTAATGATAGCTGATGAGCTTAAAATATTGCAAAAGAGTCTCATCATGTTTTAAGAAAGTTTGCAAACTTGTGTTGGGCCTCATTCAAAGTTGTCCTGTGAGCTGTGTGCTGGACAAATTTGCTCTAAAGGAACATCATTTCCTAACAGAGGAGTTCTACTATTAAACTAAACGAATGCATTCTTCCTGGAGAACTGTAGAAAACTGAGGATTGTCGTAGGTCTAGATTAAGAAGAAAGGAACATATGGTGATAAAAATACTTTATCTGACACATGCCTAATCAAACAAAGTTGCAAAATAGAGGCTGGCAAACAGTAGGAGTGTTTATAAAGCACCCATCCTCATTTATTAAGTAAAAATAAATGACTATGACCATAAAATTATAAGAGTGAGCCTTCTTCTTTCAACTGAAATAGCTGGTATAGAACTTGTCCTCTAACTATAAATAGCAAAAGAACCTGAACATATATATTTTACAATTGTTTTCAGGAATTGGAGAATAGACAGATTAGAATTATGATCCCTGAAAGAATGGTGGTTAAGGAGGTAGGTCATAAAACTGTCAAGTTTCGTTTTGGAGGCAATTTTTAGACTATGATTCAGGGAAAGAACCCCAAATAGAGCAGGATGGTATAAATTGATGAAAGGAGAATGAAATTTGGGGAGGCTGAGGCTGCTAGAATTTTCAGGGCAGAGTACTGGGAGGTGTGACCTACATAGAGAAAGAATTTCAGAATCTTTAATTCATTAGTTAAATACTAATTTAGGCATGCTTAGGGTCCAATTTCATAAGGCCAGAAAAAGAACAACTGCCAGAGAGCTTTAAGCTAAAAAAAAAAAAAATGATAATAATCCCAGAGGTCAATAGTGCTGGGAGGTGTTTGAATTCTAACCAGGCAGTAAAAAGTATCATTGAACATTTAGGGCATGCAGTAAAGATCACAGAAAGTCTTGTCTTAGTAGTAAGGCTAAACTAGGATTACAGAAAGACTACTCTAGACCCATCTTAACAATATTTCAAAACAATCGTGAAAAATATTATGCAAAGGTAGAAGTAATGTATCTGCTTGCCAAAATAAACTTCAACACTAAAGGAAGAAAACAAAATGCAAGTGCTCAACAATGTAACATACGCTGTGTCTAGCATCCACTCACAAATTGCTAACTATGCAAAAATGCATCAATTTATGACCCACACCCAGGAGAAAATTTATCAATAAGAAAATTGTTTATCAATAACAATTAGAAAAAAGAGCCTTAAAGTAGCTATTTAAAAATCAAAAATAGGGCAAAGGATTTAAAAGAAAATATGAACATATTGAGAACAGAAACAGAAGACAGAAAAGTAAACAAATGGAGCTACTAGGGCTAAAATATACAATAAAATGAAAAAAATCACTGTCAGACTTAAAGCAGATTAGTAGCTGTGGAAGAAAAGAACTATGAACTTGAAAACAAACCAGTAAGTGTCTCACACCTGTAATCTCAGCACTTTGGGAGGCCAAGGTGGGCAAATCACTTGAGGCCAGGAGTTCTAGACCAGCTTGGACAACATGGTGAAACCCCATCTCTACTAGAAATACAAAACTTAGCCAGGCATGGTGGTGCATGCCTGTGGTCCAAGCTATTTGGGAGGTTGAGGTGGGAGGATCACCCGAGCCTCAGGAGGCTGAGGCTTCAATGAACCAAGACCACACTACTGCACTCCTGCCTAGGCAACAGAGAGAGGGCCTGTCTCAAAAAAAAAAAGAAAAAAGAAAAAAGAAAAAAAAAAGGAAGAAAGAAAGAAAGAAAACAAAACAAAACAATAAAAACTATTCAAACTCTATTCAAACTGAAGGTTAGGTAAAAGAAAACCTAAAGAAACAAAAATGAACAGAGTGTCTGTGACCTATGAAAAGATGTCAAGCATTGTAACAGATGTATAACTGGAGTCTCAGAAAGAGAAAAAAGAGATAGAGATGGGGAAAAAAAGCATTTTGGAAAAGAATGTACTCCACATCATTCATGAAAATTAACTCAAACTTAAGTATAGACTTGTATGTACGTGCAAATCTGTACAACTTTTGGAAGCAAACATAGGAAAAACTGTTTTTGTCTATTGCACAACCAAACATTTTGACAGAAGGAGGACAAGCCATGAAATAAAAAAAAAAAAAAATGTATACATAAAATTAGACTTTGGAAACAACTAAAAACATATGCCCTTTAAAGAAAACTGTTAAAGAAAAGTCAAACCACTTAAGTAAAGGAAATACTTTTGAAATATATAAATCTGTTAAAAGGCCTGTGTTCAGGAAAGACAGACACTTCAGAAAAGAAAATATAAAATGGCCAATAAATGACATAAAAGATGTTCAACATCTATAGCCATCAAGGAAATTCAAATTAAAACTACAATGATATCTTACTACACACCAGGGGTGTCTAATTTTTTGGCTTTCTTGGGCCACATTGGAAGAAGAATTGTCTTGGGCCACACATAAAATACACTAACACTAATGATAGCTGATGAGCTAAAAAAAATTGCAAAGAAATCTCATAATATTTTAAGAAAGTTTATGAATTTGTGTTGGGCCACATTCAAATGCATCCTGAGTTGTGGGTTGGACAAGCTTGCTATAAACTGTCAGAATGGCTAAAATTAAGAAGTCTAATGGTTCCAAAAGTTGGTTAAGATATGGAGGAACGGGAATGCCCTCATATTGGCAGTGGGAACAAAATGCTACAACCATTTTGGAAAACAACGTGCTGTTTTTGTTATGTTTTGTTTTACAGTTAAGCACACTTACCATGTGATCCAACAGTTTCCCTCCTAGGTATTTACCCAACATAAACTGGAACACACACTCAGACAATAATTTATATACGAATGTTCATAGCAGCTTTATTCATAATTGCCAAAAACTGGGAACAATCAAAATGTCCATCAACAGGTGAATTAATAAAGAAATGATGGTTTATTCATATAATGGGATCCTGTTTAGTTAAAAGGCACAAACCACTGATACAGGTAACAATGTGGATGAATCTCAAAATCATACTAAAGGGAAAAAAGACAAAGACACAGAATAGTGTCTGTCTGATCTCCTTTAAGATCAATGGTTGCCTGGGACAAGACTGCAAAGAAGCAGGAGAAAACATTTTGGCATGATGGAGATATTTTATTTCATGACTGAGGGGGCGGTGACATGAGTCCATACATATGTAAAAACTCATTGAACTGCACACTTAGAATGGGTGTATTTGTTGTACAGTTATGTGTTGTTTAATGAAGGGTGTGGATTCTGAGAAATGCATCAGCATGCAATTTAGTGACTGTGCCAACATAGAGTGTACTTACACAAGCCTAGATGGTCAGCCTACTACACACACACCTAGGCTAGATGGCATAGCTTATTGCTCTTAGGCTACAAACCTGCAAAGCATGTTACTGTACTGAATACTGTAGGCAATAGTAACACAGTAGTGTTTGTGAACCAAAACACAGAAGCAATAGCTAAACAGCAGGAAAGGTATGGTAAAAATGCAGTATAATCTTATGGGACTACCTTCGAATGTGCAGTCCATCTTTGAAAAGTCACTACGAGGCACGTGACCGTACATAAAATAAGCCTCAGTAAAGTTGTTTTAAAATAAGATTAAAAAGTTCATAAGAGAGGAAACCTATAACTGAGATTGAGAACTTTTATAATAGAATATAAATTCTCATTAAATGAGCAAACACTCTTTTGAAGAATTGATGCTCAACAATCCACAAGCAAGCGTGGTATTTAACTCACGGTTATATGTATGATTTGTCTGTCTGATGATGTTAAATCTCACCTCACTCTTCAATCCAAACCTTATCTTTATTTCCCTGTCTTAGATTGCCCAGTACACTAGGGAAAGACAGCATCAATATTAGGCATACAGATGGTTTGTTAACGGCTGTGTGAAACTAAGAAAAATTATAATGTTCTTCATTATGCAGATTATTATAAAGAGACAATTTGCATATTGATGTAAGTATATTTTGTTCCTAGGGATGTGAGACTCATAATTATTCCTACATTTTTTAATACTCAGGTTGTAAGCCTTTATTTCAAAACATTTAGCATTTATATCCCACTCAAATATAAAATTACAATTCTAGCCAAGTTCTAGGAAACAGCATGGAAAGGGTAATAGAATATATTTTAAGTGATTCAGGTGGAGTGTATTGATTATAGAAGATAACATACATAAATAAAACCTTTTAAAGGTTAATGCGTTCTGTGTCTGTTTGGTAATTCCAAACACCCTCTCTACTCCCACTATTAACCTAGCACATTTAAACGTGGCATTTAAAAATAGCTTACCATAATGCCTTTAGTAGATAAAAGGAACCCTGAATAATGAAATTGAGACAGCTGAGTGTAAAGGGGTTCCTGGAAAAACTCCAACTGGCCTGTGCATTGGGAGGAGTGCGCCCTGGGTTGGGGCCTCAAGAAGTTTGTGCTGTTTGCATGGGAGGAGAGAAGCCTGGCCTCTCCTGTTCCAGGGTGGAACCTGGAATTCAATCTGCTAGGTGGGAAGTCTATCCTAGCAGCACTCTCGCTCTGCTGAGAGTCCTTTTTTCCCTTTTTTTCCTTTTTGCCCCAAAAATTCCATTTTTCTCACCCTTCGAGAAATGTCTGTGAGCCTAATCTCTCGTCGCCATGTGACAAGAACCTAGTTTTCAGTTGAACTAAGGAGAAAGTCCTACAACAAAATGTTGATAATAAATAAGGGAGGGATACCTAAATTCCTCCTTTTGGTTGTATGGTTACCACTCTCATCACTAACCAGGACTATCCAATTATATAAAAAATGTTCAATAATGATGATGGTAATAAACAGTTGCACAAATTATTAGGAGATTAAATATGGTGGACAAAGCAGTTTTTATTGATACTAGTATTTGTACACATTTATGGAGTACATGTATATTTTGTTATATGCATACACTGTATAATGATCAAGTTTGGGTATTTGGGGTGTGTTGGGAACATTTCAAGTACTCTCTTCTAGCAACTTTGAAATATATAACTTTGAATATACAATATGCTAACTATGACCATGCTGCTCTGCCATTGAACATTAGAACGTATTCCTTCTCACTAACTGTATGTTTGTACCCATTAACCAACCCCTCCCACCCACAGGCACGCCCTTCCCAGCCTCCAGTATCTATTATTATTCTATTCTCTATCTCCATGAGATTAACTTTTTTAGTTCCTACATATGAGTAAGAACATGCCACGCTTGTCTTTCTGTATCTGCCTTCACTTAGCACTTTCATTTAACATAATGGCCTCCAGTTCCATTCATGTTGCTGTAAATGACACTCTCAGTTTAAAAAAAATTAAAATTAGAGGAAACATTATGAGTTAATTAAAAAATCAAGGCCGGGAAAGGTGGCTCACGCCTGTAATCTCAGCACTTTGGGAGGCCGAGGTGGGCGGATCATGAGGTCAGGAGATCAAGACCATCCTGGCTAACACAGTGAAATCCTGTCTTTACTAAAAATACAAAAATTAGCCGGGCGTGATGGCAGGCGCCTGTAGTCCCAGCTACTCAGGAGGCTGAGGCAGGAGAATGGCGTGAACCCACGAGATGGAGCTTGCAGTGAGCCGAGATCCGGCCACTGCACTCCAGCCTGGGTGACAGAGCATGACTCCATCTCAAAAAAGAAAAAAAAGAAAAAAGAAAATCAACCAATATGTATTTCCAGAAAAGAGAAGAAAACCATTATTATACAGATAAATATTCAGAATTTATTTAGTTTGTAAACCTACCTCCTGTCTACTTTAATCTGAAAGAAGTTATATAACATATAATAATTATGACAGTGTAGGATAAAGGCCCTTATCTCCATTTTGTAGTATCTATCAATTTCTCCAAGGAAGCACTGAACAAAGTGCACTTAATTAAAACCACGTATGGGCTAGGCGTGGTGGTTCATGCCTGTAATCCAATACTTTGGGAGGCCACGGCAGGCGAATCACCTGAGATCAGAAGTTCAAGACTAGCATGACCAACATGAAAAAACCCTGTCTCTACTAAAAATACAAAAATTGGCTGGGTGTGGAGGCATACACCTGTAGTTCCAGCTACTCAGGAGGCTGAGGCAGGAGAATCACTTGAATCTGGGAAGTTTGGGCAACAGACAGAGACTCCGTCTTAACAAAATAAAACAAAACAAAACACATATGTACATAATTTTGATACTTCATTAACATTCTGGGCTTTCATAACTGAGTAATGGATCAGATATGATAATTCAGATATTTTAGGTTCAATAAGCCCCATATTAGAACTGAATTTCAATGGAAATATTTATAAGACACTTTTGGTTATAGAATGGAATATGTGACTATGTGACTGGGTTACCACTGGGCTCTTCTTTTCTTTAAGCAAGAACATTCATCCACACTCTTATGGTAAACACCAGTTGTTGGCATTAAAATTGCTTATACCATACTGGAGCAAATATACAACCTTAGAACACATGAAGACCATCCAAAGATGTTTGTATTAAGAAACCATGGCTTATAAAGAAGAGTATAACTCTGTAATATTAAAAAACATTCTTCAGAAATAAAAAGCCTTCCCAGAGCAATGCACGAAGTATATGAAGGAGAAGCTCTTTACGCTTCTGAGTCACTCAAACACTATTTTATTCATCAAAAAAAGAATTTCACTGGGAAACAAGCTATTTCTTCTTCTTCTTCTTCTTCTTCTTCTTCTTCTTCTTCTTCTTCTTCTTCTTCTTCTTCTTCTTCTTCTTCTTCTTCTTCTTCTTCTTCTTCTTTTTTTTTGACATGGATTCTCGTTCTGTTGCCCAGGCTGGAGTGCAGTGACATGATCTTGGCTCACTGCAACCTCCGCCTCCCAGGTTCAAGTAATTCCCCTGCCTTGGCCTCCCAATCTCAAGTAGCTGGGATTATAGGTGTGTGCCACCACACCTGGCTAGTTTTTTGTATTTTTAGAAAAGATGGGGTTTTACCATGTTGCCCAGGCTGGTCTCAAATTCCTGACCTCAGGTGGTTTACCCCCCTCGGCCTCCCAACAGCTGGGATTAGAGGCATTGGTTTTTTATTTTTTATTTTTATTTTTGGAGACAGAGTCTCATTCTATCGCCCACGCTGGAGTGCAGTGGCACGATCTCAGCTCACTGCAACCTCCGCCTCCCAGGTTCAAACAATTCTCTGCCTCAGCCTCCTGAGTACCTAGGATTACAGGCGCCCCCCACCATACCTGGCTAATTTCTTTGTATTTTTAGTGGAGATGGGTTTTCACCATCTTGGCCAGGCTGGTCTTGAACTCCTGACCTCACGATCCACCTGTACTAGCGTTGTTTTACATATTGTTTTATCACCCAGGTATTAAACCCAGTACCCAATAGTTACATTTTCTCCTCCCCTCTCTCCTCTCACCCTCCATCCTTAAGCAGGCCCCAGCATCTCTTGTTCCTCCTCTGTGTGTCCATGTGTTCTTATCATTTAGCTCCCACTTATAGGTGAGAACATGTGGTATTTGGTTTTCTGTTCCTGCATTAGTTTGCTAAGGATAATAGCCTCCAGTTCCATCCATGTTCCTACAAAAGACATGATCATGTTTTTTTTCTGACTGCATAGTATTCCACAGTGTATATGTACCACATTTTCTTCATCTGACCTGTCATTGATAGGCATTTAGGTTGATTCCATGTCTTTGCTATTGTGAATAGTGCTCCAATGAACATTCGCATCATGTGTCTTTATGGTAGAACGATATATTCCTCTGGGTATATACCAAGTGATGGAATTGCTGGGTCAAATGATAGTTCTGCTTTTAGCTGTCTGAGGAATTGCCATAGTGCTTTTGATATGGTTAAGCTAAATTACACTCCCACTGACAGTGTATAAGTGTTTTTTTTCCTCTGCAACCTCACCAGCATCTGTTATTTTTTGATTTTTTAATAATCATTCTGACTGGTATGAGATGGTATCTCCTTGTAGTTTTCATTTGCATTTCTCTAAGATCAGTGATATTGAACTCTTTTTTTATATTCTAGTTAGCTACATGTGTGTCTTCTTTTGAGAATTGTCCCTGTTCTTTGCCTACTTTTTAATGGGGTTGTTTTTCTCTTCTAAATTTAAGTTCCTCAAAGGTACTTTGTCAGGTGCATAGTTTGCAAAAATTTTCTCCCATTCTAAATATTGTCTGTTTACTCTGTTGATAGTTTCATTTGCTGTGCAGAAGGTTGTAGGTTTGATTAGATCTCACATGTCAATTTTGGTTTTTGTTGTGATTGCTTTTGGCATCTTTGTCATGAAACTTCGTTTGTTCCCATGTCCAGGATGGTATTGCCTAGGTTGTCTTCCAAGGTTTTTATAATTTTGGGTTTCACATTTAAATCTTTAATCCATCTTGAGTTGATTTTTGTGTATGGTTTAAGAAAGGAGTCTAGCTTCAATCTTCTGCATATGGCTAGCTAGTTATCTCAGCATCATTTGTTGAATTGGGAGTTATTTACCCATTGCTCATTTTTGTCAGCTTTGTTGAAGATCAGGTGGTCGTAGATGTGTGGCCTTATTTCTTGGCTTTCTATTTTGTTCCATTGATCTCCAACTGATAAACAACTTCAGCAAAGTTGTGGGATACAAAATCAATGAACAAAAATCACTAGCATTCCTATACACCAACAACAGCCAAACCGAGAGCCAAATCTACAAAGGCAATCCCATTCACAACTGTCACAAAAAGAATAAAAAACCTAAGAAAACAGCTAACTAGGGGAGAGGTGAAAGATCTCTACAATGAGAATTACAAAACACTGCTCAAAGAAATCAGATAATAGACGAACAAACGAGAAAAGATTCCATGCTCATGGATAGGAAGAATCAATATCAATAAAATGGCCATACTGCTCAAAGCAATTTATAGATTCAATGCTATCTCTATCAAACTACCAATGACATTTTTCACAGAACTAGAAAAAGTTATGTTAAAATTAATATGAAACAAACAAACAAAAAGCCCAAATAGCCAAGGAAATCCTAAGCAAAAAGAACAAAACTGGAGGCATCACTTTTCATGATTTCAAACTGTACTACAAGGCTACAGTAACCAAAACAGCATAATGCTGGTACAAACATAGGCACAGAAATGGACCATTTTAAGAGACTTTGACAATATCTACAAACAGTAAACTTCAGCTAATAATCATAATTTGTACTTTTGTCATTAAGGAATACACTGAATCAATTCTATTAGTTTTGCGAAACAAGGAACTCAGAGCTAAGCTGCTTAGAACTGGTATCAGGGACTCTAACACCATCAGTGACGCAGACAGACTCCTTCCAGCTTTCTGTTCAGAGGTCCATGGTGCAGCACTCATATGCATGGCTGTTGCCTTATGGTCACAAGTTGGATTGCCTAAAACCAGCATATTAAGTAGGAAGAAGTAGAAGAACAAAAGTTGTTTACCAATGCAACTGAGTCTCTTTTAAAGAGTTTTTCCTGAAGTCTCTCCCAGGACCTTCCACTTTTGTTTCTTTTGCTTCATTGGCCAGAATGATCACGTGGCCACTTCTACCTGCAAAAGAGGTTGAGAAATGCAATTTGTAGCTGGCTACATACAGCTTCAGTGAAAATCAGGTTATATTACAAAAATTGGATGGGAAATAGACATTGAATAGGTAAGCAGAAATGTCTGCCATGGTGATAAGCAATTTGCAGTGGACAATAGAAATGCTGCATCTGTCGAGCATGATGGGATTATTTTAACTTTCTCTAAGAAACAAAAGTCTTTTATACTGAAATTTTAATCTGAATTATTTGCTGTGAGGGCCAATGCTGTGCTTCATTGTTTAGCTTTATTAATCAAATGAGTGTGTTTGGAAACAGTTTGTAATACTAGATTTTAAATAAAAATGCTTTCTTTTGGCAACAAGTACACCTGGACAAATCCTGTTTGTAATATAGATTAGCACTTTTGCCAAATTATCTCACAGCATATTATGTACTTAGTGGATATTTTTTCAAAAATTAGATTTGTACATCATATTCCAAATGGTTTGTGTTCATTCAAAAAAAAAAAAAAAAAAAAAGAAGTGTAAGTGGCTCTGGTGCCCTGCTATGATGAGGTATTTCCAAAAGTCCTGTAACTAAAACATGGCACTTATAACTAATCCATTTAAAATGAATTGTACATATGTGAGCATTTGCATTAAACATAATTAGCTAACCACAGCCTCTGCTTATGTCTGTATGGTATGTGTAATCTGTTTATAGAACAGGGCAGATGACATAATGTAGATTTTGGCAAATAATCACATTCTCCTTCCACAAATAACATTTGAAATGATAAAAACAACATACAGATGAATAGCTCCCAATAGGTAAAATCGTTATAACCCACATTTGCCAACACAGTTTTAATCCCATTTCTTGGCCACATATTTTGAGAGGGAGATGTACAATTCCAGTTTATGGCTCAATATTTCACTTTGACAGAAAGCCACTCTCAGGCATCAAGGATTTGAGACCAGGAAACACTGCAGTTGGAAAGGATGAGGGGTGCGTGAAAAAGCTGAAGTCTGGGCTGAGCCACATGCTCCAGGTTAGCCTTGCTAAAAATGCCAACACCAGGATCCAACACACGGTCTCAACCTCATTGTGCCCACCTCCAAATCCTTTGAAACAGATTCCAATGATAGATTCTCTCTCGTTTCCCCCCAAAAAAGAATGTCATCTTCCTCCCTTCTCTGCTTCCTGCCACATGACAGTGTGGAAGCTCCTATCACATCCCTAAAGTGGAAGGACATATCTCCTCCCTAGTTTTATTTAAACTGATGGATTGCCATTATCACTAATTGGTGTTGCCATTTATCACTAATTTTCAACAATATATCCTCCTAGGATCCCAATTACTGCTAATTGAATTCCCAGTTACTTTCTTATAAGTAAAGTTTCCCATTCCTTGAAGAGAGTCTTTAAATGAACACACGTATCTTCCTGATTATGAAATATTTCCTATTCATTCTAAGTAATTGTGAATATTTAGAAAGGAAAAGGGAAAGATTTTAAATTATCTAAAATTTAGAGATAACAGTTGTTAGCATTTTTAATGTATTTTTTCTATGTATATACATTTAAAAATTCATGACAATTGACAATTGAGATACATATAATAATATAACTTGTTTTCCAATGTCACTAAATATTCTTCGTAACATTCTAGGTATCTTTAGGGTCCTTGTCATGCCAGAATTGTGCTAATTGGATTGCTATTTTTTCATTGTTGATATTATAATTAATAGCAATCTTTATACAAAAATCGTATCTGTGTTTTTGATGATTTCCTTAAGCTTGATATATCATTTGTCATGTTTTCAATGCCTAGTAAAAGATGAACAAACTCTGTATGTTGTTTAAAAAGGTATTTACTAATTCACTTAACAAAAACTCTTACTATTACAGGGTAGTATATAAAAAATTGATTTAAATTCTCACTTCAGGCAATTTCTCTTTCCAAAAAGAATGTACAATGACATATACTCTCAACTTTGGCCAGCGGATCGGATTCTAGTTCTCTTCAATCGTTTCTTGCAACCACTCCAGAGAATGGTTGTAATGCAAGGAAGTCCACTTCTTGCAGGTGTCCAAAGATTTCCATGCTCTAGCACTTCTATTTCCTGTCAAAAAGACGTTGAGATCCTGCTGTGAACAAGATTTAGGTAGAAGGGGAACATGAGGTCAGCAGTTTGCTTGTACGACCTATTTGATTGGATGAAATCGCCCTTTTATTTAAAAAGGAGATTCTGTCAAACTACCTTATAGAATTGTTGAGGTTTTAGCTAGATAATTGTCTGGTACACAGTGAAAATTGAAATCACATTAAATGTTTTAACCTTAAAGATCCTGAGAGATGGCCTGAGAGACATATATGATAATTCCTTTATATTCAAGAGGCCATGGGATGCTTGGGAAACAAATTAATTAGAATAGGGAATACAACATAATTAACTAACTGCAAAATGTACTTTCATGAGAGGATTAAATAATCAGAGACTATAGTGAGGATACTAACAACATATTCTCCAACAAATTATTTTCTAGAACATACACTCCAGCATATTCTCCACTGTTGTCCAGGGTGGTTAAGCCACTTGCCCAGGTGTCATATTTAGTTTGTGGTGAAAACAGGATAAGAATTCACTTTTCCCCATGCTGTATGTGGTGTTCTTCTCCTACATCATGTTGCCATTGCAATGTCACCATGTGCTAACATTTTGTGCTTTTATTTTCATGAGGATTCAGCAGATTTGGGGTGGTGGCCCAGAAATATGTAGTTTTAACAACCTCTTAAATGATTCCTTCCTGTGGACCAACCTTTAAGAAACACTATTTTGAATGATGTGGCTACTTCATTTCTGGCAGTTTTTATTTCCATGTGCTGGCAAAATAGATATAAATGGAGCAAAATCTTTTTAAAAGCATGTTGATGTCTTAAGTTTACAAATTGGTCTATTCCTAATTCCAGAGCTACAGAGGGAATTAATGTTTCTTCTTTGGTTCGGATCAGGTCTGTTTATCTTGCATGAAATTGTTTGTGAGAATTAAGTTATTATCAATATGAAAGAAAGGTGAAAAACACAAATTGACATGTATGCCCAACTGGAAAATATATTTAAAGACTTTCCTTTGTATGTATCACCTGTATCGATTTCTAGTTAACACAACACCGGTGGAGATGCCACTTCCCAGAATACAGTTCACCACCAGACTCCTCGTGGTTCCTCCTACCTGGAACATTTTCTGGGGTTGGAGTCTCTGAATTGATGCTGAGAGAGAAAAGCGTAAGGAAGTAATCACCAGCACTCTGGCGACCTCCAAATTCAACTCTGGTGCAAAAGCAAAATTACTGCCTGATTTTCTATAAAGTCTGAGGCCTTGAGGTGGAGGAAAGATGGGGGAAAGAAAAGTTTTCAGGATCAAGACAGTTTTCTGGACCCATGACTGTGCTGGGCCTTTGGATAATGTCAAAAAACAAGTTAAGAGGCTTCCTGTGCACTAAAAATACAGAATTAAATTAAATGTTTTCTTTGTCTCTAGGGACTGACAGGCAACCAAATGAACAATGACAGTCCAAGAGTAATGAGGACTGTCATAGATAATGCATGATACTAAAGGAGACACAGAAGAGAAGTAAATAACCCCATTGCTTAGATAGTATATGCTCTGGGGAAAAAAAAACAAAAAGCAAAACATGGGTCACTGGGAGGTGACTGGCATGACAACATGGCATTCATGCAAGATGTAAGCCACATCCATAGGCATGGATACAATCCAAAGGAAAAAGACACTATGATACCCGAGCATAAAATCCTTTGTAGACAGCTAAAGAAGAATGACCTTGGGCAATTCATGCAGAAGGGAAATGGGAAAGTAAATTTTAATGGAAGCACATAAAAATGTGAATATACAGTTGTGAGGAAAATGATTTGAAATTGTGTCCTGGTTCTCTCACTACTGAGCTGTGTATGTCAAGCTATATTCCGTCTCTGGATCTCATTCCTCAGGCATAAGGCAAGATGGGTGGACAGGATGGATTCTGAAGTCCACTCCAGCTCTAATATTCTCTGGTTCTGTCTTAGTCATGGGAAGCAGAAACAATACACAGCTTCAGTTAGTCACCATCAAAGAAAGTGGAGCAGCTCTCACCTCTATAGTGAGGGAAGAAAGGAAGCAGCCACCGAACAATAGCAGGTCCCCAAAGGAAGCATAGTTGGTGGGTATATTACAGATGTTGGAAATTTAAAAATAATATATGTCATGTATATTGAGATGTGAAGTTTCAGGCTAATATAATAGCAAAAATGAATAAAGTTAATTTTTCCTGACTTAAAAAACAGTAATAATAAGGAAAAATTCTTTTCCAGAAAGGAAAAGAATGCATTTACAAGTAAAATGAAGCTAAAAGGAATAAAACGAATGGGGCTGATGGTTCTTAGCAGTCACATGTTTGCAAGTCAGCTGTTTATAATAAGCTTAGACTTTAAATTGATTAATTATTTTATTGAGCTGGCTTTTCTTTTGAAAACAGTTACATCAAATAGTGTGAAAATGGATCCAGATGTAGTTGCTTCTTTGAGATTATTGGGACTGTATGAGCAAATGGAAGATAGGTCATTTGATTATAAAAATAATTAAGGATTCGTTTTATGTTTGGAAATATCTGAAACAGTTTTAGCATTAAAGGCACAATATGTAAATTTAAAAAGACAATGAGCTTATTTGTAGTATTGAATTGGTATTATCACTAACATTGGTATTATCATTATTATTGAAGATTCATGTATTCACGTGGTAATTCATTTTGCAGAGTTAATTACTTATTTCTTCCCTCTAAAATGTAGTAAAAAATGTGTGGCACTATCATCAGTAGCTAAACTTCATAAGGATGTTACAATAGGCCTTTGTTTACAGAGGCAAAAAGATTATGAGACTTTACAGTAACTGAAGAGTGCATTTATTTAATTACAGATATTTTCACTATAATTTTAGAGGAAATATACAATTACATAAACACTGAATATAATATCTTTTTAATTTGCATACTGTAGGCTTAAACGTGTACTCTAAAGTAAACCAGAGCCATAATTATACAGACTTTTGAAGTTAATGCCTAATCTTTTCATCAAATATAATAATCTATTATTTTGTTTGTAAATATGTTAGCATATCAACACTTTTAGCCACTAATATATGTTGAATTCTTGAGAATAACTATTTACACTTTCCTATCCTTTTGAAATATCTACATAATTTCACCTGGTTAATATTTTGGAAGAACATAATTGGCAACTTAAAAAAAATCCTTATTATTAAATTGTATTTGAAGTTCTATGTAGAATACACTGCTTAGTTTGGAATTTATAAAGCTGTATTTCAAGAATCTGTCTTTCTACTTTGAACTATAATTGATATGCTTATGCTATTTAACAATTCTATGCACACTGAAGTGGTTTGTTCAGTACATATTGCTAACATATTTTGTACAGTATTTTCTATAATCCATACTTTCATAACTACTGAATAAAATAATTGATTTACTTATTTGAATTTTCTGTAATATACAGTGGATCTTCAAGCATATGAGGATTTTAAAATCTTAAAAGAGTTTCTGGGGATTACTGTGCATTTCATTTTTTAAAGACTTGATTCTCTTAATAAGTCTTCATCGTCTACTATGATTAAAGCATGATAATTCACACCCGAACTTATATGAACTCTGCCTTCAGAGAACTTACAAATTAAAGGGAAACAGAACACATGCACCATCAAATAAGATGGAAAGACAATAGAAAGTCATATGTTTTATAACAGAGGAATAAACAAATTCAGAAAACATGAAACTGCAAAAATGATGAGAGCCAGATAAGCAATAAAGGGGCTTGAGTCTCTTCTACTTCCTCCTTAATCCTCACTCTCAGCAAAGAGTTACCTTGCTTCCTGCTTCACTGGGAAAACAAAAGTGATCAAAAGAGAACTTCTGTTAAATACCACCACTGCTTCTACTCACCTCCTTGTTCCTGTACCATCAACTTCACATCATCACCAGTTACTGTGGATGACCTCTCCATATCCCTATTCAAGGTCAGTCCCTTCATTTGTTCTCAAAGTTCCATTCCCTCCAGTGACATTTCTCCAGCAACCATCCCCTCTGTGTCCTGCATCATTAAGTTTTCTCTCCCTTTGAATTATACAGAGCAGCATAGAAACATTGCTATTTCTCCCATATATTTTATTTAAAAATTATCTTTTAACCTCATTTTCATCTCCAGCTGACACAATATTCCTTGTCTTCACTTTATAAAACCCCTTGTAAGAATTTTCTCAACTCGCTATTTCCAAAAGAATTTTGAACATGTTCTGGGTGAGGATCCCCCACTCATCTACAAAAAATTCTTTTGTCAAAATCACTATGGATATCTTCTTTGACAGATCCCTTCTTAGTTTTCATCTTCATTGTCTATCAGTTATTTTCAGCATTGGGCACCATCGATGGCTTCCACTTGAAACCCTTTTTCCACTTGGCTTTCAGGATGGCACACACACATGGTTTTCCTCTAACTTCCCATCCTTTCCTTCTTAGTATCTGTTACTGTTTCTCCTCATTATCTGACCTCCTCATTGAATCCCAGGACTCAGTCCTTAGATCACTTTATACTGCTGTCCATTCTCATTCCCGTGATACTCTCACCCAGTCTCCTTGTTTTAGAGATCATCTTTACGTTGATGGCTCTAGCCTGCAACCCCATCCCATTATCCTACAACCTAACTGATAAAGTTGCAGAATTAACAAATAAAAATACAAGATACCTAGTGAAATGGGAATTTTGGACCACCAATGAATAATTTTTAGTATAAGTATGTACCATTATTTATCTAGGATATACTTATATTAAACAATTTTTAAATACGAAATTTTAACTTCACTGATAATCCTGTATTTTATCTGATCAGACTACTACCTGACATCTCCAATTTGATGTCAAAAAAATGTCTCAAATGTAAAGTGTCCTAAACTGTGCTCCACACATTCCAACAAACACCATATTATCTTGTAGTCTTCCTTGTCTCCGTTAAAGGCAACTCCTTTCTCCCAGCTTCTCAGACCCAAATCAGTTATCTTGACTTCTGTCTTATACTCACATACACAGTGAATCCATCATCACATCTCATTATGTCTAACCTCAGATACCACATGTTCAGAATTTGGCCTTTTCTCATGGCCCCTCTGCAGCTACCTTGGCTCCAGCTGCCACAATCTCATCTCCTAATTGTCTCTCTGCTTCAGCCTCTGGCTCCTTTCATTGTGTGTTTTCAAAACAACAACTAAAATACATAAATGGATGGGTAAGGATAGGTGCCAATATAAAGGATGCAACTGCTTCAAAAGATAGTGCCAACCTTAGATACAAAACTTCAGAAATGAAAACATGTGGATTTGAATCTTGTCCAGGTTGTTTTCAATAACTTTTTTAACAAACAAAACTTTGCCACCCATTAAAGGTTTCTCTTTCAAGGTTGAAGCTAGGAAGATAAGCCATCATTACACAGCCCTTGTTTGCATCCCTGAAGTCATGTCACGCTGCAGGAAATGTTCCCAAAAATCCTGGCTGCATAACCAAAGCTGAACTCTTTCAAAGTTTGAGAAATTTTAAAAGGTCAACAATTAAAGTAGCTATTAAATAGCTACTTTTCTGCTGTTTTCCTGTGTAATAACCATATATAACACTTATTTAGAATATATGGTGTGCCGGACTCTGCTTTAAGAACTGTATGTAGATTTTGTACTACTGTATCACTATTTGCCAGTGAGGAATAGAAAGATAAAGTGACTTGTCCAGGTAACACAGCTAGGGCCAGAGATCCAGATCAGCAGTATAACCTTGGAGGCCACACTCCTAACCATCACACCACACACATGTAGCTCCAGCAGGTAAGGGGCTCCTTCACCTGACTTGTTTAGAGTCTTCTGTTTGTTTGTTTTTTTCTTTTAGTTATTTGAACTTCTTATTTTCCTTGACATTCCCAGAGCAATAGTTTTCTCTGTCATCAGAAAAAAGAAAAAAAGATGTAAATAAACTTGAAAATATAAATTGGCTATTGAAATTCATACATCCAAGCACACACACATACACATTCCAGAAGATGAAAAGGCTATAATGTTGACATCTACAGCCCAACCTGCAGAGATATGTTTGGAAGATTAGAACTTAGTAATTATGCTGAGACTCCTTGAAATCATGTTGGTTAAACAATGTAAGTGTATTCTGAAGCCCAACAGTTATCACTGATGAGTTAAATATCATGGTTTAGTATTGTAACGGAGTCTCTCCTCTGATGCTTAAGAGGATTATGCAGCTGTTCTGTGGCTCTTTCCGAATCCCACAACCCCAAGAAGGCTGACAAAGCCCCCTGTTGGAAGCCATCCACAGAAGAACATTGCATTCCTCACAGCCTTTATTAGTCACACAGGAGAGACTTTTCCAACACGAACAGGCAAAGTGAAAACTCTCGTCAGCAAAAATGAGTCAGAAATTCTGGAGTTTAATTCAGACTGTACTCATCATCTGGCCATAGGATAGTTAATTATCACTTAAGACCCCAAGATTTCTCAGCAAGATTAGCTTACAGCATTATTCATAGATCTGTTACACAGTGACAACACAGTACTGTGGAAGTGGCCATGTGGGTATGTGGCCTCACTTTCAGATAGGCTTAGTGCAATCAAATTAGAACTCAGGATTAAGAAACACACTCAAAACTGTACAACTATATGGAAACTGAACAACCTGCTCTTAAATAACTACTGGGTAAATAACAAAATTAAGGCAGAAATAAATAAGTTCTTCAAAATCAATGAGAACAAAGACACAACGTACCAGAATCTCTGAGACACATTTAAAGCAGTGTTTAGAGGGAAATTTATAGCACTAAATGCCCACAGGAGAAAGTGGGAAAGATCTAAAATTGAAACCCTAACATCACAATTAAAAGAACTGGAGAAGCAAGGGCAAACAAATACAAAAGCTAGCAGAAGACAAGAAATAACTAAGATCAGAGCAGAACAGAATGAGATAGAGACAAGAAAAACCCTTCAAAAAAGAGCTGGGTTTTTGAAAAGATCAACAAAATAGATAGACTGCAAGCCTGAATAATACAGAAGATGAGAGACAAGAATCAAATAGACACACAAAAAAATGATAAAGTGGTTATCACCACTGATGCCACAGAAATACAAATTATCATCAGAGAATACTATAAACACCTCTACACAACTAAACTAGAAAATGTAGAAGAAATGGATACATTCCTGGAGACATACACCCTTTCAAGTCTAAACCAAGAAGAACTCGAATTACTGAATAAACCAATAACAAGTTCTGAAATTGAGGCAGTAATTAATATCCAACCAAAAAACAAAGCCCAGGACCAGATGGATTCACAGCCGAATTCTACCAGAGGTACAAAGAGGAGCCGGTACCATTCCTTCTGAAACGATTCCAAACAATAGAAAAAGAGGGAATCCTCCCTAACTCATTTTATGAGGCGAGCATAACCCTGTTACCAAAACCTGGCAGAAGCACAACAAAAAAAGAAAATTTCAAGCCAATATCCCTAATGAACATCGATGTGAAAATCCTCAATAAAATACTGACAAACCGAATCCAGCAGCACATCAAAAAGCTTACCCACCACGATCAAGTCGGCTTCATCCCTGGGATGCAAGGCTGGTTCAACATAGGCAAATCAATAAATGTAATCCAACACATAAACAGAACCAATGACAAAAACCACGTGATTATCTCAATAGATGCAGAAAAGGCCTTTGATAAAATTCCACACTCCTTCATGCTAAAAACTCTCAATAAACTAGGTATTGATGAAATGTGTCTCAAAATAATAAGAGCTATTTATGACATACCCACAGCCAATATAATACTGAATGGGCAAAAGCTGGAAGCATTCCCTTTGAAAACCAGCACAAAACAAAGATGCCCTCTCTCACCACTCCTATTCAACATAGTATTGGAAGTTCTGGCCAGGGCAATCAGGCAAGAGAAAGAAAGCGTATTCAAACAGGGAGAGAGGAAGTCAAATTGTCTCTGTTTGCAGATGACATGACTGAATATTTAGAAAACCCCATTGTCTCAGCCCAAAATCTTCGTAAGCTGATAAGCAACTTCAGCAAAGTCTCAGGATACAAAATCAATGTGCAAAAATCACAAGCATTCCTATACACCAACAATAGAACTAGATTTGAAAAATCCAGTTCTTTTAGATGTAATTTCATCCCAGAGGGCTAAGAGAGAAATATTTTATATTTCATATAAAAACATCAAATTAATTCACTTAAAAAACAGAAATAGTCAAATTAATATTTTGGGGGCTTAATAATAGCAAAACAACTAATTAGTAGACTGGTTTTCATTCACTTTTCAATTCATTTAGTAATATATATTCTTCTGGAAAATAAAGGGATGATGATTATCAATTGGATAGACTAAAATGGTTGTCTTTGATTTTTTAACTAAACTGAAAACATACCCTAATTTTTTTTACCTTAAAGCAAAATCAGGAGTTGATAAATGAAATCATTAAACAATTGTGAAGTTGTCCCGAATATTTGTTTCCAACACAAGAAGCTTTGTCAACATCCAAGAGAAGACGAAAAATCAAAACAAATACTAAACAAATAAGCAAAATTAGAAAAACATCATTGCCACATACAACATGACCTATGGCTACTGCACTAGACATTTGCTTATCACTCAACATTGTTGGTATTTAGTGAGAAATGTTTGCTGCCCTGACAAAACTCTCTAAAGAATTCGTAAGGCAATGTCTTTGCAAAGAGTCTATGCAGTATTTATTGAATGTCACCTACAGCAAAATGAACCCCACTTTCGACCAAAGCAAATTATCTATTCAATTCAGTCTTTACATTGACAGCTATTGCTATAAGAGCTCATACTCAGTTGTAAAAAAAAAAATGTTTCTATGTAATGAGATGAAAAATGCATCTTAGCATGAGAATTTATTTTAAGTGTGATTGTATTAAAATACATTTACAAATTCTTTGTTACTCTTTCTTTAAGCAGTGGAAGTCAATTTCCTTCCTTTTGAGATTGGGCTATGTAGAGACTTGCTTCTAGTAAGTAGAATACAGCAGAAGTAATGGTGTGAAGCATCCAGGAATAAGACCTAGAGGGCACTGTGGCTTCCTCCTTGTTTTTTCTGTATTACACACTAGGGAGGAATCAGTTGCCGTGCTGTGAGAACACTCACCCAACACTATGTAGATATTTCTGTTGGAAGAACTGAAATCTCATTCCAAAGCCAACAAAGAAGTGAGGGCTTCTGAAAACAGCTACATGAGGGCACCATCTTGAAAGTGGATAGTTCAGCCCCCACCAAGCTGTTGGATGAGCATAGCCTTAGATACCATCTGCGGGCAGCCTCATGTCCTATCTGAACCAGACTACCCTGCTACACTGCACCTGAATTCCTGTCCACAGAAATTGTCAGTTAATAAGTGCTTATTGTTTTAAGCTGCTAGTTTGGGGAATATTAGATAGCTAATATAAGTAGCACTGTCTTTTAAAAAATCCTGAAAAGCTACTTACAATAGACGATGAAATCCTGAAGGCATGAATGTTAGTCAGGGCCCAGGAAGCCAATAGTGACTGCTTGCTAATTTATTCTGCATGAAAAAAGGAAAGGAATTTGTTTTTGCTTCCAAGAGAACCATGAGAGAGGAGAAAGGAAGAAATAAAAAGGGGATAGCCAGTAAAATAACTACAAACTATTCAATCTATGTAGAAGGAATGGGAAACCTCAGGAGTTAGAAGGTTGAAAATAATATTTAAAGAACTAGAATGTATGCTGTGATTGCAAGTTTTGGGGTGTGTGTGTGTGTGTGTGTGTGTGTGTGTGTGTGTGTGTGTGTTGGAACATCAAGAAAAATCAAGATTGGGAGTAAAGATGAGCAAAGATAAACATGAAAATATATGTCTCTCATTTTTCTATTGAAATCTCAGGGAGCTTTTTGGGCTTCCATAGCATATCTTGTTTAAATCTGAAAGCTCACAGTGGCCCAGGTTATATAAAAATCCAAAACAACATTAATAGCACTGCCTTAGCCTGAGACATACCAACTGAAAACATAAAAAATGTGGCATGTCATAATATTTTAAAGTTTGATATTTTACTTATTGATGTCTTTCTACAATGCCACAGGAGTAAAATCTGAATTGACAAGTCATTTGACTGGACTAAGTCTGACGTATTTCTACTATTTAGCTCCCCTTTCATTTACTCTCTCTCTAACCTTTGTTATCTTCAAGTAACTTCTTCCCAAACTGTCTATTCTGTGGTGCATTGAAGTAGAACAGTGTGGTATCATTCTAGAAATGCCATGGACTTTGAAGGGAGACAAACCTGGGTTCAAATATTAATTTAAAATTGTACTGGAAAGCTGCTATGACTATAAAGAAATACCTGAGACTGGGTAATTTATAAAGAAAAGAAGCTTAGTTGGCTCATGGTTCCACAGATTGTACAGAAAGCATGGTTGAAGAGGCCTCAGGAAACTTTCAAACATGACAGAACATGAAGGCACATCTTATATGGCCAGAGAAGGAGGAAGAGAGTGAAAGGGAAGCTCCACACACTTTTAAACAACCAGATCTCATGAGAATTCACTCATTATCATGAGAACAGCAAGGGAGAAGTCCACCCCATGACAATTGCCTCCTATTAGGCCCCTCCTCCAACACTGGGGATTACAATTTGACATGAGATTTGGATGGGGACACAGATCCAAATCATATCAGTGTGTTTAATGTCTTTCAGCCTCAGTTTTCTTTCATGCAGTATGAGGTTAATAATATGTATCTCCTATCATTTCTATAAGATTAAGTGAATAATATGCCTAAAACCTTAGCTCAGGGCTTAGTCACATTGTCAGCATATATTGGTGAAAATAGTTATACTTGTTATTATAATTTAAATCTTCCTCTTGACCATCTGCCCCTCCTAAAATGTGAGCTGATAAAAGTGTAAGTTATTAACTTTTTACATTACACTTGAGGAGAGATAAGTAGGATTGCCTGCTGAATTACCCTAAGAATCTCAGGTTGTCCGGCAATAAACCCTGCAGAATTTGGGACTTTGTCTCCCTAAGTGAAGGCAGAGTGGTTTCCATTCTACTCCCTTAGTGGGAGAGGCTGCCCCTGAACTCAACCAGTGAACTCAACTTTCCATAGGAAATACAGAATAACGCTTCCCTCCCTCTTCAGCCTGAAGGCCTCTTCCCATGAGGCTGCCTGGTGCTATCAGACAGTTCCCTATACTGAGGCTGCTGGTGCCATAGTCCTGACTGTTGACTAATATACACATACAAGACTGTTTCTGGGCTTGCACTTAAAAGACAATGTCAAATGATTTGACCAAACATCTCACCATAAAGGATATTCAGATAGAAACATGTTCAACATCATTAGTTACTTCTAAAAATGCAAATGAAAACCATGAGATGTGACTAACCACTAGATACCTATTAGAATGTCTAAAATTAAAATGACTGACCGTTAACAAGTAATGGTAAGAATATGGAGCAACTGGAACTCTCATACAAGGTAAAATGGTACAACCACTTTAAGAAAAAGAGGCAGTATGACAAGGAACCAAGGTCAGTCCTCTGGAGTGCAGTGCCATGGTGTGTAGAGCAGGGTCTTGAATGCCTTTCTGTGAAGGGATGAGAGAATTGTGGGTTGTATGCTTCCTCGTGCTGATGCTGGGCTTTCATATTTTATATTTTTCCCAGTACAATCTGTCTTTTCTATCCAGGTTTCATGATGCTGTCATATTTGTCATCGCCCATCATGCTATGCATTGAATAAAATAGACACAAAGTCCTTGCCCACATTGCATTGAGGAAAAAAAAATAAGATAAATATGTAAAGTAATATATATGCAAAATATGAGCATGTAAAAGAGATATGAATGTGTAAAAATGTGAGATGAAGATCAATGTTGTGAAAAAAAAATTAAGCAGACAAGAGGGAGTGCCAGGAAGATGTACATATTTTATGAGTCAATACTTTACTTATAGGTGCGTATACCCTGGATAAAATTCTCAGCATGTGCTCAAAACGACATACACAGCATGCTTGTTCAGTAATACTTGAAGTACCGAAAATAAAAATAAAATAGAAAGATTTAAATGTCCATCAGAGAGGTCACCTGGCCATTATCCTTCTACAGAAAGATTACCATAGTCAATTACAGGTGATGGATGGATGAGGGATAAGACTGGCACCAGGGAGACTTAATAAGAGATGATTGAGGTAGCTTGGACAAAAACATGACAGCTAACATTTCTGGGTGCTTACTGTGCACTGGGTGATGTTCTAAAAAGTTAACATAACTCATTCAATCCCCTCAATAACTCTATGTAGTAGATATTATTGTCGCCTTTACAGATGAAACAACAGAGAAAGAAAGAGGGTAAGGGATGTCCCCAAGATCGCACCTCAGTAGTAAGGACAGGCACCAAACCAGAAACGCAAGAGTTCAGAATCACTGTTTTAACTATGATTAGCTATGTTCTAAGAACATCCATGTATTCTAAGTAACTATAAGAATGGAGAAAGCATGAAGAATTTCTGGGAAAAATTCTACTTCCTTCTACCTGGTTACCATCATCTTTGTTCTATGATTCCTATGGAGAATGATTTACATAAAAGAAATTTCAATAATCATGTCTCAGAAATCAGGATTTTACTCCCACACATTCAGTTGACAGAACAAAGTTCCATCTTCATCAATAACTGCCTAGAGCAATTTGTCTCATCTTCTAATTAGATTCAGAACAATTTGATGAAAGGGAACAGGAGTTTTATATATTTTATACAAATCTAATTGTCTTTCCTTTGTTCTACCAGAGTTTCATCAAGTGCTAAATTACAAAGCCTAAAGTTATACAGTGATATTTTTTCTTTTGTGTTTTCTCATGCATATTTTTTCACGTTACTGTTATTTGCTTTTGATTTAATGTCAAATTGTAATACTGTTTTAGTTAATCCATTATCATTTCAGTTGTGCATCACAAATTTAACATTTTAATGAGATGGCAATGATTTGTGCTTAAAATCAAGCACAAATGTTACAAATTGTAATGGTCCTGGATTTTTTAATTGTAATCATCCTTTCCTCCTCAATCATAAAATTAAGTGTGTGCTAGCTAGCAGGGTTATCACTTCCAAGACTTAAAAAATTTCCACCCTTACACCAAAAATGACAAATTATTTTGTAAAATGTCTACAGAAAGACCATTGAGACTTATGAACATGATGAACCTTTTTTAGTTCTTTTTTAAAATGCTGTTATCTACTTTTAATATATTTATTTTTAGATAGAGATTATTTTATTGCTTAGGTGTAAGGGGAAAATTAAAGAGACTTTTAGATAGATTATTGGATTTATTAGGCTAAGCAAATCCACTTTGGAATAATAAAAACCTTATTAGATCATTAAAGACTGAAATATGGTAGATTTGTTTTTACACTTTTACCTCGTGTGCTTTTGTGCTACACTGAAATTTTTAGAACTTCATAAACTTTTTTTAACCTGGTAATAACTAAGCTATTAGGCTATAAAATGTTTTTATTCTTTCCAGAGTGTCTCAAGTATGTCCATAACCTTAAAATCCTGTGACTTTGCTCTTTTTGTAAGCAGGAAATAATCATAATTCAAATGTATTCACCATCAAACCTAGTCATTGGGAACATTGAGAAACTTACTCTTTCTATGTAAAATCAACGTCAAATTCCTCAGAAACTGTGGGAAACTATTATGACTCATTTCTTTTGCTTCAGTGTAATCACTTGGAAGGAAGGACAGACCTTGGTGACAGAAAGACCTGGGTTCAAGGCTTACCTCTGCCCCTTATTCTGTGAACTTGGAAAAGTTTTGTTTTTCTCCTTAAAACTTTTTTTTTTTTTTTTTTTTTTTGAGACAGAGTCTTGCTCTGTCGCCCGGGCTGGAGTGCAGTGGCCGGATCTCAGCTCACTGCAAGCTCCGCCTCCCGGGTTTACGCCATTCTCCTGCCTCAGCCTCCGGAGTAGCTGGAACTACAGGCGCCCGCCACCTCGCCCAGCTAGTTTTTTTGTATTTTTTAGTAGAGACGGGGTTTCACCATGTTAGCCAGGATAGTCTCGATCTCCTGACCTCGTGATCCGCCCATCTCGGCCTCCCAAAGTGCTGGGATTACAGGCTTGAGCCACCGAGCCCGGCCTCCTTAAAACTTTTTAAGCTTTTCTTTCTAAATTTTTTTTAGGCTCAATTTTCTGGTCTGCATTTGTAAATGTGGTATAAAAGTTGTACCACCTCAGAGAATCATATTGAGGATTAAATATTTAGTGTGCTGTCTATGTACCACGAGGTCAGGAGATCGAGACCATCCTGGCTAACACGGTGAAACCCCGTCTCTACTAAAAAAATACAAAAAACTAGCCGGGCGAGGTGGCGGGCGCCTGTAGTCCCAGCTACTCGGGAGGCTGAGGCAGGAGAATGACGTAAACCCGGGAGGCGGAGCTTGCAGTGAGCTGAGATCCGGCCACTGCACTCCAGCCTGGGCGACAGAGCGAGACTCTGTCTCAAAAAAAAAAAAAAAAAAAAAAAAAAAGCTCCATCAATGGCAGACATTATCATTATTTCCACTTTATTATTTCATCTCATTCTTCATGATATCTTGGGGTTCAGTCTTTCATACATGTGTGATGAGATGAAGAGAAATATTCTTTTGCTCCATGTAAACACTTTACTTAAATGTACCAGGAAACCAGAGGCTAAGCAAAAAATGTGCAAGCTCTTGATTATCAGGCACTCCCATTCTGAGGTAGCATTTCCAACATATCAGTATAACACATCATTCTATATGAGGTCATTGCACACAGTGGATTTCAGTATAATTCACTTCATAAATTAAGTCTGCTTGCAGAAATAAAAACTATTTTAAGGGTATATGAGTAAAATTTGTGTGACAATCAGATAACCTAAATGAAGTGGGAAAATTTCTAGAAGAACAAAATTACCAAAACTGACTCAAGAAGAAATAGAAAATCTAAAGGTAACAAGTAATAAGATCAAATCAGTAATTTAAAAAAAAAACAACAACAACAAAAAACCATCCTACCAAAAAAACAATCCAGAGACAGATTGTTTCAGTGGTGAATTATACCAAACGTTTAAAGAATTAATACCAACCTGTCTCAAGCCCTTCCGAAAAGAATAGAATGGAATCATTCTTAAATTATTCTATGAGGCCGGATTCAGTAATATAATCAGTCATATATTCAGTAATATAATAATTCTATTCAGTATTACCCTGATACCAAAGTCAGACAAAGAACAAGAAAAAAACCCCAGAACTACAAGCCAATATCTCTTATAAATATAGATGAAAGATTCTTAAGGAAATAATAGTAAATCAAATTCAACAGCATGTTAAAAGGATTATACAACATGACCAAGTGAGATTTATTCTGTAAATTCAAGATGGGGTTCAAAAATGTCAAAATTAATCAATGTAATATACCATATTATAATACATCAATAGAATAAGGGGGAAAAGTACATGCTTATCTCCATTGATGCAGAATTGCATTTGATAAAATTCAACAATAAAATCACTCAGCAAACCTGAGAATGGAAGGTAGCTTTGTCAACATGATAAAAGACATTAATAAACATCCCACAGCTAATATTATGCTTATTATAGACTAAATTGTGTCCCTCCAAAATTCATAGATGGAAGCCCTAAACCCCAGTTTTCTAGAATGTTACTCTATTGGAAATAGGGCCTTTAATGAGGCAATTAAGGTAAAATAAGGCTGTAAGGGTGGGGCCCTAATCTCACAGAACTGGTGTCTGTGTAGGAAGAGGAAGAGACAGCAGAGATGCATTTCCACAGGGAAAATGCCACGTGAGGAGAGTCAGAAGGTGCTGTCTCTGAGCCAAGGACAGAAACCTCAAGAGATACCTAACCTGCTGATACCTTGATCTTGGATTTTCAACCTCCAGAATTGTGAGAAAATAAGTTTTGGTTATGTAAGCCACCTGATCTGTGGTATTTTATTATGACAGCCCTAATGAACTAATACAATACTCAGTTATGAAAGGCAGCAAGCTTTCTTTCTAATATTATGAAAAAGAGAAGTAGGCCTGCTTTCAGCACTGCTATTCAACATTGTACTTAAAGTTCTAGCCAAAGATATTAGGCAAGAAAATTATTTGAAAAGAAGAAGTAAAACTATTTGAAGATAACATGATCATATATATAACAAATCCAAAAAATTCACCAAGAAAGCTGCTAGAGCTAAGAAGACAATGCATCAAAGTTGCAGTCAAGATCAACACAAAATTCAGTTGTATTTCTACACACCAGCAATGAACAATTTGAAAAAAAAAATTAAGAAAATAATTTCATTTATAATACCATCTGTATTAGTTTGTTTTCACACTACTCTAAGGAATGACCTGAAACTGGGTAATTTATAAAGAAAGGAGGTTTAATTGACTCACAGTTCCACCAGCTGTACAGGAGGCATGGCTAAAGAGGCCTCAGAAAACTTACAATCATGGCAGAAGGGTGAAGGAGAAACAAGGATGTCTTCACATGGCAGCAGGAGAGAGAGAGAGAAAAGGCGGAAGCTCTACACACTTTTAAACAACCAGATCACGTGAGATCTCATTCACTATCCCAACAACAGCAAAGGGGAAGTCCACCCCCATGATTCAATCACCTCCCACCAGGCTTCTCCTCCAACACTGGGGGATTAAAATTCAGCACAAGATTTGAGTGGGGACACAGAGCCAAACTATACCACTATTCAAAAGAATAAAATACCTAGGAATAAATTTAACCAGGGAGGTAAAACGTTTGTTATAAACTACAAAACACTGCAGAAAGAAATTGAAGAGGACCAAAATAATGGAAAGATATTCCACATTATGAATTGTAAGATTTAATATTGTTAAGATGGCAATACTGCCCAAAGCTATTTACACATTTAATGCAATCCCTATGAAAATTCCAAGAACCTTATTTGCAGAATTAGAAAGGCTGATTCTTAAATTCATACAGAATTGCAAGGGACTCCAAACAGCCAATATATATACAAATGGAAGAAGGGGAATGAAGTCGGACGACTCATGCTTCCCAATTTCAAAACTTAGTACCAAGCTTCAGTAATCAAATCTTTGTGGTACTAGACCAAACAAAAACTTGTGCACAAATGTTTCAGAGCAGCACTATTCACAAATGTTCACAGCAGCACTATTCACAATAGCTAAAATATGGAAACTATCCAAATATCCACCTGTGGAAGAATGGATAAGCAATTTATGATATATACATACAATGAAATATAAGTATCAATCATAAAAAAGAATAGAGTACTGATATATACTATATATGCATGAATCTTGAAAACATCATGTTAAATGAAAGAAGCCAGACCCAAAAGGTCACATATTATATGATTCCATTTATATCAAATATTCAGAATTGGCAGATTCGCAGAGATAGGAAACAGATTGGTGATTGCCAGGGAGAGGGGTATGGTGAATCCAGAGAGTCTGCTTAACGGGTGTGGAATTTTCTTTGGGGGTAATAAAAATGTTTTGGGATTAGATGGAAGTAGTGACTGTAGAACATTGTGAATGCACTATGTGTCACCAAACTGTACCCTTTAAAATATTTAATTTTATATTATATAAATTTTGCCTTAATTTTTTTTTAAATTAGAACAATTTTACCCTTGCCCCTGGAATAGCACATTATGTGATGGCAGTTTCTGTAAGTAAAAAACCTGTAAGAATCAGTACCCTCTCCATATTCAAAGGCAAACTCTAGTCACTACAGCCAGGTACAGGATTACTTCTAGACTTGTCCTTGAGGTTTCTGGGCTCTTGAATGAGACAGAATAGCCCTAAACTATCTTGAGATAACTCTCCCAGACTCCCAGTTTTGTTCCCTTGCACAAGTTTTCCTAATCCTGAACCACCAACAGCCTCTACCACAAAAATGTGCAGTGATCTATCTAACTACATCATTCTGGCTTCTCAATCTCAGCCTCCTGTCTCAAAACAGAAATTCAAATGAAAATCTGTCTTTCTAGGTCACCTTCACAAACATCCATTACAGGTCCCCTGCTGCCCAGGATTCCTCCACTGTCTCGCCAGAACAACATTAGATATCCTTTTATTCCTAAAGCCAAACTTATTCAACTAGATTATGTGGTTTTCCAGCTCTGCTCCCGAACGTTAATTCTTTTTGAGACTAAATACATTTATTAGTATTATTTAAAGCCTGCTTGGCTTAAGTTAATTTCTGATACTTTTCTATGTGTTTCTATGTCTTGGGATTTCATTAATCTATGCTGAGAATATTTAACCCCATCCTTGTCATTCTTCCTTTCATGGCAATTTTTAATAAGCTTAAAACTGCTAACACACATTCAGTCAGTTCAAACCATAGCATTATGGCTGTCTAAATATTTGGTTTGTAAAAAGGATAGGAGAAAGCAAGGGAATCAGTTTTGAATTTCATTAAGGAAATCACTCAAATATAACACTGGGAGTTGTTCTGAAGATGTCATTTTTTTGGTCCAGGAATATCGGACCAATATTTTGCAAAATGAGTGAGCAGAAAAGTCTAAGCACCCTTCAGTCACCAATTAGTAAACATCACTACTCTTTCAGAGGTCTTTGATTTGAAGATATTCGGCAGGAATGAAAAATAGGCAGAGTTTAACCATTTAATAGATCCTTTTTACCTTTCCATTTTTAATTTTAAGGACTTTGTTTACTATTAAGGCCCATTAAATGTTCAACTTTAGGATTCATAAACTTCCAAAAATCACTTACTTTTATAGTGATTACTAGCATTTGTGAGATTGCACAGCAATTTTATATGCATTGTCACATTTTTTGTCATATAATTTTAAATATACACAAAATGGATATTCAATATATGATAATTTTGAATTCGAGCAGACTTTTTTTGTTATCTACTGCATGAAAAACATTGCTCATGACATGTTGGAAAATTAAAACCCAAATAAATGAATGAGATGGAAATGAGTCTTTTTTTTTTTTTTTTTGAGATGGAGTTTTGCTTTTTTGCCTAGACTGGAGTGAAGTGGTGTGATCTCGGCTCACTGCAACCTCTGCCCTCTGGGTTCAGGAGATTCTCCAACCTCAGCCTCCCGAGTAGCTGGAATTACAGGCACCCGCCACAATACCTGGCTAATTTTTGTGTTTTTAGTAGAGACAGGGTTTTGCCATGTTGGCTGGGCTGGTCTCAAACCCTGAGCTCAGGTGATCAACCTGCCTCGGCCTCCTAAAGTACTAGGATTACAGGTGTGAACCACCAAGTACGGCCGAGATTGAAATGCTTCTGAGTGATAAGCTTTACGAAAATGGCTACATTACGTATTAGCAGTGTTTTTCAAATGTTCCCTACCCTAAAACTCACCTGGGAACGTCTCAAAGAGTTCATCTCCAGTTGCGGAAACCAAGACAGACTACATGGAAGAAGTGATATTTTATTTAAGTCTTTCAGGAATTCTGTCAAAAGCAGAGACACAATATCCTCAGTACATATATAGTATATTTCAGAACAGAAATTATTTTAGCATAATACCTACAGTATGTGTAAGGAAAAAACAGGTCATGGCCGGGCGCAGTGGCTTGTACCTGTAATCCTAGCACTTTGGGAGGCTGAGGTGGGTGGATGGCCTGAGCTCGGGAGTTTGAGACCAGCCTGGGCAACATAGCGAGACCCTGTATCTACTGAAAATACAAAAAAATTACCCAGGTGCTGTGACACATGCCTGTAATCCCAGCTACTCAGGAGACTGAGGCATAAGAATCACTAGAACACAGGAGGCAGAGGTTGCTGTGAGTCGAAATTGCACCATTGCACTCTAGTCAGTCTGGGTGACACAGTGAGACTCTTTCTCCAAAAATAAAATAAAAATAAAAATAATTTTTAAAAATAGGCCATATTGGAGGTTGTCTTTGGAGACTCATGCTAGAGAATGTAGAGTTAATTCAACGCGTAATGGGGAAAAATGATAAGAAAGTTTTTTTTTTTCAGAAGCTGAACCAATTGTTTAGTTTTTCTTTGTACTGATTCCCAGTTGAGCTAAAAGTGATCATTAATTTTCATCACCTTTAAAGCCAAAACAATGAATTTTTTTTAAAGAAAAAAAACAGTTTATGTACTTTTGTTATGCATGTGAACAAGTCATTTGTATAAGTGCAAGGTTTGTCTATAGATATAAAATAGATAATTATGATGCATTATATATGTATACTTATATAAATTTACAGATATCTATAAGTCTTCCCTGGCCAACTTAGGCTAAATTTATCTCATTCATCTTTGTATACCACTTTATTTATTATGTATCTATTTTATTGTACTTTAGTGTTCTAGCACAGTTATTTCTTTAACATCCAGCTGAAAAGTCTTATTAAAATATTTTAATTAAGTCAAATATTTAGGATTTCATGTTTATTTTTCCCATATGGTTGGTTCTAACACCTAGTAGTGCAGAAAGAAATCCTAACATGCAAATTATTTTGGTTATCCAAATATGTCTGTTGATTGCCCGTTCTAGAGTACATACTAAGTTTAGCAAGGCACAGATCCTACCAATGAGGAACTTGCCTTTCAATAGAGGGAGACGTAAATTCTAGTAAAAGAAACCAATGACTTGCTTCAGTGCTATTACAGAGGAAGGGCTAGTAAAGAGATAAAGAAGATGTGTTCAGTTTTACATGATGTGGGAGTTTGGAAATGAAAATAAATGGGTAGAGTGAACAGACCAGAAATAAGAACAGCTTCATGAAGCAAAGTGATACTTGAGCTGACTCTCCTCATTACTCAACCTTAACTGAAACTTCAACTTTTATTTTCCTCTGTCATGGAGAGTCTGTGGCCCCAAGTCTCCTGCTCAGTAAACAATACCTGAAACATCAAAAGTAATGGTAGGTTGGTGTCAACACAGATCACACTGAGGAAGATAAATTCTATGTTAAAAACTCTCAGAACTGTTCCTTCCTTCCTTCCATGTTTCATTCTTTCATTAATTTATTTATCTGAAATTATTTTTGAACATATAGTATGCAAATCACCAAAGGCATAAAACAACAGGACAGACCCTACCTGTGTCCTCACAGAGCTTTCTGTTGAGTCAGGGAGGAAGACAAGAAAAGAGAAAATCTTACTCAGGTGTCTGTGAGATTTATCTGTGTCAAAATATGTAACTTTATTCATTTTATATGGTGTATTTGTTTAAAAAGAGAGACAAGTAAATAAGAGGTGAAAATAGCTAATGGGTGTTATTTTGTGTAGGTTTCAGTATATTTGGAATATTTCATGATTTCAGTAAAAAGGCAACTATAATATTACAGCCTGATAAATACAACAACAAGGAAAGTGGAAGATAACATAAAATAACCAAATACCCAGAAGTTTTACTTGAGACTTGAAAGATCAGGAAAAAGTTGAGTAGATGAAAGCTGATGTTGAAATGGGAGCGGTGGTGGGGACGATTTCTTAAGCAGAGAGACTGGAAAGAATTCAGTATGCTAAAGTGGCCAGTAGCCACAGATAATGCTGGAGAGATAAGATGGGCTCAGACCCCAGACCCCATGGCTTCAGGTAATATCTTCTAAGAAGGCTGGACCTTGACCTCAGAGCAATGTTCATCGAAGGCATAGAAGCTGTAGATTATTAATAGGATGATAAAAGTCATCTGGCAACTTGGGTTTTTCAACTTCCCAGCGAAGAAAAATCAGCTATAGAGAACCGTCTGAGCCAAGTCTTTTCCTAGCCTTTCACTTTACTCTCCAGGTAGATGCCAGGTAGAGGAGTGTAGAAATTAACTTTGTACTGGCAGAGGTTCTCTTGAAGTAGCTGCTACCGGTAACCTGTGCTCTGCCTCCAAACAGTTCTGCCACCCACTCTGATGCAGGGTCTGAGGAGGGCCCCGCTCAGCTAAGTGACACAATCAGATATGATATTTAGAAAGGCCATTATGGCTGCAGTGTAGAGAAGGAATTGGAATGGGACAAAACTGAAAGAAGGAAGTCAGAAGGTTCAGAAAAGCTTACCTGAATGGGGTAACAAAGTGTCAATAAGCTTGGAGAAAAGCTAGGACATTAAATAGTATTTGGAAGATAAAAGTACTAGGAGTGAAACCCAGTTTTCTGTCCCAGGAAAATGTTGATATATATATATTAACATTATATATATTATATATATATATATCAACATTATATATATATATCAACAAATATATATTATATATAACATTATATATAATAATTATATATTAAAATACATAATATATAGTTCATTATATATAATAAAAAATAATTATATAATTATAATATAATATATAATATAATATAAATAATATAAATATATAAAAATATATATATACACGAAATATATATATATTTCGATGAAATACTAATGCTGAGGAAGAGCAAGATCTTGGAGGAAATAATGTGCTGTGACGCAGACACAAAGGACTTTAAGATGTCAACGGAACTTCCAAATTGGGGAGTTAGTCAGTGACTGGAGTGGCAGCCATGGGAGTGGATAAAGGTAAAACAGAACCTGCTGGAGGCATGCAAGTGGCTGAGAGGCACACTTGCTGCCCCCTCATGATTCACCTCTGCACTCATGTCATGGGTACGCTCTTGAGGGCTGCTGGCATCCCACAACTGACCAGGGTGGTGTACTGGAACCAGGCCCTTTCTGCCTAAGCAGGACACTCAGAAAGGCAGTCTTTGCCCTGCAGCCCTCCAATGGTCCAGCCAACACTCTCTCAGGGCTTAGACATCTGCTTCTCAGAGCACCTAAACTGACAGAGTGTATCCATATATTTGATTCTGAAGCTGGAAAGACTCAGCTGGCCATACACATTTGGGAATCATTGACAGATGGCAGCTGAGATTTGAGAGTGGTTGACCTCACTTCACAAGATTGAGTGGAATTAGGAGGGACAAACTTCTGCGACAGGAGCTTGAGGAGCACCAAACAGTAAGTGGAGGAAGAAGAACTCCATGTGGAAATTGATGTGTGGGTGGAGAGGTCGAAAGAAAACTTGGAGACTCAGCCTTAAGTAAGCCAATGGGAAAGTGTATTTTAAGAACTGTCTGTTGAATTCAGCAGGAAGGAGATCACATATGTATTTGGCAAGAGCAGATTTATTGGCATAGTGACCGGGGAAGCTAAATTTCAAGGAGTTGAGGTAGTAAACTGGAAGATAAAATGGAGATGATAAGTGAGGAAAACGATTTCTATTTGGTTGTGAATGGAAGAAGAAAGAGATCCAGGGAAGTAGTTGAAGGATGATTTTGGTTGAGGAAGAGGGAGAGAGTGTGGTATGTGTGTGTAAGATGGGAAATCGGAACATGTCATATCACCATATCCATTTGCTTAAGTTATTAGAATATCCTATTTAATAGTGTTTTGCTCTGATTCTTTCCCCTCATTTAACTTTATTTCAGACAATTCTTCCTGAAGCACAGGCAGCCTCTCTCTCTTGAAATCCCTCGGATGCTTCCCTTTTTTAATAGAACCAACTCTAAGCTTCTTAGCATGGCATTTGAGACCTTCCTTCTTTGCTTTCAAATGAGCTTACTTTTTTTCATTAATCATGAAACCTCTGCTTGCATCAAATCAGCTGCCTCCCAAGCTTTTCACAGGCCTCGAATGTTTCCTGCCCCAGCTGTGCAATCTACCTGAAATCCCATTTTCTGACTGCTGCCTCTTTCAGGAGTTGCATCTCAAGTAAATCTGAAATGACACCTCTCCTCAATGACCCCATCTGGAAGCGTCCCTCTCTCCATTCTGTTCCCCCTCATACACTGAGTCTCTATTACAAGTCCAAATGACCATTCTTTGTTCTGCATTTGTTCTGTAGATGTCTTACCTCTCTTATTAGATTCTAAGCTTTGGGGGAAAAGAACAATCTCTTAAGCTTTGAATGACCCACCACACTCTGTATCGTGTCTCATTTATAGCAAGTGTTTAATAAGTGTTCATTGAATGGAATTGAATTAAAACTAAAAGTCAATAAATATTTAGTGAATTTGCTTATGATCTAAACGGCATTAGGATAGACTCGTATGAATAAACATACGTGAAATGGTCCTAAGATGTACTGTGGATAAAAGAAAAAAAGAAAAAATACCAATCATAGGCATTATAAAGCAAATGATTTCCTTCCATTATGAATTTATTTCCAATGGGTCCAAACCCTAAATATTTAAGCATCCAAAGACCGACTTAATAATATTACGGAAACAGACAAAGCAATCACTGAGAAAATTATATAAAAGCATCATAATTTTACGTAGTGCAATAACTAGTGAATTTAATTTTTCATTTTTTAATCTATAACTTAATATATTTTAGGTCTATTTAACAAATGTTTAAGGATTGGCTTAAAGGTCTAATCTGGGAAAAGATATATTTGAAGAATCCCTTAAATCTGCTATTTTTTGGAGTAAATCTATACATATATTAAAATAAGGAATTCATTGCAAGACTCAGCTTTTTTCTTTTGTCATGACAATATGCTTTTGAAAATCCATGTTTTCCTATTTGCTCCATTCATAAGGATGATTTATATCTCATTCACAGGAATGTTGGAATATTAAAGGGCTTAAAATGAAAGGCATGCAATGTTGAAAAGCTCTTTTAGCCATTGCCTGTGCTGCCTCTGTCAACACTGTTAAGCATGTCTAGAATATTTGTGTGTGTGGCCTAGACTCTCTGACTCTGTTGTGATGTTTCTGTAGAAAACAAAGCATCACCAAAACGCCATAATCCACAACAAGAACTAAAGAATGCAAGGTATGTTCCAGGTATTACCCTTCGAAGAGTTAATTCTCAAATGGATCATCACATTTGCACTTAGCACAAAACAAGTGGGTACAAAATGCTTGGAAGAAATGCTATAGCTTTTTCTGGTTGCTTCATGGATACTGCTCCTGTGCTAATGAGGTCTGAAAGCAGTGGTCTTATATTTTAGATTATCAAAAATATAAACCCTTTTGGGGTCACACTAAGCTGATGCTTAATCTGTTGGGGATAGGTCCAGGAAACCATCAGATTGTTTCATGAAAAATTAGAAAACAATTTAAATATTGAAATAGTTAAAATTAAGAACTCTACAAAAAGAACTCTCTTAGAGTAAGTAAAAATAAAACACACTTCTTCTTCACACTAATGCAAATCCACTCTGTAGAAATACCATAAAGACTAAGAGTTGATGCTTATTTAAAAAGAAGTGATAGCATTTTCAACAAAGGATAGTCTGAACAGTGGAAATAAATGAGAGTATATCTTTTTGTAGGGTGAGGAAGTAGCTCATAGATATTCTAATCCTATGACTTGTCTCTGACACTCAGAATAGCAACTTCTTGGTCAGCCACATTGCATTTATATGAGTATAAAAATGTGTTGTCTTCTTATTCCAAGTTTCCAAACAGTGGACTGAATCACACATTGAAATGTTTCCCCTCTCACCAAACATACTGAAGAAATCTTAATAGGTTCCCAATGAAGAAGTCAAAGAGAAGGTTTTTGTGGTAAGAGAACAAGGTAGTTATTTTAAAGAATTACAGAATAGGGCACAAAAAGTTCTCAGTGATTTTTGGATGCGAAATTCTGTTCCACCCATTCTGTCACATAAAAATATCTTCACCACAGTATTATAATACACTAAGGAGGGGAAGTCATGCATATCCCTTTAGAACACATTCATGTACTCTCAGGATATAATTTTCCACTTTTCTTGAAGTCAAAGAAGGGAAAACAGACTACTACTAACTTCTTTATTTTTTAACCTTGGCCAAATAATGAGCTTGACAAGAACTGGAATTATCAACATAATCTTTCTTTGTTATTCTGAATTGGATCTTACATATTAAAATGAAACTTTTCCTGATAATGTCTTTCTTTTTCCCTTTAAAGCCTGGGATGTTTTTTCGCCCCGATTTTTACATGTCTTATTTCTACATAAGCAAATATCTATTAAATTTGTTTTTGGGATCCATATTCTGAAATAGTATTCACAGGACCATGTTATCTAGATAACATTTTTAATTTCACAGGTCATCTTTGCATTTACCTTCAAAATAAAACGAAAATGATGACCATTGTTGAGATATAATAGGATGAGAAGTTTGGCACTTTATAAACTGAAGACAGAAGGCAGAAAACAGCCTAGATTACAAGATTTTCTTTAAATGAATGCATAAGGGAAATCAAAAGTACTTTATAAACCAAAGACAAAGTTTACTTTTTGGTTCTCACATTTTGTTTTAGTAATGGGATAAAGATGGAATGTCATTGCCAACAGTGCAAAATATTTTTTTCTTGTTTCATTGGAATTAAAAAAAGAGAGAAAGATTTCTCCAAGTTACAAAGCTCTCTTCTAAAGTCTAGAATTCCTCATGGACAGACTTTATTTTTGTATGATAAAAACGTGGAGGAGAAAGCGGGGATGTCAAGAATGAATTATTAATATTAAACACATTTTTTTAAAAAATCTGTGGGAATTTTAGAAGAATGTGGAAAAGAAATGTCCTAGAAATTCAGCTTCATGAGAAATTGAACATACATGTTGAGATTTTTCTGAAAGGTCAGTTTTTAAATGATATAAAGGAGGAATAACTGGAAAATTTTGTTTATGTAATATGGACTGTTTCTTATTTTGAGAACAACTGTGTTGTTTCTGTCTCTGGAGTTCTACTGTGAAATGTTGCTTACCTTTCTCAGCATCAGCAACTTAAAAGCTCTTTTTGTAGTTAATTCCAAGAATTTTCAATCAGATTCCAGAAAGACTTACCGCTCTTTCACAAAATGAAATTGTATGGACCAGTAGGAATCCACAAAATTGACAGCATTTTAAAAGTTATCCAATGTTAACTAATAATCAGTCATCACCTAACTCTGAAAATAAAACTTTTTTTTTCTTTAAGAGAAACAAGAAATGAAGATGCACGGATAATAAACAGTTATGATTTATCAACCCACTACACAGTTGCATTCCTAGCTTTGAACTGTGGTCCTTCCTTTCCCATTCCTTTCTTTCTTCCCTCTTTCTTTTCTTTCTTTCTCTTTCCTTTAAAAATTTTGTTACCAATGGACTGATTTTTTTCTTAAAAGCATTCCAGTATGGAAGATGTAAAACAATAATTAGCTTTGAATGAGGTCCAGGTACAGGCCCAGAGTCCAGGCTTCCATCTTCCCTTCTGCATCCCTACAAACAACTGCCAGTTGAAAAATCTCTCAAGTTCCCAGCCCTCAGAGACATACACTTTAGTCGAAGAAGTAAAACTAACTCATATGAAGCAATTAAATTTAACCAACATACAAAGCGCTACATTAGATTATGCAGGCTGTGCCATTTGTAAAATACTGTGTTGCTGCCTCTCGCCTGTGTTTGTATTTTGCCTCATTCTCTGTGATAAATTTGTTTAATGTGTTGCCTTCTATTGAGACAAGAAACATATTTTTAAAAACTTAAGGGGGCAAATTGATAGTAGCTTTTGAAATATTAGAGAATTAAGATAAGATAGAAATAAGACCTTCCTGGTGATCAAAGAGACAAACCATTAATTTCACTGGGCAGATAAATTATCAACTGAATATTCTAGCCAAAGAGAAATCTCTGCAGCCTGGAGTGCCCAGGGATAAACTGGGGTAAAAGATATTTTATATTTTGAAAGTTATTTGGTGCACATTAATTTATCTTTTGCTTTATTTCTAAGAATGTTCAATTCCAGAGGACTTGTTCAACAAAAGAAAATGCATTTCACTTACATGATTACTTAAATCATTCTTAGATTTCTGGGCACCGATAGAAGACATCTATAAATTCATTAGGACTTTTTAATCTACTGTGAGCGTAAATGTTTATATGTTTTTAGAGAGTCAAAGAATAAAAATTATTTCTGTTTTACGTTATTTCACTTTATAAGAATTTACTCTTTTTAATATATACATATTTGCCATCACTGACTTTGACCACATGACTAGAAAAACAGAAACAGAAGTAGAAATTTCATGAAGCTAACAGAAACAGTTCTTCATATATCTTTATTTTGAGTTTGATTATATTCCAGTAATGTGATAAATAATCTATTTCTTCAGTAATTTATTCTTAGGTTGAACATGAAATTATTTAGGGGAGCTGCATAGTACCCCTAGGTACTATGCATAGGCATCGGTACTATAGATACAGATAGTTATTTTTCCCCAATCATTAATTGCAATAAAAAATAATGAAGGCACTTCTTCCCCTTCTACTGCCAAGAGAGCAAACATAAACCTAAAAAATTTTAGTACTAACTTGAAACTAATTGGCAGCATTTTGGAGTTTGGTATTCTAATACAGTTTAAAAGATATCCCAGCAGGGGGCAGTGACTCATGCCTGTAATCCCAGCACTTTGGGAGGCCGAGGCGGGTGGATTACAAGGTCAGGAGTTCGAGACCAGCCTGGCCAATATGGTGAAAACCTGTCTCTACTAAAAATGTAAAACTTAGCCTGGTGTGTTGGTAGGCGACTGCAGTCCCAGCTACTCAGGAGGCTGATGCAGAGAATTGCTTGAATTCGGGAGGTAGAGGTTACAGTGAGCCAAGATTGCACTACTGCATTATAGTCTGGGCGACAGAGACTCTGTCTCAAAAAATAAAAAATAAAATAAAAATTAATTAATTAATTAATTAATTAAAATCCTAGATTTCTGGATTGACCAGTCCTGTGAGAACACTTAACTCAGTGATGTTAACTAGCTATCTCACTGCAGCATTGAAAACATTCTACCTACAAGGAGGAACCTTATATTAACATAAAGTTCTGTTCTAAACAGATTACCATAGTACAGAAACAAATGAAATATTTTTGAATCCTATAAAACAGCTATTCAAATGGCCAACCTCCCTCCATAAAAGAAAAACTGCTAAGGTAATCTTATCCAAAGTAGTCAAACCAAAACACTTACAATATCCCAGAGATGCCATATTCTTTTCTTAGTACTTTGTAATTCTTTTCATTCTCTCATACTATTTTATACTTTACTATATTTACAATTCTTTTCCCTCTACTCTTCTACTTCTTTGTCAGGATGTCTACTACTCAATTTTAAAGATAGTGGCAAGGCAAAAACATTCCTAAGGACACTCTCTTGCTCCAACCCCATCATCTGCATTTCAATTTAAAGAATCTGTATATTTTCATAAAACTTTGATTTACTTCCATGGAAACCCTTACCAATTTGCTCTGCAATTCTATGTGTATTTGTCTGTATTCCTAACATGATATGAGGTTCTAGAAGGCAGAACCATACTTTCTTCTGTGTCTAATCAGTATTTAATACAGTGGCTGCAGTATTACACAGTATCTACAAATGGAATTCCAAACAAAAGTCATTAAATGAGACAGTGAGTATCACATACTTTTTAAGGATAATGAAAATATAATAAGCATGATTTTTTGTTGAATAACATTATTCAAGCATACAGAGTAAACCTATTAGAAACATACAGGAGATTTCCAGAAATATAAATGTAGGGGAGGCTTTGAAATGTCACTCTTAGTCTTTGAAAGATTGATGACAGTGAAGATATATGAATAATATCTGACATTAATTGCCCAACACAGTGCTAAGTTCTTTCCACTATTATCTTATTTAAACCTTAAAACAACCTGGGAGGAGATGTGATTATTAACCTCATTTTTCAGATGAGAAATCTGAGATTTATAGAGGTTAAATAAGGTGCCCAAACAGCTAATAAATGATGGAGCTGGAATTCAAGCACCTGCAAAATGACTCCATAGCTAGCACATAATTCAAGCCTTCTAAATCCAAGGGAATGGGTCGTTTTTGTAAACTGGTTTTGTTCTTCTGACTTCTTGTGTCAGATTGAGAAATTATATGTTTTAGAAATATATTTTATCTATATTTTCAAAATCACTATCATGAAATTACTCATAATCTCCATTTAGATCCTTTAAAGGTCTATAGCATTTCTGGTCATATTTTCTTTGCCCTTCTGATATTTGTTAACTGTGCTTTCTCTTTTGTTCAATTGTCTCACCATGGATTTGTCACTTTAGTTTGTCTTTTGAAGGAAACCACTGTGGCTTTGTTCATTCTCTTCGTTCTTTACTTCATGAATGTCTTTTCTACTCTTTATTATTTTCTTCCATCTATATTCTTTGAGTATATTTTACCATTCTTTATTAGCTTCTTAAGGTGGATGCATACTGTACTGAGTTTGACTCTTTCATGTTTTCTAATATGTGCATTTAAGGCTGGCCTTTTTTTCTCCCTGACTGCTTTAGTTGTTCCTATAAGTTTTAATCTGTCATTGTTAAATATGATTTTGTTAAAAATATTTTACCTTTTCAATGTGATTTCTTAATGGGTGATATGTTCTTAAAAAGTATTTCTGGCCAGATGTGAGAGCTCAGGCCTGTAATCCCAGCCATGGTGCATGGATTGCATTAGCCCAGGAGTTTGAGACCAGCCTGGGCAATGTGGTGACACCCCACCTTTACAAAAAGAGACAAAGAATTAGCCAGGTGTGGTGGCACATGCCTGTAGTCCCAGCTACCTGGGAGGCTGAGTTGGGAGGATTGCTTGAGACAAGGAGGATCGCTCGAGCCCAGGAGGATGAGGCTGTGGTGAGCCACGCTTGTACCACTGTACTCCAGCCTGGGTAATAGAGTGAAAGCCTGTCTCATCAAAAAAAAAAAAAAAAAAAAAAAGTGTTGACAAGTTTTAAAATATTTTTTCTAATTATGTAGTTCATAATTCCTGGCTTAATTGCATTATAATTTGAGGATATGCTCTATTGTTTTCATTCCTTTAACATTTGTTGTAGCTTATTTTTGAGACAAAGTATGTAATTTTTTTAGCAATATTTTGATTTGCTTAGAAAGAAAGTTAATTAGGATAACGACCTATGTACATCAGATCTAGGTTGCTGATCACATTGTTCAAATCTCTTGCTGATGCTAAGCCTTTTTTTAAAAAGGGTACTGAGAGATATATTAATTCCCCAGTTTGATGATAGGTTTGCCTATTCCCCCAAGTAGTTCTGTCATTTTTTCCATGATATACTTGGAAACTATGTTACCAAAGCCATAAAATATAAAATAATTTTTACTTGTGTATATAAACTTTATGAAGTGATATTTTTCTTTAGTAATGATTTCACCTTAATGCTTTCTCAGTCTAATACTAATATTGCTGCACTAATACCCTTCCAATTTGTATTTATGTGGTACATTCTTCCAACATTTTTTAGCCTCTGCATATGGCTCTGAATAAGATGCATCTCCTATTAACAGGATATGGTTAGACTTTTTAAAAAGATTTAATCTTTGCATTCTTTTATATTTATTAACTATACCATTTATAAGTATTTTATAATAATCTTCAGTTAAATCTAACTGTTGTATTAAATTTTACATATTTTTTCCCACTGAGGCAGTCATTTATTAAAGTTTCCCAGTAATCAAAATTAATGCAGTTTTCAGAAGTAAAAAGTGTTTTACTTGTTTAGACTTATATGATGATGAGTAAATACAGTTTCTTCCCTGCTCTTGGGCTAATGATAAAGTGGTTAACACAGAAATGATTACATTCAATGTAATAATGCAACAGAGCAATGTAACCATTTCACAGCTGCTTAGAGTAAAGGGATAGTTTTTCTGTTTTCGATTTCACTGACTTCTGCTTTCTTATTATTTATTTAATTTTATTATTTTTTTTTCTTTTTGAGACAGAGTTTCACTCTTTCACCCAGGCTGGAGTGCAGTGTTTTTCCTATTACCAACCCTATAAGCGATCTCGGCTCACTGCAACCTCCGCCTTCCTGGTTTCAAGCCATTCTCCTGCCTCAGCCTCCCAAGTAGCTGGGATTACCAGGCCTGGCTAATTTTTGTATTTGTTGTAGAGATGGGGTTTCACCCTGTTGGCCCAGCTAGTCTTGAACCCATGACCTCAAGTGATCTGCTTGCCTTGACCCCCCAAAGTGCTAGGATTACAGGTGTGAACCAGCACACACAGCCTGCTTTATTATTATTATTTCATTTATTCTGCTTATTTTGGGTTTGTTATGCTCTTTATTTGCAAAGTTCTTGAGGTGGCAACTTTGCTTATTGATTTTGACTTTTTTCTAGTATATATATTTAGTGCTATAAATCTGTGTGTTAGCACTGCCCTGCCTGCACCCTATACGTTTTGAAATGTCTGTTCATTTCTTTCAGTACAATGCATTTTCTAATTTTTCTTGATACTTTATTTTTGATCATGCTCTTTTTTAGAATCTTTTTCTTGGTGTGCACTTTTTGGTATTTAAGGGTTGCCAGTTTCATCAGCATAAAATCTGAGATATATCAAGATATATCAGGCACAAAGAAAACCCAGGGCCAGGTGTGGCGGCTCATGCCTGTAATTTCAACATTTTGGGATCCCTGCGTGAAAGGATCACTTGAAGCCAGGAGTTCAAGACCAACCTTGGCAACAAAGTGAGACCCTCTCTCTACAAAAAAATCAAAAAAGAAGCCAGGAGTGGTGCATGAACTTATAATCTCAGCTACTTGGGCTGCTGAGGAATGATGATCAACCTCAGCCTGGGAGCTCAAGGCTGCAGTGAATGGCATTCATGCCACTGCCCTCCAACGTGGAATGACAGAACAAGACAGTGACACTGTCTCAAAAAAAAAAAAAAATACAGGAAACTGATCAGCATGTCATTTTTTGGGTCCTAGGACTGTTAGCTGGACTGCCTTCTTCTCTCTGCCTTTCAGAGTTTTCTTATCTTTGGTTTATGTACAATGTGCATAGTTTTTTATTTTTTATTTTATTTTTATTTATTTATTTATTTTTGAGACAGAGTCTCGCCTGTCACCCAGGCTGGAGTGCAGTGGTGCGATCTCAGCTCACTGCAAGCTCCACCTCCCAGGTTCACGCCATTCTCCTGCCTCAGCCTCCCGAGTAGCTAGGATTACAGGTGCCCACCACCATGTCCGGCTAATTTTTGTATTTTTAGTAGAGACGGGCTTTCACCATGTTAGCCAGGATGGTTTCGATCTCCTGACCTTGTGATCCGCCCACTTCGGCCTCCCAAAGCGCTGGGATTACAGGCATGAGCCACCGCGCCCTGCCAATGTGCATAGTTTTTAGTTGTATTTAGTCAGAAAAATAAGAAAAATGCAGCTACGCTATCTTTTCAGAAGCACAAGTCCCTAATGTTAGGTATTAATATTTTAATTTTAAAAATTCTTCTTCATTGGTATTTATATCTACTAACTTAATTTCTCTCTCTCTTTCTCCCTCTCCCTTCTTCTTTCTTTATGTCTTTCCTTTCTTAATTTCTTTTCTCTCTCTTTTTTTCTTTTGGTATAATATCCTGCACTATATGTTCTAGTTTCTCTTTTCTCTCTTAAACATAGCAATCATCATTGTTTTATATTCTATATTTGACACATTCAACATTTGAACTCTTGTGTGTTTATAATTATAATTTCTCAATTAAAGTTTATTGTTCCGTTTTATTGTTATTTATCATTCAATATAAGCAGATCAGTTTTGAGGGAGAACTTACCTAGGCCTGAGATAAAGATGCCATCCTTTCAGAGAATTTGCATGTGTTTTTGCTAAGTATCTTGGGAGCATTACCAAACTAGATTGATTTTAAACGACATTCACAGCTTGAGGCTTATTGAGTCATTCTGTAATGTGACTTTAAGACATAAATCCATTCAAGAACTGACTTGAGGTGGCCCCATCTCTTCTCCCTCACTTCCCCCTGCTTTGTGCCAAGACGATTTGCCTTGCAGTCCTCTAGGAGAGAGAGTCAGGGGGGATTGACTTCTGAGTTACTTTATACTAAAGCTGTCATGCTTTGGATTATAATTTTGTAAGCAAGATGGTAGGTTGTATCCCATGTCCTAGGAGTGCATGAAAACAGCAGCTTTGTTTTTCATAGGCAGCAATGCTCTGGGGACAAAAGCAACTTAGATACTCACATTAGTTCTCTGGGTCCAGGATTTCTTTAGATTTTGGACTGATAATTCTTACAATTTTGCAAAGGCTTTCATGATTTTAAAAAGATGAAATACATGTTTTGCTAGTTTTTAGGAAAAAGTCTGAATAACTTACTCTAAATTTTTCTCAGAAATGGAAATCTTAAATAAAAGATTAGCACACTTATTCCTGCACTATTTAAAATAGTAATACAACTCATCTAGATAAAATATACATCAGGATTGCAAGACTCATTTGATATTTAAAAATCTAATGATATGTTTAAGCCATTAGTGGCTCAATATAGAAAATATTGAATTACCTGCATAAATAACAAAATAACATTAAATAAACCTCAGTGATAATTTCTGTTAAAATAAAATATAATAAATTCTTTTAAATAAACTAGGAATATAAGAATGATTTCCTAATAACAGGATATACATATTTCTAAAATCTATAGTTAAAAATCACAACCTAATTTTTTTTTTTTTTTTTTTTTTTAATGGAGTCTCACCCTCTTGCCCAGGCTAGAATGCAGAGGTGCGATCTTGGCTCACTGCAACCTCCTCCTCCCATGTTCTAGCTATTCTTGGGTCTCAGCTTCCTGGGTAGCTGGGACTACAGGCACATGCCACCACACTGGGCTAATTTTTGTATTTTAGTAGAGACAGGGTTTCACCATTTTGGCCAGAATAGCCTCGAACTCCTGACCTCAAGAGATCCACCTGCCTCAGCCTCCTAAAATGCTGGGATTACAGGCATGAGCCACCACACTCTGCCAAAAATCATAACTTAGTGGTATAACACTAAAGGCAACTCTCTTAATTTCGAAAGCCAAATAAAAATTCCACTAGTGCTATTACTTTGCATTTTTTTCTAGCAGTTTTAAGCAAAGCAACAGTACAAGAACATTAATTATTAAAATGAGGAAGCAAACTTTTATTAATTACGTGATAAGTTTTTTGAAAAGACAAAAAGAAACCTTACAACTTTGGATATAATAAAATAAAAAATGCCTACTTATAATAAGTACACAAATATCAGTTTTACCACCTACTACCAAAACCCAGTTAGAAAATACGCGAGAAAAAAAATACCAATCAGAATTACACACACACACACACGCACACACATGCACACACATGCACACACACACTCTTAGGAATACATGTAACAAGAACTATGTGAAACCTCTGTAATAGACACAGTAAAATTTGTCTGGGCGTGGTGGCTCACACCTGTAATCCCAGCACTTTAGGAGGCTGAGCAAAGGGATCACAAGGTAAAGAAATCGAGACCATCCTGGCCAACATGGTGAAACCCTGGCTTTACCAAAAATACAAAAATTAGCTGGTTGTGGTGGTGCGTGCCTGTAGTCCCAACTACTCGGAAGGCTGAGACAGGAGAATCGCTTGAACCCGGGAGGCGGAAGTTGCAGTGAGCCGAGATTGTAGCCACTGCACTCCAGCCTGGCTGGACAGAGTGAGACTCCGTCTCAAAAAAAAAAAACAAAAAAAAACAAAAAAAAACAAGGAAAGAAACAGTAAAATTTTACTAAAGAATGTGAAGAAGGTATGAGTACTACGGAAGACATACCATGTTTCTAAATGGGAAGACTCAAAATCGTGAAGGTAACATTACTTTTCTAAAGACATACGTATTTAGTTCAATCCCAAATAAAATCCCATGGTAGTTACTGTAAGATCATGACCATATGATTAAATTTTCGTCTGAAAAAAGTTTAATTGTAAAAATAGAACATCTTGTTTGTAAAAATAGAACATCTTGTTTGGAAAAACAAGATGTGTGAGCATGGCAGTGGCCACTGGAAAAGACTCTGTTCCCTCCCTTGGTGTCATAATATTCTATGATATTTCAAGGAACAGAAGAATATGGTTGTGATGCTAACATCACTACAGGTCAATGGACACAAAGTCACCAAAGTATGAAAAATATAATATGTATGAAATTAGCACTTTGCATCAGTAACAAGATGAATCATTTAACTAACCATGCTGGAATAATTAATGAACTTTTAGCAAAAAAATACAATCTGTTTTTACCTTATATCATACAGCAAAATAAATTATACATGCAGAAAGATTTAAGTCTAACTTAAATTTAAATGTTCAAGATAAAATCACAATAGCACTAGAAAACAATAAATATTGATACTATCTTGGAACTTGAGAAAACTTTCTAAGCATAAATGCAAAGGTAAAGACCTTGAAGAAAAAACATTAATAGATTTGATTACTTTAAAAGTTTGAAGAAATTATCATAACAAAATTGAAATAGCATGAGTAAGCTAGAAAAAAATGGACTGCAGTAGTAATGGACAATATATTAGTTACTCTATTAGTCTGCTAGAGCTAGACACATAACACTGCAGTCTATATATCTTAAACAATAGAGAAAAAAGAATAGAAATGTATTTTCTCACAGTTCTGGAGGCTGGATGTCCGAGATCATAGTGCCAATAGGGTTGGGTTCTTCTGAGGCCTGTCTTTTGGGCTTGCAGATGGCCACTTTCTTGCTATGTCCTCATGTGGCCTTTTCTTTATTCACTCACATCCCTAGTGTCTCCTCCTCTTCTTAAAAGGACATGAGTACTGTTGGATTAGGGACTCACCATTATGACCTCACTTAACCCTAATAAACTCTTTACAGGCTTTATCCCAAATACAGTCACATTAGGGGTTAAGGCTTCCATATAGGAATCTGGGGGGAACACATGCAACCCATAACAGTTGTATCTGTATAAATGAAAAGGTTCTTCCCATCAATAAAGAAAATATGAACACCACAATTAATAAGTAGACAAAGGGAAAAATAAAAAAATTCACTGAGAGATATATAGATGTTCAATTAAATGAGGAAAATGATTCAGCTCACCTGCGGCCAAACCATGGCCTACTCAACTGGCAGAAATATAACATGTTTTTGCTTATCAGACGGTAAAAATCAAAATTAAAATATTAATAATTAGTAAAATTAGAGAAAAATTATTTTTGCATTTCATGACTGACCTTAACTCTGTTTTATTAACTCAGAGGTAAAACTCTATTTACATTTTGGAAAAAATAAGTCTAAATGTTTTGTCTGAGGCATTTGAACCAGAGGGACTCCATCTTGAATTGGGGCTGGGTAAAATGAGACTGAGACCTACTGGGCTGCATTCCCAAGAGGTTAGGCATTCTAAGTCACAGGGTAAGATAGGAGGTTGGCACAAGGTCACAAACAGCATGTGGTGAAGAAGCCAGCTAAATCCCACCAAAACCAACATGGCAATGAAAGTGACCTCTGGTTATCCTCACTGCTCATGATATGCTAAGTATAGTGCATTAGCATGCTAAAACACACTCCCACCAGTGCTATAACAGTTTACAAATGCTATGACAACATCAGGAAGTTAACCTATATGATTTAGAAAGGGGAGGAACCTTCAGTGCTGGAAATTGCCCACCCCTTTTCCAGAAAACTCATGAATAATCCATCCCTTGTTTAGCATAAAATCAAGAAGTAACAATAAGTAGAAGCAGCTGAGCAGAAGAAATTCCATGCTCTTGCTCTGCCTATGGAGTAACCATTCTTTATTCCTTTACTTTCTTAATAAACTTGCTTTCACTTTATGGATTCATCTCAAATTCTTTCTTGTGCAAGATCCAAGAACCCTCTCGTGGGGCCTGGATCAGGACCACTTTCAGGTAATAGTTTGACAGAAATTTTTACTTTGTAGCTAATCATTAAGTGTTAGATTAGTACATTATATAGGTGATAAGCAAATTTGGAATTTAAAATATCAAGGTTTGTATTAGAGCTTAGAAAAATCTATGAATTGAATATTAAAATTCTGACTAAAAAGAAAGCCAAGAAAACTGTTTTTTAAAAGAATCTGCTTAGAAGGTTATGATTGCCTCTTGCACTAATAGGGACAATATATTTAGTTAAAGAGTAGGACACAGAAATTTAGAAGTGCCATCATAACATGGTATCCTGGAATTTTATTAGGCGTATCTGTAGTGGAAAAAACAAAATATTACAACAAACAAGCTTATAATTCTGACAGTGGTAAAATGATGGAACATTTAAAATAGCATATTTTAAGATGTGGAAACACTTAAAGTGTACACTTGACAGACCTTTTCTCAGAAAGCTACCTAAGGATGTGTAATAGTCAATGGAAAAGTAAATCAACAAAGAGGAATGAAGAAGGCAGAGAACATATAACAAACAGTGGTGATCACATAAACCTGTGAAATAAATAGCAAGTTTAAAACCCGTAATGAAAGAGCCTATTACACTTCTAATTTAAAGACCATAGTGAAGCATGAAATACTATACAGTTGAGTGTCAGTGGAACTGCAAAAGACATGTGGTTCTCTGGGAGCTCAAAACATCCATGAGAAGGAATACTCCCTGGAGATGAGGTTGTTCAATGAGATTAGAGACCTACATTCTCTTGGGAAGCTGCTGATCTAACCCCAGATAATGTTTGATCCACTCTTTTATTTAATTGCTAGAAAACCATGTAATAGTTTCCAATTGTAAATATTTACATAGAAAACATCATGAAGTGATCATTCTAGTTCTTACCATATTTTGAGATTAGTTTATTCAAAGTCCACACTGTGAATGATACATTCATATTTTTGTCATAAAAACCATAGCAATTGCAAACTTAAGATAAATTTACTTTAAAAGATAAGCTATTGAGGTTAAAAACTTGATTTATAATTTTGTCATCATTGTGTCTTAAAAAATCATAAACCAGGTAATTTAGATTAATCTTTAAGAAATGCTCACCCAAAGTGAAATGGTATATAGCAACTGGCAGAATTTTTTTTAAAAAACTAATTGGAAATATTGAGATTAGAATAGAATAAGTTAGACTATCAACTGACTGCACCCAAGAAAACTTCCTCGGATTCTCAAAGACTAACATCCACATTTTAAAGGTTTTATCTGGAATAATATTTCTTTCGATATCAACATTTGTTACATGGTTAATTTATTCAGAAGTACACTTGTGATATTTCATATGAGCCTATTACATATTCAAATACTTAAACTCTCAACATGGATTAATGTCCATGAAAGTAATTATCCTTAATCAATTCCTTAATGGAGATAATACCACTTGTCAGTATAAATAATGTTTTAAGCTCAAGAAGTAGGCTGCTTAGTTTATGATAATCAATTTTGTAGGAGACAATTACCCAGAATTTCACAAACATGTTCAAAATTGACATACTTTTATTCTCCAGCAGGAACCTGCATTAGTTAATAGTTTTAGGGAAACAGAATTCTGAAGCAGACAGAATATTTAATTTGAGGTTATAAGTGATAAATTTCACAATGGAACTACAACCAGAACCCAATCAATGAATTTGATAATGACTGGCTCTTTGCTATTGAGGACATGAGCAGCCACATTTATAAAATAGCTGATCAACAGAGAGCTACCAGTTAAGGACAGAGGAGAGCCACTAACATACATTCATCAGGATGTCATTTACAGTCTTTATACAGGAAAGTTAGTGGTTGGCTTCAGATCCTGTGTCTTAATTCAAACTATCATTATGTAATCAGTGTGTGAAGCCGGGTCTCTGCCAAAAAATATATCATGTGAAATCTGCACATCCTTATAGAAATTTAAGTGAATTTGCCTAACTTTCAAACATGTCTAAGTGGATAAACTAAAGTTTACTAGTTCAAAGGAAAACAAAATGTTTATAGTTGACACTAGACTTATTACATAAATTAGTTATTTTTCTCAAAGTGCTTTAAGTATATATATTTGTATTATACCCACTATTGGGGTTGTCTTACAGACTTTACTAGTGTCTGCATAAGTGGCCTGAATAGAGATGACGATCAAGCCCTCAGCCTAAAGAACATTCCTTTCACCCTCACCATTAGGTATTCATTACTTTGAATTGAATTTGTAGTCCCTATTGAAATGCAAACATGTCTGAAGGGGTTTACATATATATGATGCAAATCTCAGTCAGTAACATTTCATTATTCATCCTTTATTAGAGTGCATCAAGTTCACTGAAAATAGGTTTTGGTGTGTCTGAAAGGGGAAGAAAAGGTCTGGAATCTGAGACAGTCTAAGATGAGTCTTGGTTGGAAAGGCTTATATAGCAGGAAAACTTCAAAAGATCAAAAAAGGGAAGAGAAAAAGAACGTCAAGGCAGAACAAAATAGGATGATATTGAATTCCAGTAACAAACCATGTCTAATTCATATTCTTAGCTTTTCTCATGGTGAGCTCTACCTGCCAGAATCAAGTATTCAGTAAGTCCTGGGCAAATTTTGATGTAGATTGTGCCAAACCTACAAATAAATTATCCGAAACTGATTTGTATACTAGTTATTTAATGAGTCTAGAAAACATATTCACAGGGAAACAATGCTTTATCACAGAGATAGGATTCTGATCTACCCCTGAAATTTTGTGTAAATGATAGACACATAATACTGATTGACTAGTTGTCTGTTCCCACGTAACAAGCCACCACAAAATTTAAAGAGTTAGAACAATCTTTTTATTATTTCTCACGATTCTATGAGCGAATGGTTTTTCAGCTTCATGTGACGCTGTCTTGGGTTACAGTGGTCTGGAAGCTGGATGGCCGAGAATGTCCAAAATGGCACACTCACATGGTTGGCAGTTGAAGCCTGCTCTTGGCTGAGAGCACAGCTGGCTAACAACCAAAGCACTTATACATGGCTTCTCATTAGAATTGGCTTCTTAGAGCATGGCTGTTGGTTCCAAGAGAGAGCATCCCAAAAGCAGGAGTGCCAAGAGGCAGAAAAAAAGAAGCTGTTTAGCCGTTAAGAGTTACAATCAGAACTGGCAAGGCATCACTTCAGCCATATTCTGTCAGTCAAAGCAGTCACAGAGCCCACCAAGATTTAAGGGAATGGAGAAATAAACGCTATCTCTGGATAGCAGAATAGCGAAGTCACATTTCATAAGAAGATGTGAGATTGGAGGCACATGTCTGACTATCTTTGGAGAATACAATCTGTAACTGTTACCATCTACTACTACAATGTAAATGAGTTTACCATTATGTAAGGATAGTTGGGATGCGTTGTACTAAGATTGAGAAATTTTAGGCTTCACAGTCAGGTCTACTTAACCTCTGAATTTTAGTAACCTCCTCTAAAACATGGAATATTATAAAAATAATGATTTAAACCTCTTATTCAGTGACTATACAATGTGCCAGATTATTTTTAAATGATTTATGCATACTTAATCCTAATAAGAGCTCTATGAAGTAAATTATATCATCATTCTTATTTTAGAGACAGGAAACTGAAATAAAAAGGAGTAAAAACTCTCCCAAGGTTACATAACCAACAAATGACAAAGCTTAGATTTTTTTCTGTGTTCTCTTAAGGATTAGATCAGGTAATACATCTAAATGTAAAATGAATGGCCATGTCATCATCATGATATTTAACTATCTAATTCATAATGTTTTAAAATTAAATGCAGTTTAATTGTAGATATTTCAAACATGCAGAAGAGTTTAGAGAATAATATAGGAAAGATACATAAAGAACTAATACATATTATTCAGTAATTATCTGACAAATATCAGGCTGGCTCTCAGGCTCTGTCATTGTTATTATTATAACCAGTCTCCTGTTTATATAAAAAGTATAGTCCCTAATACACTATGCAGCCTGAAGTAATCATGGTGGAATTACAAATGAAAATTCCCTCACAATGTTAGTACCCTTCCTAACTCATTCCCTGCCAATTCATAGCCCAGGAGCATGTAAAGTGTAGTGAACTGTCCAATTTTAACCTTAACTGAGAGCTGTACTTTTCCCATAATTATACAGATGTCTACCTTGTAAATGTTCAGTGTTAGGGCTAATTTGAGGAGTAAGGTAAAGAAAACAATTCTTTGGTAGCCCCAAGAAACAAGGAACTTAAGAGAAATCCAGACGTAAGTAGGACATGTGGGGCAGAGAAGGAAATTAAGCTGAAGAAATAAAATACCTTCAATTCAAGCACACCAGGTGTTTTTGAATGTGCTGCCTTGCCAAGTGAAAGTAAGCAGACTTTTGTACAATAATAGGGCTTGTTCTAGTATCTCTTATATTTAGGAGAAGCCAGAACATGGATTCCACTTGAACAGGAATAGTCCTTAAATAATAGAAATCCTTTAAAAATTTTAATAGTTTTTGACTCAAAAGTTGCCCAATTCGGACAGTAAATTATATGGTCATCCTACCTAGCTTCAGTAAATAAAATTGCTATTCCTGTGGTCACCCAACAGAAACTTGTGTTTTATCTTATATTTTCTTAGCTTTTTTTTCTTACTGACTTAATTGTTTAGTTACTTATTCAGCAAGCATCTACTCACCATCTAGGATGTGCCATTTATTGTGTATGACAGTAAGGATTCAGAGACAAATAGAAGGTAGTTTGTCTTCCCAAGGAGTTTATAGACTTGCAGGAGAGACAGTCATATAAATATTACTAAAAAAGTTATCACTAGTGAAAAGATAAAATACACATATTGTGGGACAAGAGGTGGGAATACAACAAGGATATTTTGGAGGAAGTGGATCTAAAGTCTTAATGGAACACTGAGATAGGTGAGTAGAGGAGGTGGCAGGGATATCAGTGGAGGTGATAGGCATTTTCTATTGTTTCCTAACAAACTACCACACACCTAGTGGCTTTAAACAACACATTAATTGTCTCTCAGTGTCTGTAAGTTAGAAGTCTGGGCATAGCACTGTTAATTCTCTTCACAGGGACTGAAATCAAGGTGTTGGCAGGGCCCCAGTTCTATGTGAGATTTGGGGGTCTTCCTCCAAGCGCACTGGGTGTTAGCAGAGTTCATGTCTTTGCAGTTGGAAAACTGAGGTCTCCATTTTCCTTCTAGCTGTTGGCCAGAAATCACTCTCAGCAACTAGAGGCTATCCTCAGTTTTTTGCCAAATGGAGGTTCGCAGCACAGATGGTTGCTTTCTTCCAGGCTAGACAAGTGAGTCTTTGTGATAATTATTCTTTGTGATTTCTCCTACAAACATGTCATGCTGCTTATCACCTCCGTGGTAGCCGAATTTCTAACTCCCCTGCTCCCCACCTGACTCCTGGCCTCTGATGTACACAAACCTTCTCCTAGGTGTTCAATCAAACACTGATCTAGCTCCTGCTATGAAGGGATTTTGTGGATGTAATTAAGTTTCCCACATTTTTTGGCCTTAAAATAGGGAGTGTATCTAGGGGGTCTGACAAAATCCATACCGAAAGAGCTCAACGTCATGGGGCCTAGCATTTCAGACTTCATCCTACAGTTCAGTGCTCGCCAAAGGGTGGCCTATAGCCCTCTTGTTTATGAATCATCTGTTGTGCTTACTAAAAATACAGATTAAAGGTTTTAATGTAGTTATGTACATAATAAAGATCTCAAGTTCACAGAAATAAGTTGATTATAATCCTCAGTCCATGGCATACAATCATCATTCATTACTTACAAGGTCTCTCTTCTATTTTACGTTAGTTTTTCCTCCTCATCCCCATTTTCATTTCTACTCCCAATTCTTACATACACAGCCACTCTAGTATACTTAACATTGTCCTGCTAATCCACCTTCTATGTGTTAATGAAATATATGCACATCTTTGAAAAATATGTTATTTTGTTTGTGTGTATTTTATTAGTTTTTCCATATATGACATTGTGCTATAAAACTAATGTGGTTTTGTTTATTTGTTTCTTACTTTCTTTTTAATCCACTGGTCACTTTTACTTAGTGACTGCCGTAAAGTGTTTTTTCCGACACGGAATCACATTTTGCTCATTGACTCCTCTGGGGATCGAAATCTGAATTGTTTCCACTTCTTGTAATCACATCTTTTGTTCCCTTATGTGTGAGAGTTTCTCAGGGCTACATGTCCCAGGAATGGAACTGCAGTGATGTAGAGTATGTACATACTTAATTTCATTAAGTGCTTAATTTCATTAATTTCATCATGTTTGCCTCCAGAAATCTTGCATTCGCTTTTTTTTTTTTTTTAATTAACATTTAAGTTCAGGGGTACATGTGCAGGTTTGTTATACAGGTAAACTTGCGACTCAGAGGTGTGGTGTACAGATTATTTTGTCACCTAGGTATTCAGCATAGTACCAAATAGTTTTTTTTTCTTTTCTTCTTTTTCTTCTGAAACTCTCCCTCCTCCAACCTCTACCCTCAAGTAAGCCCCAGTGTCTTCTGTTCCGCTCTATCTGTCCATGTATTTTCATTATTTAGCTCCCACTTATAAGTGAGAACATGTAGTATTTGATTTTCTGTTCCTGCACTGGTTTGCTAAGGATAATGGCCTCCAGTTCCATCCATGTTCCTGCAAAGGACATGATTTCATTCTTTTTTATGGCTACATAGTATTCCATGATGTATATGTACCACATTTTCTTTATCTGGTCTACCATTGATGGGCATCTGAGTCTTTGCTATTGTAAATAGTGCTGCCATACACATACATGTACATGTGTCTTTATGGTAGAATAAACTATATTGCTTGGATATATATCCAGTAGTGGGACTGCTGGATCACATAGTTATGTTTTTATTTTTTTGAGGAATCACCACACTGCTTTCCACAATGTTTGAACTAATTTATAATATACTCCTACCAGAAGTGTATAAGCATTCCATTTTCTTTGCAACTTTGCCAACCTCTATAATTTTTTGACTTTTTATAATAGCCATTCTGACTAGTATGAGATGATATCTCATTGTGATTTTTATTTGCATTTCTCCAGTGATTAGTGATAATGAGAATTTTTTCATATCCTTGTTGGCCACATGTATGTCTTCTTTTGAAAAGTGCCTGTTCGTGTCTTTGCCCACATTTAAATGCGTTTTTTTGTTTTTTGCTTGCACATTTGTTTAAGTCCCTCATACATTCTGGATATTAGACCTTTGTCAGATGTATAGTTTACAAATATTTTCCCCCATTTTGTAGGTTGCCTATGTACTTGGTGGATAGTATCTTTTTCTGTGCAGAAGCTCTTTAGTTTAATTAGGTCCCATCTGTCAATTCCTGCTTTGTTGCAATTGCTTTTGGCATTTTCATCAAAAAATATTTTCCAGTTCCTATGTTCAAAATGGTATTTTCTAGATTATCATTCAATGTTTTTATGGTTTTAGGTTTTATATTTAGGTCTTACATTTAGGTCTTAATCCATCTTGAGTTAATTTTTGTATATGGTATAGGGAAGGGGTCCAATTTCAGTCTTTTGCATATAGCTGGCCAGTTATCCCAGCACCATTTATTGAATAGGGAGTCTTTTTTCCCATTGCTTGTTCTTGTCATCTTTGTTAAAGATCAGATGGTTGTAAGTTATTTCTGGGCTCTCTGTTGTGTTCCGTTGGTCTATGTTTCTCTTTTTGTCCCAGTACCATGCCGTTTTGGTTACAGCAGTCTTGTAGTACAGTTTGAAGTTCGGTGATGTGACTCCCTCAGCTTTGTTCTTTTTGCTTGGGATTGCCTTGACTCTTCAAATGGGCTAAATGCCTCATTTAAAAGGCACAGAGTGACATGCTGGATAATGAAGTGAGACCCAATGGTATGCTGTCTTCAAAGGATCCATCTCATATGCAGTGACACCCATGGGCTCAAAATAAAAGGATAGAGAAAAATCTACCAAGCAAATGGAAAACATAAAAAATCAGGGGTTGCACTCCTAATTTCAGATAAAACAGACTTTAAACCAACAAAGATCAAAAAAGACAAAGAAGGGCATTATATAATGGTAAAGAGTTCAACAAGAAGACCTAACTATCCTAAATCTATATGCACCCAACAAAGGTGCACCCAGATTCATGAAGCAAGTTCTTAGAGACCTACAATGAGACTTAGATTCACATACAATAATTGTGGGAGACTTCAACACCCCTGGCAGTATTAAACAGATCATCAAGACAGAAAATTAATAAATGCATTCAGGGTCTGAAGTCAACAGTTGACCAAATGGACCTAACAGACATCTACAGAACTCTCTACCTAAAGAGAACACAATGTAAATTTTTTTGATCACCACTTGGACCATACTCTAAAATTGGCCATGCAATTGGACATAAGACAACCCTCAGCAAACTCAAAAAATAAAAATAAAGAACCTGAAATCAAACCAACCACAATATCAGACCACAGCACAATAAAAATAAAAATCAAGACCAAGAATTGCTCAAAACTATATAATCACGTGGAAATTAAACAAACTGCTCCTGAATGACTCTTGGGTAAATAATAAAATTAAGGCAGAAATTAACAAGCTCTTTGAAACTTATGAGAACAAAGCCACAACATACCAGAATCTCTGGGACACAGCTAAGGGAGCATTAAGAGGGAAAATATAGCACTAAACATCCAAATTGAAAAGTTAAAAAGATCTCAAATTAACAACGTAACATCACAACTGGAAGAACTAGAGAAGCAAGAGCAAACCAACCCCAAAGCTAGCAGAAAACCAAAAATAACGGAAATCAGAGCTGAACTGAAGAAGATGGGCACACACAAAAACAAAAAGCACACGTAAAAGATCGACAAATCCAGAAGGTGGTTCTTTTGAAAAATGAATAAGATAGATAGACAACTAGCTAGACTAATAAAGAAGAAAAGAGAAAAGATTCAAATAAACAATTGAAATGACAAAGGAGACACTACCACTGAGTTCACAGAAACACAAATAACCATCAGAAACTACTATGAACACCTCTATGCGCACAAACTAAAAAATCTAGAAGAAATGAATACATTCCCGGGCACATAAATCCTCCCAAGCATGAACCAGAAAGAAATTGAATCTCTGAACAGACTAATAACAAGCTCTGAAATTGAATCAGTAGTAGCCTACCAACCAAAAAAAAAAAAAAGCCCAGGACCAGATGGATTCACAGTTGAATTCTACCAAATGTACAAAGAAGAGCTGTACCATTCCTACTGAAACTATTCCAAAAAATCAAGGAGGAGAAACATCTCTCTAACTCATTCTGTGAGGCCAGCATCCTGATACCAAAACCTGGCGGAGATAACAACAAACGAAAAAAACCTTCAGGCCAATATCCTTGATGCACACAAGTGTAAAACTCCTCAACAAAATACTAGCAATCAGAACGCAGCAACGCATCAAAAATTAATTCACCAAGATCAAGTAGGCTTTATCCTTGGGATGCAAAGTTGGTTCAACATACAGAAATCAATAAATGTGATTCATCTTGTAAACAGAACTAAAGACAAAAACCACATGATCATCTCAATAGATGCAGAAAAGGTTTTCAATAAAATTCAACATCCTTTCATGTTAAAAACCCACAATAGGCCGGGCGCAGTGGCTTACACCTGTAATCCCAGCACTTTGGGAGGCCGAGGCAGGCAGACTGCCTGAGCTCAGGAGTTTGAAATCAGCCTGAACAACATGGCGAAACCCCGTCTCTACTAAAAATACATAAAATTAGCTGGGCGTGGTGATGGGCGCCTATATTCCCAGATACTCAGGAAGCTGAGGGAGGAGAATCACTTGAACCCAGGAGGCAGAGGCTGCAGTAAGCTGAGATCGTGCCATTGCACTCCAGCCTGGGTGACAGAGGGAGACTCCATCTAAAAAAAAAGAAAAAAAAAGAAACACACACACAATAAACTGGGCATTGAAGGAGCATTCTTAAGAGCCATCTATAATGAACCTACAGCCAAAAGCATACTGAGTGGGCAAAAACTGGAAGCACATTCGTTGAAAACTGAAACAAGACAAAGATGCCTACTCTCACTACTCCTATTCAACATAGTATTGGAAGTCTGTCCAGAGCAATCAGGTAAGAAAACAGAAAGAAAAGGCACCCAAATAGGAAGAGAGAAAGTCAAACTATCCCTGTTTACAGATGACATAATTCTATATCTAGGAAACCCTGGGTCTCTGCCCAAAAGCTCCTTGAGCTAATAAGCAACCTCAGCAAAGTTTCAGGATACAAAATCAATGTACAAAAATCAGTAGCATTCCTATACACTAACAGCACCCAACCTGAGAGCCAAAACAGGAACGCGAATCCATTCATAACTGCCACAAAGAGAATAAAATACCTAGGAATACAGCTAACCAGGAAGGCAAAAAATCTCTACAATGAGAATTACAAAACACTCCTCAAAGAAATCAGAGATGACACAAACAAATGGAAGAACATTCCATGATTTTGGATAGGAACAGTTAATATTGTTAAAATGGCATACTGTCCAGCAATTTGCAGATTCAAAGCTATTCCTATGAAACTACCAACTATTCTGAAGTTCATATGGAATTGTAGTTTTAATCTACCATCAGAAGTGTTTGAAGACTTTTATTTCCCTATATATTTTCCTAGAGTGGGTGTTTTAAAAACTTTCTAGCATCCTTCTGCCTCTGGTGCATTTAAATAGGTATCTTGTTAGTTGAAGTTCATTTCTGACTTCTAGTGAGGTTGACTAGTTCATGCTTTTTGCACCGTAGTCCTTTGGATACTTCGCCCTTTTCTTGCTGATTTATAGCAAGTTGTTGCATATTCTAGTTTTTGAATCATCACCAGTTTTAGAGATGGCAAATATCTTATTCTGACACCTATTCGTGAATTTTGCCTTTGGTATCCTTAGCTGAATAGAATCCACAGTTGTGATTTTATCAAATTTCTAAATGTTTACATCACGTTTATGTATGGTCACAAAGGTTTTGCACATTTTATTTCCTGCTCTTAGCTTTACAGATGCATCTTTCACATTGAGATCTACAATTTATATGAAGTTAGATCTGGACTGAAATAGGGAATTAACTTTAGATTTTCTCCTTATGGTGAGCTAATAATCCCACATCTTTTACTGAATCGTTTCTTATTCCCAATACTTGTATAAGGTCCTCTGTATTAAGTTATCTTATATTTTTTAAAAGGTCTAATTCTGAGTTCTCTATTCTGTTCAATGGGCCTATTTGACAGTCCTGACCCTGCTGGGCCAGGACTATAGTATTTTAATTACTATGGGTTTGTATCACGTTAGTATCTAAAAAGGAAAGCCCCCACTTCTTTGCCTTTTTTTCCCCAAATTGCCTTGGAACTTTATTTATATCCAATTTAAAATTAGTTTGCAAATTAAAAAAAAAAAAAAGCCCTGCTGGGATTTAATTGTGTTGTACATGTGCAGTAATTTCAGGAAAACTGGCTTTGTTAATCCTTTATTGGAGATTTTAAATATTTTTAATAGAAGTCTTACGAAATTTTTAGACTTATCCCTAGACATTTTTTGTTGTTAAGTTTTAATTTCTTGCTCTTGTGACTTGCATCTTATTTTCTACTATGCCTTCTACTGCTTGTTTCTGATGTCAATAAATGCCATTGCTTTTTCTTTGGGTAACCTAGTAACATTGTTGATGTCCCATATTTTTATTCTAACAATTCATGGGTTCAGCAGGGCAATTTGGGACAATTCCAGAAAATAAACATGTAAGAAAAGTGGTTATACAATGACCCAAATAAGATATGCCTTTGATAGGAATAATTCTGGTCAAACTAGCTATACAAATATCATTTTTTCAATATAATCATTTGAGATACCATGATAAAATAAATATAACGCATTGCTATAACACAAGATTCTATAACTTTTTATACAATTACTTTTTACAAATTGGATAATATCATACATATTGCTCCTTTTTCAATTATGAACATTTTCACTTTATTGACTTTTTAATAAAAATATGATTTATACATATTTAAACATTTTCTTTTTACTTTTGCACTTTATAGCATATAATATACAGGTAGAACAGTGAACAAGTAATTGTTCTACAGCTTGATAAATGTTCATTAAGAAGAAACATTGGTATTACCAGCAGCCAGACCAATAAACACAAAAATAAGCATAATTTTGAATGTGAAGTTGTTTCCAGTTTCCCAATGCATAAAACTTTATTTACAATTCTTATTTTATTTTCCTTGGAAAGAGTCCTAGAAATTGAGTTACTAGTTAAATAACATAAGAATTTAAAAAATACTTTATGTATATTGGCAAATACCTTTTGGGAGAGATTGAATCATTTCATAGATTCAATAAAAGAGCCCATGGGAGAGCGTTTGTACCATTCATTGTAGAGTACTAGTGCTCTGTTAATACTTTCTAATTTGCTAGGTAAAAAAAAAATCTCAGTATAGTTTCAATTTTTATTACTAAAAAAGATTGTGCTTTTTGACATCTCTTACCCTGTAAATTATCTCTCCTCTGGTCATTTTTTTTTTCCCTACTGGAGTGTTAGTGATTTTAAAAATAAATTTTAAAAATAGTTTATATATTAAAGACATTAGCCTTGAGTAATACTTGTTACAGGTTGTTATCCACTTCCACTGCTTTATAATTTCTAGACATTTTAAATATAGTTTTAATTTTTTCAAATATATTGACACAAATTATACGAGATTAAATAATTCTAGAAAGTTTATTCTATTTTTATATATATATCATCTATCTGTATCTTTCTATCTCTTTATCTCAGTCTCTCATGACAAATGTCTCCTTTATGAGAAACATTTTTATAAGGTCTTTCTTTTAGCATTGATATTCATACCTCTAAATAGTATATTTATGCTATTTCTTGATTTTTTAGTATCTTTATTAGAAAAATCTTTATCAAATCTCAATTTAAAATACATCAAAAAGTATCTATATTTTTGGCTCCCTATGTCAAAGATTGAGCTCTTTTTTGCTGCCCCACCACCCTCCACTCCCATCCTCATACTACTCAGCCACCCACATGAATACAATAATAATATTGCTCAGGTAAATATTCAGTGCCTATATTATCAAGACCAATGGTATTCATAGCTGAACCGTATACGAAGTCTATAGTTACTTTTATCCTTCATTACAACTTTTTGTTTCTCCTAGAGAAACAAATCTCTTGCTTTTTGTTTGCTTACATTTCTGTATTTTTATCTTTCCCTGAATTGTGTAAATTGCTTCCTAATATCTTTTAAAAAATAGATATTCTATTAATTTAATCTGCCAAAAGATATCTCTCCCAGAGCCTCTGAGCAGCTGTAGTCTGTGCATCTGCTCCTTAGGTCTGCTGTAAAGATACTGTCCTCATAGACCTTTCTTTTACCATCTTCTGGGGGAGTTCCCCACCTTCAGTATATATCTGAACCATGATTTTCTGGAATCTGTGCTTTATCTTTTCTTTGTTTAATCCCTTGCTTTGATTCTAAACTGCCTTAAAATGATGCATATCTGAGATGATCCTTATTATTCCCTCACACTTAATCAATAGTCTGGCTATATGAAGGTATTTCAGGACTGAATGGTGAGATATCTCTCGCACACTCATTTCCTGGATTCAGCTCACAGAATTCTGGCTACCAGGAAATACCCTCCAGGCAGGAGATCGGAAAATTATTTTCTGTGGAATCTTGACCAGCCCAAGAGTAAAACTAAAGATGATACTAACATCCTGAGGTCCCTAATGAGATTAAATAAACTGCCCAGTCCATTATTCTGCAGGTGACAAATTCCACTTATGATTTTCCTCAGAACTTTGAAGGCATTGTTTTATTTTCTTCTGGCTACAATGGTTACTGTTGATAGCTTCTCCTCATTACAATTATTTTATACCTTGAATATAATCTGAATTTTCCTCCTGTTTTGGAAGGCTGTAGGATTTTCTTTTAGTCCACAGTGCTTGAAATTTAATAATGTTGTACCTTGGTGTGTTTTCGTATTTATCCATTTGTAATAAACACTCAATGTGCTTTTTCAATATGGAAACTCTTGTCCTAGAAAAAAATACTGAAATATTTTGTTTATTTTTAGCCCCTTCTTTTTCCTTGTTCTTTTTTCTCTCTTTAATATCTTTTTTTTTCTGATATCAAGCATCCCAGAATAATACTCTTACATATTTTCTTGTATTTTCCCTCTTATGTTTCATCTCCTTATCTTTCTTGTCTACATTCTGGAAGATTTTCTCATTTTAATTGTTCTTTTTTTTTTTTTTTTTTTGCTATTATACTTACAATTTTTTTCTCGGTATGGTCCTGTTTTCCAAGTAGAATTTTAAAATACAGTCCCATTGGCGTTTCTTGGAGACCATATTTCTTTTATTCCTCTGAGAACTATATAATTGTTCAAGTTTATATGTACTTGCATCCTCTCTGTTGTCTGTGAGTAGCTTTTTTCTTTTTCTATTTCATGTCGGAGTTTTCCCTGGATATCTAGTTTTCTTTGGTTACCTGTTAAAATGTTAGAGGGAGATGCAAAAGCACTGATGGAAGTTTTTCTGTGAATATGGCGGTCGGTTGTAGTCTTCTCGGTAGGGTAACGGACTGAGCTAATTTTGTTGCTGCTGGTGGTGGTGCTGTATTGAGGAGCCCACGATGTAAGTACTTTTAGCTTTTCTCTTCAGTTGTTCAATGTTCCACTGAAAAGAATCTTCTACTGTCCTGCCTGCTAAAATTCTGTTAGTTGATTCCAAGCAAGAGGTGAAGGAGAAGTTTCTTAGTATTCAACGTGTATACTTTCTTTAATCTGCCTCTTTTCCGCACGATAATTCTGCCTACAATTGTGCCTGGTGTCCTCCAATCTAGAAAACACTTTTTTTTTTTTTTTTTTTTTTTTCTCTCCAGAGAATATACTCCCAGCTTTCTGCCAGATAGAAAAGGAATAGTTTCTCAGCTCTTTTCACAGTGGCAGTGGTTGGGGGTAAAGACAACTGCTTGTTAAGCACAGTTTCAACCCATCCCTTTCTTTTTAGCTTTAACCTCACTCCTACTTTCAGGGGTAACTGGTACCATCAATTACTGAACTTTGGGGGTCTGCAGTACAAATCAAGTTGCTTCTCGGCTTTCTCTACTGCTGAGAGAATTCTGTTTTCTTGGTTTACTAAAGCAGTTATTCATAATCCTTTTGCATCCAAAATTTGCATCCAAATTTTGTTATTGACATCTTCACTCTTCTCTTTGTCCTTGTGGGTTTGCTGCTTCTTTACATTTAACAATCTGTCATTTAGTGGATCTTGGCAAGAAACAGAGGCAAACATTTCCATTCAATCTCTCATTCTTACAGTTTAATGTTAGCTTTTGATATAGAAAAATTGCATTTTGATAAAGTTGCATTTACTAATATTTTCCTAGAAAATTCTTTTCTGTGTTTTTAATACTTCTTATGTCTGTCTGTGCTCTGAAATCAATTACATATTCACTCCCACTTTCTTCTACATTTTATGATTTCATTTATAGTCAATTTTTTAAATCCACCTGGACTTTTTGTATGTATATATTCTTTAAATATTTACTCAATGTTCCTGCATTGTTTGTTGAATGATTCATTATTCTCCTATTATTTCATAATGCTTTGTTTATTATCATTCAATTTTTATAAATTCTGGAATCTGTGTTAGGAATGCTTTTTCCAGCTTATGGATACATGGATACATTTTCTAGCTCATGGATACATTGATTTATGATCATGACTGTGTCATAGTACCACATTATACAGTGATTCGAGGGTTCTCATTAATAAGGAACAAAAACAAAACCTCCTGATTATTTTTCCTCGGAGATGAGTAAGAAAATCAGGTGCCAAGTATGCATAGATTCTGTGTTTAGAACACAAAAGAAACCTTTTAGTTTATAATCTAGCTAATCTGGAACTAGCTAAATTTGAAAGTACAATTTTTAAATTGAAATTCAGTGAATACATTTGCAGATATTTTACTGAGTGGAAGAACAATGAGTTCAAGATAATCAAAAGTAACCTTGGTGTTTAATTATCTTAAAATGTATTAAATCTGCAATTGGTACATTTTATTTAGTTAACTAAAGTTCATTGGTTTTAATTCAATTCATGGTTTTTGTTTAATTTCTTCCTATACTAACCCAGAGACAAATTTGTTTCTGTTCTGTGGCAGAGACACTTGGAATGCTGGCATTTACTCTAAAAGCCGTGTGTGTGTGTGTGTGTGTGTGTGTGTGTGTGTGTGTGTGTGTATTGGGGGAGTGGGTTTTAGGTAAGAACAGGTAGGGTGGTATGATGGACTCAATTGTGTTCCCCTCCCCAAATTCACATGTTGAAGCCCTAATCCGCAACGTAACTGTCTTTGGAGATAAGACTCTTAAAGAGGTAGTTAAGGTGAAAAGAGTTTGTAAGTGTGAGGCTCTAATCCAACATAACTGGTATCTTCCTAAGAAGAGCAAGAGACATCGGGGAGGCCCACACACAGAGGAAAGGCCATGTGAGCACATGGTTAGAAGGTGGACAGCTACAAGCTAAGGAGAGATGCCTCATGAGGAACCAAACCTCTTGACATCACGATCTTAAACCTCCAGCCTCCAGAACTGTAAGAAAAGAAATCTGTGTTGTTTAAGCCACCCAGTCGGTGAGATTTTATTATGGCAGCTGTAGGTAATACAGATAAATAGATTTAGAGGATCTGTTTGTTTGTCCCTCCCATTCACTGGGCACAATTAGGAAAACTGATATCATTGTATTTTTCTTCTTAAAAAAAATCCTTACTGCAATTTACTAAACTGACATCATGACCCACTAATGGATCATAACACAAAGTGCTTGGTTTGCTTTGGTTTGAGACACAGTCTTGCCCTGTTGCCCAGGCTAGAGTGAAATGGTGCGATCATAGCTCACTGCAACCTTAACCTCCTGGGCTTGAACAATCCTCCCCCCTCAGCCTCCCCAGTACCTGGGACTACGAGTGTCCACCTAATGTTTAGATTTTTTTGTGGAGGCAGGGTCTTGTTATGTTGCCTAGGCTGGTCTCAAACTCCTGGCCTCAAGCATCCTCCCACTTCAGACTCCCTAAGTGCTGGGATTATAGGCATGAGCCACCATTCCTGGGACAACACACAGTTTTTAAAATTCAGATTTATTCTACCATATCAATACCAGGGGTCCACAGGGCAGGCAGAAGGAATGAAAAACCACTCATGTGTGGCCATGGAGCACACTTCTAGAGACTACAGTGTCCTTAGCTAGGTCACCAGCCCAGACAGAAGAGGCCACTTGGACAGAACTTCCTACTGCTCAGGACACTACAGCACTCGGCCAGCATTTGTGTCTGGTCATACTACTAAATGAAATAAGTCACTCAGTTGTTATCTATCTCAGCTGTAAAAGAGAAACAGCCCTCAGCTTAATATCAGACGTTGTTTGAATACAATGACTTAAGTGTAACAGTTCCCTGAAAAATAAAATTAAAAATATGTGCCAAATTATAATATTTAATTGCTTATAGTGTATTTCCCCTTAGTATTTTCTCTTGTCAAAATCTCTACAAGGAAGAGATCATAAATAAGATCATAATGGTTGTAAAATAAAACAAACGAATGAGTGGGTAAATTTGGGAAATTCTTACCAATTAAGCATTGCACTCTTTGATATCAAATCTTTTAACAAACAGAGATCAGTTGGCTGCATCATGTGATTTTTGAAAAACAGAACCTCATTTGGTTATGGCCTATGAAGTCAGTTGAATCCAATTAGTTTTATTTTTTTGAGTTGGATGCCTTGCTGTTTTGATTTTTTATTATAAAATTATATGCACAGTATAAAGATTTAAAGACCATATTAAATTACTCTTTAGAAAATTTTAGAAATCTTTACAATGTCACCTCTGAGGACAGAGACTACGAAAATTAGTTTTTGTCCTGAGAGGGAGAGAAAAAGAAAGATGAAGGAAAGAAAGAGATGGGAGAGGCTTTCAATTCTGTGCCTTGGCCCCTAAACTACAACTCTTCAGATCTATAGTAAGACTCCTGAACAGTTGTCCTAGCAGCAATGCATGGATGTTTGTGGACACTAGTGGATGCGTTGTGTTTCTCACAGGCACTGGGACAGGAGATGGAGAGCATAGGGGTTGATGGGCTAAGAGGCTGTGTCTCTCTTTTATGCTATGAGTATTGTCCCGTATTTTCACTGGACTCACATCATATCTATATATCTATATATCTATATCTATCAATCTACCTATTTTTTTGAGACGAACTCTTACTCTGTCGCCCAGGCTGGAGTGCAGTGGCATGATCTCGGCTCACTGCAACTTCTGCTTCCCAGGTTCAGGTGATTCTCCTACCTCAGCCTCCTGAGTAGCTGGGATTATAGGCACCTGCCACCACGCCTGGCTAATCTTTGTATTTTCAATAGAGACAAGGTTTCACCATGTTGGCCAGACTGGTCTCAAACTCCTGACCTCAGGTGATCCACCCACCTCGGCCTCCCAAACTGCTGGGATTACAGGTGTCAGCCACTGAGCCCAGCCCATCTTATGTATTTTTAAAATCTAAATCAGTTGATTTGCATTTGTCCCTGATGTGACTTCACTTGCCCCTTGTGTCTCTTCCTCTGGAGGCCAGGGTGACCATCAGTCTTTCCATCGTGGCCAGGTCTAGGCAAGTCATCTCCCCTTGGGCATATGCTTTCTGAATTGTGAAATGAAGAGTTTGGACAAGAGAATCTCTAAGATTACCCTGTCTAGAAACCTCTGATTTCTGTGTGTAGTATCTCTAAACATAGGTTTAATTCCTTGACGGTTTTACTTAATTTCTTCATTGTCCCCATAGTGTTTAATACTTCAGTTCGGTTCCATAGACATTTACCAATCTTAAGTGTCTGCTATGAGCTCAACACAAAGTATTAGCTGAATAGTGTGTGCTGAAAAATGAAAGAATCCGATTCTTCTGATCAAGTAATAACTTTAACTTTTAGAGTCTACCTGATGTAGTTGATTCAGCTAGGTTTCGGCTTGTGTGTGCATTCATTTTGTTTGCATAACAAAAATGTTACAAGTTTAAATACTCCCAGGGATAGAATGAATCATATCATACATAACTTATTAATTGTTATTTTATTAGAATATAGTTGATTTGGTTATTGTAGCAAATAATCTTAGCCAAAAAGCTTTATATAAAGCTATTTCTATACATATTTAACCTATTTTTCAGCAAAATCAGTATCGTTGCTTAAAATAACATAATGTCATACATAATGACCAATGCAAACTCAGTACACCTGTGCTTGGGGCCTATATAATGGGCAAACTTAACTAACACTTAAGCATGTGTTAAACTTTGACTATATTTTTTCAGAATTAATGAAAATGCAAACTTCACGCAGAGCCAAATCTCTGGGTGTGCCTTTGCCAAGAAAAATAGGTCTTTGAAGGGTAAAAGCAGGTGGGAAACAAATGTCTTTCTAAAAGTCATTCAATCATAACCTACTCATTGAAAGTAGTAGTGAAATTCACTTGCTCCAACTCAGCAATCACGTTTTTATACTAAGCATACGGCCTATTCTAACAAGTGAAATTTTATCTCTGATATTCCCATAATATTCCACCTAACTTTATTGACTTGCATTTCAGTCATCTAGCAAATGTTTATATGATAAATGCTTTGTTGTAAGTGTTAAGTCAGCGGTAGCTTCAAAGAAGGGTTGATTTTTCACTTGGGTCTTGCAGGTTATGTAAAAGTTTGCTGATCAAGGCATCATAAGAAGGTCATTCTAGCCAGAGAATAGGGTCTATATTGACAGACTCTCTCCATAGAGTCAGATTTTTTGTGATCTGACTTTACTTTCTTATCTATCTTGAGCTGCCTCTTCCTTTTCTCAATTTGTATCATATAATCTGATCATACTCATCTATTAGTTCTTTATCTCCATGATTTGCACATACAACTTACTCTGCTGTTTGCTTGAAAACCACACTCAACTTTTAAAAATGAATTCAAGCAGCATTGCTTTGTTGATTCTTTTCTTGTTTCTTTCTCTCAACTCCAGCATAACACCTTTCTCTTCTTTGTGTCTTTAAATACTGTATGGCATCTACATGTGTACATGTGAGTCCTCCCTTCCAGACCCTCTTACACAGGGCTTCTCTCTTCAATTGTCGTGGATCTGTGAAGCATAAAACAGTGACTGGCACAGCAGAAAATCAATAAATATGTATCTAATGAATAGAATTATTTATTTATGGAAAAACTATGGAAAGTGCTGCAAGGATCCTAATCCTTCCCTACATTTGAAAAACTTTAAAATAATTAAATATTAAATAACTTCTTTCAAGCTGGACTAGGAGAAAGAGATTTTAGTGGCCAATAATATGGTTCCAGGGCCTCTTCTTTGCATAATCAACTTAAATAAATGTTTAAGTCTATCCTTTCAGATTCAAAAAAGAATGGAACTCTGATTTTAAGTGACACTGGGGAGCCCACTGTCTATTCTTTGTCCCAAACTAAAACTAAAGGCAGTATCTATTAAAGTAAGTGAAGATGATGTGATTTTGTCTTTTACTGCCTTGGGAATGTTTGAAAGACTTTGGACAGTAAGACAGTTATATAATGCCAGATACTTCCATCATATCATATCGTCTCACATCATATTATATTTGGTGGTCAGGAATAATTCGACTTTACCTCCAAGTCTGTATCTAAAGTTATATAATTCCACTTTGAAAGATTCTTAAAGAATTACTGCTTTTTTTAAGAAGATTTATTAAATTAAGAATTACGTTTTCTGTAAAATCAAACTCGAAGAAAGTGACAATTTTTTCAAAATACCTCCTGATACATATCAGAAATAATCTATCAGTGTGTCAGGGGACATCCTCTCTGATCTCTCTATTCATTCTCTCATTTTCTTTATCTGTGTATATATATATACACGTGCATATAAAAGTACACACACATGGTTTAACAATATAGTAGAAAATAAGGTAATATTTAAAATGGTAATTATAAAGGCATATCTTTTGGGTTACTATTTTAAATACCATCTTCTTCCTGTCTACATTGTTTACCACTGCCAATGTAATCAGTGTGGGTTTCCACTTTTATCCCTTTCTTTAGCAGGAATGCAGCTAATGTTTGCACATAGTATAAATGCTAGCTTGGGGACTGAGGTATAAATACTATAATATTAAAAGTGGAGTATCCTAGAATGCTTTCTCAGTACCTATAGATTTGATGTGTAGTTTTTCCTCATAGAACTATTAATATGATGAATCAAAGCGATAGATTTATTAATATGGAACCATACTTGCAATTTTATTTATTTATTTATTTTTTTACTTATTTATTTACTTTTTAAATACAGAGTGTTATTATGTCACTCAGGCTGGAGTGCAGTGGCAAGGTCATAGCTCACTGCAGCCTTGAACTCCTGGGCTCAAATGATCCCACTGCCTGAGTCTCCCAAGTAGCTGCAACTACAGGCATGTACCATCATGCCTGGCTAATTGTTTTGTTTAGGCTTTTTTTTTTTTTTTTTTTTTTGGAGAGACAGGGTTTCCCTAATTTGCCCAGACTGGTCTCAAACTCCTGGCCTCAAGAGATCTTCCCGCCTCCATCTCCCAAAGTGCTGGAATTATAAGATTGAATCACCACACCCCACCCAGCCCATACTTGCAGTCTTGAAATAAACACAACTTGTCACGATGTGCTCCTTTCCAGTGTGCTATTGGATTCCATTTGCTACTTTTTTTACCTTAGAATTTTTGCATTGCTATTCAGAAGTAAGGCTATTATGTAGTAATTCATTGTGTGTACTTCTAAACCAATTTTAGTGCCAATAAATAAAAAATTAGTGGTTTAAATGGAAAACTGCCTGATTTATTGAAATAAATCAGAATGGCCAAGAATAATAATATTCAATACTTGCAGAGATGACTGAATGAAATTGAGAGTACTTCTCTGAGGTTTCTTCAAAAATAAGATATTCTTCTGTCAAAAGTAGCATATATAGTCTGTTTCACAAAGATTGAACTCTCATTGAGAATTCTTTTCATGGGTTTCTTTATTTTATGTAAATTTCAACCTTTTGCATATGATGTGTTTTATTTCCATCATCTTTTAAGTTGTGTCCTTGATTACTTAACGTAAGAAAATAAAGCTAAATGCAGTAAAGGTATAAGCGCATTCAGAGGCCACAGAATTAGTAACACAACCAAACAATTAAACACCTTATGATTCCGTTTGTTACTCATAAAGCTCAGCATAAAAGTTGAGTTCTCATTTTACTTGGCTCTAATATTAACACTACCGTTGTATTGAATTCCATTGTGTGTTGCAAAGCTGAACCTCAAGATGTAGGATTATATGGCCATAAATTAGAATTATTTGACATGTGTCAATAAAATAACATTGCCAAGTCCTAAAACACTCTGGCTGCGTGTCAAGTCTGAGGTCGGGATTTGTAAGAATGACATAGTCCTTTTTCTTGCCTGCTTATTGCTGTGGCCCTGAGGCCCGTAGCAACCAGATGTCTGGCACTCCACATTTAAAAGTCTCACAGTTTCAGTAGATAAAACCCCAATTTTTCCTTCTTTAACTCAAAGTGATACTGTTTCTAGTAAATTATTTACTCTTTTTTATTAATTTGATTTTTTTTCTTTTTCTATCATCTACAATCACCAAGTGAAAAAATTTAAAATTGTAGCTTATTGTTCATTTGAATTACTCTTCTTGAAGGGTCAAAAGAATAAATATACTTAATTTTCCTTCAGTTGCTTAGATTGTGTTGTGTAAATCTTGGATACTGTTTGACACTTAATTTCCCCATGTAGCATAAGCAGTTTGAGGGTAGGTTCCTTATCTTATTCATCTCAGAATCTCCAGTGTCCTACACATACAAGAAGTATGCAGTAATTATGCTAAAATAATAAATAAATGAAAGACTCTAGAACTAACATCATTTGAAACCAAGGTTTTCTTAAAACTACCTAGATATTGTGATTAAAAACAAACAAACAAAATTGGCCTGTTCTCGTGTGTTGAAAGATTGTTGGCTGACTCCCTGTGAGGGAGTTTACAGTTGGACCTATTGTCATAGCTTAAAAAAAGCTGAAATTCCTAGGTTTTCAGCTGTACCTTTAGTGGTGTGTATGGAGAAATGAGGATCTAATCTATTGCCACAGGGAGCATAGCAACTTTATCATTCAGTTCTTTTTATTATATTTTAGAATTAAATTTTACTGTGGTTCTTATGACCAACTATCTGGGTTTTATCTGATCAACTCAAAGACAACAAGTGCTCTGCCACGACTATAGTAATGTTATTTCAAGAGAAAAAAATGCCCTTCATGAAATACGGGAGAGGTTGAAAACACTATCTAATGGGCAGTTGAGTCCCAGCACAGTCCTGTAAAAATAAAATCAAAAGGCAGGTGCCATAAAGGGACAAGGGTTTCTTAGAGATGTGGCCGATTCCAAGCCCAGCAAAACAGATACCCAGGATGAACCTGGGGCATTTTGGGGGCCAGAAATCAAGAAATCTATTAAAGATTACTTGTGGATCTATCAAAAAGATTCAGGAATCAAGTTAAAGAGGCATTTTACAGATGCTCAGATTGTCCCATCTTTGGGGCAAAAAAAAATTATCCCATCTTCAGGAGAATCTGAGCATCCATAAGATGTTCAGTGTGTTGAAACAACTAATATGATTAAATTTATGAGCTCATCTCAGACATACCCCTCACTGCCTTCACTGGTCACCTTTTAAGAAATTAGGTTATCTCAGTATGTGAAAACTAGGAAAACAGATAAATAAATATTATCTTGACTTTCATATACTAACTGTACCTCAAAGTCATACAATAGTTGACGAAAAGGAGTTGCTCATTGTGGAATCATTCCCAGTTAATGGATAAAGAAGAAATGATAAAATTAGACTTTCATTATTTTCCATCACATATCAATGAATAAATCTAAGAAATAATAACCAAATGGCAGCTAACAGCACAAAAAGTGAGATCAACAGACATCCATGCCTACTGGTGGAAGTATCTATCACCTAGAAAGTCATCTTGCCAAAAAATGAATTCCGAATCTGATCAAGGCATTGGATGGCCTACCAGTAGAGAGGAAATATAGGACACAAGGACTGTGATAAATAACATTCTGGGGCCACGGTAAGCAGCACCCAGACAGTGCTTTTCAAAGTAGGGTCCCTGGAGCAGAAGGTTTGGAAACCACTCTTGACCAGTTCATGATGAGCTTGTGTCAGAAGGTAGGTCAACTACATCACTAAGCATACGCTTTAGTTCAGCTGTGTATAAATGTTATTCTGGGGCAGCCTCCTTCTCTCACACAGACTAGCATATTCACGGCTAGCACAGTAACATCCATATGAGAGAAAATGAAACCTACAGTCAAAAGAGATCTTAGAACTATTAACTAATTATGTTATATTAACTAATTTTTATGAAGATTTCAACCAATGAACTGTGATAAAAATGTATAAGAAAATCAGGGAAATTTGAACACTAGATATTTAATAATATTAATGGATTGTTAGATTTGTAGGTGGAATAAGGGGGTTGTGGCTATATTTAATACTACAGCTCAATAATAGTAAGTATTTAGAGGTACATTTTGAATATTATGAATAAAATGATATAATGCCTAGGACTTGCTTCAAAATAACAGGAAGGGGTGGAGGAAGTGGGTAAAAGCTATAAAAGTAGCAAGATGAGACATGTGTTGTTCTTACTCAGGTTGAGTGATAAATACATGTACCTTTATTATCTTACTTTCTATACTTTTGTGTATATTCAAATCTTTCAAAATAAAAATGTAAAGATAAAAATAAAAGAAGAAAAACACAATAAATGAATGTCGCCTCTGTAAAAAAAGAAAAAAAAAAAATGAAGAAGGCGTTCATCAGAAGTGGAAATTAGAATTAGAACTGAAATACCACTGGATACTTTTCAAACAGGCAGAAATAGTTTGTAGGCACATAACATATATGTTGCATGCATCTGTACTTAGTTTGCTTTGCCAGAAAATAAGTTTCTCTAACAATGAAATTTAACTGTTGTGTAAGGACATATATAAAATGTTCCTGTAACCTACTGTTACTGGTTGAATTGTGTCTCCCACAAAACATATGCTACAGCCCTAATCTGGTACCTGTGAATATGACCTAATTTGAAAATAGTCTTCACAAATTTATTCAAGTTAAGATGAGGTCAGCCAGGCGCAGTGGCTCACACCTGTAATCCCAGGTGTGATTACAGGAACTCTGGAAGGTTAAGGCAGGCAAATCACCAGAGGTCAGGAGTTTGAGACCAGCCTGGCCAACATGGAAAAACCCTGTCTCTATTAAAAATACAAAATTAGCTGGGAGTGGTGGTGGATGCCTGTAATTCTAGCTACTCGGGAGGCTGAGGCAGGAGAATCTCTTGAACCCGGGAGGCAGAGGTTGCAGTGAGCCGAGATTGTGCCATTGCACTCCAGCCTGGGTGAAAAAAAAAAAAAAAAAAAAAAAAAAGTCATTAGGGTGGGCTGTAATTTAATCTGGCTGGAGTCCTTATAAGAAGAGGGGAATTTGTATACGGAAACACACGGGGAGCACCCCTGGAGACTGGAGTGCTGCCAAGGAGCACCAAGTATGCTGGCAGTCACCATAAAGTAGGAAAGAGTCATGGAACAGACTCTCAGAGCCTCTGAAGGAACCAACCCTACTGCCACCTTGATTTCAGACTTCTCACCCCCGACACTGTGAGACACTACATTTCTGTTGTTTTTTGTTTCTTGTTTTTCAGACCGAGTTGTTTCACTCTTGTTGCCCAGGCTGCTGGAGTGCAATGGCGTGATCTTGGCCCACCACAACCTCCGCCTCCTGGGCTCAAGCGATTCTCCTGCCTCAGCCTCCCGAGTAGCTGGGATTACAGGCAGGCGCCACCATGCATGGCTAATTTTGTATTTTTAGTAGAGACGGGATTTCTCCACATTGGTCAGGCTGGTCTCAAACTCCTGACCTCAGGTAATCGACCTGCCTCGGCTTCCCATAGTGCTGGGATTACAGGCGTGAGCCACGGCTCCAGGCCATTTCTGTTGTGTTAAGCCATCCAGTTTGTGGTTCTTTGTTACAGCAGCCCCAGGAAGCTAACACACTCACTGAGCTTAGTACAATGGGTGCCTCTGTGTCTGCATGCTGGGGGGAGCCAGGCAGAAAGAGGGTGAGCCATTGTGTTTTTACATAGTGCTTTGGAGCAAAAACAGTGTCTTCATTTAAGACTTGCCTGACTGAGTTGTTGATTTTTTTCCATTTTCAGACTTGCAACTTATGTTTCCTTTTAATCACAAAGCTGAAGAATAGACAACTACACTACCTATCAGGAAGCAGGAAGAAAAAAAGCATCCAACATTTTCGAGCATGCAAATGATCATTTTTTTTTTTTCTGCAGAATAGACTAAGGCTATCCAAAAACACAAAAACAACTGATCATTTGTATGAAAACCTAATTATTTGGTGAGTTTTTAGAAAGGTGGTCAGCTAATCATGTGGTATCATCTGGACCAATGTTTTCTAGTTCTATCTTCTTCTAGGCACGTCTAGATGGTCAACTTTTGAGAGAGTTTATAATAAAATTTGATTTGTTTATGCATACAAATTCATTCAGTGAACAGGAGGCGTTTTTTAAAAAGTTATATTCCTTATTACAAATGTGAAAAGAAAAAAGAAGAAGAGGAAAAAGTGAAAAAGGGGAACCCAAAACAGGACAAATTAAAAGAGAACGATTTAAAATGGGTAACCCTTTTCTTCTGCTTGGCCACATATACGGTTAATAGTATTTTTCTTTTTGGTGAATAGATTTGACATATTACATCTTTTGTGCTTCTCTGGAATGAGTTAATTCTATGATTCAGCTAGGACCTACGTAAAACAGATACTGTTTCTTTACAAAATGATAGAATGAGAAGAGGAGAATGAGATATCATTGGTCCTAAGGAAATTAGACTCAAGTTTTCCAAGAAGAGGATTCCAGGAAATTAAACTCAACTCAAAATAAGTTTATCTTCTGTTCACAGTCACAAGTTTTGTTGGCAGTTCTTAACTCTTGGCACCATTCACAGTTTTGTCAATGGTGAGACAACTCATGGTTAACCTCTCAGCGCCTTCTCCAAGTGCAATGTATGGTAGTGTCCTGTTGCCTTCTAGCAGCTGCTGCCATGCTCCCAGGAAGTCTTCCAAGTTCCTCAAAGTTACACTAGGGAAATAAACCTAGGATTAGAAAAACACTGTGACCCTCCAGATGCCTCTGAGCTCTTTAATGCCAGAGGTCTGATATTTAATCCAATAGTATTCTGAAATATTCTAGGGATATAGGGAGTGAGAATGGGGAGTAAGAGGTGTGTATATTTAAGAAAGCATGTGAAAAACATCTTAATTTAGAAAATGGAGTGTCTTAAAGAAATGTAAAATATTTCAGCTCTGATTTCCAAAATAAGATCAGATACGATATTAATTTGACTCAAAAATATGATAGATGTGTATAATTTCAGTTTCATATTTGCAAGTTAGGGTCAGAAAATAGATTTGTTTTGCTTTTTTTCATAGTAATCAATATAATATTTTAATGCCATTTTTGAAAAAATAAAAATTTACACACCCTCAAAACACGATTAATAAAATATCAAAATTTGAGATAAAGACAGGCTATCAGTTAAGCTATGTTAAAGCCAGAGAATAGATTTGATGGTATAGAAAGGAAAAAAAATAAATGAATTGAGTGACCAAGAAAGACAAAGTGGAATAGAGAGAAAGAAGGAGGGGATATATTAAAAGAGAGAAATGGAGAACAAAGGAGAAAAGTATCAGCTCAGTATGTTTTGAGGTGAATATTTGTTGCTTATTTGGGTTGCATTGAGTTATCTGATCTTGCCTATGTTAATTAGTTGATTAGTCGTTGCCCACAACTTTTACTTCTTAAACTTAAACCTATGGCTCTCAGCCCTGAGTACACATTGCAACCACATGCAAGTATAAAAACTACCAATGTTTGAATCTCACCCCAGAGATTCTCTTTTATTTGATCTGGGTACAGTCTGCAATTGTGGTTTTTAAAAGCTTCCCAGATGAATCTAATATGTAGCCAAGGCTGAAGTCCCTGCTGTGAGCTCCCATGATTAACAAAACCAGGACACTTTCTTCCACTATAAGGAAGGGATATCACCCCTGGAACTATGATACCCACATGTATATTAGACCCTGTGGTTCTCAAAACAAGATGTGCATTGGTATCACCTATGGACCTTCTCAAAAATACCAATTTCGGATCCCCATATCAGTGATTCTGATTCAGTAGATTTTAAGGTTTTGCCTGAGTATTTGTGTTTTGAAAACTCTTCATAGATGACTCTGTTGTAAAACAAAGGTATAAAATGATCGCGTTAGACGTTTAATCTTCAATTCACTCATGAATTGGGAGTCAGGAAACTATCAGAAAAAAAAAAAAAAGACTCAGAAAAGCATCCAAAAATATATATATTAGCTTGCTAAGGCAGCCATCACAAAATAAGGATACCACAGCATACATGACCAAGATGTATTGTCAAACAGCTCTGGAGGATAAAAGTTCAAGAGCAAGGTGTTAGCATGATTGGATTTTTTGAGGATGATGAGGGACCATCTGTTCCATTCCTATCCCTAGTTTCCGGTGGTTTTCTAGAAATCTTTCACATTCTTTGGTTTGTAGATCTCTGCCTTCATCTTCTCATGGTGGTCTCCCTATGTGCATGTGTATGTCCAAATTCCCCTTTTTATAAGAAAAACCTAACTGGGTTAGAATTTCAGCATACATTTTGGGAGGACACAATTCAATAAAGCGTCAGATGTCTTCTTTTTTTTCCAAAAATATATTGGTATTGGTAGTACCTGCACTGTAAATTTCCAAGAAATTAGAATTCAATATAATGTAAGTAATGCATTGACCTGAGTTATCCTGAATCTAATATAATTCTTATTTGAAGTCATAAATAGTTTGACAGCAGAAATTGGGTTGTATAGTTCATCTATTGACCATTCTGATCAGATAAAATGACATTTATGACACTTTGCAATTGCTTCTCTATTTGCAAAACATCAATGAGAATTTCATAACACTGGCTTTGAGATACTTTAAAATGAAGATGGATGATGATAGAACAGTGTTATGCTAAAAAAAATCAACTTTTTCCTAATAAAAAGTTTCTACTCCCCTTGAGTTCTTTTCCAGACTTGTGATAAATTTTGCAGAAAAATCCCTAACTCTGAGAGTAACAGGTATTCTTTGTGATTTCTTCATTTATCAAGCTCATTTTGGCTCATATTTTCTTTATTGACCCAATTATTTTTAACAGCTAAGAGTAGGTCTCAGGTCATACACAGTTATCTGAGATAGTGAGATTTGGCCTTAATAGTCTGCAAATCACCTAGCTAATTAAAATAAAATATGGAACATTCTTTTTTCTACTTACAATTTCTGACTACAAATGTGTTTTTTTTTTCTTTTGCAAAAGTTGAGAGCCCATCAACTTGTCTAGCTAGCATGAAGTGTGAAAAAAGTCATTCAAAACAATTTCAGGGTATCAACATTTCACGACTTTTCTGGTGTAAAATAGGAAAATAACATCACCTATTCAGCACAGAAGAGAATCTAATTCTAGCATGTTCAAATGTAAACAAATCAATTAAATTTGAAACAAATGAGGAAGCACTGAAAGTGCTTCTGATTTCTTTTGGGTCTGGGAGACAGGGAAAGGTAAGGGAGAACTCATAGATGAAACTGAGCTATTTTCATGATGGTTTCACTAAAAGCTGTCATCATTTGCTCACATGAACAAGGATATTATAGTAAGAGGTCTTAGAAATTGAAGAAATAAAGAGGCTTGAGCCAAAACACTAAACAGTGGGATTTGAATTTGTTCTGTTTTTACACAATTTCTCTTTGGGGACCTTGCTTTAATGTGCAATTCTATCTTAAATTCTAAGCATTCTACCTCCCTGAAGTGATTCCACATTTTGTAAGGATAGGGAACAAGGGCTATGTGTGTATGAGAGGATGTGTGTATGTATGTCCAGAATTTTTGGATTGTGCGAACATTGCCTTTCCTCTCTCTGATATACAAAAGCAGCATAGTTTATATTCAATTTTTTTCCATCTAGAGAGAAATAAACCCAAAATTGAGGGGACGTTTTGGCTGAGAGCCTCAGCTGGGATGTGGAAAGCAAACAGAATAAGGTTAGTTGAAGGTTAAGCTGTGTTGTATTGATGTAGTAATGTTGTCTTTAGAACAAATTAGCTCACTGGGACTTGGTGACACAGTGCAGTATTAAACCCTTCGTTACAAAAAGAACATGTGCAGATTTTTTTCTAGCTTGAAAAATGCCAGTGAAAAATTACACAAAAATCAAGCTTTAAAAATGTTTACTTTGCAGAAAATCATTTAAAAATGGAATCTCAATTTCGTTGGCAGCTCAGTTTTTCAAAAGGGCTATTTATTCTAGACTCCTGCAGCATATGGTTTATTGCAGTTTATATGGTGTATTGGAACTGCATGAACTTGGGCACCTTAGGGAATGTTTGTTTTTATTTTTTTTAAAGGTGGTTGGACTGAAATCCAGTATGAATCATATAAGAGAGATTTAGAAACACGTGAAGAAAAATGTTTCCCATGTGACACAGAGCAGCACATCTGGAAGGTGATCCTACATAAATAAATAACCCTGAAAAGACCATAGTTTTCAAAGATATCAGTAAAGAATAGCATTGTGGGTTTCTTTCTTAATTTGGGAGGAAAATGTAGTTCTTTATTAAAAAAGATAGTATCTTTTCTCTTGCAAATTTCTTCAAGCTCCTTGGTTGTAGAAATGGGCACTGCTATTCTGCTAGGTGCTTTAGGTTTAAAAAATGATTAAGACGCACTTCTTGCCCTAAATATTTCTTAGGTTAATCCTTGATAAGTTTATTTTTTAAGCATATGATTTTCATACATGTCAACTGATGACTTCAACATAATTATATCTATTAAGATAGTACTGATAGAAAGATTTCTTCTGAATCTCTACCCAGTCTTGTAAAGCGTTTATCTTTTTAATCTTTTTGTATAGCTTAAAAAATTTTACATTACCTTTTCCTCCCTTTTACCAAGAACATTTCTGTATCATTTGGTAATCTTTAAAATATAGTTTTAACTTTTACTAAAAATAGTATTAAATGAATACAATAGTTCAGCTAAGGTTTGAAAAAAATTAAAAAACTCTCGGTTCCCTTCTTAATTTTTACAGAATATGCATACATATCATTGTCCTTTTAGTTCAGACAGACACCCAGTGTTGTTGTTATTGTTGTTGTCATTGCTGTTTTATTTTAAACATCAACTAAATTTGGGGCTTTCAGTCCAGTGAAAAATTACATCTGTATTTTTAAAAGGATGAAATTTAATGATTCCCAATGCACAATTTTCCCAATCTGGCAAAGAATTTTTGAGGCACGTAGCGCCTTCAGAATATGTGCAAACAGGGAACTGACATTGAAGAAACTGGATAGTAGCCTTCTTTCCCTGGAACAAAATGATATTGGATACATTTGCTATATTGCCAGATAATCGAGCTACAGTTATATTTGCAATCTTTGAATACTAATAGTCTATCTCTCTGTACCTCCTTGACCCCTTTTCACAATACCTAATACATAGCAGTACGTGTTAGATAATACTTTTTGAATAGATGAATGAATAGATAATGAATGAATAAATGATTAACAGATAGGCATGGGTTTTGCAATTGTCAATTCTAAAATATTTATTACTGACATACTTTATGAAAATGAAAACTTACTCTTTTTAAAGTGTTTAACATAATACATTTATTGATCCAGGGCTTACAAAAGATAAATATTTATTAAAAATGTGTAAAAATAATGAATTAGAAGAGTTTCCATGGAAGCTTCATTTTTTTTTTCTTTTTTTGTTTTTTTCTTTTTGTTTTTGTTTTTTTTTTTTTGAGACGGAGTCTCGCTCTGTCGCCCAGGCTGGAGTGCAGTGGCCGGCTCTCAGCTCACTGCAAGCTCCGCCTCCCGGGTCCAAGCCATTCTCCTGCCTCAGCCTCCCGAGTAGCTGGGACTACAGGTGCCACCATCTCGCCCGGCTAATTTTTTGTATTTTTTTTTTTAAGTGGAGACGGGGTTTCACTGTATTAGCCAGGATGGTCTCGACCTCCTGACCTTGTGATCCGCCCGCCTCGGCCTCCCAAAGTGCTGGGATTACAGGCTTGAGCCACCGCGCCCGGCCCATTTTTTTTTTTTTCATAGCATATTGGCTGGCAATTTCATTCTCTCATTTATCTGAAACTCTATCAAAGTTTCCAGAATTCAAAGCAGTGATCTGTCTCCTCCCCATGGGCTCTTTTCTATTTCCTTACTCTTTTAATTAAATAATTGCAGGAAAAGAAAAGAAAAAAAACCTCTTTAACCCTCCTCCAAGAATATCAATATAATTAATTAATACAAAATATTTCTTTTAAATAAGCAAAATCCACCTGAAAGCCTATTATAGGTTCTTTGCCAATGGTCCTATGTTTGAGAATATTGTAGTATAAAAACTTTCATGGTAGATTATTGTTTTCTATTGCTTTGTTTTGAAATGTTAAAGTTAGTAGATTTGGGTTGACTAGTCTAGACACTTGATAGATGAGCTTGTTAAAGGGAAGTTTCTTCTCTTATAAGCAGTATAATTCCTTAAATCATAGTGCCTCATAGTTCTAAGAAATTTCTTGTGGCAAATAACTCAAATTTTACAACCATATTAGTTAGCAGAATCTAGGATGACCCCTAAAGAGTATATTCTGCTGATTTCAAAATGGACTTTCTACTAAAAAAAATATCTCCCAGGAGTTTGAATATAATCTAATCAATTAACATACAGAATTTAACTTTATACATTTCTATTTTATTTATTTGCATTTGTTGGCATGATACTTTGTAATTTTACCAAAAGTTTGTTAATGAAATGATTTTTTTTTTAACTATAATTGTACCTGAAAAGCTGATTTTTTTTTTTTTTATAACTTTTAGGTCTAAAGACTGAATTTAGTTGAATACTTTCCACAAAGTACTTGTTTAGTTAATTGGGGCAATTTATACTTTTCTAGTAAGCTATAGCCATTCTTGATTTGTCTGTGAAGGTCTTTGATTTAATGACTATTGCACCTATTATTACTTATCTTACATATTCCAGTTTCTTCATCAGTAAGGAGACAATATAATTATCTTTTTTTTTTTTTTTTTTTTTTTTTTTGACAGAGTCTTGCTCTGTCACCCAGGCTCAAGTGCCATGGCACAATCTCAGCTCACTGCAACCTCTGTCTCCTGGGTTCAAACAATTTTAGTGCCTCAGCCTCCAGAGTAGCTGGGAATATGGGTGTTTGCCACCACACCTGGCTAATTTTTGTATTTTTTCAGTAGAGATGGAGTTTTGCCATGTTGGCCGGGCTGGTCTCGAACTCCTGGCTTCAAGTGATCCACCTGCCTCAGCCTCTCAAAGTGCTGGGATTACAGGCGTGAGTCACTGAGTCCAACCCAATTATCATGTCAGAGTGTAAGTGCAACAAACACAATTCATTCACGCTTGGCGCAGTGTCTGGGTACATTGTTTACATAAAGTAAATAATGCTATTTAATATTTAAAACAAAAGTTGCACAATATGCTTCAACTTGAGAAGCATTTTCATTAAGACACATAAAGGTAAAAGGGAGTTTTAAAAAAATAGTATTTAGGCCAGACATGGTGGCTCATGCCTGTAATGTCAGTACTTTTGAAAGCCAAAGCAGGAAGATCACCTGAGGTCAGGAGTTCAAGACCAGCCTGGCCAACACCGTGAAACCCCATCTCTACCAAAAATAGAAAAAATTATCCAGGCATGGTGGTGGTTGCCTGTAATCCCAGCTACTTGGGAGGCTGAGGTGGAAGAATTGCTTGAACTCGGAAGGTGGAGGTTGCAATGAGCCGAGATCCCACCACTGCACTCCAGCCTGGGCAACAAGAGTGAAACTTCATCTCTAAATAAATAAATAAATAAATAAATAAACAAACATAAAACTATAGTACTGATAGTATATGAGCCTCTAGGCTGATGCATTAAATATTATCTTTATTTAATCTTAACCTCAACCCTTTGAGGTAGTTGTATTAGCCAGGATAGGCTAGAAGAAGTATCTAGCTCATCCTAGTGTCTCAGTGATTCAACATAATGCATGTTTCCTTCTCATTAACCTCACAGTCCGATGCAGATCAACAGGGAGATCATTTCACTTAGGGGACCAGGCTCTTGCTGTACAGTGACTCTGTCATCTTCGAGGGCTTCACAGTCCTCAAATGCTACACCATACACAGTGGTGTATTATTTTCTATTTTGTGCTTTTCTAATGATGCAAGCAAGCAAAAGCTAGACTTCACTGAAATTGATGCCTTTAAAACAAATCATTTCTGCTCAAATTTCTCTTTTGCTATCTAGAAAAGATTTAAATGGTAAGATTTCCGATGCTTAATGGTAGTTATTAAATCCAAAAATGTTTTTTCTTAAAATGAGTGGACCTACTAGAGTATTGGATAGAAAGTACAGAAGAGAAATTGATTGGACTAGAGATGTACATTTGGGATTGTAAATTTGCAGATTATTTATAAAACCAAGAAACCAGGTTCTCTCAGCCTACAAGAATGTTTCAAAGAAGAAAAGTGATCAGAACTCCAGAGAATATCAAAATTTATGGTGCAGATAAATAGCTTCTGAATTAACCCTACCTTAAGTGAACATCAATGTTTTATGAATATTTAGATTCCCCAGTTCTCTTCTCCATAGAGCCTAATGCCTTTAATTTTCTATTGCAAAATGTTTACTTAGATCCTAATTCTTTGCCTTTATTGTTGCTGTTGTTGTTTTATGAGACAGGGTCTTGCTGTGTTGCCTAGGCTGGTCTTGAACTCCTGGGCTCAAGCAATTGTCCTGCTTTGGCCTCCCAGAGTGCTGGGATTATAAGTGTGAGCCACCACTCTTGGCCTGTTTGACATTTTTTAATTATCAAAGTAAAGTTGTGTGATTACCAAAGTTTCACTCTTACCTTTCATTTATGTCATTTGTTAGAAAACAGCAAGTAATTTTGTTATCCCATTAGTAATAATGTTATTTTTGAACTATTGATAGTTTATTAATTTTTAATTGTAGGTCCAACTCTGCAGTTGAGAGTGCATCCCCACACAGAATGTGTTTCATTCATTCAAATAACAAAGCAGACGATTATGAAAGTAATAGATGAGAGAGTTTAATTATTAAATTTAACATAAAAACTCTAAAATCACTGAGATGAAGCAGAGAACACCATATAAGATAGCAAGTTTTGTATAAACAGTCTCTTTTGTATAGACATTTGGTTTTTGGTTACAGTTGGTCATGTACATTTCAAATTATATACTCAAATATATGCATTTATTGGACATTTATTTTTTATTTTTATTTATTTATTTTTTTGAGATAGAGTCTCACTCTGTCTTGCCTAGACTGGGGTCCATGGCACGATCTTGGCTCACTGCAGCCTCCACCTCCCAGATTCAAGTGATTCTCCTGTCTCAGTCTCTGAGTAGCTGGGACTAAGGGCATGTGCCACCACATCCAGCTAATTTTGTATTTTTGTAAATTTAGTAGATTGTATTTTCACCATGTTGGCCAGGCTGGTCTCAAACTCCTGGCCTCTGGTAATCCACCTGCCTTGGTCTCCCAAAGTGCTGGGATTACAGGTGTGGGCCACCATGACTGGCCTGGACATTTAATATCTCTATTTTTATATAATTTTTGCAAAACATAAAGGACATTCACAAAGGACTAGGCAGAATATTTGGGATGGAAGAAGAGCAGATAAATAGCCAGTGAGCAGATGCTACTGTTGCTGCTATTTTACAGAGGGTGAAATGAAAGATAAGAAAAGCTTCCCAGTCTTCTCTTGTTCATACAGCTCTTACTTGTTGTGCTGGGAATTCTTTTCAAGTCTTGTGACTCAAGGTGACCATTCTTTAACCTATCTCTAATGACCATCATCTTTCAAGTGACTCTGTCTTTTCATACATAGACATCATCCATTTGGGAGTAAAATTTATTCTTGGACAAAAAATAGAAGTTAAAGAACAGTTATGACTGTTTATAGGCCATAGTTTGTATGTGTTTCAGATGTGGTTTTGTCTTCATAGGAAATTAGAAAATGTCCGAGTAACACTGAAAATAGTTAAAGCATAAAGTTTACTTCGCATCCAATAAACAGAAGGTTTAAACTGCAAATAGGGGTTGCATGGATTCTAATAAACAATTTTTTTTAGAAATAATATGTCCCAGGTTCTAATGACCTTTCAGATTAAATTTAGACCTTCTTATAATCTTATTTCAACTAATGATTTATGAGATCACTTCCTGTTACAGCAGCCATTTCCATAAATGGCAATATTTATGTTTCCAGTATTAAAATCACAACTCTCTTAGTCTAAAGGTACTCAAATTTAACACCAGTTTGCCAGATGAATCCCTGAAATAGCACCTGGCCACCTACCTTCATTTGTAGACCAATAAAATATAGAGCCTTAAAAATGCCATCACCTTGTGTGACTGCACTGAACTGTGAAACCTGGAAGAATATAGAAACCAGAACAGGCTGCTAAAATGAAGTCATCTTGCTAAAGGGACAATTTGTAATAGAGCATTGTACTGAAAGGTCTCCAAGCCTATAGTCTAAAGTCAGTGGGTGTATTTGGGCCCAAAGTGGATCCTGTGTGTGACAAAAACAGCATTATTCCCAACAGTTCAGGGAACCTGATGGATGTTCCTTCTCCCAACTCTGGAAAATTAAAATTGAGGCCCTATGGAAAGGTCTATTCATGCAGCATGTTCTGTTTTTTTAAGGAATATTATGTATATAGAAAGAATGACCAACATGTGCTTGCTGAGCATGAGGAGCTATCTCTGACTTTATTTTCCAAATTAAAAAAAAAAGTAGTTTAACAGTTTATGTTTCCCTGATCACTGAAAAAACTTTATCTAAGTTTAAACTCTAAACCGTATTTGACAATATGTTGCTTTTGGTGCAAAGATTACAATTAGATTAAATAGTATTACCCAGAAAATCTGGGTGGAATTGTTTATCTAGAACTGGATGCTATGTTGACAGATATAATAGTACATCAAGCATTTTCAGGAGGTATAAAGGTTTCTTCTTTTTGAATGTGTACTTTATGTTCTTATATGTAATCTATTTGGTCAAAGTACAGTGGATTTTCACATTTGATTTTTTTAAATTGTCATGCAGAAAGATGCATGTGCAAAAAAAAACTCATTCTCAAACATTTGTCTATTCTAGATTTCCAGATGCCTAAAAATCAGACATGTGTTACGTTAATTTTTAGATTAAATAATTCTTCCTTTTTGGTAACAAAGAATTCATTTTCCCGAATGGGAAGTATTTGCTCTGATAGTCTTCAGCTGCCATCTTAGATAAACTAAGAACAGGAAAATGAGAACTGTGGTTCCAGCTCTTCCAAATTGGGTTATTCCTCTGGATCGGCCTCTCAGTCTGCAGGAGGAAGGGCTTGAACTGCGTAGTAGTAGTTAATACTTACTGAGTACTTGCTAGGTGTCAGGCAGCACAGCTCCACAAAGGTACTCCTTAGAGTCTCATTTTGTTTTATTTTTTCCACAAAATGGATATCCCATTCCAAAAATCTCATTTTATTGATGAGGAAACTTGAGATGCAAAAAGATTAAATAACTTGCCTAAAACTCACAGATAATGAGGAGTGAAGCCTGAACTGGAACCAAGGCAACTAGTCCCACAGCCTGTGCAAACCCACAACTTATTCTGCCTGCCCCAAATGCTTTCTAGTTATGAAAAAAATATGATTTTACATTTTGCCTTTACCATAGTTTATTGTTTAAATCTTTGTGCTTGAATTAAGATTATGTCTTCCCACATCCTCCTGTAGTATCTAATTAAAAATGAACTTGTAAAGTAAGATCACATTAAACCATTAAGCTCTTGTGTTAAGTTAAAGGCAGTTTCCTTTTCTTTTCTTTTCTTTAGCTCTTCTGGAAACAAGAACTGACCTGCTTCCTAAACTTACAACTAAGCAAAGAGAAAGGATCTAATGGTTTTAAGAAAAAAAATACATAGTTTCTGGAAAAAATTTATAGGAATAAAATGGTCTATTTCAGCATCTAAGCAGCAGGCTAATCAGTGAATTAATTCCTTTCTTGCAAGTTGCCTAGTCCAGCATGAGGAGCTACAGAAGTCAAATATTCTGATCATTTTCAAAGCTATATCTCATAGTGAAAATTCTAGCCAAATATATGCGTGTTTGCTTGTGTAATTAATTTTATAGAATAAATTCATGTGAGGTAGATTGATAGTAATTTAGATGGCTCTAAGAGGTTGAAGTACCCCAAATCACATACTCAATTAAAAACATGAGTTCAGTTGAAATTGAGATACTGGCTGGACCTGGTTTTACTCTAAAAAAAAAAAAAAAGGAAATGATTATCCCAAACTCTGGTTTTCAAAGGCAACATCATCAGCTATTATCTGCTGTAAAGAAAAATTTCAAATTTCACCAAACTAACATATGTATCATATTTTTCTGCCACTTGCCACCTCTTAAGGGAGAACTCAGCCCATTTCATAGGATGTTTAATGTGTGCTCACAAATAGATTACATCAGTTCTCCTACGGCATCCAGGTGTGTCTTCCCATTCTGCTTTACAACCTCTGATCATAGTACTTTGCAAACATGCTTATGACTTCCACTTGTCACTGCTGCCTCTGCCAGGAAACTCCCTATGCTATACAGGGTACAAAGCATACTGCCTTCAGTGCTAGTGTGAGGAGCAATGCCTACCTACCATTGTTTTATGATAGCATGTTGACTCCACGTATTCTCATTTGAGGGTACAAATCCCTTTTTCTTCATTTTCAGATGCAAGCCATGAAATGGTAAACCAGTATCCTTGAATAGCATAGTCCCTATTCCTTTCCAAAATAGCTTCTCTTCTGATTTTCAGTCTATACTTCCTTGACTGTCTTTTTTTTTTTTCTTTTTTCAGTCTATTGACCTTTTCCCAAGAATTCTCCTCAGTTCTTTAGCTAAATAGATGACTTCTTGGTACATTAGCACACCAGAAATACACAGGCAAAGACAAATGTTAGCGGTTGACACTTAATGCTTTACATATATTTGCAAAAGTGAAATTAAATCAGCAGAGAAGGCTCTGGTTTAGTTTGTTAAAACTGCCCTTGGCTCATGCCTGTAATTCCAGTACTTTGGGAGGCCAAGGAGTGTGGGTCACGAGGTCAAGAGATTGAGACCATCCTGGCCAACACGGTAAAACCCGTCTCTACTAAAACTACAAAAATTAGCTGGGTGTGGTGGCACATGTGCCTGTCGTCCCAGCTACTCGGGAGGCTGAGGCAGGAGAATCACTTTAACCCAGAAGGCAGAGGTTGCAGTGATCCAAGATCACGCCACTGCACTCCAGCCTAGGGACAGAGCGAGACTCTGTCAAAAAACAAAACAAAACAAAACAAAACTGCCCTTAATTCTGCAACATTTCTGATTAGACCAAGTAGCATGGGGTTTAAGAATGAGAGATCTGGAGTTGGTATCTGGCAGACCTTGGATTTGCATGCGAGTCCTCGCATATGCAAGTTATATAACTCTACATCAGAGAGTTCACCTCTCGGTGCCCTAGTTTGCTTTTCTGAGAAATGGTATTTAAAATAGTGCCTAGTTCATGCACAGAGATGCTATAAAAATATTGAAAAAAAATCACAATCTATCTGGCATATAGTAATTACTCAACAAATGATATGGATTTAAAACATTATTGCATATTCCAAATTTTAATTTTTCAGAAAAGACATCAAAAGGCAACTCGATAATTATTAATCATTCAGTATGTGGCAAGGTTACATGATTGATATATTCACCTAAATGGTCATTTTTTAAATTAATTCTTCATAACAAAACTATGAAGTAAGCATTATTATTCCAATATATCCCTTTGGACATGCAACTTCCACATGGCAAATACCACTTAGCTTCAATATCAGAATTGTTTTATTCCAAAGACAATTAGTCTTCAGTGAAATAATTGAAAGTTTATTGTTACTGTATTTAACATCAAATTTAGTTCAAAGACAAGTAAAATGAAATAAGATTTCAGAATTCATATCTTGATGAATTGGAAAGGACTCTTCTTGACTCCCTTCTGTTTCAGAACTCATATTCTTTCTACTATTTTATCTTCTGTATTCTCCACCATGGGTACAATATACATCTCCAGAACAATGGTCAATGCCATTTTTAATGCCATTCTTAAAGGAAAAAAAATAAATAGTTGTCTTTCCTTTTTTATCCCCAGGAGGTCAGCTGCCCCATGGAGGAAGCAAGATTTGTGTGCATTAGAAATAAATGAACTGTTGGAGATAGGATCTTCTTTGTTGACAAAACAAGTCTTGAAGATAAGACATCAAGGCTTCTAGTTAAATGGAGCAGTGATCTTATCAGAAATCCCAAAGCAGAAAAGTCTGTCAGCAAAATAGCATCAGATCATGGAAACCAAGTACATGGAGCTAATTTTTGACTCTAAAGAAAGGCAAGATTATTTAATAATAATAATAATGGCACAGTTTGTGAACTATGTGAAGAAAATACAATATTGAGATATAGCTTTATCTCCATTATACAACCAAATATATTCTACATGGATTAAGGAATTAAATGTAAAAGTTAAATCAAACCAATAAGTCAAAAAAGAAAAAAATAGAAAAAATATCCATAAAATTTATTAATTTACAAAATGGTCATAAAATATATTAGTTCAAAACAATGGGAGAATTCATAAAGGATAACTATTATAGAGATTTTCCCATAGAGAGTTCTAAAATTTATGTGACTCAAAAAATACCATAAATAATAGTCAAATAAAAATTTTCAGAAAATATTTGTTCACATAGGGCAAAAGAGCTAATAACCTTAATGTGTAAAAGTTCCTTCAAACTAAGTACCGTCTCAGAAGAAGAAAAATATCAAAGCGGTAATCAAATAATAAAAATTGTAATACCAGGTCTCAGTGACTTCTGCATCAGGGAAGATAAAGAAGAACTTTCCCTCTTCCAACAGCTAAGTTCAACTAAAATTCTGGACACCCCCCCCCCCACACCTAAAATAAAAGAAAAAGAAATGGAAGACTTTGAAGTATGGAGAAAAGATAGAAAAGCCAGGGACCTTGGTCTCAAAGAACAACATGGTGGTGGGTTTCCTGGGTTTTCTTTCCCATCATATATCTCAGACTTGGAAATGAAAAACCAGAAACAACATTGGATGGAGAAAAAGCTCCATTGAAAGACTGCCATCTCTAGCAAAGGAGCAGAAAAAGGGCAGACTATCAAGGCAGAAAACTTTCAGACTGTAACTGCTCTACTCCAACCACATCCAGAAAAAAAAACTAAACACACACACAAAAAACTTGTGGCCACACTTGACCAATAGGAGAAAAGCAATTAAAATGAGAGCAGATTTCTCATCAGAAACTACAGAGGAGAGATGGAAGCGGCACGATATTTTTCAGGTGTCAAAAGAAAAGAGCCCTAAACCTAGGTTGACAATCTTGTACCCAGAATGAAATCCTAGTTTCACAATCACATTAGTCCATTCTCACATTGCTATAAAGACCTACCTGAGACTGGGTAATTTATGAAGAAAAGAGCTTTAATTGACTCGTAGTTCTGCAGGCTGTAAAGGAGGTGTGGCTAGGGAGGCCTCAGTAAACTTAAGATCATGGCGGAAGGCGACGGGGAAGCAGACACATCTTCACATGGCAGAACAAGAGAGAAAGAGAGTGAAGGGGAAGGTGACACACGCTTTTAAACAACTAGATCTTGTTAGAACTCTATCACAAGACAGCACTAGGGGGATGGTGCAAAACCATTAGAAACCACCCCCATGATTCAATCACCTCCCACCAGGGGCCTCCTCCAATGCTGGGTATTACAATTCAACGTAAGATTTGGGTGGGGAGACAGAACCAAACCATATCAACAATCCTGTACTCAGAATATTCAATCCTATATCCACAGTGAAAGGGAAATCATAATATTCTAAAGCTGAAGAAAAATTAAGATAATTTGTTATCCTATCCAAAAAGTATAGCTAAAGAAAATTCTGTAAACAGAAGGAAAACAAAAGAAAGACACCAGGAAAGGAAGAAAACAGAAAAAAATAAATAAAATGGAATTTCCTTCTCCTTTGGGGTTTTCTAAATTATGTTTGATTGTTAAATCAAAATTATAACACTGATTTTATTCTACATTTATGTAGAGATAATATTTAGCACTATTATATAAACACAGGACAGTAAAGGGACATAAAAAAGAGGTAAGGACTGTATATTTCACTGAAACTGAAAAAAAAAAAAGACATCAGCACCTTGTAATAAGTTTAAATATAAACAATTGTATATTCAGGCATACCCATTTTACCTCACTTCACTTTACGGTGCTTTGCAGATACAGTGTTTTTTACAAATTGGAGGTTTGTGGCAACTCTGCATTAAGCACATCTACGGGTGCTGTTTTCTTAACAGTGTGTGCCCACTTAGTGTCTTTGTATCAGCATTTTGTAGCAATAAAGTGTTTTTTAACTGAGGTATGTACATGTTTTTACATATAGACATATGCTATTGCACACTTCATAGACTACAGTGTGGTATAAATATAACTTTTACATGTGCTAGGAAACCAGAAATTTGTGTAACTCACTTTATTGCCATATTTGCTTTATTGTGGTGGTCTGGAACTCAACCTGCAATATCTCTGAGGTATGTCTGTACAATGTAATACCTACAGTGAAACAAGTTATATGAAAGATACATTCAAAACGTCATAGGTAAATCAAAATGAAGTTATAGTGACCAGCTTGGGCAGCATGGTGAAACCCTGTCTCTACTAAAAATACAAAAATTAGCTGGGCATGGTGGCACATGCCTGTAAGCCCAGCTACTCGGGAGACTGAGGCAGAATTGCTTGAATCCGGGAGGCAGAGGTTGCAATGAGCTGCGATTGCACCACTGCACTCTAACTTGGGCAACAGAGCAAGAGTCTATCCCCCTCCCCTCTCCAAAAAAAAAAAAAAAAAAAAAAAAAATATATATATATATATATATATATATATATATATATATATATATATATATATATATAAAATGTTTAATTAACCCACAGCGGAATAGGAAAAAAGAAGATTTTGAAAGGAAAAGCAGGGAGAAGAAATAAAACCCAAAATAAAATGGCAGACTTAAATACTAGCACATCAATAACTAATTAAATGCAGATATTCTAAAATCACTAATTAAAAGAGTGGCAAATGGATTTTAAAAGCATGACAATTATAGAATATTAACAACTGTCTTCAAATATAATGATACAGGCAGGCTGAAATTAGAAGAATAGTAGAAAAATATAAAATTCAGTGATGACAAAATAGAAATGACTAAATTAATTCCAGTAAAGTAGATTTTGTAGCAAATAAATTACCAGAGAGAGAGAGGAATAGGGTACAATGACAAAAGTGTCAGTCCACCACAAAGACAGCAATGGTAGATGGAGCATGCACCAAGTAATGTAATTGAAAATATGTGAAGCAAAAACTGAGATAAAGAAAAGGAGACACAGACATATCCACAATGATGGATAAAGACTTCATACTTCTCTCAACAACTGATAGAAAAACTAGACATAAAATCAACATGGAGATGAGAACCCAACAATACCATCAACCAACAGAATCGAATTAACATTTATAAAACATTTCACCCAACATCATCAGAATAAACATTATTTTCAAATGACAATGGAACATGTACCAAAATTAGCCATATTCTGGGCCATAAGACAGACCTCAACAAATAGAAAAGATTTGATGTCATACATAGAATGTTTTCCAAACATAATGGTATCAAACTCGAAACCACTAACAGAAATAAAACAAAAATATATCTTCACACTTGGCAACCAGACAATCTATTACTAAATAATCCATGAGTCAAAAAGGAATTATCAAGAGAAAGAAAAAAATACATCAAATTGAATGAACACAGTGAAAGCAGTGCTGAGAGGAAAAATTATAGCACTAACTGCATACATTAGAAAGGAGTTTGAAAAGGATGAAAACAATAATGTGAGCTTTCACCTCAAAAACCTAGTCAGTGAATAAAAAATAAACCCAAAACATTATAAGTCATTAGGGAATTGCAGATTAAAACAACAATGAAATACCATTATGCAAGCATTAGAATGAATAAAAATCCAAAAACTGACAATACTAAATGCTGTTAAGGATGTGGAACAATAGGAACTCTCATTCATTGCTAGCAGTAATGCAAAAATTGTACAGCTAGTTTAGGAGATCATTTGGTGGTTTCATATGAAACTAAACATAGTCTTACCACGCAATCCAGCAATTGCCTACTTAGGTATTTATCCTGATGAGTTGAAAATTTATGTTCACACAAAAACTTGCATATGAATGTTTACATCAGTTTTATTCTTAATCACCAGAACCTGAAAGCTAACCAAAATATTTTTTAGTAGATGAATAAACTCTGATATATCCATACAACGGAATATAATTGTAGATAATATTAATGAACTATATAATAAAAATTATATAAGAACTAATGAATTATAAAGCCACGAAAAGACATGAAGGAATACTATGTACATATTGCTAAGTTTAAAAAGCCAGTATGAAATGAAAAGGCTACATATTATATAATTCCAACTGCATGACAATCTTGAAAAAAGCAAAACTATGGAGACCTTAAAAAGATCTGCGGTTTCCAGAAGTTGAGGTGGGGTGGCAGGGAGGACAGGAGGGATAAATAGATGGAACATACGAGATTTATAGGATGATGAAACTGTGCTGGATGGTGGATATAAGGCATGCATTAGTCAAAACCTATGCAAGTGTCCCACACAAAAAGGAAACCTTAATGTAAACTAATGACCTCACTTAACAATAATGTAATAATATTGGCTCATTAATTGTAACCAATGCATCATTCTATACTATGCAAATTGTTAATAGAGGAAATAATGTGGGAGTGGGGGAGTATTATCTGCACAATATTTTTGCTCTAAAATTTTGAGATAGATTTGTACCTAATTTGTTGAGAGGTTTTATCATAAAGGGATGTCACATTTTGTCAAATGCTTTTTCTGGCTTATTGAGATGGTCATATGATTTTTACTCTTTATTCTATTAATATGTTACATTTATGATTTGCATATATTAAACCATTCTTGCATCCTTGGGATTGATCTTACTTGATCATGGTGAATAATCTTTTTAATGTGCTATTGACTTTTGTTTGTTAGTATTTTGTTGCGTATTTTTGCATCTATGTTCATTAGCAATATTAGCCTGTTCTTTTCTTTTTTATTGAAAGCGTTCCCTCTAAGATATGGAACAAGACAAGGACGCCCATTTTCACAACTCCTTGACACAGTAGTGAAAGTCCTTTCTAGAGCAATTAGGCAAAAGAAAGAAATAAAAGACATCCAAATAGGAAAGGAGGAAGTCAAATTGTCCCTGTTTGCAGATGACATAATCTTACACATAGAAAACTCTAAAGACTCCACCAAACAACGGTTAGAACTAACGAACAAATACAGTAAAGATGCAGGATATAAGATTAATATAAAATAGCGGTGTTTTTATTCACCAATAGTGAACTATCTGAGAAAGAAATGAAGAAAGTAATTCCATTTACAGTTGCTACAAATAAATAAATACCTATGAATAAATCTAACCAGGGAGGTGAAATACCTCCACAATGAAAACTATAAAACAGATTAAATCAGTTGAAGGGGATAAAAGTTAATGGAAAGATATTTCATGCTCATTTGGAAGGATTAATATTATTAAATGTTCATACTACTTAAGACAATCTACAGATTCAATACAATCCTTATCAAAAATTCCCATGTCATTCTTCACAGAAATAAAAAAGAATGATCCTAAAATTTGCATGAAATAACAAAAGACCTCAAATAGCCAAATCAATCTTGAGCAAAAAGAACAAAGCTGTAGATATCACACTACCCAATTTCAAAATCAAATCTGTAGTAACCAAAACAGCATGATATTGGCATAAAAACACATACACAGATCAATGGCACAAAATAGAAAGCTCAGAAACAAATCCATGAATTTACAACGAATTGATTTTCAATAAAGTCAAGAACACACAATGGGACAATAAATGGTGCTGGGAAAACTGGATATCCACCTGCAAAAGAATGAAACTTAACCCTATCTCTCATCATATACAAAAATCTACTCGAAATAAAGACTTAAATATAAGACTCAAACTGTAAAATCAATAGAAAAAAGGGAGGGGAATACTACAGGGTGTCAGTCTGGACATTGATTTTTTAGACAAGACCTCAAAAGCAGGAACAACAAAAACAAAAATAAACAAACAAGACAACATCAAACTAAAAAAGTTCTGCACAGCAAAGGAAAAAATCAACAGCATGAAGAAGCAACCATAGAATGAGAGAAAACATTTCCATGTTATATACCTTACAAATGGTTAATACCCAGAATTTATACTCAACTCAAGGGCAAAAACAACTAATTCAATTTAAAAGTAGACAAAAGACCTGTTTAGACATTTCTTCAAAGAAGACATACAAATAGCTAACAAATTTATGAAAAAATGCTCAACGTCAGTAACCATCAAGAAAATGCAAATCAAAACCACCATGTGATATCACCTTACCCCAGTTAAAATGGCTGTTACAAAAAAACAAAAAATAGCAGTGCTGTTGAGGATGTGGAAAAATGGGAACGCTTATAGATTGTTAGTGGGAATGTAAATTAATATAGCCCTTATGGAAAACAGTAGGACATTCCTCAAAAAATTAAAAACAGATCTACCGTATCACCCAGCAATCCCATTACTGGGTAAATATCCAAAATAAATATAATCAGTATGTCAAAAAGAGATCTCATGTTTATTGCAGGACCATTCACAATATCCAAGATGCAGAATCAAGCTAAACACCTACCAGTTAATAAATGGATAAGGAAAATGTGGTATATATACACAATGGAACATTATCCAGCCATACAAAAGAATAACATTGTGTCATTTTGCAACATGGATAAGCCTGAAGGACATTATGTTAAGTAAATTAAGTCAGGCACAGAAAGACAAATACCCCATGATCCCACTCATATGTAATACCTAAAAAAATTGGTCTCAAAAAAGTTTAGAGTAGAATAATTGTTACTAGGGAGTTGAGAGAACACAAGGAAAGGGGAGATGGGGAAAGGCTGGTCATTGGGTACAATGTTACAGCTGGATAAGAAGAATAAGTTCCATTACTTTATAGCACAACAAGATGACTATAGTTAAAATAACACATTGTATATTTCAACTAGCAAGAAGAGAGGTTTTTGAATGTTTTTATAATGAAATGGGCCAGGTGCAGTATGAGAGACTTGAGGGTTGCTTAAGGCAGAGTTCAAGATCAGTCTGGGCAACATAGCAAGCCACCATCTTGGGTCTGTTGGTATGCACCTGTAGTCCCAGCCACTCAGGAAGCTGAGGTGGGAGGATCCCTTAAGCCAGGAAGGTTGAGGCTGCAGTGAGCTATGATCATGCTGCTGGACCCTAGCCTGGGCAACAGAGCTAGACCCTATCTCACAAACAAACAAAGATACAATACATGTTTAAAGTGATGGATATGCTAATTATCATCATCTGATCATTACACTATGTATATATATGGCAACATTACATTATACTACATGTAAATATGTGCAATTATTTTTTGTCAGAAAAGAATAAAGGTGTTGTCAAAACGTGTGAAAATAAATAAAAATATAATCTACTAAGTAAAAAGACTGAAATTAATTAAAATTCAACATACATTCATAATTAAAAGCTCAAATAATGAAATAGAGGATAATTTTCTCACCTTGACACAAAGCATCAACTGAAAAGCTACAACTAACATTATACTGAGTGGGGAGAACTGATACTTTCTCCCAAAGATCACCTACAGAAAGAGGATGTTAACTCTCACCACTCTTAGTCAACTTAGTGCTGGAAGTTCTAGTAAGTACAATAAGGCAAGATAAAGAAAGTTAAAAGACTATAGATCAGGATGAAATGTATAAAATCATCCCATTTGCAGATGGCACAATGTCTTCTACACAGAAAATTCCAATGAATCTACAAAAATCTTGTACAAACTGCCAACTAATAACTAATCAGCCAGGTCACAGGACAAAAAAAATGCAAAAATTAATTTTAATTCTACATATTTGCAGTTAACACATGGACCCCAAAACTTAAAATACAATACAATTGTAATCCCTCAAAAATAAATAAGAATGTAGGTACAAATCTAACAAAGCATTTACAGAAATTATATATTAAAATTATATAATGCTAATGTATTAATTTCCTTTTGCTGGTTTAAACAATATAGTGGCTTAAACAATACAAGCTTATCAGAGCTCTAGAGGACATATGTCTTCAATATGTTTCATGAGACCAAAATCAATGCATTGGCAGGCATGGATTCCTCCTGGAAGCTCTTTGGAAGACTGCATTTCTTTGCCTTTTCCACCTTCTAGGGGCTGCTTCCATTCCTTGGCCCCTGGTACCCAGCTAGCAGTTTCATCACTCTGATCTCTGCTTCCATAGTGACATCTAATTTTCTGTATCCTCTGCCTCCCTCTTTCACTTAAAGAACGTTTATGAGTACATTGGACCTACAAGAATAATCCAGGATAATCTCACCATTTCAACATCCTGACTTAATCAGATCCGCAACGTCCTTTTTGCAATGTAGTTAATTATTATTCACAGGTTGCAGGGATCAGGACATGAACATTTTAGAGTGGCCATCATTCTGTCTACCAGAGCTAATGAAAAGTAAGAGCAGTTTTACGTAAACAAAGAGCTATACCATGTTCATGGTTTGACAGGCTCAGCATGGTAAAAATGTCAGTCTCTTCCAAATTTGATACATAGGTTTAACACAATTTCAATCAAAATCCCAGGAAGAATTTTTGCAGATACAGACAAGATTCTTCTAAAATTTATATGGAAAGGCAAAGAAACAAGTATAGTTAAAATAATGTTGGAAAATAAGAATTTATCTACCTAATTTCAAGGTTTATTATATAACTACACTAATCAAGACAACATGGTTTTGGAAGAAGAACACACACATAGATAAATTTAACAGACTAGAGAAACTAAAACTAAATCCATCCAAATTTGCCCACCTGTGAAACTTTCAGAAAGAAAGGAGAAAATCTTTAGAATCAAGGGACAAAAAGAGTTCTTACACTGACATAAAAATATGATCCTTAAAAATTAATAAATTGGACCTCAAGATGGTTAAAAACTTTTGCTCTGTGAAAATGGCTATGAGATTATGAGGGTAAAAATATAAGTACAGATGGGGAGAAAATATTTGCAAACCACAAAGAGAGTAAATTTTTGTTATTTTAAGCCACTAAATTTGTGGCAATTTGTTATGGCAGCAATAAAATACTGATACAATCTCCTTGAGAAACAGTGCCGTATCAGGGGCTTAATTTTGTTCTCTCCTGACTCCTTGGACATTCAGAGGCAGCAGTAGCCAGATTGGCCTCGGAGAATGCTAGCTAGAGGGAAACTAGTTCTTACAGGGAAAGAGTAATTCACTTCTTCAGTCTCTGATTATTCAGAGGTCTCTGCAGAGCCATCATCTTCAGGGGCATCCATTCAGATGCCCCTCTTATGTTTTAGGATTCCAGGTTTTTCCATTGAGGATCCTGATGATGGCAGAACAGACCTGTCTTGGCTGAGTATTTAAAAAAAAAAATATCTCTGTAGATTTATGAATCTATCAGATATACAATATGGTGCTATAAATAATGGTCCATTTATCAGCTACTAAAGAGGACCTGTGGCTCTAAATACTTAGCCTTTAATGATTGTTAAGTTTTTCCATATCTGAGTATTCCCCTGCAGAGCATCAACATTACTTAGCAAGAGTCAGTCAACTCTGCTGTGTTGGTTGTTGTTGCTCCCTCCTCCCTCTATCTCTTTCATATTCCTGGTTCCTTACACCTGCCACAGTATTCTCTTCCATAGAAGCATTTTTCCTGGTCACCATTGGTGCAATATTTAGCACTTTGTGCCAGGGACTCTGTGCGCCACACTCACTACTTAGGGTGGTATCTTTACTCAGTAGGCTGTGATGGGCCAGTCCCAAATCCCCATTTTACCACTTGTTTTCTCAGACCTCTCCTGGTACCACTTGTGCTACTCGAGGTCTGCTGAGAAGTGCAAGATATTTATTAGGAGCGGGAGAAGAAGAAAAAAGGAAGAGTCTTCAGACCATGAAGTAGATCTGATAACCGAGGAAGAAGAAAAGGAAAGAAAGATTAAAGAGGAGGAGCTTGGACTGAAGCACCAATCTAAGCAAGGGTTGGCCTGGCAGGCATCCTCCATTTCATTGGAATGAATCTGTCTTAGTAGCCGTCCCACCGTGTTCAGTCATTAGCAGCCAGCAGGCCCCCAGATGAAACATAGCCTTGGTGCAAATGCAGTGGTTGATCCAGAGGGACTGCAGTTGGGGGCATCAGTCATTTATGGTCCCAGCAGGAGATGTGACAGGTGCATTTTCAGTGTCCCCATAGGCAACTGTCCTGGGAAGTTTTTCTCCAAGTGCTAATTCAGAGATCCAGATTCCTTCTACCAAATCCCCACTACCTCTTCAGAGTCTCCCCTTCAGAGACATGGCTAATTCAACTGATCCATCAGGTGTTCTGTGTTAGGACACCAAACAGCAAAGGGAAAAGTAGATTTTATGGGAGACTTTTTAGGGACCAGGACTGGAAGTGGTAAACATAAATTCTACACACATTTTGTGACCTAAACTTGCCAAATATCCCCTTCTAAGCACTTTTGCTGAAGACATAATGGTGTCTCTGCCACATGGGAGAACCTAAATGTTACTCAGATGTATGATAGCTTGGCTATGTTGTTGCTGTTCGTGCTGTGTTGTCTAGCCTATATTTGTTCTTATGGGTGGAACTGGGTGAATCCTGTGTTTGAGTCTCAAGACTAGTACTACAGAACAGAGTATTTTAGTCTTCTTTATCTCAATCCTAACCCATCCTCTCTATCTTTCATGAGGGCCATCTTCCAACATTAAGACAGCAAGTGTGTTCTTTCCCTAGCAGCAATTCTGTTTCCAGTCATTAAACTAGCATTTTTGATTTCTCTCCAGGATATGTACATATTTTTAATGGAAATATTCTGGAGCAGTATACCAAAATATGTTAACATAAGACTTTTATGGATGTCGAGAGTCTCTTAACTCTTTTTATTTTCATATTTATATTTTATACAATATTATATATCTTTCTATAATAAATTTTAATTATATATTTATAAGAAAAAATAATTATAATAATTGAAGCCTAAAGGATGCTGTCTCTTTTAAAAATCTGAAATTAAAAATTTCAGGCATTTATAAATGCTTGAATTTTCAAATATATGTTACATATACCATCCTTGAGGAGTCCACCTGAGATAATCATTTTTCTAAAATTTATAATCTCTTCTCTACTTTAAATCAAATCAGTAAAAAGCTACAAAATTCAGTTCTCCAGCAATTTTTTTTATTTCAGCGATTAATTCATTTATTTGTTTAACCAGTACTTATTGATCTCTTGACTATGTATTTGAAACGCTTTTAGACCCTGGTCATAAACACAGTAATGACTATTGTACTCATAGTCACATACAATAGTCATGGGCCACCACAGAATGGTGTAGATACACAATAGTTATCAGATAGTGATAAGAGCTATAAAAATAAGGGATGCAGCCAGGCACAGTGGCTCATGCCTGAAATCCCAGCACTTTGGGAGGCCAAGGTGGGTGGATCACAAAGTCAGGAGTTTGAGACCAGCCTGGTCAACATGGTTAGACCCTGTCTCTACTAAAGATACAAAAAGTTAGCTGGGCATGGTGGTGTGCGCCTGTAATGCCAGCTACTTGGGAGGCTGAGGCAGGAGAATCGCTTGAACCTGGGAGGTGGAGGTTGCAGTGAGCCAAGATCGTGCCATTGCACTCCAATCTGGGCAACAGTGCAAGACTCCATATCAAAAATAAATAAATAAATAAATAAATAAATAAATAAATAATGCACCAACATTTTAATACTATGTGTATTACTGTTCTTTTTTAAACAATAATTTCAATTTTTATTTTAGATTCAGGGGATACGTGTGCAGGTTTGTTACATGGGTATATCGTGTGATACTGAGGCTTGGGGTACAAATGATCCCATCACCCAAGTAGTGAGCATAGTACCCAACAGGTAGTTTTTCAGCTGTTGCCCTTCTCCCTCATTCCTCTCTCTAGTAGTCCCCAGTGTCTATTTTTCCCATCTTTATATCCATGTATACCCAATACTTAACTCCCACTTATATGTGAGATGTGGTATCTGGTTTTCTGCTTCTGCAAATTTGCTCAGGATAATGCCTCCAGCTACATCCATGTTGCTCCAAAGGGCATGATTTCATTCTTGTTATGGTTGCATAGTATTCCATGGTGTATATGACCACATTTTCTTTAAATGGTGGTATTTCTTCAACTTCTGGTTAAATTACTTAACATTCAAGAGGACACAAATTTGTAGTAATTTAGGTATGGAAGCAAAGCTATGCTTGACCAAATTCTAAAAGCAGTCAATTTATTTTACCATCAATTACAATAAAGAAATAACATTTGTGATCTGAAATAATAAAAATCACCCAGTTAAGTAAAAATTAGTAAGAAATATTGAAGCATCTGAGTATCTGCTTATAGTGCTCTGAAAATCAGGAAGTACACCAAATATAAAAACCATTCAATTCAAGCTTCTCTTTGCCTCCCTGCACATACACTTCAAGAAACTTTTCAAGATGGCAACAAATGTACTGTCTCCATCCACTTTTCCAGATTAGCACCTTTCTGTCTTTCATCCATTTTAAAACTAAAATGGAGAACTAGGACTTGAGGTAGACTGAAACAGGTTGTAGATCGTGGTGTTCTGGAAGACAAGGCTCCCAGTGAGATGTGTTAAAAACAAGAAAGCATTGTTTGCTGAGGAATAGTTTATAATGAACCACATAGTTTTACCGAGTATCTAATATTGCACCCCTAGATTCTCTGGCAAAGGAAAGGTGAATTCTTGCAGTGCTCCCAAGTATAATGAAGGAAGCTAGTGGCCATTCATATATATGTGTCTTCAAACATTATATCTGGCTAGTTATGTTTACTTTTTTGTGTGCCAGTATCAGTCAGAGTTCAACTGGAGAATCAGGACTCGGAGATAATGATAGGTAGAGAGAGACAGATAGGTAGTTGATAGGTAGGTGGATTCATGACAGACAAATTGCAAGGATTTACATGATTGTGGGAGGTGATCAAACAATCTGTGAGAAAGTTTTCTGCACAACTGTTGCTGGTGCTTGATGTCCACAGGGCAGGTAGAACAAAGTGGAGCAGACCAAGCACAACCTGGACCCACATCAGTATGGACTGAGGCCCGTGTTAGTTCTTGTTGCCACTGACCAGGGTGATGTGAGATAATGCAGAAGTCAAAACCCTTTGTCATGGGGCTAACTAAGCACACACACCTGGCCAGACATTGCCTCACACCAATGAAGTGAGTTAGCAAGCAAGTATCATTGGTGAGTTCCTACCTTTTCCTAGTTATTTATTATATTAAATTTTCCCTGTTGAAGTTACCAGCGTAGTCTCTGTCTCCTAACTGGACCCTGACTGATTCATGTAGTTTCTTTATTTCAAGGTTAGATACAAATAAAAAATTCTTTTTGCAGATAAATGGATAAATAAGTGTGTGTATGAATTTCTACAACATAAGCCAAAATTATGCAACATAAAAGAACAGAAATTCACTGAATGATAGAGGGGGGGGGTGCTCATTTGTATTATTGATGTAATCTAGTAAACAGAAAAATAAATTTAATAATACGAGAATAGAGAAACACATTATTCATACGAAAAAAGATCATGGCATAAAAATGAACAAAAAAGAGGGTAGGTCCCAAAATAAGTAGGTAGAGATAAAAAGGCTGTAGGTTTAAAAGAAAATGTAGCAAACTGAATATGAGTAGAAACAGGTGGAAAAATAAGAGGAATTTGGGCAATTAAAAAAAAATGCCAAGGTTTATAAATGAAAGGAGCAGAATTAAAATGTGTTATATACAGGCTGAACTGATTCTGAAAAAAACTTATTCATTGATATAATTGAGAAGTTCTTGCTAAATGCAGGTAAAAGAACAATAACGTGTTTAATAATAAAGATCACAGAAGATCAAAGATTAAATATAAAGAAACTGCTATTCTTAATGGAAACAAAATAATCAGAGACATGTTAAAAATTTTTTGAGCTAAAAACTGTAAAGTCTATACTGTTCTAGCAAAGAATAATGATGAGAGAGTAAAAAATAGACTTGTCCTGGAACTAGATGCCAAATGAATACAAAATATTGTAAGAGATTTGAAGAGAAACATTTTACAGTCCAAAAATCCTGAATTCAGAGGAGTTATTACTCATGTGGAAAAATCTTAGCAACACAAGTGCTTAGAAATATAAAACACATTTACCCTTTCTTATAAAAAAGCACTCAAAGATATATACTCTAGCTAACTGAAAGATTAATTATAATTAAAACTCAGAAATAGGGGAAGGATAATATGAAATGACTGATTATTAGAATTGAGAACAAAAACCATAGTTTTTGGAGTAGTTAAAAGTTTCAATATAAATTTGAAAATAAACTGCCCACAAGAAATTAATTTAGGAAAATGTTATTCTTATCACTTTCTTCCTCCTCATCAGTGTTAAATGAGCATATTTAGGAAAATGGAAATATGAGGGGATAAAGAAAGTAAAGCGAGCTAAATTCAATGACTTTTCATACGTAGAGCAGATTTAAAACACAGGCATTTTCACTTTGGTAATTAGATAAATATAAGTCCAAGTGTGTTTTTGAAAATGTAGTGGTAAAAATCTAAAAGTTAAAAATAAGATGTCTTATATTCAAATCATCACCAACGGTTAAAGCAAACTCAACACAGTCATCATAGCAATACAGAGAAAACAAAATAAATTAGTGAAGAACATGGTAAAATAACAGAAATAAAAAAGCAAGTACATCTGCTACAACATTAAGTGTCATCTGATGTTATGACATTAAATTGTTAAAATGCCTCCATAAAAGGGAAAGAAAGTTAGATTTGCTTTTTAAAATTCTAGTGTATGAATCTTAGGAAAGACATAAAGTAAAATAACAAAAATAGTTAAAAGAAAAATATGGAGTACTACACAACTTACAAGTTTTTAAAAATTGGTAATATCTCACAATAAAATAATTTGAGAAGAATGAAATTAATAAACAGATATCATTCTTAATACTTTTGAAAAAATTAGATGGTGGAGTAAAATTAAGAAAAAAGCAAAATTAAAAATAATAAGTACATTTAAAATGTTTAATACTTCTAAGTAAAAATGCTTAAAGTTAAAAAGATGCTAATAATTTTAAAGATACAAATCATGTGAAAAGCATCAAAAATATAATTTGTTTAAATAGAATAAAAAGCAACGGGAAAATCTTAATGATTGGAAATATAATTTTTAAAAATTTAAAATAACATGTATAGTAAAGATCAAAGATATTTAATCGGTATTTCTTTTTAAATCTCACATTATAAATATATGTTATTTTTAAAAATTCATAATATAAAAACGTTTTAAAATGTCCCTTAACAGAAAATCATAAGCCCTTCTCATGTGTAAATTTGAATTGAAAAAATGTTTGGTAATGTGTTTTAAAATTTATATAAAAGAGTAAATGATGTAAAATCACCAGTTTTTCTTAACAAATACAGTGTCAATGTGATATTAGAAGACCATTATTATACTAAATCATTTCAATAGAAATTTCAGTAAGAGTTAAGTTTAAATATTGATCTGCCAAATTTTATTGCTGTATACTTCAGCAATTTCTTTAGCCACTGTGATTTTCTTATTGACATCTGTAAAATGGGAATGCTATTTTATATCTTTCTTTTGACAGTAAAATTAAGAAATATTATAGCACACAAAATATGTATTAAATACTCAGTACAGGGTAAGAGTTCAACAAAAAGTTGCTGTTGTTATATATTAGACGAAAATCATATCAATGTGTTATAAGAATTAGCCAACAAAATGAAAAAATGCCCTCCAACCAACTTTAAAAACTTAAGATTTATATCAAAAGAGTATTTTATTAATATAAAAATGTGTAATTTACACTAACAGTTATCATCAGCAAATTTAGGGCACTAGACTCCCGTCTTCAAAATTTAGATCAAAATTTAGATGGACACAGAACCATTGCTACTAACCTTATTTTAAAGATAGACACACTTTTCAGAGTTGCATTTACTGGTTTTTATGGACTAAATCTATATATATTTATATTTAATTTTATTCATTTTTCTCACTGTTTGGAATAGATGTATATTACAATTACTAAGACTGCAGGCAGTACCAGAAAATCACTGAGGTCAGAGAATAAGGTTGTCTTGTATTTATTTCTACATTAAAAAAAAGAATACATATTTATTTAGATATTCAAGTAATATCTAATATGCAAATAATGATAATGTAAATGTTAAATAAATTGAACATTTATATAAATAATGCATAAATACTATTAAAATTAAAACTATGTATGAGTATTTAGAGTAAAAAAATGGAAATATCTCTTGACTTACGAACTCTATATAGAAAGAAGAATTTCAGCACAAAATACAAACAATTGAAAACAATCACATGAATATCTTAACTTGAAAAATATAATAACTGAATTTAGAATTCACTGAAATTGATTAGCAGTTGTTTAGACATAGCTAAAAAGAGTATGAATAAACTGAAAAACATGAATAAATAAATAATCCAGACAAGCTTGTAATGGAAAATTTAAAAAGGATAGTAGGCAAAAGTGCATAAGAAACAAAGAGGGTAGGCCGGGCGCGGTGGCTCAAGCCTGTAATCCCAGCACTTTGGGAGGCCGAGATGGGCGGATCACAAGGTCAGGTGATCGAGACCATCCTGGCTAACACAGTGAAACTCCGTCTCTACTAAAAAAATACAAAAAAACTAGCCGGGCGAGGTGGTGGGCGCCTGTAGTCCCAACTACTCGGGAGGCTGAGGCAGGAGAATGGCGTAAACCCGGGAGGCGAAGCTCGCAGTGAGCTGAGATCCAGCCACTGCACTCCAGCCTGGGCGACAGAGTGAGACTCCGTCTCAAAAAAAAATAAATAAATAAATAAAAAGAAGTGATTCCATCTGGATTTATCAGGAATGCAGGAGTCATTAGAGTTATATTATAAACCACTTTATTGGTGGTATTATGAATTTCTTCTTACATTTAACAGTTTTTGCTTTATATACTTTGATGCCATATTATTCAGAGCATAAAGACACATGGCTGTTTTATGCTCTTGCTAAATTTCATCTTCTAACACTGAGTTAGATGCTTAATCCAATTAAATGCTTTTTCACTTAGAATTGTATTTGATCAGTTATTGCCATAACGACTCCTAATATTTATATAGTTTATTTTTGTTCAGTCTGTTAGGGGTGGTTTGTGATGTCTCTCCATTAAAAAAAAAAAAAAAAAAAAAAAAAAAAAAAAAAAAAAAAAAAAGTGTTGCTGACTTTTTAAATTACAACATAAAAATTATATCTTTTAATATATCTAACCCATTCAATTTGTTGTGCTTTCTGATACATTTGACTTGTCTGTCATCTTACTGCATATTTTCTAGTTACTATATACATTTTTCATTTTTCTATTGGTAGTTCATTGGTCAATTTATTTTATTACTTTTATAATCTTATGGGTTGGAAACTATATATACTTCTTTTAAGATTCTACCCAAACTTTTTTTACAAATATATTTATCTTTTCATATAAAGGATTAAACTATATCTACATTCTTCTCTATCGAAACAAGACATTCAGCATCCTATTTCCTACCTTCCCTAACATACTTCATTGAAATTATGTTGACATTTAGCAGCAGGTTGGTTTCATTTGTTTGTATTTTCATAATGTTTCTACCTTTTGGAGAATCATTTTTTTTTTTACACTGTATTAAAATTCAGAGTTACAATGGCAGAAAGTATTTTTCTATCTCTAATTTTTTTTTACTCTCCCCCTTTTTTTATATTACATATCCCTCTGTCTTTTGTTCAGAGACAGTGAATATGTATTTTTTAAAATGCTAGTACATTTGAAATAGTATTTTATATTTTATGCATATGTATTGCTTTCCTTTAGCACTTCAGGACATATTTTCTTTCTCTCTCTGTATTGTGAGTTTCCTGTAAGAAGTCTGATGAGACTAGTAAGGGGCTGGTTGTTTGGTTATTCCCTTAATTCTCATAGCTTAGAAATTTCTGGAGGTCTGCTTAGCATTCTATGTGAAGGTGTGAGTTTTCATAATATCAATGCAATATTTTATATCTTGCTTTAATTATTTCTTTCCTCTAATCTCTTTCTAACCTTGTTCTGAAGTCCCTACTAGGTGGATAGTAGATAAGGCTTTCCCGTTACCAGTATGTAGTAATCTTGCTTTTTTCTGATACTTTGCCTCTGATGTTTTGCTCTACTTTCTGGGATATATCCTTTTCCATCAATTTCTAACTCAGTCTTCAACCATAGCCTATTATTCTTCAGACTTCTTATTACATTTTTAATTCTTGTCATCATATTTCAATTTCTAATATATATTTTATAGTCACTGATTATGCTTTTTAATAGCAGTCAGGTCATATTTTGTGAATGTAAAATCCTTCAGTTTTTCCTTGAAGTGTAAATCAGATGTTTTCATTCTTTATTTTCTATTTTTGTTTTTTTCTCTTACTATTATCTCTCTTTCTTCTTGGGTCATTGCTCCAATTTCCACTTTACTCTTATTCATATTTTGGCCAGAAACATCTCTGGCTGTTTCACTTCTCTGCTTTCCAGGGTAGTCTCTCTTTTCTTGGACCTTCTGACAATTACCCCATACTTAATTCTTCTGCTAAAGACCTCTGTGAAATTGCTGTCTCCAAGGTCAGCATTTTTCCGGACCTTTGATTGAAAGCACTGATCTCACCTCTGTAATGGGTCCCTCCTCTCTCTCTCTGTCTCTCTCCTCTCAAAGTTTGTTTATTGCCTTCTATCTCCCAGGAATATCTCAATGTTTCTGACCCATTGATGATATAATTTTCCCACTCTGCCACTATTATGAATAAATTTCTTAATAACTAATTTCTATCTTGACTTTTAAATGGGATTTTGGTAGTGAGTCATGAGAAGTAAAAACACAAGAATTTCATTAGCCAAACTGAACCAAATATTTTGATTGCTTCTTTTTCTAGAAAAGTCTTATTTACATATCACCTTCAGAATAATATATGTAAAACCGAAGTACAGTTGCTGCATTTTCTGGAAGATAAAGCATTTTTTCTTCTGGTTAGTCTTGGGGGCATAAGAAAGAAATCTAGGAATATAGGATGTACATATTTAAGTTTATCTTCAGGGTAGAGACAACATTTACAAGAAAACATTGGAAGCTTAGATAACTGGATATCTTTGAGTTTGGGGGAGTCGAAAGTTATTTTTATTTGCTTATTTTTCCTTTGTGTGGCCAGAACTCAGTTGAATATAAATTGATGTAGTTTTTTTGTAAAAAAAAAAAAACAAAAAAAAAAACTGACAATCAATATACTTTACTTTAGAAAATAATCTAGAACATGAATAGAAAAATATTCCTACTAGAAATAAATCAAACTACAATCAAATGTAGTTGTTAAGGTTTTCTCTTTGGTTTTACTCTATTTCCCACTATTTTTGGTGCAATAAGCTCCATTTTAAAAGGTTCAGCTTTCTGGAATACAAAGTGAAATTAATAGTGATATACATCGCTGGTGGGGACCCTGAGTATCAGCACCACAAATTTCATTGTCATTCACGTGGTAATCTTATGCACTGAGGATCATGGATACAGGTACAATGATTTGGAAGCCTGGGCAAATTATTTAGCATGCGAGATTTTGTGCAGTCAATCAATGAGTGACAAGAAACCTAGACCTAATAGAAAGTACCAGCAAGGAATCACTGTTCCCGATATCCATCTCGTGACTACATCATGCATGCCCTTGTTAAGTCACTTAATAGGCATTACCTCTGTGAGAAGAATTAAGTGACAGAATGATGCAGCCACAAGCCCAGGCTGGTCTAGCAGGCAACGTTGTTCACATTTTCAATTTGCAGCCTTAGTTGAAGGAAGCACTGGGACAGAGTTTCAAGCACCGGCACAGCAAAACCAATTACCAACTATACCTCAGTTTTTTCTCATTGGAGTCTGCAGCATTTCAGTTCTTTGCTGTTTGCTCCTTGTTAGAATTTTCACCCAAAAGATATAAAATCATTATTTTTCTTAAGGAAATATGATGCTGTATTCCTTGTTTAAAATACTATAAGATTATTAGTTATACACTAGTGTTTTAAAATCAGAATTCAGTAGTCTCCATGCCCCTGCTGTGATATCTAACTGTTTGTGCCACTTCCACCTGAGTGTTAGCCATTTGTTCTGAGATATCCCACAACAGTCTCTACAAACTTCCATTTATCTTATGCCCTTCTAGTTGTTTAGTTTCTTGTCTTTTCCCCTAGTATTTTGCAAAAGGAAATTTCTCCCAATAGAAAATAAGAACTGTAGCTTTGCAAAGCATCTGTACCTAGTACATGTGTGCTAAATACCTAAATGGTTATTCGCAGAGTTTTTTTGGTCCCAACAAAGTGAGAACATACTTTAAGGATTTATATTTGGGAAATGCAACTAGAAATTTGCATTAAACCAGCAACTATCAAAAATCTAGAAAATTCTTCTTCACTATTTCAGTGTTTCAAAATATTTCAGTGTTTCACTGTATTTCACTGTTTCTGTATTTAAAGAGAACAAATAAAATATCTGCCACTGCATTATTTGCTTTTAGCATCTCTTTGAGCTTTGCCAAGAAGCATAAGGTTTATTATATTCACCACTGGCTTTTTTATGCTGGCAAACATACAAACTACATTAGAAGAACAAATTTAGGTTGAGTGAAAAATAGCCATAACCATAAAAGGCTCTAACAATTATTCAGTGTCAATGTTGGAAGTGATTCAAAAGAGAGAAAGGGAGATTTATTGATTCATGGCCTTCATCTTTCTTCTTCCCAAGAGTCCACAAAACTTCATCATCTTCATCCAAATATTGTTCTCAGGATTTATATCCCTGTGTTTAATGCTTTTTTTCTTTGTGGCGTCTGAAAAAGTTTTGTAGGTTATGTTCTTTTACTTTGGAAACTCTTTCTTCTGCAAGTTTCTTGTGCTCTTCACTTCCATTTGCTCAAAAGAACTCTCCAAGGAAATAACAGTGAAAAACAAACACAAAACAGCACTTGTGTGCTACAAAAACCAAAAAGCGCATCAAATTTCATACTGATCTAACGCTAAAGAGCTCATCTTGGTCTATTGTGTCTCCAGTTAAATGAATGAATATTTGGATTCAAAACGGATAAATATATATGATCTGCTTTCAGTTTTCCTGCCCTACAAATGACTTTTAAAACTGTTGACAATGATGCTTTATTCACTGCAACAAGCAAGAGAGTTTGGCTCTGAACAGGGAGAACTTTGTAAAAATTAGTGCTTTACAATAATGAGATGGACTGCCTCCATGATTCATAAATTCTATATCTCCAGGGGAGTTCAACAGCCTCTTACTGGGAAAATTGTAGAGTTAAAAGAAGATGATCATTAAGTGGCCTCTAAATCGTTTCCAGTATACATTAACCATGTGTTCAGTGGGAGATGGAGAATATAAGGACATGAAAGTTACATTTAACAGTCTCACTTCATGAATTCAGGGAATTTACCTCTAGCCCAGGAAAGACAAGTAGAGGAATAAGTTCAATGCTAATATCACTGGTAATGACCAGTGTTCTAAGGATCTGAGAGGCAGGCAATATTAATAAGAAGTAAAGCAATCGGGTTAGGCTTTAAATAGAAGCTAGAACATTTACAGGTGCAATGAAAAATAGTATGGATTAGTTGGGCAGAATAGATGAAACTATATCCCAGGTAGACCAACACCAAGGACCAGGAAAAGAGAAAGAAGCGAGCATTGTGTTCAAAAAAACTGTTGGGGTGCATGGGAAGACAGATTCCATGACTTATATTTACTCTTATTATATCATTCTGTTATTCTGGCTTTTTGTTTGTTTTTGTTTTTGTTTTGAGACAGGGTCACATTATGTTGCCCAGACTGGTCTCAAACTCCTGGGCTCAAGTAAGTGATCCTCCTGACTTGGTCACCCAAAACAGGTGTGAACAACTACTCCTGACCTCATATGATTCTAATATTAGCAAACATAAAATTGACACCATTTTGAAACATTCAAATTTGGGGGCTTTCCCAAAGCATTGTGTTTAGAGCTAACATCCTTCTGTATTCTCCTCTTTAAGTCCCACCTCCCAGGTCTCATTCTGTAAAGGATGGAACTATTGCTGTTCATGAAAGTTAATTAATGTCTAAGCAGAAGTTGTTAAGAAGATTCCTATGTCGGTTTGCCTGTCATTTTTATTGCATAGTTATGTACAAAAAGGTTGACAACATGATTGAGCACAGGCCAGGCAAAAACAAAAATATTTGTTGAATGGGTGAATAAATGATGTGATTTTACAGTGTTTACATAAGGAAGTGTTTGCTCTTAAAGCTTCAAATCCCCCTAAATAAATATGATCAAAACACAATAGCAATTATCTACTATCATTCCTTGTTATTTGAAGGATTAATTAGCTACAAAATGCTACATTGATATTTCAAATACAGGAAAAATATTGCACATCCTATTATGGTTTGCAGTGCTCTTTTCCAGCTTAAGAATAGTATTTTTAACTGGCTTTTGAAATCATATTTTGCAGGCCACAAATTGGTGTTAGTTTACATATAAGCCAGACATCCAATGCTGACTTCAGAGGTTAACTATTGAAGGCTGAGTCAATAGAAACCTGCATGTAAGAACATTATAATAAACAGCAAGTCACAGAGATCATATTCTCATTAGGAAAACTTCCATCTCTTTAAAATTTCTGTGAAACATTATTTGGAGTAACCTGTGAAATCATAACGGGGAAAAACAAACCAGGATTTGGCTGACATTTACAGCAAAATAGAATTCTTCATCACAACTGGAGGGTGTATAATGAGTGAGTGTTTTAGAGTAGACAATGGAGGGAGTTCTTCAAGTCTGTTTTACATGAGTTAATGTTGGCAGATAATGTCCTTATTGCTGCCACTGTTTTGTTAAGAAGGAAGAATGTGGTGTAAATCCCCTTAAAATTAAAAATAAGGCACCAACCCTCCCACTGCCCAACATGAGTTCATTCCACTAAAATGACTTCTTTTAGAATAGTTAAAGAAGGTCTGAGACCCACACCTTTCTCCACCCAATTACTGGAAGTCTTTCATTTTTTTTCCTCTGCGGGCTTCATGGTGACAGCCCTAGAGTGGAATGTGGATGCCTTTGCTATAACCTAAGTAATGAATCATACCAACTTTGTGAATAATGCCTACACTTAATATGAGGCAGAGGCAAACAAGTCAAGAAAACCAGTGTAAAGATAATTTTGGTTAAATCAGATGAGATTATTTACCATCAATATTTGAAATCAAATGCATCCCAGAATCCATGGTGAAAAGTGTATGCTGTCCTCAGAACTGCAGTTAGACTTGGAATCCAAAACAAGTCCTTGTATTTCTAAATCAATGCAGTTGTTATGTCATGTACTTCATTTTAGCAAGTGTCATGTTAGTTCCAATTAGGAGATCATAAGCTGTTACTGAAAACATGAGAGACAGTGATCAATGGTTTTTGGAGTGGAAAACAAAATCCTTTATACCACAAGCTGCTATTTGAAAGCCACCCCTGAAGAAGCAGCCAAAGGACACAGTAAAGAAAAGCAACTTGCCTTTCAAAACAAATGCAATAAATCTCATCCAGTGCATTTTAAAGAACTAAAAAAGCTTAATAATGATCTCTGCAGTAATTCAAATTTTAGCAATTTTAGTAAAAGTAAATAGTGTACTACTAGCTAAAGTAAATAGTGTACTACTTTTACAAAACGTATGTAACAAAAGCAGCGATATGTGCATCCTGGCTTTCATTTGAAATGTAGTCTCAAGGGGCAACTCTGGCTTTAAATACTTAGCCCACTCTACTTTCAATAATGATTATAAAAATACAAAGTAAATGTCTGGAGAGGAATAGTAGTTTATTTCTGGTTTCTAGTTTTCATCTTTTTCAGACTTGGATGGCTTGATCGATTCTTGAGCTCTTATGATTCTAAGAACTATAAAGAACATGAAAAAGTGGTCAACAAGCCAAAGGAGAGAATGTAAGCTATTCCTTCTGTGCCATATTCTCTGTTTCACTCTGTCCTTGTGGGCATTTTTATCAACCTGAAGAGGGTATTTGCATGTTAGTTTGTCTTAGGGAGCCTAAGACCATCTCATTTAATGGATTCAGAAGTCCTCTAAAACAGGAGTCCCCAACCTTTTAGGCACCAGGGACTGTTTTTGTGGAAGACGATTTTTTCACCGATGCTGGGTTGGGGGTGGTTTCAGAATGAAACTGTTCCACCTCCGATCACCAGGAATTAGATTTTCATAAAGAGTGTGCAACCAAGATCTCTCACATGCACAGTCCACAGCAGGGTTTGCCCTCTTGTGAGAATCTAATACCACTGCTGATCTGACCAGTGGCTGAGCTCAGGCGGTAATGCTTGGCTGCCACTCACCTCCTGCTGTGTGGCCTGGTTCCTAATAGGCTACCTAATCAGTACCAGTCTGTGGCCTGGGATTTGGGGACCCTTGCTCTAGAACAACCATCACTAATAATGATATCATTTATTGGGCCCTTAATCTGTTCCAAGAAATATCTAAGCAGTATATATGCATTGTTGCATTTATTTTCATAAGAACCCTAAGAAGTGGATCTTATTATTATCCTCAGTTGATGATAAGAAAATAGTATTAGAATTCTTGGCCAGGCACAGTGGCTCACACCTGTAATCCCAGCACTTTGGGAGGCCAAGGCATGCGGATCACGAGGTCAGGAGATCGAGACCATCCTGGCTAACGTGGTGAAACCCCGTCTCTACTGAAAATACAAAAAAAAATTAGCCAGGCGTGGTGGCAGGCACCTGTAGTCCCAGCTACTGGGGAGGCTGAGGCAGGAGACTGGTGTGAACCCAGGAGGCGGAGCTTGCAGTGAGCCGAGACTCAAACCCAGGTCCATCTGATTTGAGAGTCCACAGCTTTAACTACTGCAAGATATTGTCTATATGCTGCTACAGTATTTGATTGCTAAAGGTAAACACAAAAATGATACATGAGAAAAGTTTACTTTAAAACCAAGGCTGTATTTGAGGAGATAAAGATAGTCAAACTTGACTAGGGTGAAAGTGGTATGTAGTAATATCTAGAAGAAAGAGCAAAAGGAAAAAAAAAAGTGTTGGTATCTAAGACAGAAAATGATTAATTTAACATGTAGGACTGTAAAAACTGGTCATAATTTGCACTGGAAGTCACCACAAGGGACCTAATGAGGAATCTAACAAAGTAACTCCCTGATCTACTAGCCCCAGGCTCCAGAGGATAATGCGCTAATTAATACCTTTGGAGGCTGATACCCCAATCCCCTCAGGGAGAAACCACTTCTAAATGTGAAGTGGGATGCAGGTAGCCTCCACCAAAAGGATATTAGATTAGAGAAAACAGACTAAAAGCAAAGATAATCAGTACATATAGGACTAGATGAATTCAAGTGTGAATGGAATTGAAAACTAGAGCAAGTTGCTGGAGAGAGAGGAGCTTAAAGTGGAAATCACTGTGAAATAGTCAAATCCCGGGACTCTGAGAAATGCTAGAAAAATGAGTTACAGATTGTCATTTAGCCACTTCTATTAAAACTGAAGAGTAGCTCTAGGGATTAGAACAGAGTCATTTCTATGCTGTTTAAACTAATTTATTCTTTATAAGAACCAGAATAAGTAAGAAAGTGGGTTGGAAAGAATTGGTTCAAGAAACTCTTCTTGAGTGAGCACATTTCTGAGCACTGTGGGCTATAATAAAATGAATGAGTCATAGTCTATCTTCAAAAGGTTCCCACTCCAGTAAGAAAGGTATGGCCAGATACACAAATCACTCTTCAGGACATAATGGAGAAAGGCACAGAGAGGTAAAAAGTGTAACAGGTGCTCAGATTTCCTTGCCAAGGGGACAGGAAGGTGACATTAAAGGACTGATATTTTAGGTGTGCTTGAAAGAGAGTGACTGATTCAGGTGATGGAGATAACAAGATAACTTCCAGGAAGAAGAAATCAATAAAGGCTGGAACACTAGAAAGTGCAGGTATCTTGAGGGAATTGGAGATTGTGTGTGCGTGTTGGGGGTGGCAGCGGAGGGTGGGGGGAGTTTAGACATGGTCTCACTCTATCACCCAGGCTGCAGTGTGGTAGCACGATCTAACTCACTGCAGCCTCAACCAGCCTGTACCTGGGACTACAGGCACACACCACCACACCTGGCTAATTTTTGTATTTTTTTGTTGAGACAGGATTTTGCCACATTACCCAGGCTGGTCTGCAACTCCTGGCCTCAAATGATCCGCCTGCCTCGGCCTCCCAAAGTGCTGGGATTACAGGCATGAGCCACTGGGCCCAGTCAGGAATGGAGATTCTAAGAACATAAAATACATGTGGGAAAAAGCAATTAAGATTGAAAGAGCAAAATATGAATTATCTGAAAGGGTCTTAAATGCTAACTTAAGGAACTTGGACTTCCGCTGGCAAATAATAGTCTTAAATCTTTCCACAGAAGAAACAAGTTTTGCAGAGAACAGCAGAATACAAATCATACTTGCAGCTAATTAAAGTAACCAAGACTTGTGCTTTTCAAATAAAAAACACAATGTTGGGTATTTTGATCTGCATGAGTGTGAGAAATCTAAACAGATCTCAGTGTATGAAAAGTAGGGAATACTGAGCAGCAACCAGGTTAAGATTTTAAGAAATTTAAGTTGAAAAATACATCAATGAAACCTGAAGTGCATTACATAATATATAAAATTCAATGTCATGTAAAGTGTAGGTTTAGAGAATGATGAAAAATATTTGGTATTAAATGGAACCCCCACTCCCAAAAAGGTGAAGAAAATTGTTTTTCATCTAGTTACAGGAAACTAGGATATATTATTGAGTAGCAAGAATCTCAAAGTAAACACAAGTAAAGTTGTAGCCCAAATTGGATCTTCACTGTGTATGTGGAGAAAAGACCAGCAGCTCTATTTTAGAAGTGTCTATGAGTGTATGGGGGTGTTCATATGTGTATGTAAATATACACACCCACAAAGCACATTTCTCCATATGCCAGGATTGCTTTATTATGTAACAATCATCTTTCTGCAGACAAATAGCATGCAGGAAATGGAAACCAGATGTTTAAATTAAGTCCAGCCAAGGAAAGACTTCCATAAGCAATTATTTTGACCATTTATACATAAGACAATATTGTCACCTACAAGATAAGACTTGAAGTTCATTGGTTTAAAAAATTGTATACTCATACAAGTCAAGAAACTAACTTGAGAGTTTTCTTCATCATTGCCCTAAGGAAACTATCATCAGTATTGTCATTTAAAATTTTATGCAGTAACAACTGTAAATAAACTTTTTTAATATATATTCCAGATGTAATGTGAGCTTTGCAATAACCACTTCATAGTTTAAAACCAGGGACCTATAATTAAATTTAAACCTTAACTAACATTCTTCAAATTGAAGTTCAAATCTTGCAAATGCTTAATTCAGAAATAGCTCAATTTCCTTCTTCAGATTTGTTAGGAATGCAAAAGATGAGAGTACATATAAATTCTCATCAGTAGTACCTGATTTTTCTGTAGCAATATTATACTGTCTTCATGTATCCTTAAGAACTGTAACTTAAGCTAATGCAACTCTGTCTTTATCCAAGTAACTTGATATGTGAAAGGTATACTGGTTTCATGTATAACTCATTGTCTCCATATGTTAGGGGACACTATTCTGTCCTAGTCCATATAGAGAGAAAGTAGACAGACCAAAGCCTAGGCATGGCAAACCACTAGAAAGTGTCAAGATCAACTAGCAAGAAAAGCTGTGGTTGAGCAGTCAAGGGACCTATCTTATGAGAAAAATAAAAATAAAAATGGTGGGTTCTTGGTCTTGCTGACTTCAAGAATGAAGTTGCAGACCCTCGCGGTGAGTGTTACAGTTCTTAAAGATGGTGTGTCCAGAGTTTGTTCCTTCAGATGTTCAGATAAGTCTGGAGTTTCTTCCTTCTGGTGGGTTCGTGGTCTGGCTGGTCTCAGGAGTGAAGCTGCAGACCTTCCTGGTGAGTGTTACAGCTCATAAAGGCAGCGTGGACCCAAAGAGTGAGCCTCAGCAGGATTTATTGCACAGAGCAAAAGAACAAAGCTTCCACAGGGTGGAAGGGGACCCGCCCAGTTGCCACCGCTGGCTGGGGCAGCCTGCTTTTCTTCCCTTATCTGACCTCACCCACATCCTGCTGATTGGTCCGTTTTGACAGAGTGCTGATTGGTGCATCTACAATCCCTGAGCTAGACACAGAGTGCTGACTGGTGCATTTACAATCCTTTAGCTAGACATAAAAGTTATCCAAGTCCCCACCCCAATCAGGAGCCCAGCTGGCTTTGCCTAGTGGATCCCCCGCCACCCCCACTGGAGCTGTCTGCCAGTCCCGTGCCAGGCACCCACACTCCTCAGCCCTTGGGCGGTGGATGGGACCGGGCATCACTGAGCAGGAGGCGGCATTTGGGGAGGCTCAGGCCTCGCGGGAGCCTACAGCGGAGGGGGGTCTCGGGCATGGCGGGCTGCAGTTCCAGAGCCCTGCCCTGCAGGGAGGCAGCTGAGGCCCGGAGAGAATTCGAGCGCGGTGCGAACTGACCAGCACTGCTGTGGGACCCGGCACACCCTCCGAGCAACTGCTGGCCAGGGTGCTAAGCCCTTTACTGCCCAGGGCCTGCGGCACTGGCCAGCCGCTCTGAGTGCAGGGCCCACCAAGCCCGCGTCCACCTGGAACTCCTGTCTGCGCTTTGCGCAGCCTCGGTTTCCGCCTGTGCCTCTCTCTCCACACCTCCCCGCAAGCAGAGGGAGCCAGCTCCAGCTTCGGTCAGCCCAGAGAGGGGCTCCCACAGTGCAGCAGTGGGCTGAAGGGCTCCTCAAGCGCGGCCAGAGTGGGCACCGAGGCTGCCAGCACGCTGTCACCTCTCAATACAGTGAAAGACAATGTGACTCGGATCTAGGCTTAGGGTGAGTACCTGCTCTGGTTTGCTCAAGACGGTCTCAGTTTTAACCCGAAGTACCCATGCTCCCGAAAAAAACCCTCCCTGGATTTCAGCAACAGGTGTGGAAGTTTAGGAGAAAAACATAATACCTATATACAAAGGTACAAATGATAGGGGCTGCAGCATAACAGTTTATAGTATCAAACGGACAAAAACATACGCAGAAAAGAATCTGGGCATAAGCATAGTGAAAAAGGAATGTGAAAGCACACATGGAAACTGAATTTTGAAAGCTCAAAATGAGATTGGCAAATACTTTTAAATTAACGGTTTTTGTCTCCCCCAAAGATACCATACTAAGTCAAAAATGGCTTGGGCATAACACCCCAATGAACAGAGATTGTCATAGCATTCCCTTGATTGCTGTATAAAACTGAGTAATGTTATGTTTACTGATTCAGAGATTGCAATTAAAATATCTTATGAGCAAGGTTGGGTGTGATGGCTCATGCCTGTAATCCCAGTGCTTTGGGAGGCCAAGGCAGGAGGATCGTTTGTGTCCAGAAGTTCAAAACCAGCCTAGTTGACATAGCAAGACCCCCATCTCTACAAAAATTTAAAAATTAGCTAAGCGTGGTGGCACATACCTGCTGTCTTAGCTACTGGGGGAGCTGCAGCAGGAGGACGACTTGAGCCCAGGGTTTCCAGGCTGCAGTGAGCTATACTCACACCACTGCACTCCAACCTGGATGACAGAGCAAAACCTTGTCGCAAAATAAATACATAGATAAAAATCTTATGAACAAACCGAAGGGAATATGTCAACAATGGATGTGTTGGCCCCTTACAGCACAACTCAGATTGTGTCATATATCTTACCAGCAATCAGGTTTTCTGCAGTACACCAAGTGATATGTTAGATCACAGCAACAAGCAACAACAAAAAAAATGTTTCTTTTAGTTATTTCACTTTGATTTGAACAGTGGAGTTTCAAATCATCTTGATTTCTGTAAAGATTTTAGTGAAGTAGCAGAAAAGCTAAAACAACAGATAGTTCATCCAAATACAAACTAAACTTTGCTCATCTATCTGCATATTTGACAGATACTGCAAACATACATTTTGGCAGTTTCCATGTAGTTTATAAAGTTTTCTTGTCAAAGAAAATTAATCTAATTTAATTTTTATCAAAATTTAATCTAATTAAGTGTTGTATGCAAGATACACAGAATGTTGCAGGTAAGATCTGCAGTGTTAACACAACACTTTAAAGGGGTTGTGATTTGCTTACCTGTGATATTAAAGTTTGCATAATGAAAGTTTTCAGTCATTTCTTTAAACTGCATAGAAACAGTTAATACAACTTTGACTCAATAGAAACGGAAGGAGATAGCTTTGCTGTTCATGGCTCTACAGGAAGGCTTGTGGCTAGTCATAGAAAAGAGGTTAAGATGTGGATATGTTGTAAAATTATATTTTCAAAATATGAGCAAGAATAATATCCTTCTCTAATTTAGAAACACATTGAGAGCAAGAATGCAGAAAAAGAGTGTGGTGAAACGTAAATATATATGCTGTATCTCCAAAACCGTGTGTTGATATCTGAAGACAGCATAAGGAGCTTAAAACAGACTTGACCTGTGTTATTCAGTATTGCCTGTAGGTTGCTAAAGTCATGCAGCAAAGCATTGCTTGTTTTGTGGAAGAATAGACTGCTTCAGAACACACACAAAAAATATCTGTCACTAGCAAAGGGCAGCCAAAATAAATAAAACTCTCTTAATTTCTTTACTAAAACTCCAACTTCAATTTTACAAGTTCAAATTACCGATATACTTTTAAACCATTTTCCCTGAGAAAGAAAAGTCTAAATTAGGATGACATTCAGTGTGGCTCTTGGTGTTTAAAAATAACAAACGTTTTAGAAAAGGAGGGCCTCTGTGATGAATTTGTGGATGCAAAGGACCAGCAAAAACTGATCCCAAAACACGATGCAGATACAAAGTAGAAGGACATTTTTGGAGATCTGGAAACTAATTTTAGGCAAGTCTAAATACCTGCTGATGCTATTAGGTCAGCTGCTAAGTATTTCATGCTCAAATACTTTTTTTGAGAGGCTATTTAACTTGATGTCATCACATTGGAAGCATATCAGGAATCAGTGTAATCAGGGCCTGATAAGAACAGAGCTGCAAGTCAAAGGGCATTTTATTTTTGACTGGATTCAATTTTACCATTACATGAAAGATAATAAAAATGTCCTGGGCTACAAGCAGTTCAGAGAGGCAATATTAAGAGAGAAAACTGAAATAGAAATATCCTATTGTATCATGAGTATAAAAAGCTATTAAATATTATTATACTTCTCTCATACATATTATTTATTGGTAAATTCTACTACTAATTACTACTAATTGCCACTGTTAACTACTATAATTGTTGATTTGTTTAAATCATAGCATTAATGTAATAGGAAAGAAAATAATAAGACATATAATTTCAAATAAATACCCATTTTAATAACATACATGGGCATAATTCCCAATTATATTATATTGTTATGTTATTTTTGTTTGGTATAGCCAGGTCTCAGACCAGTTCTCTAGCAAGTTAGTCACCCTATACCTAAGTCTGAATTCTGGTTCTGCCAAGCACTGTAGCCTTGGATACATCACTTAACATTCTTCAGTCTAATATGCCTCATCTTCCAAAATAATTATAAACAGTAATAAGCTCTGAGACATTGTCATGATGGAAAGGATCAGTGCATGTTAGCTCTTTCACTATGCTTGCCCCACCTGAAACTGTCAATCCATGGTCAGGTCTTCGAAGGGATTTTATTTTCCTTTATAAAGTCTTATCTTTTGTTAGTTCTGTGGCCTCAGGATCCTGTTACTTGGACCTATTCAAGCCCTTCTTTCTCAAGGACTTGTAAGGCCCTGGGTGCAGAATGTAAAGCTGAGTCATTTCTGATCCCTTCTCTGGTTAATTCTTGAGTCCATTTGCACAGTTAAATTGCCTAATTCAAGTGATTCTTTATTTTTTAAAAAAGCATTTCAGAGTACTTTTCATTCCTATCAGTTGCTTTCCGGAAAAATCCCTATAATCTACTTCTGATTCCACCATTTTGGTTAGAGGAGGTTTGCTCACTGCTGTAAACCAAAGCCAGGTACAAGGGCTACCTACACATCACAAGAGAGAGAGCACTGAGGCCTGGGGATTGCTGAATGGCCTCTCTTCCGGAAAAGCAGTGATTTGAAGGAAGACCATTTGAAATATGGCCTTTTGTTTCTTGCCCTAAGTCAGCTAGCAAGAAATATTTCTAAGAGAAGAAACAGGAAAATACCAAATAGAGAGCTTGTCAGTTTGTTTCCTAAAGGGATAATTTTCTAGTGGCATCATGCCAGGAAGCTGGTTGTTCCCATAGTCCTTTCCCACCCCCCTAAACATAGTTACAGACTATGTGTAGGGTCAGTACAAACTGTGATCAGACACAGAAGCCAAACTGGAGAGAATGTGATGTTCGGTTTGTGGTCAGTGTGACCATGAGGCCAGACTGATTGGTGGTGCCAAGAGGTTCAGTGCAGTGTAATCAGAGGCAGACAAGGATGTGACCAATGTAATCATCTGCTTTATGACTCTCATGCCAACGTGGGGTCTGTAGAGGATGAGGTGGCCTGAACCCTCTCTGCAGGGAAAAAAAAGCAACCAAACTCTGGACATCAGAATGCACTGCAAAATAACAGAATCCACAGAAAAAATAACTGGAACAAAAAAAAATATAATGCAAAAAAATGGCTAGAAAGAAAAGAGTACCTTATAAATTACCAACCCATGCACTCCTCCAAATTTAGACATGAACACGTTAATGGAAAATCCTGGGATGCAGGGATGTAGGGAAATCCTTAGAATGTAAGTCACCATTCAGTAAGAAAAGGCACTTTCCTCCAGAAGCCTTGGCACAAGATTTTATGGGACCAATTGTTGCAAGTCTCACTGGCCAGGAAATGAACATATGTTAAATTATGTATTTTTGATGACTTAAACCCTCAGGCCTTAGGATGCAAAGTTTTGAGATGGGAAATAAAGATGTAGAGTCTCAGTCTATGAGAGACCAGATGATTACTCTTGGCTCCTGATGCAAGCTGCTGCCTTGGGTATTCTGTTGGTGGTGGGGAGGGTGGGGGACAACGATGGGGAGGTATGTATGAAATTTAAAAGAGTTAAACATCAGGAGTTGGGGGTTAAGTAATCCAAGCATGGAACACCTTTGTTTGAATTTAGTCATGCGAAAGAAGAACTATGTTTGAATAAAATCTTGTAATGGAGTTTCAAACTCTAGAGGACTAATATTGTCAGACAGTGTAGGGTCAGAGATATGGTTTGGCTCTGTGTCCCCAACCAAACCTAATCTTGTAGCTCCCATAATTCCCACATGTTGTGGGAGGGACCTGGTGGGAGATGATTGAATCATGGTGTTGGGCGTTTCCTGTGCTGTTCTCACGATAGTGAATGGGTCTCATGAGATCTTACGGTTTTAAACATGGGGGTTTCCCTGCACAAACTCTCTCTTTGCCTGCTGTCACCTATGTAAGATGTGAGTTGCTATTCCTTGCCTTCCACCATGATTGTGAGGCCTCCCTAGCCATGTGGGACTGTAAGCCCAATAAACCTTTTTCCTGCATAAATCACCGAGTCTCGGGTATGTCTTTATCAGCAGCATGAAAATGGACTAATACAGTGAGTTTCACTTTGTGGCAGCAGCAAGAGGCAGGTACAGTAATAGACTAATAAATAACCACAACACTAGCCTGAACTGAGTGTGGAAGGCAGTTGACTACTTCATTTTCCAGTTTGGGACTGTATAAGACTTTAGGCTTCATGAAAACTCCAGGGAGACAGGGAGAGACTGGAATCTTGCCATCAAGGTTAGGTATTAAATCAATGAATTAAACTGAAAATTAGTAGAGGCAAGACTATGCTTTCACCCCATGTTATAGAGTATACATTCAGCCTGCAACAAGTAAGAATTATTTATAGAGGAAGGTACATTTCTTACAAGCCAGGATTTAGATATTCCTAAAACCTGCTAGTACTATTCCAGTAAAATATAAGTTCCATGACGGTAAAGAATTCAGTGCCATGTTCTCAAAACTTGGGAATATAGCAGGCTTTTAATGAGTATTTATTGTATAAGTGAATAAAAGGTATATTGATTATAATATTTTGAGCTTCTTAAATACTAATTAAATAGATGGATCATAACAAGTTATGGAGAAAAATACAAACACATGATTTGTTTTCATAGCAGAAATAACTAAATATTTTAGATTCATCTAAGTGTAAGTTAGAAAATTAAACATAACTGAATTGAATTTACATAAACATTCCTTGGGTGCTTATATTATGTGAGATACTGTGCTAAATATTTAATTGAATGAGCAAGTTCCTGTTCTTAAGCAATCTAGTGAAGAAATACAATTGAAGGAAACATTACCGTTCACTCTAACAGAGAGGTATTCGAGGAGTGTTCTGGAACACTGCAGGGACTGATGTAAAACAAACGTAAATGAAGGAGCCTAGGACAGGATCCATGGAAATATGACTTAGCTGACTTTTAAACCATGTGACAAAAACATAGCAAAGAACAGAAAAATATTTAAACAAAGACAAAATAAATTCAAACCATGAATAGACCTAGCATCTAGTGTTTTAGTTTGATGTGGTTAAAGAAATGTGTGCAAGAAGGGCATCAGTCAAAAGAGAACCCTTGGAGATTCTATGTCTGTATAATCATATATATATGATTACATATAAGTTGCACATCATACAGATGTTATACATCATATATATTATACATCATTACGTCATTTTACATATATATATATATATGTTGTACACCATTACATCATATATATATCAGTTGTTCCTCAGTTCCTGTGGGGGATCTGTTTTAGAACCACCACCACCACCCCATCTTGGCTATCAAAATTCTCAGATGCTCAAGTCCCTTATATAAAAGGGTGTGGTGTTTGCAAATAACCTACACACATCCTTCTGTATACCTCATTATGTCTACATTACCTATAATAGCTAATACAATGTAAATGCTATGTAAATAGTTGCTATACTGTATTGTTTAGGGAATAATGACAAGGAAAAAGAGGTGTACATGTGTTTAGTACAGACACAACCATCCATTTTTTTCCTCAATTTTTTCAATTCATGGTTGTTTGAACTCACGGATGTAGAGGACTGGTGTGTGTGAGCACAATTTATTATAGAGATTTGACCTTATGCACGTGTGGAAAATAATGAAGTCATGTCTGCAGTGCTGCTGTCTTTACTGGCAGAGTGTTTTTTATCTTTTCTGTCACTGGAGCCCCACTGTTCCATCCCGAGTGCTGGCCTTGGTCTGCAGTTGGATTCCGCCTCATTCAGTCACCCCATCTTTTTCCTCTCTCTTAGTTGCTCATGGATTTGCCCCAGTTTTATTCTCTCCAGTCCCTGCTCCTGTTCCCCCACTTTTCCAGCCCATAATGCCACTTCTTTGAGTCTGCTGCTATTGGGAGGGGTTCTCATCATTCTCAGTTCTTTATGAACAGCCACAGTTGTTCCTAAGAAACTTGGAATATATTTTGCCCAGACCAAAATTTGAAGGAAGACATCTAAGTCACTCAAACACATTTATTCCCACTAGTAATCATTAGCGTATTCAGATAGGTATATGTGTTTCAGGTTTGTGATATAGTAGGAAGATTACCCTTCTTTGTTAAGGTGCTTGTCTCTACACCCAGCACCAAATCCCTTCCAGTCTCCCACCAGCCCCAATGAGTCTTATTTCCAATACTAATGGTCTATTATTTACCCCCAAACTCCCTTACATCTATTCAGTCAGTCCTTCAGGGAGCCCTTGGTTCCCAAAGCAAGCAGATATGCAGCTTAATCCAGGTCCCAGAATGACTCACCATCTACCAAACTATCAGACATTCAATACACATGTGTTTCCATTTCCATTGACCCCCTAAGCCTTTATTCCACTAACCAGAGTCCCACTATGAAAGTAAAAAGCATACTATATTTTATATATGAACACTAAATTTCAAAACGTGTGTACTTTTAGAGTTCCCTTCTTGAACTTTGGTAAAACAGCTTTATTTACCTCCTTCTTCCATTTACTTTTTTGAAATGCCAGCCATTCAAGATTAACTTTCAGCAAATTAATTTCCCTGTTATTACTTTTGTTGCTGTTTTTCCTTCTTTTTATATTTCTATATTGTGTTCTTTTAATTTATATTGTCTTCCAGTATTTTTGTGGCAAATGTAATCTAGCTAGGAAACATAGGTAGCGGAAATCTGGAAAAATGTGTCTCATATTCTCGCAAGCTTTTGTACCAACTTTCTCATAATGCCATTCATTCCTGTAATCTTTTTGAAGATATATAAACCAATAGGTGAAAAAACGAAAACACTAATGCAGATTTGTATTTTGTTACTAACAGATGGGAATGGTGGTATTTTGAGAATGGAGCCAAAATCTGAGGACAGATTAAAACAAACATAAGTTTCATAACAAAAAAAAGAGTGATGTCACGAAATTTTGGAATTGAAGGAAATTTCAGTTTAGTGCAGCCATTCACTGTATGACGAATTGTCTCTTCAGCATATGAGAGACTTAATGACAAATCAATATTTTAAATGAAAGAACTGTGTTGAAGACAGCCCGAATTAATTGATTTATTAACCCCAGTTATTTTGCCCATGAAGTCCATTTTATGTATTTTCTGAATGATTTTTCTAGACCTTACAATGAGATGTCAGTATGACAAAATATGTGCACACACATATATACACCCACACCCACTCTTCAGTAGACTTACCTGTAGTCAATAAAATGTGCTTTTTAAAACCAAAAAGTAATCTGTTTAAAGATAAAATTTTTAACTTTCTCTAAGGTTAAGTATAGCCTAAATTGATTTTTTATAAAGGTAAATATAAGCCCTGATTATATAAATAGTTTAGATGATAGGAATAAAAGATTCAAAATTTAAAAAACTAGAGCCTTTTAGTCTGAACATAGTATTTCAACTGTATAAGATCCAGGATTTTACTACTAAGAAAAGGTATCTAATATCTAAAATGAATATTTTCTAATAAACTCAGCCATTTTAACAATTTTTTCTTCAACTTTTTATTATGCCAATCTTCTGAAGTGTGTAGTCAGAAACTTCAAGCCATTTTGATGTAGATCTAGAAGGTATTGTATATTCTAGATTAAAATAGAGCCAAAACTCTTTAATATATGGTCAAAGTATTTCAGAATCTTATATCTCTTCTGAACTTTTATTTCAAACTTAAAACTGTGAAAATAGCCCTCTTTTTCTCAGCATAACCTGAAAGTCATCTGCTAACAGACATGTACAGTAAAATAATTTTGAAAAATAATTTCAGGTTTTGTACTTGAATTTACATCATTTCTATTTCACTTTCCTAAGTGTAGTTCTCATATTTCTACCAGACATCAGTTTCAGCTAATTGTTTTATAAGAGCCGTGAGAAACTTGAGAAATTAATTTCAACAACTTATCATTCTCGATAATTAATAGGATCTTATGTATGCCAGTTTCTCAGAAATATCTTAAATTATGGGCTTAATTTACCTATTTCCTATTTTTTTTGACAGCCAGAGTCAAAAATGTTGGACGGTTTTCTTCAACTGCTTTTTAAATTGTGTAAGCAGAAAAAAGGAAAATGAGGGAGGCTGAGTCCCATCAGCAGTTTCCATTCTGACCTGCTCTTTTCCATTTGCTTGGTGAATACATACAGAGCGTTCAAACCAGCTGGCCTTCAAGATTGTGTAATTTAGTTTTAAAATGCCGGCTTATTTTTTGGACATTTTAACTTCTGGTCCTGGCACGACATATCATGCCAATTGTTTACAAAAGGAAGTTTGGATTCTAGTACATTGCCAAACAACATTTTTGGACAATTTAGTTTAATTTTTTTTCTTTGGAGCAAATATTATTATAGTCAGTATGCAAGTGATGTTTGATTATTTATTGGATTGTAATATGACCTAGATCTAACCTTTTCTTAATTTTACTCACCTGCATGGAGCAAAGTAAATAAAACATTATGTTCTTTAAAATGTTCTTATTTAACACAATAATTTCAACTTCTAATAACTTATCTTAACAAAAAGAAGAATATGAATAAGGACTTTTCAGGCTAGGTTTAGAATAACATTATTAAATACAAAGAATATTCTTTGTAATCTAAACATCCAGCAAGAGAGAAATAGCTAAATAATTTGTAGTAATTTCTAAAGATGAAATAGAATGCATCTTTTAAAAATACTGTTTTGAAACATATTTGGTGTTATTAAAATTACATAATTTTAACTGCGGTAATTGAGTTATGAAAGTATTCTATGCACATAGTCCCTGAAAGTTACCTGGAATTTGATCAATAGTGCTTTGAATAATTCAAATGTTTTTATCTCAAATAACCCCTCCCCTGCACAGAGACAGACACAATGAAATATTACAACACAATCAGCAGAAACAGTGTGAACTCTATGAGATGGAACAGTGATTGGTAAATGTGGGAAGTTGTAAATGTTGGGGTTGAACATTTTGGGGGTGGGTGGAACCATGTTTTTGTTTTTCTCTGTAAGAACTGTTTCATTTTTCAATTGGGTTGTTATGGTTTCCTTTAAAACTTGAAAAACTTTATGAGGAGAATATGCCTTTTGGCATATTTATTGTAGATCATTCCTCAATTTAGAATACATTTACTGACATAATCAACATGTAATTTTTCCATGCTTGAAGTCTAACTTTGATGCAGTCAATTTTATCAATAATTTTCTGGATGGTTTTGGTTTAGAGTGATTCTTAGAGCACGTTCTCCATTTAGTAGTAACAGCTCACATTACCGACCTTGACTATAGGCCAGGAGGAACTGTGCAAAGGGCTTTACCTGTGTGTAGGAGTGCACAGGTGACCTTGTACCTGCCCACCCAGGCCACATGCACTGAGGCTTGCACCACAGCTTATGTGAGGCTCTGCAGGAATCCCTGTATCCTGAACACAAGAGGATAAGAGGCTTGTGAGAAGCTTTTCTCTGGCCCTCTCCCCATCACTGCCCTTTCTTCCCTGGGAGGCTGCCATGAAATGCTTTCTCATCACCTCTGGTGGCCTGAAGGTAGGCACCATTCTTTTTCACCTTCTCAGGGTATAGCTTCACACCACACAACTGCTCAGCTGTAGCCAAGAATTGGCTCCTCCATGAGGAAATATGCCACACCTTTGTGTGGCACTCATCAGCTCTTTTTGTTTTGGTGTTCTCCTTTTAGGTAGGACGAGGACCAGGGAGCTGGCACCTTTGGCTACTCTTCTTTTTGCTGTATATGTAAGTAGTAAACACTCTAAATCTGAAAGTGCCTTGTTGTATCTTTACTAGCTGAATCCATCAGCTCATATTAACTCATTTAATCCTAAAAATTAAATAGTGCTTTTTATACATGTGAGTAAATTGAGATACAAATTTTGCATAGGTCATCCTGCTAGTGGTAGAACCCCAATTTAAACCGAGATAGTCTTACCATGGAGCCTGCATTCAACCCCTGCTCTAAGCTGCCTTTTATGGTTATGCAAATATTATAAAAAAGAAAGGAAATCCACGAGGCTATAATCAAAGACACAGATAATAACAAGCATCGACAAGGAGGTGGAGAAGCTGGAATCTTCATACGCTGTTGGGAGGAAGCTAAAACGGTGCAGCCACTTTATAAAACAGCTAGGCGATGCCTTAAAAGAACTTGACAATTCCACTCCTATGTATGTACCCAAAGGAAATGAAAATGTATGTTCACATGAAAATTTGTATGTAAGTATTTGTAGCAGCATTATTCATAACAGCCTAAAAAATGGACAACCTAAATGTCCATCAGTTGATAAATGGATGAATAAAATATGGTATATCCATGTAACAAAATATTATTCAGCCATAAAAAGAATGAAGTACTGACACGTGCTGCAACAAGGATGGATGTTAAAAACACTATCCTTAAGTGAAAAAAGCCAGTGGAGAAAGACCCCATATTGTGTAATGCCATTAATATAAAATGTTCAAAACAGGCAAATTTACAGAAACAGAAAATAGGTAAGAGTTTGTCTAGGGCTTGGGAGAAGAGTTGTTAGGGGAAATGGAGTTTGACTGCTACAGAGTGTGGGAGTTTTTCTTAGAAAGATGAAAATATAAGTGTGAAGTTGATTGTGGTGATGGTTGTACACTGTGAATATACTAAAAATAAATTGTACATTTTCAATGAATGAATTGTATGGTAGGTGAATTATATCTCATAAAGTTGTTACAAAGAAAGAAGTCTACATTATATTTAATACCTTAACATTTTTACTTTTTACATTTAAATATTATATCCATTTGGAATTTATTTTGATGTGAAGGGTGATATAAGGAGTTTGCCTTTGTCTAGCCAGTTTTTCTTACATCATTTATTGAATAATGCAGTTTTATCTTGCAGATTTGAAATTCCACTTCTACTATTTCGTAAACTACCAGACCTGTTTATTGACTCCATGTTGTAGCTTGAAGTGTTTGTCTGTTCTTGTGTCAGCACCATATGTTTCAATAACTACCATTTTCTGATATATTTAAACTCCTCTCTTTCCTGTTTTTTCAGATTTATTGACTTTTAAAATATTTTATTTTTAATATTTTCAAACTTTAAAAAACAATATTTAGTTTGCATCAAAAATACAGTTAGCATTTGTATTAGGTTCACATTGAATTGAATTAATAAACTGTATAAAATCTGCATTTATGCTCATTTTATTTATCCCAGTCTTCATTTACGTCCCTTAGTAGAATCTTTTAGTACTAAGGAAACTATCTTTGCTATTTCTGAGGCTTTGATGTATGATGTCTTTTCTTCCATTAGTCGGATTCCATCTTTGTACAAAACAATGCTCCCTAATTTGGGTATTTTAATTTTATAAACAGCCACTCTACTGAGTTATCTTATTGCTTTCTGTTTCTAGTTGTTTGTTTTTAATTGTAGTCAAACCGTCAGCAAAAAATGGTATTTTGATTATTCCTTTCCAATATCTGTGCTCTCATTTCTTCTCATTTATTTCCATTGGCCCAGCAGTTTCATTTTTTTAATGTGGTGTCTTTGTCTTATCCCTCTCACTAATAGAAGTCTTTGCAGTATCATTGTCTTCTCACTTCAGTATGAGATCTACAAGTTTTCAGTTACATCAAGGAAACATTTTTTTTTTTTTCCTATTTGTCTCTATCACTATTGTGGGTGTAGAGAGCAGCAAAGGTACTTTTAACATATTGTTGAATTGTATCTGTATTTCTTTATTTGTGTTGATACTTACAGTGATATTTGCCTATAATTTTCCACTTTTGTGGGATCTTTTTAACGTCTTTGTATTTCATATTGTCTAACCCTTAGAAAATGATTTGCACTTACTTATTCCTTTATTCTTTCAGCAGAAATGATTTTAGCATTTGGCATAAAGTATGCCAAACTTTATTGTAGGTGCTAAGGATATGGACGGGGTTAACAAAACAGTCATGCCGTCTCTTGTGGTTGAAATAGACAATTAACAATTAAATGTGTGCAGATATATTTACATATATATAGTCATGTGTCTCTTAACGACAGGGATATGTTCAGAGAAATGCATCATTAAGTGATTTTGTCATTATGCAAACATCATAGAGTGTACTTCCACGCAAACCTAGATGGTCTGGGCTACTGTACACACCGAGGCTAGATGGCATGACCTACTGCTCCTAGGCCACAAACCTGCACAGCATGTCACTGTATTGAATACCGTAGGCAATTGTAACACAATGGTAGGTACTTGTGTGTCTAAATTTACCGAAACATAGAAAAGAAGCAGTAAAAATACAGTATAACATATTAAAAGGTACACCTGTATAGGGCATTTACCATGAATGGAGCTCGCAGGACTGGAAGTTGCTCCGGGTGAGTGAGTGGTGAGTGAGTGAATGTGAAGACCTAGGACATGACTGTGCACTGTTGTAGTCTTCACAAACACTTAGGCTACGCTAAATTTATAAAATATTTTTCTTTCTTTCATAAGAAATTAACCTTAGCTTATTGTAACTTTTTAACTTTATAAACTTATTAATTTTTTTCAGCTTTTGACTCTCGTAATAACTTAAAACACAAACACGTTGTACAGCAACACAAAAATATCTACTTTCTTTATATCCTTCTTCCATAAGCAGTTTATTTTTTAATTATTATTATTTTTTTTCTTTTTAAACATTGTTGTTAAAAACTAAGATGCAAACACACCCATTAGCCTAGGCGTACCCAGGGCCAGGATCTTCAATGTCACTGTCTTCCACCTCCACATCCTGTCCCAGTGGAAGGTCTCCAGGAGCAAGAACACTGATGGAGCTGTCATCTCCCAGGCTAACAATGCCTTCTTCTGGAACACCTTCTGAAGGACCTACCTGAGGCTGTTTTTCAGATAATATTTTTTTAAAGAAAATTTTTGAAATTTTGTGATTTTCCCCACAAAGCTCCCTCTGTGATATCCCCACACCATCAGGCCTCCTTGAGACCCTTTTACCTGGCCTTCTTCTAAAAACTAGAGGTTCTGACTTCTCCATGCTTTTGGAGTCTGCCAAACTGGGTCTACCTTGGGAGTGAGAGGCTAGAGAACAGGGAGCGAGAAAAATAATGAGGATTGTTTTCTTCACTCTTTGGAACATAGGGTCCTCTGGTCAGAGGAAAGGGGTTTTTCTCAGAATTTTAGGTGACTGTATGGTGACTATGGTGTAAGAGTGCTTCTGATCATGACTGGGGTTTGCCTGGAGCCAGACAAGAGAGTTTATATTAAAAATTTTAAAAGCTTCCCTACACACCCCCTGCCATCTCTGTCCCACAGAAGTCCTTCTTTCTGATGTGTGGCCAAAACAAGGAGGGTGGGGTTCTCTTGAATTTTGTCTGCTCATTACTACTGTGCAGTTCAGAGATTTGAGCTGCCCTAGAGTCTCAGCCAGAAGACAACAGTGAAAATAAATAACTGAAACAGGAAATTCGCCACTGTATAGGCAATTCTTCTGGTGTTTATTTTGGTCCCCAATTTGTCTGTTGGGCCCTCAGATAGTTGCTCTGTGTATTTTACCTTGGGTTTCTATTTGTAATTAATGGCATAGGGAGAAGCAGTGTGCTTAGTCCATTTTGGCCAGAACTAGAGCTGTACCGAGAGGGAGCCCATACTCATCCACAGCCAATAACTTTTTACTGAAGAGGGTTTTTTGTTATTATTATACTTTAAGTTCTGGGGTACATGTGCACAATGTGTAGGTTTGTTATGTAGGTATACATGTGTCATGTTGGTTTGCTATACCCATCAACTTGTCATTTACATTAGGCATTTCTCTTAATGCTATCCCTCCCCCAGGCCCCCATGCATGACATGCTCCAGTGTGTGATATTCCCTTCCCTGTGTCCATGTGTTCTCATTCTTCAACTCCCACTTATGAGTGAGAACATGCGGTGTTTGGTTTTCTGTTCCTGTGTTACTTTGCTGAGAATGATGGTTTCCAGTTTCATCCATGTCCCTGCAAAGGTCATGAACTCATCCTTTTTTACTGCTGCATAGTATTCCATGGTATATATGTGCCACATTTTCTTTATCCAGTCTATCATTGATGGGCATTTGGATTGGTTCCAAGACTTTGCTATTGTGAACAGTGCTGCAACAAACGTATGTGTGCATGTGTCTTTATAGTAGAATGATTTATTATCCTTTGGGTGTATACCCAGTAATGGGATTGCTGAGTCAAATGGTATTTCTAGTTCTAGACACTTGAGGAATCGCCACACTATCTTCTACAATGGTTGAAATAATTTACACTCCCACCAACAGTGTAAAAGCGTTCCTATTTCTCCACATCCTCTCCAGCATCTGTTGTTTCCTGACTTTTTAATGATCACCATTCTAACTGGTGTGCGATGGTATCTCATTGTGGTTTTGATTTGCATTTCTAAAGAGGTAATTTTATAACAAGAGGGCAGAATCATAGTGTCTTTTCAGGTCTGTTTCTGTTATACCTCCTAGAGGGTGTTGCATGCTGGGCTATATCCTCTAGCAAGCGAGTACTCGTAGAGTGCCACACACAAAAATGCCATTTGGTAACTGCATTTTAATAAGAACCCTTAATGGTCCTCTGTCAAAAGAGACATATCACTAGTTTGAGCCTCCTTCCATTTTTGTGTGGCCGTGCATAAACTGCTTTCTAGTCTTCTGTTTTCTCTATAGGTAACAAAGAAATGGTCATGTGGAAGAAGATGAGTAATTTCAAATGAAAAAGAAAAAATACCATTAACCCAATTTTTACACTATTTTTATTTGATATGCTAATATGTTACCTGTAGATAAGTTGAAAATTTTTAATGGTAACCAAACTTTCATAGGCAAAACTAAAATATGTAGCACCATAGAAAATAGTAAGAAATTACTTCCATTATAAGTAGTCCATGAAACCTTTGTAAACAGAATATCATTTTTGTATATGTCTATTTGGAATGGATATGTGCATATACTCATTAATGCTAGGGTTGTAGCTTTTGAACCTGAGGGCAGAAAAATATCTCAGATAAACAATAGAAATGAGCCATAACTTTGGTGTAGAAAGTAGAGAATAAGAAACGAATTAGAGAGGAGACAGAGAGTGAGGAAGAGAAATCATTTTTCTTTAGAAGCTGAAAAAATATGAAGGCCTTGGGAAAATTAGGTAAGAATAGCAGCATATGAGAACCAGAGACGGGAAATGAAAAATCAGCCTTAGCAACAACTTTCTTGAGATCAAGAGGAACTCAATCAAAATTTGCCATTATACCTGCGGTGGAATAAGAGTGGTGTCAGGGGACAAAGCTTTCCTAGAGATCTTTGGAGAGAAGGACCAATGGTAGGGAAAACAGAATCATGAAAGTATACTGGCAATCTGAACCAAAGAAGTACTTCAGTACTGAGCTCTGACTATGTAGAGTACAATAGCTTTTTCTGCATGAGGCAAGTGGTCTAAGATGATGTTTCAATTCCAGGCATATTACATATGGTATAGGGGTAGTGGGGTGGAAAGGATGGAGGAGGGAGCTGGGTTATAATCTCCAGCAAGTGAGTACTCAAAGGGTGGTGGCTGCAGAGGGGCAGGAAAAACAGGGGCCCTGGATTCCTTGTACCTGCCCATCTTCCTTTGAAATGTTTATGAATAATGGAACAGTAGTGGGAGATTATAAACATGTTCTACTTTCATCTTGCTTTTAAGTGCTACTTCTTGTTTTAAATTTAAAACTCTACCATTAACTGGGAGAGGATGATCAGAGAACTGTGTAATTTTGGTTATATCTATAACACTATGTTTTTCAAATTATACACATTTTACAGGAAAACAAATGACTGCAAATAGGCTATAGGTAGTCTTCCACGTATAACACTTCATTGACCGTTACAGGAATGCTTTCCACTTTGATAATGCAATATTAAATAATGTAATTATTAGTAATTATGTAATTATTAGTAATAATGGCTGTTAGTATTTAGAATTTGAGGTATTATTACAAGATTTTCTAAAAATGGAGGCTCTAAGATATGAATCTGTAGCCATAAGCTAAAGCAAAAGGAGTATGATGGGATGGCCACATATTGGGAAATTCACGGTAAACTACTACAACGCAAAATAGTGCGACTAGGAAGATGCATTATTTTTTTCTATCAAAAATAAGCTTTGTTCCGCATTGCAACATGGAATATATCATTGTCAAAAAAACAAAGACCACTGGGTTTGTCTCAGCTGATTTAACAAAGCCTCACAGCTGCTTTTTTAAAGATCGTTTGTAGTAAACCATTTAAGAGAAGGGAGGGAGGGAGAGAGAGAAAGAGAGAGAGAGATTTTTACAAACCATTCTGATTCATGTTCTCCCCAATCCTTCCTCCACCTCAGACAATCTTAGTCCATTATCAGAAGGTAAAGAAATCAAAGTTTCACAACTAGAATTTTAATAAAGATGGCGGACTTTTAAGTCCATCAGTAAGGCAAAGATAGAGCCAGAAGGGAGGGAACAGAAGTGAAGTACCTGAGCAGTTCTTCTCCTGGACTTCCTCCACATCGCTCTTCCCCCAAGTCAGAAACTCGACTTGGCAGCACTGATAACTGTTAGAGTGGCCACTGTGACCCAGCCTGGTGGGGGGTGAGGTGTGGCCAAAAGAGCCTGCTCATACGTCAGTGGGAATTGACACAGTGACCCTTGCCTCATTCCTATTATGATATTGGCTACCACAGATATTCCTGAATTTCTGGGCTATTCAAGATAGTTGATCACACAACATCCAAAGAGTAATAAAACAGAAAAACATAAATACCCTAAGAGTTTCAAAATGTTGATGAGAAGATCCATAGAAATATTAGACAATTAACTTGTCACTAACATTGGCATCATCACCATATAGCTTTTAATATAAACCAAAAGCAAATAATATTCCAGAATTTTCCAAATGGCTCTGACAGCTTGGTCCCCCAACCCCCACCCCCAAGAGGAACCATTGAAGCAGATTTTCTGTTGCTGCTCCCTTTCACTCCTTGACTAAACTGTGAAATACGAGTTTAGTGACTTCTGGTCCATGCTGTTTATTTCCTGCTTTCACATTGAAAACAAGAATTTCCTGACCCCCTCCTCTTTCATTCTTATGTGAGGGTGAATAAAATAAAGACTTTGGCAATCTTGGATCTCAGTCTCCCTCCAGAAGACCTAGAGTACTAGATTTTATAAAATACGCAGGAGCTTTACCTCTGCTTTTTGCAAACAGCTTTGCAATTATTTTCTGTTTGTCAATCTGTCCTATTGAAAAATGTGGCTGACATCATCTTTTGCCTCATGTTTATGCTAGACAGTACTTTCTTTGAAGGACCTAGAAAATCACACATGTCAGAACATGGGGATTTCAAATAAACCTGATTGTTTCCCCCACATACTGGTAGCTCCTTCTGTCCTGTATAGCATGCTACTGCACCTCCAGTAGAAGGTGGTCAAAATCTTGAAGACAGGTGCAACAAATCACACAGCCTCTCTCTTTTTACTATGTCGGCAACTCTGGCAAATGGCAATGGCAGAGGAGTCAAAGTGGGAGAAAAATGAAAGTAAAGGCTGAATTACGTCAAAAAGAATTGTTTGTGTCCTTTTCTCCTCACTTTCTTTGACAGTCAAAATTTGGTCTCATGTAACTTCTTTTTATCTCAATCGCAATTGTATAATGTCTCAAAACAGAGTTTAAAACTCCTTTTTACATGAAGCAGCAGAAATTAACAGATATCCTACTCTCAGAGGAATAAAAAATATTAATACCATTCCAAATATTTCATATGTTTATATAAGGACCTTGTCCATAAAGTAATATGATAGCAAAATTTACGGAAAAATTACTTAAAAATGTGTGACTGAATTTATTAAAAAATGAGGCTTGTAAAAAATAGAATATTACTTATTCCCCAAGTTAGTTTGATTTCTTTCTAGATACCTGTTTTTATGGGGAAAGCTGGAATGTGTTGCTTGCTTATATTTAAAATTGTAGAAGCTAAATAGACTTTTCTAAATTACTTACCAATGTGGATTATCCATTTTTTATCATCCAAAACATTTGTGTTTTGCACAGTTTTTGTCTTGCATAATATAACTACCTAAGCATTACATAGACTTTAAATTGGAAAGGTGACAACAATGACTTATAAGATTGATTGAGCCATTATTTTACTCACAATTTATGTAACATTATGTTGCCAGAATTTCAGGAAACTGTGGACGAATCAGGCATACATCCTTTCTTCAACAAACTAAGAGACTAGTAAAGGAGAAGACATTTAGGTAAATAACTTTGGGACAAAATTGAAGGAATAAATGACTAGAAAAATGATACACGCACTGTTACATTTGTGGAGGACTCATCAGCAAATGGTTTTTTTAAAATGATTTTCACATGTGATTTATTGAGAAAAGGCCACTTTAAAATAGAATTATATAATTGGAAAAGGAGAGTGAGTCATATTCATTCTGTAGGAGGTAATTTGAAAGACTAAATCTTTTAAACTATATAGAACCTCAGTAACATATGTGCCCATCTAAAGTTTTATATGAAACCCATATCTATATTTTATAAACAACTCTAAAACTTACAAATAAAATTCCTCAAAGAAGAGTTTCAACAAAATATATCTTTTAGATATCCATAAGAAAAAAATCATATTAATTTAAATAGATATATATTATAGGAAAGAAGGTTTTTTTACTGCAAAACACTTAGGATAAAGAAAGACTTCATATAGGAGCAATACTTTCAGTGAGTGGTAAAAATGTGTACAATCTAAGCATAAAAAGATAGAGAAAGGTAGTCCCAAAGAACATAAACAGCAAAGACGTGGCGCAAGGAACTATGGGCATGTGTGGAAATGCTGTATATGTGTGTTTGTACCTGAAGGGGAATATGACATATTCAGTATGAAGGTTGAGGTCACGTTGTAGAAGGGGTTGACTACTATGTGGTGCAGCTATTCCTGGGATGGCAGGGGTAAACCATTAAAGTGTTTGAACAGATGAGTACATGATGTTGAAGTTGTTCCTTAGGGAATAGTAAACTAAGTGCAGTATTTTAAATGCAGGGGAGTGTGGGGACTTATGAAAATGTTACTATACTAGTCCAGGTGGAGACTGATGATTAAATATTGAGTGGTTAAATAAAAGTCATAGCAGTAGGAAGAGAAAGAAATGGATGATAACATGACTGTATCCTAGTGACAAAAGTACATGAAATCATGGGGAAAAACTTTACCTCCTCCACTTATTTTCCCTAGAAATATAAAAACTATCCTTGTTTTGGAAGACTTTTGAACAAATACTGAGCCATCTCGAATGATGGACCAAGTGAATCTTGAAAACAGCTCTTGTTATCATACCACATTGATTTGAGTTTCTTCTTGTTCTTGCAGAAAAAGTTCAAAGTCATGTACTCAGAGTACTTTCAACAGTATTGTGCAAGTGTGGAGTTGACTAAATGCACGTATTTCCATCTGATGTCAAACATGCTGCCAAACCTTAATTTTACAATGAAACTACAGTTTGCCAAACAGAAAATCACAGTGCCACAGTTCCTCTGAATTCCAGGGTGCCAGTTGACCTGTGGACACATGCTTGTCCTAGTGCTGGAATTAAGGAGTGCTCCACTAGGGCCATCTGGTTCACAGGATGAATAAGCCTGTGTATGTGACCTGATATTTTTATGTCAGTGATTTACTTCACTGTCTCTTCAAATTAAGTTTCAGAGAACCTACTTTTCTTTATGTCAGTTTTTCTTGCTGAAGTCTAAATAAAGGAAATTTAACCTAATCAAACTATAGACTGAAAATAAACAAGAAAGGGGAAAAGCAAGCAGCCTATGTTATTGGAATTCCAAGGGCTCTTTTAGTTTGGCCAACACTGCTTCTATTAGGGAGCCTCCAGTGGGATCATTGGCAAATGTATAAACAAAAGCCAAGTACTATCAAGTAATTGTCTGGCAATATCAGAATATTTCCATTTTATTTAAGAAGAAAGCACCCATTGGTGTCAGTGAGCATAACAGAACAGTGAGGAAATTCACATTGGCATGGAATGGCTTTTCCCCATTAAACCATAAAGAGCAGGCTGAGTTATGTTCATGTCTTGCCAAACACATTTCAGCTGAAGTCAAGAAAGTGGAAAATGCTTGGGTATTTCATTGTTTAATGAAGAACACCAGATATATAGAGAGACATGCAAAAGGCAGGAATTTATTGACTGACAAACATGCTCAAATGGAAATAGGGAACCAGAGGACTGGCCAGAGAATAGATTTTCCTGTAATAGCTTGCAACTGAAAGTTCCTGGAAAAGACCACCCTCCCAGAGAATGGAGAGCTACTCATGTGTGCACGGCAGAGGTAATCTGAATAGCCCAAATTTTCAAACCAGACAATTAGGAAATTATATGACTGGAATTGTAAAGCCTACGATTCTACTCCATATATCACAAAGCAGTGTATTTCTTATCCTGTAATCTTTTATGTATGAAGTTCCACAAAATATGTTTAGTGAAAATTGTTCTTTTTATAACTTTTGAGATCTTATTAATTTGAAGTAACTGGGAGGTTTGTGAATTATCCAACTGTCTGCATCATAGGATGTTTCTAAACCAGTTATCATATAGAAAGAAAGAAAGACAGAAAGAGAATCCCTCAATTGAGGGAAGAAAAAAAGAGAACTAATTTACCAGTATTTTTCAAATATAATTAATTTACATCTCAGAGTAGTCCGTTGTGGTTGACATTTTTTCAACCCATTTTGTATATGGGAAAGAGAGACTTGAGAGGTTTAAATAAGTCATCCAAGGTCACACAGATAGGAGAAGCTCAAAAGTCAACTATTTTTCACTTAGCGATCTCTGACTCTTCTGGACCCCTAGCGTTCCCCACCACAAGCTCAGCATGCCAACAGCTGGTAAGAAAAGCTCCTTCAAATTAGCCTAATGATTGGATGTGATTTATTTCTCACTGTTATTCCAATGGTTATATGCAAGTGGACAGCATGTTTCACAATTTATGATATTATTCTGTGTTTGAAGATATCTTTTCCAGTCCTGCCACAGCTTAGCTTTGTGACCTTAGTCAAGTTACTTAAGCTCTCTGAGATTCACTTTCTTCATGTGTGAAATGGAGGCAATAAAACTGACTTCATGGATGATTATATTCAGTGAGCTAATCTACATAAACACTAAGCATGGTGTCTGTCATATAGTGACGATCCGTCAAGGCAAGTGATTATAACCAGCTAGGTTATACGACCTTAACAAACAGCCACCAAAATATCAGAGTTAATTTATCATTTACTTTGATATCAATCATTGGTCAGCTAAGCTCTAAATTCAGCTTACTCAAGGTCCCAAGATGAAGGAAACTTCATTTCAGTATGACACATACTTCCTTGGTCAGTAAGAGAAATAAAAATAATGACTCGCATACTGGTTCTTAAAACTTTCACCTGAAAGGAAACATGATACTTCTGCTCACATTTCACTAGTCAAAGAAGGTTGTATGACTCTGTCAAATTCACAGGGGGTCAATGTGCCCAGAGCCAATCACAATAATGATTTAAAATAGTTTCTACCATTAGCTTGCAAAAAGGAATGCAAACCTAAATCCTCTATAGTAAGCATTATTTAGTCAAATCATTATTAATGAAATCTTATCATCTTAGCAAATGTAAAATCTCTTACTATCCAAATTCATTCATTTCCAAGTTCAATTACCAAAGGATTGGAACTGAAACATCAGTACTGGAAATCAAAAGAGACACTGCCCTAAACTGAAAACCTTCTTTCTCCTACATATACTCTTCATGCAGATATCCCAGGTATAAGAATTTTTTATATTTCCCCCTCTCTCTCTGTACCTCTTCCATTTCTATCTCTTCCATCTTCCTCTCTCCCCTTCCATATATTATACATACATATGTGTGTGCATATATATACATTTTTTTATTTTTTAATTGTTCAAAAGTTGGAGATGCCCCATTTCCTCTAAGTATTTTAGTATACATTTTCACACACACAAAAGCATGCTCTTGTATAATCAAAGTATAATCATAAACATGAGGAAATCAACACCAATAAAATAATACCATCCAATTCATAGGCCCCATTCAGATTGTGTGGATTGCATCAATAATATTATTTATAAGCTCTTTCCCTTCTGGTTCAGGATCCAATCGTTTAGTTGTCGCATCCCTTTAACCTCCTAAATTGTAACAGTTCCTCTGGGTTTTATTTTTCCCTGAATTTCATGATCTGAACATTTTTTGAGGCATATAGATGAGTTACTTAGTAGAATATTCCTCATTTGGGGTTTGCTTGATTCAGGTTATGCATTTTTTGGCAGGAGCACCTCAGAAGATCCTGCATTCTTCTCATTATATTATTTCAATAGATGCATGTGATGTTGGTTTTACCACTTGGTTAGCCAAGTGTCTGCCAGATTTCTACAATTTAAGAATAATTAAGGCCGGGCGCGGTGGCTCAAGCCTGTAATCCCAGCACTTTGGGAGGCCGAGATGGGAGGATCACAAGGTCAAGAGATCGAGACCATCCTGGCTAACACTGTGAAACCCCATCTCTACTAAAAAAATACAAAAAAACTAGCCGGGCGAGATGGAGGGCGCCTGTAATCCCAGCTACTTGGGAGGCTGAGGCAGGAGAATGGCGTGAACCTAGGGAGGCGGAGCTTGCAGTGAGCTGAGATCTGGCCACTGCACTCCAGCCCGGGTGACAGAGCGAGACTCCGTCTCAAAAAAAAAAAAAAAAAAAAAAAGAATAATTAATGATGTTTTTGCATTTCAAATATTTTAATAAGTATTTAATGAAAAGATACTTTATAACTACTTAATTATTCTACTCCCTATCAAACATTCACAGGAGGGTTTGAGTATATTTTGATAATTTTTGTCTGAATCAGTTGTTACCATGAGGTAGCCAAAGCCAGTCATTTTTAAAATCAATAATTTCTGATTAGTTGGCATACTACCCTCAGATAAAGATTTTTCCTTCACTTACTCATTCATTCACTCAGATCAGCATGTACTTACAGATTCCTATTTTCCAATTGGTTATAATCCTTTACTATTATACTTTTTTCAATGCTAATTTTTTTCTAGATTTGGCTAATAAAAGCATCCCTAAGCTGGTTTCTTGATATTTCCCCATCATTCTTTAAGCAATTCCTATTTTTTTCCACACAAAAAGGTGTTCAAGGTTCTTGTACATTTTTTTTTTTTTTTTTTTTGGCTCTGATTCTGAGATCAGTTGTTTCTCCAGGACTCCCTGGTTCCTTTTGTGGGGACATAATATTTAAAAAATAACATCTGGCTTCTCAGTATGCTCATTGCTACCGTAGTGTCATTGCTTTCTAGTCTTTCTCAGAGAATACAGGATAGAACCAGGAAACATCCTCCACACATACACACATACACACACATATACCCACATACACACTTACAAATTTACTCACCTGTGCATCTATTTCTATATCCAATTATCTATCTATCTATATATACATATAAAAATAAAAATTGTGAATTCACACCAATACCACCAATCCCAGTTCAACTTCAAAGAGTCTATCCTATCTCCTTCACCTCACTTATTCTTATATATTGTACACCAGGGTCCGCTGCTCCTGTCCCAGGTCCCTGAGGTGCTTAAAGACTCTGTTTTTATCATAAAACAATTTGCAAATTATAGTAAGGATTGAAATATTTATTTCATGGTATGGTCTCGCTTTATTCACAACAAAAACAAAGAACATATTTATGGAAGAACCACTGAGCTGGAAATGGCAAAAGACTTTTCAGGTATAAATAATGATTTGTGTGCCCACAAATTTACAAAATAGCACAGGAAATAATTTCTTAGTAAAATTTTTGTCCTTTTGTTCCCGAATTACACATAATAAGGTCTACATTAAAATATGAGAATACATGAAGTTTTCTTATTAGCATTGAATTGATTTCACTAATTTTTTTGTGTGTGTATATGTAAAAAACATCTGCGGTGGGACTTTTGATTCCAGCCAAGATGGAGTAGACCTCACTCCTCCCATGTTCTCTCTTGAAAAATTATAAAAACTCCAGATATACTACAACAAACAAGCATAGAAAGACACTGAAAAGTGGAAAGACAATAGACTGCCTAGGGACCTCAGGACTTGAGGAGCAGCACAGTGGTGAGTCACCTCAGTTTTCGTGATTGCCTCCTATATATCCTAGACAGAACACTGCAGAAGCCTTCAACTGCAAACTGCCAGGAGACACTCAAAACAACACACAAGATTTCTATTCCTCCTCACCAAGATGTAAGGAAAAGGTGACCTATCAACAGAAAACATTTTTGGCCCAACTACATCCAACCGTTAACAGAAAATCCTCCTTCAGTCTCCATGGTTCCAGTGGGAATGAGCAAGGAAGTAATCTTCCACCTTACCCCTCCACCCTGTGAAAACAAGCAGTGATGCACTCTTTCCTCCATTGGGTGATATGAGTCTTTCTATGCAGGGACCTGAACCTCTACCCCCACTCAACATGAAGACTGGAAAATGTGTTGCAAGTCAGGACTAGTTAACATTCCTGGCGTCAGCAGATGCAGGAGAGAGCTGAACACCTATGTGTATCCAGCAGCAACAAGACTGAATAAGGAGGTACAATGCCTTGCTACTCCACTTTCCCCCACCATGGTATCAGAAGGGCATGGTGGGAAGCTGAGCCTCCATCTCCATCAAGTATCAATGAGGCAGAAGAAGGTGGTGGGACACAGGATCAGTTAGCACTCCACTTCCCACTGGTGTGATCAGAAACTAGTGGTGAGCTAAATTTCTAACCCACTTCTGAAGCAACAAAGGGGTAAAGCTAAGTATATCTGACTCTCACACTCACACTACACATCAACAGGGCAATTGCCTTGAATAAAAGACTGAATAGAATCTGTAGTTACATAATCTAATACCCAAAATGTTCAGTATACAGTAAGAAACTCACAGGAAAATTCCAACTTGAGTGAGAAAAGACCATGAACAGACACCAGCACCCAAGTGAATCAGATGTTGAAATTAAGTGACAAGAATTTTAAAGCAGTAATTACAAAAATATTTTATGTAACAATGACAAATTCCCTGACACAAATTTAAGAAACAAAAAGTCTGAGTGGAGAAGCAGCAATTATACAAAAAGAACCAAATGGAAATTATAGAACTAAAAAATATAATAATAATACAACCTGATGGATGGGCTTAATCATAGAATGTAGATGACGGATCAAAACAGTGAAATTGAAAACAGATCTATAGAATTTTTCCACTCTTAACAATAGAGAGAAAATAGACTGAGAAAAAATTAACAGAATATCAAGAACCTGTGAAACAGTACCAAAAGATCTAGTATGCATATTATCAAAGGCCCAGAAGGAGATTTAAAAAAAAAGAATATTATTGAAAAAGTATTCCATGAAATGATGACTGAAAAGTTCTCAAATTTGGTAAAAAACATAAATTTGTACTTCAGAAAACTTAGCTAACTTCAAATAGCATAAAATCAGACACATTTATGCCAAGATATGTCATAATTAAATTTGCAAAATGTAAAAACAAAGAAAAACCTTGAAAGTATCCAGAGAGAAACAACACGTTACCTATTAAAGAACACAAGACAACAGATTTCTCATTTAAAACCATGGAGGCCAAAAGGAAGTGGCACACATCTTTCAAGTACAAAAAGAGAAACATTGTCAGCTAAGACTTCTACATCCGGAGAAAATACTCTTCCAGAATGAGGAGAAATCAAAACATTCTAAGAAGAAAAACCAAGATAATATATTTCTAATATGTCTACCCTAAAATAGCTAATGTAAGTTCTTTAAACAGTCAATAATGGCTATTGTGGACCATTGCTTCTTTTTGCCCTGTACAAAGATTCATTGGAAGAATAATATATGTACATTTTGTATTGAACAATGATGTTATTTGGAAATCCTGACTAAGATTTTTTTGGGGGGGAATAATGCTGAATATTTAAAAGGATGATACAACATGCTGGAAAGTATGAGTTGTAGGTCTAGTCCTGGTTTCCCACTGCTGGTCTGTGACAGAAATGTGATCCTACTGTGGAGCCTCAGCATAAATACTCAACAGAAGGAAATCCAAAGACAAATGACAGAGCCTCTCGGTATTTGACTCTATCCTTGAGTTGATATGGCACCAGGTAGAAATCTTCTCTAATTTCCCCCAACAAGAGAAGGAGTATTACTTAGAAATATATCTTGGAGTACTCTTCTAGAAAGAATGTCAGTGATCTGAGATCTTCTGAAGCTCAGTCCAGGACTGTTCTCCAGGCAAGAAAAGGAGAGTTTGATCCATCAATTTTGTTCAAAAAGTTCAGGGGTGAGAGTGGAGGAATAGTAGTTTGCGGTGTGGAGGTGTGATTTAAGGGGAAAAATAACTTTTCCATTATTCCTCTGTCTGAATATTCGAAGTCTGGAACACATCAAAAGCAGTTAAAAATAAAAGGGATTATAACAATAATCATCCCAATGCAGTTTCCATATTATTTAAAATAGCAACTTATCTTTGGGTGACATTAGCCTTAGTGATGTGAATTGCAATTTTCTTTATGATGTCAGGGCTTAACTATTTAGTAAGTAGGAGGAAAACTATCTAACAGAATGCACCTTAATAGGAAGAAAGTCAGTTGAAATGAATAAATTAATGTTTACATTCCCTCAGTCTCTATTTTTCATCTAATATTACCCCATGCTATTAGAGCCTCAGCCAAAAAATGGGTTTTATTCATTCTGGCCCCGTGATTTCCTTTCAGTAAGAAATGTTCAGGGTAAGACACATAAGTGCAAATAAATTTAGCTAGCATTTGCTTGGCTGATTCTCAAAGAGGATCAAGAAAGGAAATGGAGAACACCAATGATAAACTATTCAACAGGGTATTTTGAAATTGGCAATGTTGCAAGAATAGTATTTTATGGTCGTTCAGATACATAATATGTTTTATAGAATGCTCAGAAAAAATAAAATGATAAAACCGCAGCCTTTTAGGTATAGATGGAATGGCAAGTGATTTATTTGATACATAGTAAATATTTGAAAAAGATTTCAATTTATTTCAAGAAGAGTATAGATAAGATTTGTTGAGGAAAAGATCTTTATAAGGCACATTAAAATATTTGGAGTTAGATTAGATTTCATTTTTGATGTAAGAAAAAATAAATAATATCTTTTTCATATTTAAAGGAGTTATTTAGTATCAGTAGATCAGCTGCTGCTCTAGTGTCTCACAATTGTCAATTGCATGGGGATTGCAAGTGCTTTATTAAATGACTTGTTAATATTATCCTCCCTCAAAAAGGATTTGTGGTGAGAAATGACACCACTGCAAGTGAACTAGAAGACACCAGTCCTGAAATTCTGCTTCTCATTAGTATTATGAGGCTTGTATTAGAATAAGCACATTAAGAAAAAGTAGCAAATTTCATTTTCATATTTCTCATCCATGTGGAAAAAATAAAATACAAGCCTGAAATATCAAATGTGTTTAGTGGAGGGATGTTTTAGAATCACCAGTATTTTTATTTGTTTTGAGTTTTAATTTGATATGGCTTTTCCACTTTGTTTTGTTCTGTTTAAATTCCTTAGGTCTTCTGCCAATCACAGTACTAGAGTCCTCAATAAGTTAACTGACATGATTTCCAGGTTGCCCAAATAGGGAAATAGTGAGATGCTTAAATAATTAGATTAGTGTAGTTTATTTTCCATATCAAGTAACTTAGGTCAAGTTAAGGAAATTTCACAAGCATGAACTACTAGAATTTTAGAGGAAGTGAATGCAGTGAACCACCAAATCTCAAGGGTCTGTTTTAACCTCAGAAGTAATTCTATCTTAATAATTAATCAGTGACATAGTTAAGAATTCAAAAGAAAATAGCCTATTTTGCCAGGAGTGTCTGTAGATGTTGAAATTCAAATAAACAGAAAAAGCAAATGACCCAAAGACAGTAGTCTTCAAGAGCTTCGTTGAAATTCACAAAAATATTTCCTTTAAACAGTGCTGTACTTAGACTAGCTATTTCACCTTGGAATTTGAGTTAATGAAGAAATGATGAGTTTAACTGTTGTCCTGATTTATCTGAGTCCTTTGGAGTTTATGAACTGGAAAGAAACAATGTGACATGGTACTGGACCCAAAGGTTTACTCTTTTCTCTGTTTGATGTGATTCAGCCTGTTTTCAGAAAGAGTGATCTTGGATATAGAAAGCCTATCTTCATGTCAGATACTGTGAGCTACTCGCTTCATGACTACAAGTCTTTTAACACATTCTGTTTTCTTTTTATAACATTAAAGTGAACTAAATTATTACCATCCCAGTTATACAAATTGGTCAAACATGGCCAGCAGTGCTATCTGGTCATTTTTCACACTTACAAATGAAAAACTCGTTGTTAATAGATCAATATCATGACCGAATCAATGGCTTTGAGGTCTTAGAAGAAAATTACAGACTATGGAGTGGGTTGCCCTTGGGGTTTGAATAATGTACTCTATGGAATTACTAATTGTGTGAGGAATATTTGTTGAATGAAGTCATGAATGAACAAATGTTGTCCACAGAAGTAAATCCAACTGTAGATGCCAGAGTTGCAAGGAAAGCTACTCACCTGAAAGTCAGTGTCTTTTTTACACAAGATGCCAATTTGAAGTGAATTTGTGTTTCGAATATTAGAGAACTTTATATAAGTTATGGCATTATCTCCTTAAGATTCTATTAACATAGATATTAGAGATAGTAGAATTAGTTTATTTCTGACCTATGCTTACTTTTTAAATATTGCAAACAGAAAAAAGTAAATGAGGTATTACAAGGGATCAACCATTCTAATGCCTGGGTTTTGATAACATAGATTGTATGTTCAAGTGGATTCTTATAGGTCATACAAGAGCTACATAGGACTTCTTATTTCTCTTAAAACAACCTTTTCTTCATAGAAAATTGTTAGCTTTAAATACTATCCATATACCAGTCAACACTTTTGTGCAAAGAATCCAAAATGAATGTAATTATGCTCAGATTTTATCATTCCTACTAATGGCATACTAAGGAAATCTGTTAAGTAGGAAGATTTAGTAAAAGATTTCACAGTATGATAGCAACAGTAAAGCTGACTTTTTAAATGTGAAGAAACTATTCCAGAAGTTGACTAAAAATAAGTAGAAAAGTCTTAGTACACTCTATTCTGCCAGCTCTGCAAAATAAAATACTATTCTGACTTGGAGTCTAAAAAAAAAAAACTGGGTTATTCTTAAAGAACATAAACTTTGGAAAAGTTGAAATTCAGAAAATTTGGTTCAAAATGCTTAAATACATACTATATTTATCTTTATGTATATCTAGTTTCAAAGTTTGGTCCTATTGCTTATTGTCGGTGACAGCAATCAGTTTGGCAAAGCCTTGAGAACATTTTTGCTGATAACTTACTTTTTTCCTCTCTCTATATTACAAGATTTCATTATGTCACAAACCAGGTTAAGTTCAGAGTACATGGTGTAGAAATCAATTATTTGATACCCTTTAGTTAGCAATATTTTGGGCAGCCCATATTCCCTATCATATAGCCTTAGTATCTGAGATTATGGTAGTCAGCATCCCGGAAACATCACCATTCCCTGTGAACAGGAACCCTTGACTGCAAAGAATCCCTGCTTCCTACTTCTGGTGACTCAGCTTTGTACTTTTCCATGTGCCTCTGTTCCATGAGCTATTTCTTTACCAATCTCCATTTGAAACCGTCTGTACCACCATGGTTGTCCTCTACTGGTATGTTGAACTGACTAGCCGTCTTGGTTAAGAACTGAACAAATTCTTTCTAACTAGGTTAGAATTTTTGTTTCCAAATTTAAATTTAAGTTTAGGGGGTACATGTATGGGTTTGTTACATGAGTAAATTGTGTGTCACAGTGGTTTGGTGTATAGATTATTTGATTATTTTGTAGCCCAGATAATGAGCACAGTACCCAATAGGTAATTTCTCAGTCCTTAGTCTCCTCCCACCCTCCACCCTTAAGTAGGCCCTGGTGTCTGTTGTTCCCTTCTTTGTGTTCATGTGTACTCAATGTTTAGCCTTCCCTTATAAGTGAGCACACATGGTATTTGGCTTTCCATTCCTGGGTTAATTCACATAGGATAATGGCCTCCAGCTCCATTCATGTTACTTCAAAGGACATGATTTCATTCATTTTTATGGCTGCATAGTATTCCATGGTGTATACGTACCACATTTTCTTTATGCAGTCCACCATTGATTGGCATCTAGGTTGGCTCTATGTCTTTGCTGTTGTGAATAGTTTGAATAGTGCTACAATTAACATACACGTGCATGCATTTTTATGGTAGAACAATTTATATTCCTTTGGGTATATACCCAGTAATGAAATTGCTGGGTCGAATGATAGTTCTGTTTTAAGTTCTATGAGAAATATCCAAACTGCTTTTCATAGTGGCTGAACTAATTTACATTCCAAAGAGCAGCATAAAAGCATTTCCTTTTCTCTGCAACCTAACTAGCATCTACTATTTTTTGACTTTTTAATATTAGCCATTCTGACTGGTATAAGATGGTATCTCATTGTAGTTTTTGCATTTCTCTAATGATTAGTGAAGTTGAGCTTTTTTTGGGGGGGGGGGGGGGCAAGACCGAGTCTCTCTCTGTCACCAGGCTGGAGTGCAGTGGTGCAACTTTGGCTCACTGTATCCTCCACCTCTAGAGTTCAAGTGATTCTCCTGCCTTAGCCTCCTGAGTAGCTGGGACTACAGGAACACACCACCATGTCCAGCCAGTTTTTGTATTTTTAGTAAAGATGGGGTTTCACCATGCTGGCCAGGATGGTCTCAATCTCTTGACCTCGTGATCCACACACCTTGGCCTCCCAAAGTTCTGGGATTACAGGTGTGAGCCACCTTGCCCAGTTGCATTTTTTCATATGCTTGTTGGATGCGTGTATGTCTCCTTTTGAGAAGTGTCTGTTCATATCCTTTGCCCATTTTCTAATGAGTTGTTTGTTTTTTTTTTTTTTTGCATGTTAATTTCAGTTCTTCATAGATTCTGGAAATTGAACCTTTGTTATATGCATAGTTTGAAAATATTTTCTCCCATCTGTAAGCTGTATGTTTATTCTGTTGATAGTTTCTTTTGCTGTGCAGAAACTCTTCAGTTTAATTAGGTCCCATTGTCAATTTTTCTTTTTGTTGCAATTGTTTTTGGAGTCTTTGTCATGAAATCTTTGCCAGTTCCAATGCCCCAAATGGTATTTCCTAGGTTATCGTCCAGGATTTCTATAATTTTAGGTTTTACATTTAAGTCTTTAACCAACCTTGAGTTGATATGGTGAAAGGAAGGAGTCCGGTTTCAATATTCTGCCTATGGCTAACTAGTTATCCCAGTACCATTTATTAAATAGGGAGTACTTTCCTCATTGCTTGTTATTGTTGACTTTGTTGTAGATCAGATGATTAAAAGTGTATAGCCTTATTTCTGAGTTCTCGAACCTGTTTAATTGGTCTATGCATCTGTTTTTGTACCAATACCATACTATTTTGGTTTCTGTAGCCTTGTAGTATAGTATGAAGTTGGGTAGTGTGATGTCTCCAGTATTTTTCTTTTTGCTTAGACTTGCTTTCGCTATTTGAGCTCTTTTTTGCTTCCATATAAATTTCAGACTAGTTTTTTTCTAATTTTGTGAGAAATGTCATTGGTAGTTTGATAGGAATAGCATTGAACCTGTAAATTGCTTTGGGCAGTGTGGCCATTTTAACAATATTGATTCTTCCTATCTACGAGCATGGAATGCTTTTTTCATTTGCTTGTGTCATCTCTGATTACTTTGAGCAGTGTTTTATAATTCTCGTTGTAGAGATCTTTCACCTCCCTGGTTAGCTGTATTCCTAGGTATTTTATTCTTTTTGTGGCTATTTACTAATAGGATTGTGTTCTTTATTTGATTCTCAGCTTGGATATTATTGGTGTAGAGATATGCTACTGATTTTTGTATACTGATTTTGCATCCTGAAATTCTGATTAAGTTGCTTATCAGATCTAAGAGCCTTTGGGCAGAGGCTATGGGGATTTCGAGGCATAGAATCACATCATCTGCAGAGAGGGATAGTTTGACTTCCTTCCTATTTGGATGCCTTTTATTTCTTTCTGTTGCCTGGTTGCTCTGGCTATGACTTCCAGTATTATGTTGAATAGGAGTGGTGAGTGTGGGCATCCTTGTCTTATTCTGATTTTCAAGGGGGATTCTTCTAGCTTTTGCCTGTTAAGTGTGATGTTGACTGTGGGGTTGTCATAGATAGCTCTTGTTACTTTGAGGAATGCTCCTTCGGCTCCTAGTTTGCTGAAGATTTGTAACATGAAGGGCTGCTGAATTTTATTGAAAGCATATTCTGTGTCTATTGAGATGATCATATGGTTTTTGGTTTTAGTTTTGTTTATGTGATGAATCATATTTATGAATTTGCATATGTTGAACCATAGGTTGGAATTATTGAGAGGTTCTTTACAAGTAAATAAAGGAAAAATATGACTCCTCTCCTCGTATTTACCATCATCTGTATCTCTCTAGTGTGTGCTGCTTCTTTTTGTATCAGCAAATTTTGCCCCTGATTTCAAAAGTGTGCATGTAATCAAGGGTGAAACAACTGTCTCTGACTGATTCAGAAGTAGACACAGAACTCAAGCTAGACTGCACAAATGCTTCCTAGAATTTTATATCTAGAGCTTGTGAGAAATAACATCTTTCATCTCTGGGGATAGAAATATTAGAGTATAAACCAACATTGCCATATGGACATGATCTCCTTCTGGTGGGTACAAAAAGGAAAAAAAAAAAAATCTGGAGAAATAGAGTAGGAAACCAAATAGAAAATGCAGAAAGAGAGAGAGAACTCTGATTTGGTTTAAGGCCCAAGTGTAGCTCTTCCATCATCCTTTTGTGAGACAATATATTTCTCCTTTTAACTTAACCTTGTTTCATACAGTTTCTGTTACTTGCAACCGAAAGTATTAACCAATAACTACATACTCCCCAAATATAAAACCTTTGAAATAGAAAAGATCACAAAGCAAATGTCTTTATGTGAGAATAACAAAAGTATGCCTATGTGCTCACTTGAAAATTGTATTTACTAGGTTTATCAGTTTTGTTTTGTTTTAATCTCTCTAATTCACTTAGACTTGGATATTTAACCAGACCACTCAGTGTTTAATTAATGATGACTTAGGTTGCTACTTTTTGTAAGCATATGGAGAGATTCTCAGTATGTTGCAGATCTTTTTATTCATTTATTTTTTCAACAAATGTTGAAACTTGTTCAATAAGCATTGATTGACAGACTTGCTGTGTCATGATCAATGTCCTATGCATTGCAGTTGCAGATAAGAAGAGCCCATTCTCAGAGTTCATTGTATTAAGGGAAGGACACCTGGGGAGGATTACAGGAACTCTGAGGAGAATACAGCTAGTATTCTGGAAGGGGTGGAGAAGTCTGGGAAGACTTTATATAGGCAATAACCTTTGGGATGTGTTTTAAAGAATGAGTGGAAAGTTTCCTGCAGTGCCTTTCCCCGCTTGTCAATTTCTTACCTTTCTTATAACTACCTTTGAAAGTACAGATACACAGAACATTAAATGATAACCCTAGTGCCAATAATTGGAGTTAATAAAATTTTGACTTAAAACACAAGAACAGGTGAGAAATACTGTAATGCTGTAAAACAGATTTTATAATACAAAAATTGGCATCAGATAAAACAATATGAAAAGCAAGATGAACAGAAAAAAGGTCTGTTTTGTATTTCTGGGTAGCATTTAAACTTTTTTTGTTCCAGAACCACTTTTTAAACATTATTAATAGTTCTGAAAGTTTTGCATAGGTCCAGGAACATTGCCAGGATTTCAGGGGATGAAACTATGAATCTCTTTACTATAGATTTTTTAAATCGTTTCTGTTTTGAAATTAACTTTCCACAGACTGTTTGAATTACTGATTAGTAATTCATTTTATTGCATCAAGGAAAGGCAAGTTTTCAGATGATGATATTGTTTTCAAGTGCTAGCTTTTCCCAAGGAAATAATCATTCACATATCATCAAAACTGAACTAGTAATAAAAAAAAATCTCTAATCATTGGGAGTTTTAGAATTTGTATTTTGATTGTTTCTCAGCCTCTCTCCACATGGGGAGGGTTTCCGGCTAAAAACCCAGAAGACCTGCTAGACCAATTCTAAAAGAGCTGCAACGCTTTGTTTCTTTTAAATTCAGAAAAATACATACACATTCAAGTGAATATTATTACCTTCAATTTCTTTTATTGGATTCCACTTTCTATAGAACAGAATTTAAATAATTTCATTTGAGCATGTGTAATATTTCTTAGGACTGCATCTTTATGAAATGAAGTCTAGATTTTAAAGTGACTTGGGGGATGAGGGTGGGCAGGGACACAGTGACTCATGCCCATAATCTCAGCACTTTGGGAGGCCAAAGTGGCCGGATTGCTTTAGCCCAGGAATTGAAGACCAGCTTGGACAACGTGGTGAAAATTCATTTCTAATAAAAATGCAAAAATTAACCTTGTGTGATGGTGCCCACCTGTGGTCCCAGCTACTCAGTGGGCTCAGGTGAAAGGATTGCTTGAGCCCATGAGGTCAAGGCAGCTTCACAGAGATTGAGCTCGCAGGGATCATGTGAGCCATGATCACATCACTTTACTCCAGCCTGAGCAGCAGAGTGAGATGCATCGTAAAAAAATAAATACATAAAAATAAAACGACTTGGGTCTCTGCTAATTATCAACATTGTTCATATATTCATGTTTTCTTTCATTGTCAACGATGGGATAATTCCTGTGAATTGTTGCATGAGTTTCTGGAGAAACTCTGTATGAATAACTTGTGTTATGACATCATTTGGATTAAGAGTAGGAAGAAAGTGGTAGAATGGAACTGGATACTATTCAGACACACCAAAGAGGTAGAGGAGTGACAAAAAGGCAAAATAAATAACAGAATAATAGCAGCACACATTTGTACTTTTATACAAATGCCCAGGGAAAATGTAAGCCCTAGAAGTCATTGCATTTCTATGGACAAAGGTAGCAAAAGAAGTCCTGAAATTATGACAGCTACTCTTAAAATAGAAACACTCACTTTCCAGTATCACCCCCAACTTATTTTGTGACACAAACCTGTATTTTAGTAAAGCATTCTGCATGGTACTGATTTTGTCTGAATTCATTGTGACCATCTTTTCAGATATTATAAATCACACAAACACACCAAAAGAATTGTCATTAGTGTAGTAGATTCCGTTCATACTCATTTCCCACCGGGTCTCATATTATCTCTGTTTTCCACACTACCTACTTATTTTCTGAAACACCCAGTTCACTGTTAAAGGGTTGTGTAAGTTCAGCAGTTCTTCCAGCAAGTGGTTAGGCCAGCATAACCTTGCCCTCTTTCTTCCATCATATAATTACATGGCATATTTGGCGGATTGCTAAACTAAATAATGTGACATATACATATTTTTCTTATTGTCAACTGTCTGTAGACAAATGACTGAAATTTTGATGTATTGGGTAATCATCCATCAAGATTAAACTGAAACACTCTCAATATAGTATTATAGCCAACTGTGGCTTCTGGAAAATCAACCAGTCTTTGCCTTTGCTTGACAACTAGTAAGCCCATCATTTCTTTAAGATGAATAAGACCCAATAACTTCTTATTTTTCAGGGTAAAAATAGCTTCAAATACTTTAACATAGATTACACCTGTTATAGTTTCTAATACAAATGAAAATAATGATTTGGTGTATATTTGGACCTCTACTTTCTACTTCTGTTTATTGTCAAGGTCTGAGTGTTTAAGTGTAGCCACACGAAATTAAGGATTAATTAAAATACTTTTATAGCATTAGTAAATAAGTGTCTGATAGCTTATTGTCAATTAACTTTTACATATATTCTTGTGTGGATCTAAAAAATAACTATGTCTCAAGAATATTTATTCTTCAAAAAACATAAAAATATAAGGTAAATGATTCATTAAGAAGAAAAAGGGACAACAGAAGATACATTTTTGAAGGTTCTGTTTGCTTTGGAGATTCTGAAGATATCTGAGAATTTTTAACTTGGGATTTCTTTAGTTTCTACAAGGATGTCTTAAATTATCACAAGATTATTACTTCCACATGTATGGCTAGTATTTCTGAAATAATATTTTAAGAGTCTTGAAAGAGGCTCATTTCAGAAAACAATAGTGATTCTGAGTTAATGAAAGTCTTCAATGGTTGCAAGGTAGAGAATTTTTACTCGTCCCTCCAACTCTATTATTGATCTGATGTGCAACCTTCAGGAAATTGTTTTATCCTTTCGTCTTCTTAGTGGTAAAACTGACTGCCTTAGAGGTCATGTAAAAACAAACATTGGCTTGATAGTGCTAAATAAAAGCAGAATTGTGTTGGCAGTTCATACCATCATGTTTTTATATGCAGTTCCTTATAATTACTGCTGGTCACATGAGAATACTTCACATATTGTTGCTGGCAATATTCACTGGTAAAGCCATCCTCCCATTTCTCCAAAACCTTACGTAGATATGTTGGCATATCAATTCTTCAGAAAGGAGATAAATCTTGCCACCATGCCAACCAAAACTAATGTTATCTGTGATAAGCATGGTGGTTTCCATACTTCTTTCTTTAAAGGTCACTTTAGTTTCTCTTAGTATCTGATATGTTATGTACACTGGAAATAAAATAATCATTAGACCACCACCTCTTTTCTCCCAAAAACAATAATGTCAGTTGCTCTTGGCTGCCACAAAGTGGCAGTGTGCCCACTAACTTCTCCACTAGAAAATCCAGTGTTGGCCTTTAGCACAAACCAGGACAGAACTACACCTCAAGATTGGGGTTGCCAGACAAAATACAAGAAGCCCAGTGAAATTTAAATTTCAGATAAACAACACCATACTTTTACAAAAAAACTTATTTGTTGTTTATCTGAAATTCACATTTAATAGAGTGGTCCATATTTTCATTTGCTAAGTCTACCAATGCTACTCAAGATAGATTTGACTCTTGGAATCATGTAAACTTTTAAGTTGAAATGGCTTATTTACTTATCTATATTTATTGAATTATAGAACTCTTTAGTTAGGGGTATCCATATTTCCCCGTTCTAGCAGACTTCTATTTACCATATAGTACTAGATTCACATGTTTAGTCTTTCATAAAAATGAATGTGTTTGAAGGCATATTTGTAGTACATTTTGAATGCTGTTTCCATCATTGATATTAAACTAACAAGTACTTATTGGTCATCTACTATGTGCAAGGCCTTGGGCCAAAGGGGTCACAAAAGGTTCTACAGAAGGGGCTAGATAGAATTGACCTGACTGTTTAAAAAAAAAAAGAAATAGGTAGGCAGAATGGAGAATATTCAAGAACATTCTGGAACATTCTAGATGGGTAGTCAGGTATTTTCTATGCCAAAATAAATGTTTTATGAAAACCTGAAAGGCTTAGTTCAAAGAACTAGTTAGAATATTGAACTATTAATATCCACTCATTCATTCTAGTGTCCAAAACAATCTTGGCACACATTATAGGCACTCATTAATGAATTAATTGAATTATTTTAAAAAATAAGAATGACACTGGAATAGAGTCATTTAAAAATTTTTAATTTACTTGAAATTTTCTCTTCTACTTTTAATGTAATCTCTGCAAGCTTTATCAAATTTCAACAAAACTCAATCCAGACTTCTATTATACTGATATAATGTCATTTTTTGGTGTAATATTATGTATATTAGTTGTTTACTCTAACATACCGAGTTTAAAATGGAAAGTTTCTTTTTATGTTGTCTAATATATTCAAATATCAGTTAAAATGTAAAACTTTTACAGTTATACAAAGTGTTTCATTAAATGTTGCCCTCCAAATGTTTCATTCTACCAGAAATGTTGCAATAATATTATGATTTGTGAATTTTCCCTTCCATTTCTTAGAAAGCTGAAATTTCTGAACTTGTACATGACTATACTCACCTATGCTTCTCATTCACAAGCACATTATGTGTAAGGGGCTGTATTTGTTTATATAATTTTGCAATTTAAATAATCTATTTCTTATTATAAAGAGAAGATAGTAAATCTACAATTGCTACATTTGAAATAGCAAATCTGGAATTACATCTACCTTGAACTGCAGATATCATCTAATAAAACTTACCATTAAACAGACACTTTGCATGTTATTCATTTATGTTAGAGTTGGCAGCTATGTGCAGTAGGTAATCATTTTATTATTTTTTGAAAAATTATGCTATATTTTACTGTTTCAACAACCTTCTATATTTAAGATTTTTCTTAATTTGAGAAAAGCTGGAGCTGAAGGCAATAATCCTTAGCAAAGACATACCTGCAGCTAACTAGCATATGAAAAAACCTCAATATCACTGATAATTAGAGAAATGCAAATCAAAACCACAATGATACACCATCATACACCAGTCAGAATCCCTATCATTAAAAAGTCAAAAAATAACAGATGTTGGGGAAGTTGTAGAGAAAAAGAAAACACATATATACATTGTTGATAGGAGTGTAAATTTGTTCAACCATTATAGAAAGCATTATGGCAATTCCTCAAATAGCTAAAAGCAGAACTAACACTTGAGTCAGCAATTCCATCACTGGGTATATACCCTGAGGAATATAAATTATTCTGCCATAAAAGCACATGGATGCAAATGTTCATTGCAGCACTGTTCACAATAGCAAAGACATGGAATCAACCTAAATGCCCATCAGCAACAGATTGGATAAAGAAAATTTGGTACGTTTACACCATGGAATACTATGCAGCCATAAAAAGGAACAAGATCATGTCCTTTGCAGGGACATGAATGGCGTTGGAAGCCATTATCTTCAGCAAGCTAACACTGGAACAGAAAACCAGATACCACATTTTCTCACTTGTAAGTGGGAGCTAAATGATGAGAACACATGAACACATAGAGGGAAGCAACATACACTGGGGCCTTCTGGAGGCTGGAAGGTGGGAGGAGGGAGAGGATCAGGAAAAATAACTAATGAGTACTAGACTTAATACCTGTCTGATGAAGTAATCTGTATAACAATTCCCCCATGACACACATTTACCTGTGTATTATAACAAACTTGCACATCCTGCACATGTACCCATGAACTTAAAAGTTAAGAAAAGAGAAAAATATTATACAGAATTTATTCTTTAATCATCAGAATGTCAGTATTCATTTTTAAATATATGTGCCAGGTACTCCACTGGATGCTATATAAATTTTTCTATATGCCACTTCTAAAAGATTTTGAAGCAGCTTGTATATATAAAGTTAAAAGAAGTTATGGCTATTAATAGAGTTACAATTATATTATCACCCGAAAGTCTCCAAAAGTTGCTAAATGGGATTAGCTAATTTGGATTAAAGCTCTCTGGTGAAAAAAGCCAAACAGGATACATGAGTGGTTACAGAAAGGGCAGAGAGGTGAACTTATATTTTCTGGCAATAAATTTGATTTATAAATATTCCCAGCTGCTGACTGGTGGCAACTTTATATGTTTTGATTATATGATGTATAGAAGGTAGGATTAACATTTTCTTATGGAAATTGAGCATCCATACTACTAACTGAGTAAATGGTAAATTCACTTTGGCATGAAGGTGGGCAAGGGAAGACAACATGGGGACAATGATGCCTGCATCTAATTTATGAACTCTGTAATAGAAGAACAGGGTATTTCAAAAGCATGGAAAGTGGAGAGAACTTGAAAAGCAAAGAATATTTAAATCCAAATAAGGCCAGCTGAGGAATGAAAGGAAGGACTATGGTATAGTGGTGAAGAGCAAGTCAGAGGAAAAAACTTTGAATTTTCTTGATACATAAAAATTCCTATAAATCAATGAGAATAAAACCAAGACCTAATTAAAAACAGATAAAGAATATTTACAGATAGTACAGATAGTATATTAAAACAAAAATAGAAATAACTCTTAAACATCTTAAAAGGTGATCATCCTCACTCATATTAAGAGAAGTGTAAATTAAAACTACAAGATACTATTTTTCATCATCAAATTGCTGCTAGGAGTAAAATAGCTACTAAGACAATCAATGCCACCGCACTTGTGGAGCTTACATTCTAGTTGAGAGACAACCAATTAACAAATATACGTAAATTATCATGATTAATAAGAGGAAGTGACTTGCAGGAAGATAGGGTAAGGGAAAGTGACAGTGGTGCAGGGGATTGCTATTGGTTGTTGGAGGCAGTTCCAGTGGAGTGGGATGGGAGGGTGGGGACAAGGGGGAGGAGGAAGTGAGTCAAAGGGAACAATGGGGAGAGAAGACTTGCTGGAAGTGTTTTGATAAAAAGAAGCTGAAGAAATACAACAGTACCTAGAGGAGAATAAGGCGTAAAAAGTGAGTTTTGTTTATTAAGTGAAAGAGAATGGTGCAGAATGCTATGATTTGTGTGTTGTGATTTTTAATAGATAATAGAGATAGATAAAAGACTAGATAGATAAATAGATAGATAGATAGATAGATAGATAGATAGATAGATAGATAGATAGTAAGTACATGGCTTGTATGTGCAAAAAATATTTCCGGAAAAATTCACAAAGTATTGATACCATAATTGCTTCTAGGAAAGGAAATGGCTGGAAGAAGAAGGATGAAAGACGATTTCTTTTTGTGCTTTTCAAATATGTATCATATATGGGAATCATCCATGCAGAAGTAAACAAAGCCTTCATTATTCAAAATACTATGTAAATTATACTCAACTGTGAACAGGACTTAATTTTTCTCTATTCAAGTTGGCATATTCTTGTAAGTGTAAAAAGTTGAAAATCCTGTGTTTCCTCGGTTATTTTAATTACATTAAAAAACTATAATCAGAAAAATATTTTATTAATCTTAGAGTTGCATGTGAACACTATTAACTAATACATACCTTATCATAATCTACTAGCATGAGTTAAGATATATCTTCTCAATTGTTTGGGTTAAATTGCATTCCCCCCAAAATTATGTTCAAGTCCTAACTTGATATGTTAGGTATGTTCAGTATGTGTGAATATTACTTTGGTCGGCAATAGGCTCATTACAGATGTAATTAAATTAGAATTAGGACATACTGAATTAGGGTGGACTCAAATCTAATGACTGATGTCCTTATAAGAGGAAAAACTGGGCACAGATTCATAGAGAGAATCCTTATACAACAATGGAAGCGAAGATTGGAGTCGTGCATCTACCATCAAGAACCGCCAGCAACCACTGGAAGACAGAAAAGGCAAGACTTTTCCCAGGAGGCTTCAAAAGGAGCATGTCCCTGCCAAGACCTTGACTTTTGGAGCCACTAGACTCCAGATCTGTGAGAGAACAAATTTCTGGCACTTTAAACCTCCCAGTTTGCCCTAGTTGCTGCAGCAGCCTTACCAAACTAATACAACAATAGTGATATTTAATGAATGACATAGGAAAATGTTTCTTGGAAAAGTAATTGAGACTTCAGGAATATGGCATTATATGTTTTTATAGGAAACAGATTAGGGCATTAGAGAATGTTTCCTTAAGGAAACAAGATAAATTAGACCAAATCAGACCAAACTTTGACTAGGATAGATAAACAAAGAGATACTTGATATAGGTCTGGTCTCTACATAAAAGTGAAGTGGATATAAATGTGAGTAATTAATTTATCACATGACAAAGATGCTAAAAAGAGGGAAAAGAAAAAAAAAAAAAAAACCTGTTCCATAGACACATGCCTTTTTGATTAAGACTGATGATTCTTAGAGTTTGTCTACCAAACACTCTGGCTTAAAGAAAGCACTAATGAATTTTTTCATGTAGAAGTGTATTCATTTTGGAAAAGGTGTTGTAAGCATAATGCTGAATATATGGGAATTTTTGAAAAACCTATGCAACTGCAATTGCTCAGTTTTTTATGTAGGACAGTGTGTAATTGCTATCTCTTGTTTATTTTTAGATAAAAGATCTACAGCTATGGAATTCTTCTCCATGACATTTTCACAGAACATACTATTTGTGATTTATATCATGTCCTTACTCAAGGTAATTTTATTTCTTAAGAATACCATAAAATCTATTTAAGTCACATCCTGTCTCCCAGTGAAATGAAAGACATCTCAGAAGGGATTTCATTGTATCCTTTTGGGTGTATGTGTTTTGTATTTTTGCATTTTCCCAGGAAGAAATGGAGACAGTGACTCAGTTAATGCATTATGCTTATCCTCCCATTGCTCCATTCTTGGTTTTGGTGATCATTTGAAATACATGGAGATTGTTTGCTCAACTCTCTCAGGCTGATGCTTGTTAAATAACAGCCCTTGTTTTCCCTATGTCGTTTTTGTAGTACAGCTATGAATAAACAGGACTCCCGGTCTCACCAGGCAAAGTAACCCTTTGGAAACTAATTTCTCCCTCTTCCTTCTTTATTTCTGCTACCATAGAGAGAGAGAGAGAGAGAGAGAATATTTTGGCACTAATAAAATAATGAAAGTTCATGCAGTCTTAATATATGGATGTGGATGGTCAAATATTTATTTAAAGATGAAGAACTGCCAACTCATCAGAAACACTGGACTGAGACCAATGAGTTATATGACTCCTTGATTGAATTGTTAAGCATACTTGACTAAGATACTCAAAACATCTTGTTATTAACACCCTTAATTTAATTTTTTACTTTTTAGGTTTTTGTAGATTCACATACAGTTGTAAAAAATAACACAAAGATATCATCTGTATCCTTTACCAGTTTTTCCCAAAGGTAATATTGCACAATGGTGTAGTATAATATCACAACTAGTATATTGGCATTGATACAGTCAGCCATCTTATTCATATTTCTCCAGTTTCACTAGTACTCATTTGTGTGTATGTAGTCTAAGCAGTTGTATACAATTTTATCACATGTGTAGGTTCATGTATCTATCATTACAGTCAAGATGCTGAACCACTGCATCACCGCAAGAATCCTTCATGTGGCTCTTTAATAAACCCACCTCTCTCCCATTCCATATCGAGCCACTTCCTGACCCCTATATCCTAATCTCCTAAAACCACAAATCCGTTCTCCATTTGGAAAATGTTGTCATTTCAAAATGTTATATTGATGGAATTATAGAGTATGTAAACTTTAGAGATTAACCGTTTCATCCTAGATATTCATGCAAGTTGTTGCATGTATCAATAGTCTGTTCCGTTTCTTTGGTGAGTAGTGTTCTGTGGTATGGGTGTACCATAGTTTCTTTAACTATTCATCTGTTGAAGAACATCTGAGCTGCTTCCAGTTTGGGGGGACTATGGATTTTAAAAAGTTGCTATGAACAATTACATGTGAACATGTAAAATGCATAGGAGTGCAATTGCTGGATTATAGATGATTACATGTTGGATTTCTTAAGAAACTTCCAATTCTAACTTTATATAAAACTATTTGTTTTCCCTCCTCTCTCTTTCACTCCTGATAGTACGTTACATGAACATTTCTTCAGATTCTATCTTGGCTTTTTAATATTGTTTTTTGCGTATTTTTTATAGTTGTTGCTCCATGTGTTACTGTATATATGTATGACAAATAATTCCTCTACTGATAACAACATTTTAACACTTTGTTTTACCTTTGCCATTTTAAATACCTTTGTCTCGAGTATGAGATGATGTTAAACTTTTTGTTTCATTCACAAAATATGATTTATAAAACTCATGAGGAAAAGGATAGACTATTACATGTGGCTATACTTCTCTTTATTCCTCCTTCTTTCCTAGTGTTGTAAGGTTCTTTCTCTTATCGTTTCCTTTTCGTTTTAAGAATTTCCTTTCATCAACCTTTAACAGTAGACTTGCTGGCAATACATTCTTTAAGTTTTCCTTCATCTGAAAAAGTATTTATTTTGTCTTAATTTTTGAAGTACACTTTTGTTGAATGTAGAATTGACAGTTGAAAGTTATTTTCTTTTAGCCCTTTTGTTCTCTGTGCTTTCAGGTGAAAGTTCACCATCACTTGAATTGGTGTTCCCTATAGGAAATGCATTGTTTCTCTGTGGCTGCTTTCAATATATATATATATATTTTTTTGTCTTCAGTTATTTTTAGAAGTTTATTTATGATATGTCTTGGCACAGGTTTCTTTGAGTTTATACTATTTGAGATCACTCAGTTTCTTGAATCTGCAAGATTATGTCTTTTGCCCAATTTGGGAAGTTTTCAGCCATTATTTCCTTGAATGCTCTTTCAGGTTCACTTTCTCCCATCCTGTGGGCTTCTAATACAACACATGGTGGATTTTCTGATTTTGTCCCACAGGTGTTGGAGGTGCTATTTTTGTTCTATGTTTGTTTGTTTATTGTACTGTCTGCATTCTCCCTGTTGTTTGGATTGGGATAAATTATGTTGCTATGTCTTTAAATTCATTGATTCTCTCCTTTGTCATATCCACTCTAATATTAAGTCCATTCGGCAAATATATTTTTCCACTATTATATTTTTTCGTTCTTTAATTTCTATTTGGTTCTTTTTATAATTTCTATTTCATGACTGGATTTATTTTTAGTTGTTTCAAAATAATTTATAATTGATTATTGCAGCATGTTTATGTGGGCTGCTTTAAAATCCTTTTCGAATAATTCCAAGATCTGACTCATCTCAGTATTAGCCTTACCTTTTGGTGTTGATTGCCTTTTCTCCATCAGGTTGATTTTCTTGTATGAGACATGATTTCTTTTGTATTTTGTATGTTATGTTAGCCTCTAGATCTTATTTATACCTTGTATTTTAGCAGGCAGTCACCCTGTTTATGTTGATTACAAGGTCCTGGCTTCCTTTTGTAGACTGACTTCAAGAGCAGTTCAATTTTCAGACCCGTTGCTTTGTTATTCTCATCTGCTTTATCTGATGCTATATCACTCCTGGTGCTGCCTAAGAGGGTAGAAGTAGCTTCACCAGTCTGGAACACTGGATGTTTCTAAGTAGGAGAGGGGAATCCCATACTCATGAGGGCAAGTCAGTTCTCACTTTATTTTTCTAGCCTTTCCAACAACATTTAATGCAGTTGATGATGCCATCCTTTAGAAACCCTTTCATAACTTGGCTTCTGAGATAACCCTTTATTTTGTTTTTTTCCTCACTGCTCGCTTCTTTTAGTCTTGTCTGATAACTTTCCTTCTTCTCTTTAACTTTTAAATATTAAATAGCATTAGGAATCAGGGATCAAAAAATTTTCCTTTGCTGGATAGGTGATCACCCAAAGGTTAATATTTTTTTTTCCAGTGGTTTGTGGGGGAAAGGTAGTGTTTCGTTACATGGATAGGTTGTTTAGTGGAGATTTCTAGATTTTGTTGCACCCATCACCCAAGCAGTGTACACTCGACCCAGTGTGTAGTCTTTTATCCCTCACTCCCTCCCCCCAGTCCTCAAAGTCCGTTATGTCATTCTTATGCCTTTGCATCCTCATAGCTTGGCTTCCACTTATAAGTGAGAACACATGACATTTGGTTTTTCATTCCTGAGTTACTTCATTTAGAATGATGGTCTCCAACTCCATCCAGGTTGCTACAAATGCAACCATATTTTCTTTATCCACTTGTTGGTTGATGAGCATTTAAGCTGGTTCCATATTTTTGCAATTGCGAATTGTGCTGGTGTAAACATGCGTGTGCAAGAAACTTTTCCATATAATTATTTCTTTTCCTCTGGGTGATTACCCAGTAGTGGGGTTGCTGGATCAAATAGTAGTTCTACTTTTACTTCTTTAAGGAGTCTCCATACTGCTTTTCATAGTGGTTGCACTAGTTTACTTTCCCACCAGCAGTGTAAAAGTGTTCCCTTTTCACTACATCCATGCCATCATCTATTTTTTTTTTTTTCATTTTTTAATTATAGCCATTCTCGCAGGAGTAAGGTGGCATCACATTGTGGTTTTGATTTGCATTTCCCTAATAATTAGTGATGTTGAGCATTTTTTCATGTTTGTGGCCATTTGTATATCTTCTTTTGAGAATTGTCTATTCATGTCCTTCGCTCATTTTTTGATGGGATTATTTGGTTTTGGGTTTTTGTTGTTGTTGTTGTTTTGCTGATTTGTTTGAGTTCTTTGTAGATTCTGGATATTAGTCCTTGGTCAGATGCATAGTTTGCAAATATTTTCTCCCACTCTGTGATTTGTCTGTTTGCTTAGCTGATTATTTCTTTTGCTGTGCAGAAGATTTTTAGTTTAATTAAGTTCCATCTATTTATCTTTGTTTTTCTTGCATTTGCTTTTGGGTTCTTGGTCATGAAATCTTTGCCTAAGCCAATGTCTAGATGATTTTTTTTTCCAATGTTATCTTCTAGAATTTTTATGATTTCAGGTCTTAGATTCATCTTGAGTTGATTTTTGTACAAGATGAGAGATGGGAACCAGTTTCATTCTTCTACCTGTGGCTTGCCAATTATCCCAGCACCATTTGTTTAATAGGGTGCCATTTCCCCACTTTAGGTTTTGTTTTGATTTGTCAAAGATCAGTTGGCTGTAAGTTATTGGCTTTATTTCTGGGTTCTCTGTTCTGTTCCATTGGTCTACTTGCCTATTTTTATACCAGTACCATGCTGTTTTGGTAGCTGTAGACTTACAGTACCCTTTGAAGTCAGGTAATGTGATGCCTCCAGATTTTGTTATTTTTGCTTAGTCTTGCATTGACTATGCAGGCTCTTTTTTTCGGTTCTGTATGAATTTTAGGATTTTTTTTTTTTAGTTATGTGAAAAAGGATGATGGTATTTTCATAGGAATTGCATTGAATTTATAGATTGCTTTTGGCAGTATGGTCATTTTCACAATATTGATTCTACCCATCCTTGAGCATGGGATATGTTTTATTCGTTTGTGTCATCTATGATTTTTTTTTTTTTTTTTTTTTTTTTTTTTTGAGATGGGGTCTCCCTCTGTCACCCTGGCTGGAGTGCAGGGGCTCAATCTCTGCTCAGTGCAACCTCCCTCTCCCGAGTTCAAGCAATTCTCCTGTCTCAGTCTCCTGAGTAGCTGGGATTACAGGCAGACGCCACCATGCCGGCCAATTTTTTTTTTTTTTTAGTAGAGGTGGGGTTTCAGCATGTTGGTCAGGCTGGTCTCGAACTCCTGACCTCCTGATCTGCCCGCCTTGACCTCCCAAAGTGCTGGGATTACAGACGTGAGCTGCCGCACCCAACCATCTATGATTTCTTTCAGCACTGTTTTCTTTGTAGTGGTCTTTCATGTCCTTAGTTAGATATCCTAAGTATTTTATTTTTTATTTTATTTTACTTTATTTTATTTTATTTTATTTTATTTTATTTTATTTTATTTTATTTTATTTTATTTTATTTGCAGTTATGGTAAAAGGGATTGAGTTCTTGATTATCAGCTTGCTTGCCATTGGTGTATAGCAGTGCTACTGATTTGTGTACATTGATTTTGTATCCTGAAACTTTACTAAATTCATTTATCAGATCTAGAAACTTTTTGGATGATTATTTAGGGTTTTCTAAGTATACGATTATATCATTGGTGAACAGGAGTAATTTGACTTCCTCTTTACAGATTTGGATGTCCTTTATTTCTTTCTCTTGTCTGATTGCTTTGGCTAGGACTTCCAGTACTATGTTAAATAGAAGTGGTGAAAGTGGGCATCCTTGTCTTGTTCCAGTTCTCAGGCAAAATCCTTTTAACTTTTTCCCGTTCAGTATAATGTTGGCTATGGGTTCATCATAGATGGCTTTTTAACGTTAAAGTATGTCCCTTCTATGCTGATTTTGCTGAGGGTTTTAGTTTTAAAGAGATGTTGGATTTTGTCAAATGATTTTCCTGCACCTGTTGAGATGATCATGTAATTTTTTATTTTAATGCTATTTACATAGTGTATCACATTTATTGACTTGTTTATGTTAAACCATCCCTGTATCCCTGGTGTGAAACCCACTTGATCATTGTGGATTATCTTTTTGATATGCTGTTGGGTCTGGTTAGCTAGTAATTTGTTGAGGATTTTTGCATCTATTTTCATTAGGGATACTGGGCTATGGGGTTTTTTGTTGTTGTTGTTGTTATGTCTTTTCCTGGTTTTGATATTAGGGTGATACTGCCTTCATAAAATGATTTAGGGAGGATTCCTTCTTTGACTTTTGGAGCATTTTCTGTAAAATTGGTAACAATTCTTCTTTGAATGTCTGATAGAATTCAACTGTTAATCCATCTTTTTTGTTGGCAATTTTTTTAAATTACTGTTTCAATCTTTTTACTTCTTACCGATCTATTCAGAGTTTCTATTTCTTCCTGGTTTAATCTAGCAGTGTTGTATTTTATCAGGAATTTATCCATCTCCTCTAGATTTTCTAGTTTGTGTGCATAAAGGTAGTCACAGTGGCCTTGAATAGTCTTTTGTATTTCTGTGGTATGGTTGTAGTATCTCCTGTTTCCTTTCTAATTGACCTTATTTGGATCTTCTCTCTTCTTTTCTTGGCCAGGCTCACTAATGGTGTATTGATTCTGTTTATATTTTCAAAGAACCAGCTTTTTATTTTATTTATCTCTTGTATTTAATTATTTCAATTTCATTTAGTTCTGCTCTGATCTTTGTCATTTCTTCTGCTAGGTTTGGGTTTGCTTTGTTCTTGTTTCTCTAGTTCTTTGAAGTGTGGGCTTAGATTGTCTATTTGTGCTCTTTCAGACTTTTTGATGTAGACATTTAATGCTATGAACTTCCTCTTAGCACTGTGTTTTGTTGTACCCCAGAGGTTCTGATAGGTTGTGTCACTATTATCGTTCAGTTCAAAGAATTTTTTAATTTCCATCTTGATTTTATTGTTGACTCAAAGATCATTCAGGAGCAGATTATTTAATCTCCATATATTTGTATAGTTCTGAGGGTTTCTTTTGCATTTAATTTTCAATTTTATTACACAGTAGCCTGAGAGAATATTTGATATAATTTTGATTTTCTTAAATTTATTGAGACTTGTTTTGTGACTTATTATATGGTCAATCTTGGAGAATGTTTCATGTGCTGATGAAAAGAATGTATATTCTGTAGTTATTGTGTAGACTATTTTGTAATATCTGCTAAGTCTAATTGTTCTAGGGTGGAGTTTAAGTCCATTGTGTTTTTTTTGTTGTTGACTTTGTGCCTTGATGACCTGTCTAGTGCTGTCAGTGAAGTATTTCAGTCCCCCACTATTATTGTGTTGCTATCTGTCTCATTTCTTAGGTCTGGTAGTAATTGTTTTATAAATTTGGGAACTCCAGTGTTAGGTGCATACATATTTAGGATTGATGTTTTCCTGTTGGACTAATCCTTTTATCATATAATATCCCTCTTTGTCTTCTTCAACTGTTGTTACTTTAAAGTCTGTTATGTCTGATAGAATAACTACACCTGCTTGCTTTTGGTTTTGATTTGCATGGAATATATTTTTTTCATCTTTTTACCTTAAGTTTATGTTAGGTGAGTCTCTTGAAGATGACAGATACTTGGTTGGTGGATTTTTATTCATTCTGCCATTCTGCATCTTTTAAGAGGAGCATATAGGCCGTTTACATTCAACGTTAGTATTGAAATGTGAGGTACTGTTTTATTCATCATGCTAGATGCTGCCTGAATATGGTTTTATTTTCATTATGTTATTGTTATATAGACCCTGTGGAATTTGTGCTTTAAGGATGTTCTATTTTGGTGTATTTCAAGATTTTGTTTCAAGATTTAGAACTCCTTTTAGCATTTTTTTTTTTTTTTTTTTTTTTTTTTTTTTTTTTTTTTTTTTGTGATGCTGGCTTGGTAGTGGTGAATTCCCTCAGCATTCGTTTGTCTGAAAATTATTTTATCTATTCTTCCTTTAAGAAGTTTAGTTTCACTGGACACAGAATTCTTGGCTGATAATTATTTTGTTTAAGGAAGCTGTATTAGTCTGTTTTCACACTGCTCATAAAGACCTACTCATGACTGGGAAGAAAAAAGGTTTAATTGGACTTACAGTTCCACATGGGTGAGGATACCTCAGAATCATGGCAGGAGGCAAAAGGCACTTCTTACATGGTGCTGGCAAGAGAAAATGAGGAAGAAGCAAAAGCAGAAATCCCTGATATACCCATCAGAACTCGTGAGACTTATTCACTATCATGAGAACAGCACAGAAAAGACTGGCCCCTATGATTCAATTACCTACCCCTGGGTCCCTCCCATGACATGTGTGAATTCTGGGAAATACAATTCAAGTTGAGATTTTGGTGGGGACACAGTCAGTCTCTATCATTCTGTTCCTGGCCCCTCCAAATCTCATGTCCTCACATTTCAAAACCAGTCACGCCTTCCCAGCAGTCCCCCAAAGTCTTAACTCATTTCACCAATAACCCAGAAGTCCACCATCCAAAGTCTCATCTGAGAAAAGGCAAGTCCCTTCTGCCTATGAGCCTGTAAAACCAAAAGCAAGCTAGTTACTTCCTAGATACAGTGGAGGTACAGGTATTGGGTAAATACAGCCATTCCAAATGGGAGAAATTGACCAAAACAAAGAGATTACAGGGCCCATGCAAGTCAAAATCCAGCAGGACAGTCAAACTTTAAAATTCCAAAATGATGTCCTTTGACTCCAGGTCTCACATCCAGATTACACTGATGCAAGAGATGGGTTTCCATATCTTGGTCAGCTCCATCTCTGTGGCTTTGGAGGGTACAGCCTCCCTTCTGGCTGCTTTCCTGGGCTGGTGTTGAGGGTTTTCTAGGTGCACAGTGCAAGCTATTGGTGGATCTACCATTCTGCAGTCTGGAGGATGGTCACCCTCTTCTCACAGCTCCACTAGGCAGCACCCCACTAGGAACTCTGTGTGGGAGCTCTGCCCCCACATTTCTCTTCTGCACTGCCCTAGCAGAGGTTCTCCATGAGGGCCCTGCTCCTGCAGTAATCTTTTGCCTGGGCATCCAGGTGTTTCCATACATCTTCTGAAATCTAGGTGGAGGTTCCCAAACCTCAATTCTTGACTTCTGTGCACCAGCAGGCTCAACACCACGTGGAAGCTGCCAAGGCCTGGGGCTTGCACCATCTAAAGCCACAGCCTGAGCTGTATGTTGGCCCCTTTCAGCCACAGCTGGAGTGACTGGGACACAGGGGACCAAGTCCCTAGGCTGTACACAGCATGGGGACCCTGGGCCCAGCCCACAAAACCACTTTTTCCTCCTGGGCCTCCGGGCCTGTGATAGGAGGGACTGCCATGAAGGTCTCTGACATGGCCTGGAGACATTTGCCTGTGGTCTTGGGGATTAACATTAGGCTCCTTGCTACTTATGCAAATTTCTGCAGCCAGCTTGAATTTCTCCGCAGAAAATGGGTTTTTCTTTTTTGTCCCATAGTTAGGCTGCAAATTTTCTGAACTTATGTTCCATTCCCTTTTAAAACTGAATGTTTTTAACAGTACCCAAGTCACCTTTTGAATGCTTTGCTGCTTAGAAATTTCTTCCACAAGATAACCTAAATGGGTCAGGTGCAGTGGCTCAAGCCTGTAATCCTAGCACTTTGGGAGGCTAAGGCAGGTGGATCACGAGGTCAGGAGATTGAGACCATCCTGGCTAACACTGTGAAACCCCATCTCTAGTAACAATACAAAAAATTACTTGGGCATGGTGGTGGACACCTGTAGTCCCAGCTACTCGGGAGACTGAGGCAAGAGAATGGCATGAACCCAGGGAGTGGAGCTTGCAGTGAGCCAAGATCACACCACTGCACCATTCCAACCTGGGTGACGAGTGAGACTCTGTCTCAAAAAAGAAAAAAAAAAGTACCCTAAGTTATCTCTCTCAAGTTCTAAGTTCCACGAATCTCTAGGTCAGGTAAAAAATGCTGCCAGTCTCTGTTAAAACATAACAAGGTCACCTTTGCTCCAGTTTCCAACAAGTTCCTCCATCTGAGACCACCTCAGCCTGGACCTTATTATCCATACCGCTATCAGTAATTTGGGCAAAGCTATTCAACAAGTCTCTAGGGAGTTCCAAAGTTTCCAACATTTTCCTGTCTTCTTCTGGGTATCTTTTCCGCAATGTCCCACTCTACTGGTACCAGTTTACGGTGTTAGTTCATTTTCACTCTGCTGATAAAGACATATCCAAAACTGGAAAGAAAAAGAGGTTTAATTGGGCTTACAGTTCCACACGGCTGGGGGAGATCTCACAATCATGGCAGAGGGCAAAAGGCATTTCTTACATGGCAGTGGCAAGAGAGAATGAGGAACAAGCAAAAGCGGAAACCCCTGATAAAACCATCAGATCTCATGAGACTTATTCACTATCACAAGAATAGCATGGGAAAGACAGGCTCCCATGATTCAGTTACCTCTCCCTGGGTCCCTGCCACAACATGTGGGAATTCTGGGAGATGGAATTCAAATTGAGATTTGGTGTGGACACAGCCAAACCACATCAGAGGCTGAATATAGGACCCCAATCACTTCTAGCTTGTAGGGTTTCTGCCTAGAAATCTGTTAATCTGATAGGTTTTCCTTTATAGGTTACCTGATGCTTTTGCTTCACAGCTCTTAAGATTCTTTTCTTTGTCTTGACTTTAGATAACCTGTTGACTATGTGCTTAGTGATGACCTTTTTGCAGTAAATTTTCTGGGTATTCTTTGAGCTTCTTGTATTCGGAGTTCTAGATCTCTAGCAAGGCCAGGGAAGTTTTCCTCGATTATTCCCTCAAATATGTTTTCCAAACTTTTAGATTTCTCTGCTTCCTGAAGAACACCAATTATTCTTATGTTTGCTTTTTAAACCTAATCCCAAATTTATTAGAGTTTTTTTTCATTTTTTTAAAAATTATTTTCTCTTTGTCTTTGTTGGATTGGGTTAATTCAGAAGCCTTGTCTTCAAGCTGTGAAGTTGTTTTCTGTTTGTTTGTTTTCTCCTTGTTTAGTCTATTGAAATTTTCCAGTGTATTTGGTATTTCTCTAAATGTCTTTCATTTCCAGAACTTGTAATTTTTTTTCTTTGTGGTATATATTTCTGTGGAGACTTTTTCATTCATATACTGTATTTTTTTAAGTTGATGTTCACCTTTCTTTACTCAAGGTAACTTATTAACAATTATCAACCTTTGGAATTCTTTATCTGGCAATTCAGAGATTTCTTCTTGGTTTTTATCTGTTGCTGGAGAGCTGGTGTGATCTTTTGGGGGTGTTATAGAACCTTGCTTTGTCATATTACCAGAATTACTTTTCTGGTTCCTTCTTATTTGGGTAGACTGTTTCGGTGAAGAGATCTAGGATTCAAGGGCTGCTGTTCAGATTCTTTTGTCCCTCAGGGTGATCCCTTGATGTGGTGCTCTCTCCCTTCCCCTAAGGATGGCGCTTCCTGAGAGCAGGACCTCGGAGATTGTTATTGCCTTTCTGGGTCTAGCTACCCAGAGGACTGGTGCTGGAAAGTGTCTGCAAAGAGTCCTGTGATGTGATCTATCTTCATGTCTGCCAGCTGTGGACAACAGCACCTTCTCCAGTGGAGGTGGCAGGGAAGTGTAGTGGACTCTGTGAGAGTCCTTGGCTATAGTTTTGTTTAGTGTGCTGCTTTTCTTGAATGCTAGTTATGCTAACAGTGAAGTTGTCATGTGGACATACTCAGGACCTCTGGTTAGCCAGGATGTTGCAGTCAGCAAAAACTGCTGTTGTTTTCTCCTTCTTTGGAGCAGAGTTGTTCTGTTATGAGTTGCTGTAATGACTTGAGTTGGTTGGCCTCCAGCCAGGAGGTGGCACTTTCAAGAGAGCACCAACTGTGGTGGTAGAAGGGGAATATAAGCTTGCCCTAGGTTGGCCAGGACAAGTATTCAAGTTTCTCAGGTGATGGGCGAGGTCATAGAGCTTCCAAGAGATTATCCCTTTTGTCTTCAGCTACCAGGGTGGGTAGAGAAAAACCATCATGTGGGGACAGGGTTAGGAGGGTTCGAGTTCAGACTCTCCTCACTGGGACTTGCAGAGGCCACTGTGGGAGACAGCAGGGTGGTTCTCAGGCCAATGGAGCTATGGTCCAAGGGGGATTATGGCTGCCTGTGCTGTGTCATACAGATGGCAAGGGAAGCGGGGAAAAGCCAGCAGTGACAGGCCTCACCCAGCTCCCATGCAGCCAGCAAGGCCAGTTTCATGCCTGCCATGCCCCACCAACAGCACTGAATTTATATCCAGGCAGCTGGCATGGCAGGCAGGGCTGAGATCTTGCCCTAAGCTACAAGCTTCCCTGCTGAGAAAGCAAACCAGGGCTTTCAGGCAACTTCTGCATTTGTATCTGCACTTCCTGTTTGCCCCTCACCTCCCCAGATTCAGTTCAGAAAAATTTATGGGATCTTTTTCTCCTGTAGATATTTCTATGGCTCACTCTATCTCTATCTTCAGGCACCAACTCAAATGTCATCTATCATGAAGTCTTTCCTGATTATTATACAGAACATAATCACATACTCCCACACAGCATTCCCTATCCTCCTATCCTGCTTTAATTTTATCCATAGCATATAACATCAGATGTCTTCTGTATATATTTGTGTATTTATTGCCTAAACCTCCTAGAAACACAGAAGCACTAAGAAACCTGTGACTTAACTTGTTCCATTCATTTTCCACCCCTTTGGTGCCTAGAAGACTGGCTGGGAGACAGAGGTGTGTAAAAAGTATCTGTTAAATGAATAGTTAATGAATGTGTAAAGAAATAAATGACCAAATGAGTACATGAATGATGTATTTGAAAGAAAAAAAAAATCATAGACTATACAACAGGTTGTACCCTGTCACCAAAGAATGAATGACAAAACTTGATCATTCCTGCTGAGAATTTGTTCTCTCACTCCTACTCTGGGTCCTTTACTTTGTTTCAGTCATTACGGTTCTTCTATATAGGTACTGTTGGAAATATGTAGTCCTTTTCAGAACCCTTGTTACTTATCATAAAGTGCCTTGAAAGATCAATTTGCTGAAAGTCAAGTTTTTTTTTAATTTATTGAAAACAATGCATTTCCTCCACCTATTTTCTTACCTTTCAATACTCATAGTTCATTTCTATTTGCCTGTTCATTTTCTTAATAGAGAATGCATTTATTCATTTATTTGAGAAATATTATTGATAATCTATTATGTGCCAGGCAATGGTCAGTGAATTTATTTCTCTTTAAGTTTAATGCTTTGTACCTTTTTCCCTGGCAACCGTGTTCTCTGTATGGGATCGATGTCTCTCTGAAATGTTAGTTCTTTCTACATACTCTATTGATGGAAGGCACTTTCAGCAGGGGAAAAAATCATTTTCAGCCCAGAGTATAAGATGAAAATAGACGCCCCACTTTTTAGAAACATTAACAGCCTGACATTTCCTGTGTACACACCATTAAGTAAACTCCTAAAAACAGCAAGTGATGTTCATTACTGTTTCTTCATGTTCAAGAAGACACAGTTATCATATCATTAGTTCTGTTTAATAACAAATAGAAAAGTATTAAATAAGCCAAATATTAGGAATAATTGGTTTAGAAGTAATGAGAATTAAGAACTGGAGAAAATACTATTTATGTGGAAGTAAATGTGGAAAAAATACAAAAATAAAAACCAGGAACTGTCTCATAATGGCTCTTGGTCGCCTCTCAGATGCCTTCTAGATCATCTGAATCCTGTTTTCCTAGAGAGATAGGCTTTAGGTTACCAAGCTACCACCGGTTTTCTGATGCTGTAAAACTTAACTGTGCCTACTAAGCAACTTCGGGAGATAAAAAGAAATTTTCCCTTAGGGGATTAAACAGGGATTATATTAAGTTATAACAGATATTCAACTCCACCAATTGGTTGGGTGGTTGTTAACTAATACATTACAATTAATTTAACTTTATATGATCAAGATGTTGAATTGCAAGCTTCTCTGTTAGCCTCCTGCAGCAATAAAAGCTTTTCCTTCTGTTGTCCATATGCTTGAGTTCAGGCTTAAGTGTGTGGATACATTATTGGATGCCTGAGTGGTTCTTTATATTCTGAGCTCAAGAGATGAGCTATGGATGTTTATTCTGCCCTATCTAATTCTGGGCAAATTTTGCTTCCTACTCCAAGTAAAAATGGATTGCATAATTTATTGCATTGTTTATAAACAAGAACATGAGAATACACCCTACATTTCAATTTGTGATGCTTCCCTCATTATAACATTATGTACTGTAGATTTGTTAGACAGAAATAATATTTAGCTGTTTAATTATCTGGAATATGTGTTGGTGTAGAATATATAACTATCTTGCTCCTATTGTGCCTCTCACTCATACTGTATTGCCACTATCCTCATATCTTAAACTCTTAGGAATAATATTCCAAGTTCTACTTCAATAAATTTTATTGTTATACTTAGAAATAAAGTTGTCTACTTTACTTTTCTGGATTATATTTCTCCAGTTTTGGTCTCCGGTTTCTACTAACTTTATAACATCAATGGAGGAGATTTCTTTATTCTTCTAAATCCTGGAAATGTTTACATAGTACAGAAATCTTTGCCTTTAAAAAATAAACTCGTCAATAGTCTGACAAGAGACTTGTCTGAATGAAATTATTTTGTACACATTTTCTCTATTTCTTCTGTGTTTATCATTTAATTTAGGCTTCTAACCATTCTTGAGTTAACTTTTTTCTTCATTTTTTAATTTTTAAGTTATTGGGGTACAGGTGGTATTTGGTTACATGAGTAAGTTCTTTAGTGGTGATTTGTGAGATTTTGGTGTACCTATCACCCGAGGAGTATACACTGTACCATATTTGTAGTCTTCTATCCCTTGCCCTCCTCCCACTCTTCCCCTCAAGTCCCCAAAGTCCATTGCATCATTCTTATGCCTTTGCGTCTTCATAGGTCAGCTCCCCCATATCAGCGAGAACATACGATGTTTGGTTTTCCATTCCTGAGTTACTTAACTTAGAATAATAGTCTCCAGACTCATCCAGGTCACTGCAAGTGTTGTTAATTTATTCCTTTTTATGACTGCGTAGAATCCCATCGACTGTATCTTTTCTTCATTTATTATGCTTAGTTTCACTGGATTCAAAATTCTTGGCTAATAATTGTTTTGTTTGAGGAGACTGAAGATAAGCCCCAATCCCTTCTAGTTTGTAGGGTTTCTGCTAAGAAATCTGCTGTTAATCTGATAGGTTTTTCTTTATAGGTTACCTGGTGCTTCTGTCTTACAGCTCTTAAGATTCTTTCCTTCGTCTTAACTTTGGATAACCTGATGACAATGTGCCTGGGTGAAGATATTTTTGTGATGAATTTCCCAGGTATTCTTTGTGCTTCTTGTATTTAGAATGTCTAGGTCTCTAGCAAGACCAGGGAAGTTTTCCTTGATTATTCCCCCAAAATGTTTTTTCTAAGCTTTTAAAATTATCTTCTTCCTTGGGAACACTGATTATTCTTAAGTTTGATCATTTACCATAATCTCATACTTCTTGGAGGCTTTGTTCATATTTTATTCTTCTTTCTTTGTCTTTGTTGGATTGGGTTAATTCAAAGACCTTGTCTTCGAGATCTGAATTTCTTTTTTCTGCCTGTTCAATTCTACTGCTGAGACTTTTCAGAGTATTTTGCATTTCTAAAAGTGTATCCAAAGTTTCCTGAATTTTTGATTGTGTTTTCATTGAGCTATCTATTTCCTTGAATGTTTCTCCCTTCACTTCTCGTATCATATTTTGGATTTCCTCGCATTGGGCTTCACGTTTTTTGGGTCCCTCCCTGACTAACTTAATAACTGACCTCCTGAATTCTTTTTCAGGTAAATCAGGGATTTCTTCGTTTGGATCCATTGCTAGTGAATTAGTGTGATTTTTGCGGGATGCCGACAGGCCTTGTTTTGTCATATTACCAGGGTTGGTTTTCTGGTTCCTTTTCATTTGGGTAGGCTCTGTCAGAGGGAACGTCTAGGGCTGAAGGCTGTTTTTCAGATTCTTTTGTTCTACAGACTATTCCCTTGATATAGTACTCTCTCCCTTTTCCTATGGATGTGGCTTCCTGTGAGCCGAACTGCAGTGATGGTTTTCTCTCCTCTGGATCTAGCCACCCAGTTAGTCTACCCAGCTCTGGGATGGTAATGGGGGTTGTCTGCAAAAAGTTTTGTGATGTGAACCATCTATTAGGTCTCTGTTGTGGACAGAGACCGTGCCTGTTCTGGTGGAGGTGGCGGGGACCAGGGAGGTGCAATGAACTTTGTGAATGGACTTTGTGAGAGTTCTTAGCTTTGGTGGTTTAAAGCTCTATTTTTGTGCTGGCTGGCCTCCTGCCAGGAGGTGGTACTTTCCAGAGAGCATCAGCTGTAGTAATATGGGGAGGAACTGCAGTGGGTGGGGCCCTAGAATTCCCAAGATTGTATGCCCTTTGTCTTCTGCTAGCAGGGTGGGTAGGGAAGGACCATCAGGTAGGGATGGGGCTTGGCATGTCTGAGTTCAGACTCTCATTGGGCAGGTCTTGCTGAGGCTGCTGTGGGGGATGGGGGTGAGATTCGCTGGTCACTGGAGTTGTGTACCTAGGAGGATTATGGCTGCCTCTGCTGAGGCATGCAGGTTGTCAGGGAAGTTGGGGAAAGCTGGCAGTCACAGGACTCACCTAGCTCCCACACAAACCAAAGGGTGATCTCACTCCTACCATGTCCCCCTGCAACAGCCCCCAGGCCATTTCCAGGTGGAGAGTAAGGGCTTGAAAACCTGCCCCAGGCTACCCTCCTCCCAACTGCAAAAGAAAGGGCTTGGTTCTTCCCCCCACCTCCCCACCTGTGGAGTCTGATCACCAGATTTACACCCTCCCCTGAGTTCTGGCCAGGAGGCTTCTCACCCCTCCAAATTGTTAGAGTTCAGCTAGAGATTTCCTTCTCCCTGTGTAGTTTTACCCCCTGCTCCTCTCCCATTGGATCCCTGTGGTGCTGCTTGGGGACCCTGCCAGCTCCTAGGGCCTTTCTGCTGCTTCCTTTAACCCTGTATTTTGCTCGACTTTCCAAACTGACCTAGCTCCAGGTAAAGTCGGAAACTTCTCCGGCTTACAGACCTTCAGCTTCTCCAGTGGGGGTGTGTGTTCAGGAGAGGAGGGTCTCCCTTTCCCGATTCTGCAGTTGGAGCACTCACAGTTTTGGGGCGGTCTCCCAGGTCCTGCAGGAACAGACTGCTTCCTTCAGAGGGTCTGTGGGTACTCTTTGGATTACTCTTGAGTTAGCTTTATTAATTTATATTTTTCTTAAAATATTCTATTTCCTCAAGACTTTCAAATATATATCCCTAGAATTATATGCACTATAATTGCATATTTTATCTCTTTTATTAATCTCATTAAAATCTGCTCCTCAATTTTTATTGAGTATTTTTTCCTTTTTCAAAGCATTGCCAGAAGGGGGATTTATCTGATTATTTTTTAATAAACAAGTTCCTGAATATATCTGTATTACTTTTCTATCATTGCTGTAACAAATTGCCACAAACTTGGTGGCTTAAAGAAACACAAATGGATCATTTTCTGTGTGTAAGCAATATGACAGGAGTCTCACTATACTAAAATCAAGGCGTCATGGGTCTTCACTCCTCTCTGTGGACTCTAGGTGGTGTTCCATTTCCTTGTTTTTTCCAGGTTCTAGAGTTCACCCCCATTCCTTGGCTTATAGCCTCCTCCTCCACCTTTGAAGTCAGCAACAGGTGAGTCAGTACTTTTCACATCACGTCACTCTGACCTTCTGCAGTCACATCTGCCCCTGACTGTCCCCTCTTCCATCTCCCTCTTTCACTTTTAAGGACCTTTGTGATTTCACTGGGCTCATCCAGGTTAAACAGAATAATGTCTCCATTTTAAAGTCAGCTAATTAATAACTTTAATTCTCCCTACTACCTTAATTCTTCTTTGCAGTGTAACCTAACATGTTCACAAGTTTGAGGGTTAGAATACGAACGTCTTGTGTGGGGGCATTATTCTGCCGACCAAAATATCAATTAAACTTTTGATGTTTTATAATCATGTTCTTGCCTTTCTTTTTATTGTTTCTTCCTGCTTCCTAACTGTAATTTTATTGCCATTTTAAGAGTTTTAGTTATGTGTTTAGCTTATTTATTTTTACTTTCTAACAAAAGATTTTAAATCATAGAATTTTAATTTCAGTACAGCTTTAGTTGTATCCCTGAGGATGTAATAATCATATCTAGAGAGTTTCTAAATATTAGAAATGATTGGCTTAAATTCACATGTGCCTGCATTCTCTTTAAATAAACTTTTATTATTTACTTCTATTTTTATTGGAAATTGGTTCAATTTTTCTTTAGAGGTTTTCTTTGTCACATATAATGGGAGCCTCTTTTTAAGAACATTCCACCCAAATTTGGAATGAATAACTAGTTTCTACTTGTATTTTGTAGACAAAATATTTCTGATTAATAACAATAATGATAATATCATTTTAAGTGTTTACTTGGTACTACACTATACAATTATAAAAATTGTCTCATTTATTCTTCATAGTGACTATGAGTAGGTATTATTATCCTCAATTTACAGAGGGAGAAACAAAGCCACATCACTGGTAAATAGGAACAGCAATACTTTATTTGTTATATTGGTTATTCAATGTTAAGGAAATACGTAATTGTAATGCTTTACACGTTTACTTTTTTTCTACTTTTATTTTAGGTTCAGGGAGTACATTTGCAGGTTTGTCACATGGATAATTGTGTGTCACTAACCCTTCTTTTTTTAAGTCTGCTTTAATTCTTTAAATCTGAGGGCCGAGTGAGGTAGTAAAATTTCTCACAACTCTGTTTCTATTGATTCCTTCGGTATTAGTTTCTGTTGAATGTAGTTTGATGTTAGTGTGGTCACCACATGCTATCTCATGAGCATTTATCTTCACTTGTAAACTGTATTGTTTTTTAGTTGGAAATGACTCTCTTTTCATATACTACCACTTCAGCTTTGCCTGTGTTTAATATTGCACTCATACTTCCCTCACCCTCCTTTGTTTCTTTATTTTTTTTGCCTAATGTATCTGCCCATTTATTTTTAACATTTTGCATCACTTTCAGTTAGATGTGTAGGGTGAGCATAATGTTTTTAGCTGGATTTTGTTTATTAACTCAATCTCAGTGTTTGTTCTTAGAGTTTTAAGGTAATTTGTGTTTTTCCATAACTGATTACTTCAGCCTCACTTTTATCAGCTGATTTTTTACTTGTTTTCTATTTTCTGCTATGAGGAATATTGTAGAATATGTTGTCTTAGCTTTGGTCTTCTCTAGTGTTTAAAAAAGTATTTGGTCTCTTTTTAATACCAATAGTGTTACCATTATCTTTCAAAGGCATCTTTAAGGTATAGTCCTTCAGTTATCAACTTTAAATCAAATACAGTAGCATTAGACTGTTCGTTATGTGAGTGGAGGATTTTATATACTTTTACCTAACACCATATATCTCCATTCCACTTGCTTGACAGTCGTATTTTAAAAATCTAGGTTTCAACTCAGATTATTGTTAATAATTTCCTTTTTTGCATTTATATAAACTACTATGTAAAAAATACTGTACAATTTGCATCTACATTTATACCATATCAACTACAATTATTTGGACTTTTTTCTCTTTTTTATGTTAGTTTTAATGTGTACCAGAGTCAATCCTTGGTCAGTTCTCACCCAGTTTTGCAGATGGTACTCTATTTCTTCCTTCATTAATAACAATGTGGATAAATATGAAAACATAGAAAGACCTCATTCAGGGCTTTCCTTGTTACCCTTTCCCCATCTTAGCAAAAGAAGGAATTAACCTTCTGAGAAAACTAAAAGGAAGTGAAAAAAGAAGAAGAAGAAGAAGAAGAAGAAGAAGAAGAAGAAGAAGAAGAAGAAGAAGAAGAAGAAGAAGAAGAAGAAGAAGAGAAGAAGAATAATCCCCAGAATCCTAGGCTCAAAATTTCAACTGGATTTCAGTCACTAGAGCTTCATTCTTGGATTCATTCCCAAAGGCACTTGCAGAAGTCTGAGCACTCCATGGACCATGCCTTGGCTCTGTGGTTCCACTCTCCTGTTCTACTTCAAGGCCAGCACATACAGTAAGGAACTCCTCTTCTCATCTCCATCCTCATCTGGTTAGCTCTTACTCCTTCATCTCTAAGTCTCAAATATCTCAAATATGATTTCCTCAGGAATACTTTCCTCACCTTCTGAATCAATCAGGTTCACCTACAGTTTGTAATTAGATATTTATTTATCTAGTTATTTGTTCTGTATCTGTTCCACTGTATTAAAAGTTCCATACATACATGAAAGATCTCCAATTTTTTGACAGCCAGATTCCTAGTCCCTGGCGATACCTAGCACATGGTAAAAACTCAATAAATTCATTCCTTTTTTTCAAGACAAGTTTTTGAACACCTACTACATGTCATACACAAGATTAGATGCTGGACATGCAGAAGGGGTCCCATGGAGGTTACATTCCAGTGGAGGGGGGCAGGAAATGAGTATAAAAATCAATGTAAGTTAGTGACACAGGCTTTAAAGAAAATAACGTCGGGCAATGTCAGTGTCTAGAGAGCTGGGAGGCTACTGTCATTACAGTGTTCAGGAAAAGTGTAATTGAAGATGTGACATGAAGATTAGACCAAACCAAGGAGAAGAATATGGCACGTGAAGATCAGGGAAAGAACTACCCAGGCAACAGGAAAAGTAAAAGAAAATGTCCTAACACCCAACTAAGCATTGCTTTCCAAAGATCAGAAAGGACAGTAAAGGTGGTCTATACACATGGAGGATAAGAGGGGCAAAAGATAAGAATCAGAGTACAAAATGAGATTGAGCCTGGTGAGTCCAAGGAGAGAAAGAAGGGGAGTGGGGCTGGACAGGGTCATAGTGATAAAGAAAGAGTGTGGTCGAGGATTAGCATCTCCTCCTCCAGCATAGATTATTATTCTAATAAGTTCTAAACCTCCTCTTGAGCTTTTCATCTACATTATCTCATTTAATTCTCAACCAGAGGGATTATCATTCAACTTAATGGATAAGGAACTGGAAATTTTAAGAGTTTAGCAATTCGCTAAAGATTCGACCAATCATATGTGGCAAAGATAAAGTTTGACCTTACCTCTGCTGGACCCCAAAGGCTGTGTGTTTAACCACTATTCCTTACAGAGTGGCACTCAGACAGACAGACTTGTTCACAATAATTAGAGTAAAACTCATTGTTAGAGAAGTACCATAAGATTTGAATTTGTCTTTGCCTCCTTAGACAAATGCTTTTATTTTGTCTTCACTTATTAGTTATTCATCATCTCTAACAATGCACCATACAAAAATGTATATCTATAGTCCTTTCAGCTTCATTCAGACAAGACCAACTTATATGCAGCTGGTGAGTGAATGCCTCTAGCTGAAAGCTGCACATAGCGCAACTCCTTAAGTCTAAGCTCAGTCTTTAGTAACTCCATCTGCCACTGCTGTATAAATCACTGTGTGCTACATATGTCCATATCATTCATCCCAAACATGCACTGGTTATTGAGAATGCTAGTCCATGACCTTGTTTATCTTCTTAGGTTTTAGCAAGAGTGTAACTTAGTATAGGTTTTAGCAAAATCTTCTCAATCAATCAACATATTCAATCAGAATACATGCAAAGGGATGACCAATGACCCAAATATCACCTTGTACTTTTTTCCGCTTCTTTTGTTCCTTATCCATTAAGTTGAATGATAATCCCTCTGGTTGAGAATTAAATGAGATAATGTAGATGAAAAGCTCAACAGGAGGTTTAGAACTTATTAGAATAATAATCTATGCTGGAGGAGATGCTAATCCTCGACCACACTCTTTCTTTATCACTATGACCCTGTCCAGCCCCACTCCCCTTCTTTCTCTCCTTGGACTCACCAGGCTCAATCTCATTTTGTACTCTGATTCTTATCTTTTGCCCCTCTTGTTTGGCTTTGATGTAACCCCATGTATCAATCTCTAAGTTTTGTTCAGGGGGTACTGTCAATATTAGTGAGTTTTTACCCATGATGTTGCTTCTCCTGAATCCCACCTAATCTGGAAATGGCCCAAGAATGATGGAGTGGTGGGACAGGGTGGACATGGAGCAAAACCGTTCTCATTAGGCATCTGAAGACACCCACTTCTAAGTCCGTTCATTCAAGCTCCCAATTGCTTGTGTTACCACTTATTTTCCATGCCTGTTTTCCAGTTGCCATGTGTTCCCATTTAAAGTGGCATGTTTGCACTTTAGCTCCCAGTTGCCCGCTTGCCCTTCATTTTTAATAGCTTATATATTTCTCTCAGTATATCATTTTTGGGAAGAATTTAAAAGAAACCATAGGCTTGCTGTAATCGGTATTATTAGTTTCAGCAGACTGATTAGGTATGGAGACTGTATGACTCACATTTTTGATGTGGTGCATGTTTTTGATGGTACTTCATTGAAACACATCTTTCTGGCCATGATGACAGCATCCAGGGAGATAGAGCTCTGCTCCTGGCAATATATTCTGATCAACAATTCTACCGTGACATGAAAATATAAAAGTAGAGCATGTGTGTGTGTTTCTCAGTTATTTTAGCAACAGTAAAAAAATTCTACTTAAAAATAAAGTGGTTCTTATAGATAAGGTTAAATTTTTATCTATAAGAACCTGAATGAAAAACTTAGACCAATATTATTTTTTTCATCAATAAAATGAAAGAGGTATGTACTGGTCAAATCAGTATTTTGATGGTTTGAGTGATAGTGGGGACTCTGGAATCCAACTTCCTCAGTCTCTCACCTCAACTCTAGAACTCAGTGAAATAGAGACAAATATTGACTTGGCAGTCTCTCTGAGTAGTTCCATTTGAGAATACCAGATGGAACTAAAAGTGTCTCTTCTGCCCCTCTCTGCAACCATCGTGAATCCGGTGGATGACATCAACAACTTGCTCACCCATATCACTTTGATGCATTCATGGAGATCACACCAAAATGGGAATTTCCATTTCTTTACTTGGACCCGACTTGGAGTTAGTACTCAGAAGCAGTGGTTTCAAAGCAGAAAATTAAGGACAGAAAATAAAACCATTTGACACTCCAACACAGGAAAGTCACGGCTGCCCCTTTTTCTCTGGGCTCTCTTCTCCAACTCTTCCCCGACTGCTCCCAGAAAGTGCCACTTGCAATTACCGGTGGGGTCTAATAAGCCCCCCAAGTTAACACATTGGCAAGTGTTAAAAACTACTAACAAGTAATAGGGGGCTTCCTTACATAAATACTTAGAATTGAAGAGGAATTGGAAATTTTTGAAAAGACAGAGGGCAGAAGTCTGCAGCAGTTTGTGTCAGGAGTAGCTGTCACAGTCTCTTTACCAAGATCCTTAGAACCTCTCCCATCAATAGAAGTCTATAAAAGTTATGTGGGTTAGTGAAAAAAAAAAACAACAACAACAACAACTTTGCCTTGGGTTGGTCCTTTGAAATGTGCACAGATAGTAAGTCATCAGGAATGTCCTTTTCAGTTGTGAGACGCAGCAATACATATGCAAGCAAGTAAAAACAGACGCTGGCCCAGCCCTCAGGGAATTTTAGATTTCCCTTAGTACATTTATAAGACGGGTTCAATGTAATTTTCCCATAAGATGAATATATGGGAAGTGATCTTTCCAAGAATACACAGTGAGATAGTAGACAAGAAGTCAAAGAACTAGACCAGATGTCACAAACCGTGAAGTCTGTTCTCAACCCTTTCACTAACTCACTGATGTGGTTTAGATTAATTTACTCAATTTCTAATCCTTTTATTAAAAACAACACTTCCTGTTTATTTTTAGAATCATCCATTCAAAAGTTTTAGTTGTTTTTTATTTCCATTTTAAGTTATACCAAAATAAGAGTTAGAACTTCATATCAAACTATCATGACATCCACTTAACACAGAGGGAAGAAAATAATCAAATTGAGGTTATTATTGTATCAGATCAAATGCCAGCACAGAGCACAGGCAGGGAACACACACTCTCCTGCCTCATTTTTAGGGGCGCAGACTGGGACATAATGACATTAGTCTTGGCTTCACCCATCAAGGGACAACTATCAATGGTATGTATCTACATGAGTCAAGGCCAAGTTCAGACTTGTGCTTAACAGATAAGTTTGCTAGTGGCCTTGAGTCTACAGCAGTCTAAGTCTGGATACAGATCTCTAAAAACCATGATCTATGAAGAAATTAGAATGCATTGGGTTTAGATACTTACAGTGAAGGTAGCTTTTGATATATTCACTCTCAGCTGACTTTCAGTGTATTGATAAGTCAAGGAAAGCATTGTCAACTTTAGATTAATTCCTATTCTAGGAGATGCTCAGTTGACAAAGGGAAGGAATCTTAGTACCCCTGAGAACTCTTCATTATGATTTCCCCAGTCATTGACCTTCGCATTAGGAGGTCTTTTAATAATGTTGATGCTCAGCTTGACTAGGCCATGCCAAAAGTATGATGGGGACTGGATATTCTAGGCTGAACCAGTCAGAGCTGTCCTGAGAGCAGAGTAACTTAGCTGTAAGATTAAGCCAGTTAAATTTAAAAGCAATGAGCTCTAAGACATGCTAGTAAGACACAAAGGCTAGAAATACAGAAAAACTAGTGGGTTTTTTTTTTTTTTTGAGATGGAGTCTCACTCTGTTGCCCAGACTGGAGTGCAGTGGCGCGATCTTGGCTCACTGCAAGCTCCGCCTCCTGGGTTCACGCCTTTCTCCTGCCTCAGCCTCCTGAGTAGCTGGGACTACAGGCGCCCATCACCACACCTGGCTAATTTTTTGTATTTCTATTAGAGACTGGGTTTCACCATGTTAGCCAAGATTGTCTCCATCTCCTGACCTTGTGATCCACCTGCCTCAGCCTCCCAAAGTGCTGGGATTACAGGCATGAGCCACCGCTAAGGTCAAAGTCAGGTGTGAGTAAAAGAGTGGATAGAGATGAAGAAAGGCAGGCACTAAGAAGCTATAGAATTTCTTTTCTGTGACAATTTGCAACCTCATGCAGGGCCCAGAGCCTGGCCCAGAACAAGGCTATAAGGAATCAAGTGCCTTGATTGTGTATCTCTACTTTTTGCTAACATTAATAGACTCCACGTCTATCAAATTACTCTTCCTCTGTTTCTCATGACCAGTATGTTTGCACATGCGAAAGAACATGAACAATCATTACCCCCACATGTTTTCAATATTTTCTTATCAGAGTCAGATTCAAAGATGCATCAGGACCCATTGTGGCCTTTCTTGGAAGTTCTCTAATTTAGAACAAGAAATTTAAGACCTAAAAGTAGTGAAAGAGTGAAAAGTGCAGTGGTTTGAAGAGTATTCAAAAGTTGCTCATAACGAAGAAAAAAAAACAAGCATACCCACATGCATGAAGGCAAGACATTTGTAATCGCAAAGTATTCAAATAAGGGAAGCATCTATATGATAAAACAAATAGCAATCTCATACACTTTTTAAATTTTGTCACAACAAAGTATGATTTTTAGAATCAACATATTGAAGAACTTGTAATTTTATGACTAATATTTTAGAAGCTATTTAAAATTATTTTCATTTCTATTGTTTCTGCTTTTGAGGGATATTCCTTACATTAAAAACAAACAAACACACAAAAAACTCCAATCTACAACAACCTACCTGAACTGCTTAAAAGAAATGGCCAAGATGTGTTAGTTGGAAATTAATCTCATCGGATAATTATAATGATTTGTAATGTCCTTCATTTTTACATCATTCTCAGACTGCTAGAATTTCACATTAATTACTAGCGAATTTTTTGTCACATTCTGTATTCATTATTTGGAATATTTTTCTCTCTGGATTGGTACAATTTGGTAGCTAAATATAATAAACATCTGTTTACTGGGTTGCGAGTAAATAATACTGAACACCTAATTAACAGATGGATAGTTTGCTTTATGTACTGAAAGATTTTTTTGTAATGACAGTTCTAGAAAAGAAAGAAGCAATATAAGATCTGAATTGCATTTATCATAATAAATATGGTACAGGCATACTTAACATTGTGTAACATAAGATATTCAGATTAAATCTGACTTTTCATATATATTTGAAAAATAAACTTGTGTAGATTGCATTTATGAGATATTTATTTTGAATATATGTGGTTTTCCACCAAATCTTCATCAATTCTTCCTTTTCCTAGAGAGAGTGTCAAGGAAAGATTTCAGATGGCCATCTGGTTAGTGTCAGACAACACTCATTTCAATAAGTACGTTATGGAATTCAAAGCCAGGGAGTGCTTTTCCCCAAGTGATTTTTTAACTCCGTTTTTTGATCCTCCATTGTCATTTGACTTTTCAGCAACATTTTCTGGGCTTTTTTTCCCTGTATAATTAATGAGACTCAGGTACTTCCTCTTTGTTAATTTAGGCTTAACACGTGTCCCATTTGCAATAATTTCTTTTACAATGTAGGATAAAGAATTACACGCTGCTTCCAGAATATGCGCTAGAACATTTGAAGGTAAACATTCCTATATTTATTATGACAAAGCTTTTGAATTTTATAACCATAAATTCAGACAACCTCCCACGGTTTCTTCTTAATGTTTGACTGTGAATGGAATTCTAGCCTAAAGCAAGGTTTTCAAATATATCTAAAAATTGCAACCAAATTACTGTAATCATGTTGAAATGTTCTTGTAGTTCACTCATTATTAATCAAATTTTTGTAAATTTTATTCCATAACACATTATGTGTCAGTCTGGCTTCCTTGAAAACAAACTCAGATACAGGGATTTGTATGCAAAGGTTTCTAAGGCAATATATCTTTTCTTAAGGGAGGAAGGCAGGCCTGGGAACTGGGAAATGCTGACTCACAACATGGCTTGCAAAGGAAGCCAATACAGAGAGTTCTGGACTTAAGAAGGTCCTTCAGAGTTGCCTTGTGTCATTGGCTAGAGGCAAGCCTCTGGTGGGGATGAAAGGATGGGAACTTGGGAATAGCAATGTCTTGCAAATAAGAGAATTTTCCAGTAAGGGACATAGCTGTCCTAGTAAGGGACATAGTCTTCAGCAGTTGACATTCCCAGAAGCTGGAGGATGGGTACATGGGCCCTGGCTAGGAGATCATGGTGAGGCACCACAAGAAGCACCACATTTTTTGGTTAGAACTCTATTCTATAGAATGAATCTTTTAGATAGGACTTGGAAAATAGAATAAAAAGATATCACATATTACTCTTTTTTCATCAGGGTGATGTCTGCATTTGTCTACCTGTAAAGTACTCTTGTTTTCTCCTCAAGGGTGTTTATGCATCAAATACAGCTTTCCAATAAAGTTAAGGCTTGTTAGGAGCAGAGAAATGCTCAGTTTAACTCAGAAATCCTCCTTCCACTTCAATCTGTCCTCCTCTTCCTCCTAGGCACCTGGCTGCCCAGTTAGAGACAAAATTTCCCAGATGTCTTTGTGAATACATATGGTCCTGTGACTACATTCTCACACTTGAAATGTGAGCAGAATTGATTGGGAAACTTTATTTTTAGAAAAAATGTCTGTCCTGAACTTGTTTATCCCTTTTCTTTCTACTGATTGGAATTACTAGAACAACTCTAGAAGTCTTACATTAAAAAAATAGCAAAGATACTTCCACTCTGTAAAGTAAAACCCACCTGTCATCCTTGGCCTTCACATATGATAGAAAGAAATGTTTTTTGTAAGCAAATCTACTTGTTAGTCTAATCGGTAAGGACATTTAATTTTTAAACTAATTAAAACAAAGAGATGATTTTTTAAAAATAAAAGATATAGGGATATCCATGTAACATAGAAGACCAAGAATGGAAAGGTCATTTGTGATTCACACAGCTCTAGAAACCAGATTATTGTGCTTTTTCTCAATATAACATTTCCAACACTTCCTCCCTTAGTTTGGTGCTCATGTGTTGCTGGTAACTGACTTCTCTCTGTAATGCTATCAGGTTCATGACTTCTGCTCAGGCATACTTTCTCCTATCTTGTGGTTTTGGCTAAATGCCTACACTGTGTGTGCTTTTCAGCTTATAGGACCCTAAAGAAACTACTGACTCTCTCACATTTCAACTTTTTTAGAGGAAAAAAAAAAATCTGATTGCTTCTCATCCTATTTGCTATCCCTATTGAGCAGAGCACTTATTCTAGACTACCTGACAGGCTTCAGGCCAGCCTAGCATCAGGCTGCCCTTGGGGCAAGTACCATAGAGAGTTTTCCCAATTTTGGCTGCCCTCCTTCTGAACTTCCTTCCTATTTGTTTATACTTTTCATTACATGTGGTTTTGGTAGCAGCCACAGGAAACAAAAAATTTCTCCTTTCTGTTTCTTAATGAATAAGCATATGACCGAAGCTCTAAAAAACAGGTGTTTCCACCTGGTATTCCAGTCAGAAGTGACAAAAATTTCTGGGGTCATTTAGAGATGATTCACAATGCTGGCAGTGTGGCCCAGAGACCAATAGCTGGAGCAGTGGTGTCTTAAATAGACTGTCCTAAGACATGCCGTAAGCAGTGTTCCCTGCTGCCCCTACACTCCTTTTTTGGGAGAATGGTTTTTCAAGCTTCCTTTAAATCCTATGAGCTTTCCAATTATCTGCTCCCTCCAAAATATCTTTTCTTTTAAGTTAACCATTTATGTAACTTGCACCCAAGATCGTAATTGTGGTGAGTATTGGCACCCACTCTTTATCTGATCAGCTGTGGCCAGCTTGGTTAGCCATGTGATCAACTTTCCTTAGAAATAGCTGAATGAGTGAGGCAGGAAACCAGAGGATATTAGAGAACATTAATCCAAAACTACAAAAAGACAAAAAAAAAAAAAAAAGAGAAAAAGGTCTTTTTGCATGCACTAGTTTACTGTCTATGAACAAAAAAGCAAAGATGCAATGACTTTGAGGGATAACGAATTTATTCTGTTATCATGGTGTATTTAGTCCATTTTCATACTGCTGTGAAGAAATACGCAAGACCGGGTAATTTACAGAGAAAAAGAGGTTTAGATAACTCACAGTTCCATATGGCTGGGGAGGCCTCACAATCATGGTGGAAGGCGATGGATGAGCAAAGACACATCTTACATGGTAGCAGGCACGAGAACTTGTGCAGGGGAACTGCCCTTTATGAAACCATCAGATCTTGTGAGACTTATTCACTATCACAAGAACAGAAGGGGAGAAACCTGCCCCTGTGATTCGGTTACCTCCCACCAGTTCCCTAGCACAACATGTGGGGATTATGGGAGCTACAATTCAAGATGAGATTTGGGTGGGGACACAGCCAAACCATATCACAAGGCTTTCTCTTGGCGGAGCCTAAAGTCCAGGCCAGGAAAGAAAAGCTGACCTCTCCCCTCCCTTCTGCTCACACTCACCAGCTCTTCCCACTATTCTCTGGTGCCTGCCTAGATGCAAGCACAGCTAAAGCTAAACTCCAGCCATTGCTTCAACCCTAAAACGGTGTTCAGAAATCCATTGTTTAAAAAAGCCACATTAATGTGCTTTAGTATTATTCTTCACAGTTTTTATGACCTACAATATATCAAGTCTTTTTAAATACTATCTCAATTAGAAGCACTAAATCCATTCTCTGGAAAATAAACATAGTTAGCTAAAATATTCTGCTTTTTAAAATAAGCATGATGGCAATTTAAAAACATCCTCATCTTCCTGAGAATCACTGCTATAAAACTCCAGAGCTCTAATGTAGGCAAGTGATGGATATAGCTCTTTTTAAAAGCCCTAGATGAATGACATGGAATCTGAGAAGAATTTTAATGATTGCCCTTCTGAGTCTTGATATTATACAAGGTAATTGACTTATATCATACTGATCCATCAAGATTTCCCTTTTTCTCCCCTTTATAAATCCTTTTATCTTTCTCTTTTAAGGTTTAGAATAGTACTTCACTGAGCAAAGAAAAATATATCCATATTCATGATAATGTAAGCACTATTGATTCACTTTTCAAGATCAACCTATAAACAAAACGCATAGATTTGCTTATGGTTACAAAACTGAATATAATATTGCTCACAATTGTGCAATAAAAGTACAACTGGAAAAATTTGAGACCTGGAAATGGGAATGAAAGAAGAGGTGAAGGTAAAGGTAATGCAATAATAAACTGTATTTACCAAGTGGAGGTCAAAGGATACTGAGGAAAGTTGATAAAATAAGAAGTAGAGATTTAACTTTATCGAAGTTACTAAGGTTACTGAAGAAGAAACAAAACAATAGTGGAGGAAGAGAGAGTAGAATATTGCAAGTAAACAAAATCCTCATGTGTTACTGATGAACAATACCTGGAGTAGATCAATCTAAATTTGTTTTTACTTTTTATCTCTATATGACTTGTTAGTAGATATTGATATATAGTATTCTGCTAATTGTCTAAATGCTTCCATTAAGATATACAGTTTATGTTATTGTGCTTTGCTGCACCACCTACCTTAAAATAAAAGAAACTGACGTTTTACTATTTATAGTACTTCTTTTTGCACCTTATTTTTTCAGTTCCTTTTTGTTTCTTTTCTTTTTATGCTCTTTTACTGCCTGTTGTGCCTCCAGCAAGCACATTGATAAGAAATAAATTACACTTACCCTGGAGTCTAGGGTGGCTGAGAGCCAGCCAGGCCCTTGGGAGCTACTGAAGTCCTAGTGGGCCTTTCTTTGTTTTCTGTTATTTGTTTTTTTCTGTCACGATGGTGCCTTCAAGGACAATTGAAAGGCAGATCCTCCTTTCACAGCCATCTTTGTTTTCAAACGCATAGAGCAGTTCTGTGTTTTCTTTTTGCCCCTGGCCCTGTTTGTGACTATTGTGACTTGTCCTCATTCTCTCATTGCCATTTCTAAAAGCTGTCACTGCTGCGCCTTAAACTCTACCTCTTTTTTTATTATTATTTTCATTCTCTTATCTCTCCTGACTCTCCTCTTTCTTTTCACAGTTTTATTGTAAGAAGGCTGATGATATATATGTGTGTGAACATATATGTATATGTATTTATATATGTATGTATGCATACACACACACATAAACGTACGCCCACATTCTCTTATATACAGCAAATGCAATGCACATCTCTAAATATCCCTGATTTTGTCATTTTCAGCTTTGTAACAGTATTGCTAGATAATAAAGGTAGATTTCCTTATTCCCAGAGACATTGGACTGACGTTCTCAAAACTATTACCAATTTTGGAACCTCAGTGAATGTTAGGTTGCTGGTTCAAAAAAGTTGGAGAGTAAATTCATAAAGAGAGGGTCGTTTTTTTCCCCTCTAAGAAAGAATTAAGTATGTTTACCATTTAATGTACACATTCGTGAGTAAGCTACCAACAGACCCTTTTTCTTTTGAGACAGAGTCTTGCTCTGTCGCCCAGGCTGGAGTGCAGTGGTGCAATCTCGGCTCACCGCAAGCTCCACCTCCCGGGTTCACGCCATTCTCCTGCCTCAGCCTCCTGAGTAGCTGGGACTACAGGTGCCCACCATCACGCCCAGCTAATTTTTTTTTTTTGTATTTTTGGTAGAGACGGGGTTTCACCAGTGTTAGCCAGGATGGTCTCGATCTCCTGACCTCCAACAGACCCTTTTTATATTTGTTAAGATTGTTATATTTCAACAAGGTTAGAGATGTTATAACAATATACTAAAGAGAGATCAGATTAGAAATCTATGACAAAGTGAGATCAGGACAAAAAAATGTAAGCTGATACATCTGGCAAAGAAAAGTTGTGGATATAGATATTTCATGAAAGGGAGAAACTTGGCAAAATATTTAAAATGGGCTTTAAATGTACTTGTTTGATGAAATGTGTTGAGTGGTTCTAATGTCAGCTGTCAATGAAGAATGCTGAAAGCAAGATACAATGTATAGTTATGGACACCACATTGCAAAATATTGCTTTTTCTGATAATGTGTAATAGTTGACATTATACAGTAATATCACAGAGATGAACTAATGGTCATCTGAATGATCTCAGTGATGATTTGAAGTTGTGTACTTCTGGAAGGCAGAATTTGTTTAACTCACTCTGGGATGCTTAGTCTTTTGAGTGCGTGACTTAGATACTTCATCAATGGTTTTTAAATAATGACTATGTCTAATATTAGAGATGCTGCCTTTATTATGATAGCAGAAATATCCACTAGAATGTTTCTTTAACTGGGGATAAAACTCAATCATTTCTCATTGTGGCTTTAAGGGTCTTCAAAGCCAGACAGTGCTACTTTAATGAACTTGAAGAAAAGCAACAAGTATGGGCAAGGAAATAAATGGAGAGGATCTTTTGAGAGAAAAAAGGAGCAAATGTGGCAATAATTTACTTGAAAGCAAATACTGAATGCTTCATCGGTATGAGAGGAGAACGAAACTTAAAGGGAATCTGACATGGGAGAAGAGAGTCCTTGGTTCCCCACGGCAGGGGATGTGGTGCTGTGAGACAGTGTCCAAGCAGACACCAAGGGCCCCATCAGACCATCACGTTTTCAAGCCCAGCGAGTGTGTTTAATGCTTCCACACCACTGCTTCCTTATTTACACACAAAAAGATGGCTTCTGTAGTTTCTTCGGCAGGAGTTTTGAAAGTTAATTAATTTTCATAGAGTAACTACATTCTAGGTCTCTAAACACTCCCTGATAGCGCTCCCTTACTGACATCTCCTCACGGCCTCCAAAAAAGAGCAAACATAAATATTCTTCTTTACTTTAACCTATGATCTACATTCTTTACTTTTTTCCGGAAATAGTTCACCTTTGCTTCTTTCCTGAAGCTGTTCCTACCAAACTTTTTCGCAAAATGAGCCTTGAATGCCATCAAAATGTGAGAACTATGACATGTCCCAAATTATCACGTTTGCCTATATATTGTCTTGGATGAGACTATCATTGTTTACATAAATGCATCCTGCTTCCCCAGCTAGATAATAAGTCTCTTGGATGGAATAGAAGCACACTACATTTTATATATTCTTGAGCTTCCACAGTTCAAAAAATGCTAGGCATTCCACAGGGACTATGATAGACAACCTATGATCTCATGGATGCATCCGATCCATCTCCATTGACTGCTATATGTTTTTCAGTATATCCAACACCTAGAACTGGACCCAACACCTAAAACGCTTCCTGCCATATTATAATTTCAACATATTTGTTGAAAGAATGAATGATGTATACTTTCAAATGTTTGTATTATTTTAAGAAGAATGCATGTTTGTTTAACATGAAAAATCTCCTTTTTCTTTGCCTGCTCACCTTACCCGTTCTAGGCAGATCTTAAGAATCTTTCTAATAGAGAATGCATTCTACATTTTACCTTTCTGAGCCAGGTTTTTGTTTTTGTTGTTGTTGTTGTTTTCAGTTCTCAATTCAGATTTAATTTTCTGGTGGGATTTGGACATGATTCTTTTAGCTCTTGCCCTAAGTACTTTAGCACTCTGGACTAAAGCATGTAGGATAAAAGGCATGATTTCACTTTATATATTCTTTGTTTTTCTGCCGAAATGATCTAATACCATTTCTCTGTAGGACACAGCTTACAAGCCTTTGCTATGACACACTTAGTTAGCATCCTACCTTTACACATAAAACGTTCAGAACCCCTCAGGAGAGGCTAGAAAAGGTGCAATACCAAATCAGAGTTGGCACAGCCTTGAAATAGTTTTCCCTCTACTAGCTTCTAAAATTTTAACTAGCTTAGAAAATATCTGATTTCTCAGACTTTCCTCTGACATGAAGACAATATCAGTGGGGAGAAATAAATTCGTACTACAAACACTCATAAGTTCATTGTCCTTTACCTTCTATTGTGACATTTAAGTGTCTTGTATAATTTAGAAAGATGTGGTTCGATTGGGGACTCCTTTTCATCCTGCTGGTAATTAAACTCTGTGATATCCATTTACCTCTCTGGATCTTAAGTAAATATTGTGGTTGCATACCAGAGACTATTTTGAGTGCGTTTAGCCTAGTACCTATTGTGAGGACGTAAAGTTAAACCCACTTTGCAGCAATTGTGAAATTTTAGTGATTAATTTCTGCTGTTGGATTGGCAAGATTTGTTCAAATAAGGTGTAAATTGTCCAGAACAAATAGACTTCAGACAGACATGGTTTATGTGGCAGTCTGATAGTCCAGAGGGAAAAGTGATGAAATAAATTTGACATTGTAGCATTCACTAAATTCTTGATTCTTACGTCCAGCCAGTGCAGACAGAATGCAGCTGATGATTTTAAGGAGATAAAAAACTAGCTCATCCCACCCGCAATGGAGGCCCAGAAAAACAAGTTGGTTGCCCAAAGTCAGGCAGCAGACATTGGAAGAGCCATTGGCCACCACACTCCTCATCTCTAGGACATCATTCTTTCTCCTTCTCACCAGGCCACATCCTTCCAAGGAAAAGTGAAGGTGCTCAGTTTCCATGCTACTGAAAGCCTGTCATTCCTCAGCACTCATCCCCATCATCACCTCCACCTCCTTGATCAACAGGACATAATTTGTCCTCATCCCCTGCTGTTTAACTGATATGATCTCATGAAAATCCACTACAGCTCAAGGCCAGGAGAATTCGGGCTACAGCTTTCAGCCTCTTGCCCAGAATAACTATTAGTGGCATTCCCACACCAAGGGCTAATGTTGATTACATTCCTACTAAAATGTTCCCAAATGGGATGAATCAGAAGTGGGATAACCTCGACATAAGAATTTGCCTCCTGTTCTCGGAAGAAACAATGTCATTGTCATTGTCCATTGTCCCGACCTGCAGGACAGTCGAACGGGCCCTGGAAGGGGGAGTGGGAATGGAGGAGACAAGAAAACACAAGAAATGGAGACAAGACAAACAGCCTGATCAAGTCTCGTTTATTGAGTGTAGGGTCATGCCTTATATAGGCTGGCAGGGGAAGAGGTTGGGCCAGGGCGGTGATGGGGGGCTGGGTCTTCTCAAATTACAATCGCGCATGCGCCGTGGGTTTGTACTTTTCCCGGGCGTGGGATCGGGCCTGCGCCCTGGGCTGCATATCTTCCTGGGCGGGAAAATGTTTGCGTGCGCGCGAGAAAGGTTGGGGCGCGCGGGAAGTTTAGGCGCGCATGGGAAAAACTTAGGCGCGCGCGGGAAAAGCTTTGGGCGCGGGCGGGAACGGTTTAGGTGCGCGCGGGAAGGGTTTGTAATAAAGAACCCAGAAATGTGCCCTCTTGTCTCCTCTTTGCGGAGATCAAGCAACAGAGGTCGGCTAATTCCGGGCCTCGTGGCTCCGGACAGTCCATATTTTTAATTCAATAAACACCCATTGAATATTTAATGTATGCCAGATCCTATTCTAGTGAAACCCAAATATTTTAGGGCCTCACCAGCCTGAAGCCACAACTGAGGGCATGCTACTATGGTAGCTCACACGGTGTACACAGGAATGACTTCCAGACAGACACCGGCCCTGATTCCTGGTTCTCCTGCCCCTTAGCTCTGCAATACAGGATACAGTAGAACCAGCCATACCACAGCACACTGCAGTCAGCTCAGGCGGCACTGCTCATTTGTGTTGCTGTCTCCCTTCTCTATCAATCAGATCACGACACTCTCCCATTTAGAAAGCATCCAGTGACTTCCACCACATTTAAAAGAGGATTCTCAATTCTTTGTTGTGGCCTCCAAGGCCCTAGAAGCTGACCCCTACCCTCCAATCTGACATTGGTCATAACCCCTTGCCTGCTTGGCCTGGCAGCAAGTGTCTCCGTCCCTTCGCTCACAGGCAGGGCACTATACCTACACTCCTCCGCCTAGCACATTGTTTCCCCAGAAATTCCTTCCTCTGAGTGAATCCCTATGATCTCTGCCCAATTACACAGTCTAAAGAAGCTACCTGATGCTCTCTGGTGGTCTAGTGGCTAGGATTCACTTCCCTCACTGCTGCAACCCGGGTTCCATTCCCTGGGAGTCAGATGGGTATAAAGTTTCAATTATGGACTTCAAGATCATCTTGGTTAACACAGCAAGACCCCATCGCTACAAAACAGAAATTATAAAGAAATTAGCTGGGTGGGGTGGTGCACATCTGTAGTCTCAATATGATTACTGTTCTTATAAAAAGAAGAGATAGACACACTGAGGAAAGAGTCCATGTGATAGCAGAGGATGGAAGTTATGACTCTACATGCCAAGGAACTGTAAGGATTGCCAACAAACTACCAGAAGATAGAGAACCAAGGAAAGATTCCCCTACAAGTTTCAGAAGGAGCATGGCCCTGTGACACTTTGATTTCAGACTTCTAGCTTCCAGAACTACGAGGCAATAAGTTTCTGCTGCTCATAGGCTTCGGTGAGAAAACAAAAGTAATCACAAAGAATACCTACATGACCACTCCCAGGCTGCTTTAGTGGCTTCCTCCCCTTCCAAGGAATGCACTGTTCATGCTCCAGTCTGAGGTTAACCCCTTTCCCCAATCCGTGTACAGGGCCCCATCCTCTTGCCTATGCAAGGATTTTGCTCTTGCAGTTACATCCATCAGCTCCAACATTATCAAAATATTCCTCCCAAGTGTATCATTCTATTGCAAACAGACAAAATTTCCCAAGTGTCAAAATGAGAAAGAGAGAGGAAGAAAGAAAGAGAGAAAGAAAGAAAGAAAGAAAGAGAGGGAGAGAGAGAGAGAGAGAGAGGGAGGGAGGGAGGGAGGGAGGAAGGAAGGAAGGAAGGAAGGAAGGAAGGAAGGAAGGAAGGAAGGAAGGAAGGAAGGAAGGAAGGAAGGAAGGAAGGAAGGAAGGAAGGGGGGAAGGAAGGAAGGAAAAGAAGAAAGGAAGGAATGGAGGTAAGTGGGGAAGGAGGGAGGGAAGGAGGGAGGAATAAAAATTTGAGTCAGTGAAAGTTTTTACTTTTAAGAAGTGCATAATATTCAAAATTCAAATTCTCAGTGGCTTCTCTTTTTTAACTTGTATTTTAAGTTCAGGGGTACAAGTGCAGGTTTTTTACATAGGTAAACTTGTGTCATGGGGGATTGTTGTACAGGATATTTCACCACTGAGGTATTCAGCCTAGTACCCATTAGTTATTTTTCCTGATCCTCTCCCTCCTCCCACACTTCACACTCTGAAAGGCTCTGGTGTGTGTTGTCTCCCCTCTGTGTGTCCATGTGTTCTCATCATTTAGCTCCCACTTATACGTGAGAACATGTGGTATTTGGTTTTCTGTCCCTGTGTTAGTTTTCTAAAGATGATGGCCTTCAGCTCCATCCATGTCTCTGCAACGAACATGCTCTCATTCCTTTTTATGGCTGTGTAGTATTCCATGGTGTATATGTACCACATTTTCTTCATCCAGTCTATCATTCATGGACATCTAGGTTGATTCTGTGTCTTTGCTATTGTGAACATATACATGCATGTACTTACTAAACACACTTATACTTGCTAGGAGAGGAATTTCCTAGTTGCTATTATTGTGTTATTAGGTCTATGTGACTACATCACACTGTTGGAAAACATCCACAGGAACTGCCTGTTTTCAAGACCAATTTGCTGTATTGTAATTGAATCTAGTCCATCAGTTAATGTTTGGTCCTCTGTGAGATCTGAGAAGCAGCATCTTTTTATAGAAAGAGCTTTGACTTTAAAACTTGACTAAAGTCTCTAATCAACCATTTACAGCTAAAACTCAGTTATTTCATTTGGACAGCAGAGACTATAATTCTAACTTGAAGACCTATTGAACATATTTGAAAGGCTACGTATATATAGATAGATAGAGATATACATAGTTTCAGCATGATACATGTTCAATAAAAAAAGTTGTTACTTATTTTTGTCATTATTTTTCAGTGGCAAAAGTGGAGACCAGTGCATTGCTATTCTACATGTAATGGTCCTGAGCTTATTTCTTCTGGGGCCATTGGAGCAGCTGGACCATTTAAGCCCTTGAAGCTTATGATGTATTCATGGAGCACCTAAACTGTCATTTCAAAGAATCCATCACCATTTTATTGACGACAATAATACGAAATGTGATAGATTGCCTGGTTAAATCTCAAACCACCTCATCGGTTACTTTGGGATTTTCCTTTTATCCAGGAGAAAAGATTATGGAGGTATAATTGACAAATAAAAGCTGTGTATATTTTAGGTGTACATATGACATTTTGCTATATTTATATGTGGTAAAATGTTTACCAAAATCAAGTTACTTAAGATCTACTCTTTCAGCAAATCTCAACTACACATTATTAACTATAGTCAACAAAATATACATTGGGTCTCCAGAATTTTTTTCCATAACTGAAAGTGTGTATCATTTGGCCAGCATCTCTTCACTTTGGCATTTTATAAATCAGATTTTTCAATTATATTTTCCAGAAGGGCACTGATAAAGGAGGATGTCTAACACACCCTCATGGATATATTGAGATAATGCTTGCATCCACAGGAATACCTATGTAACTCCAAATCCAATGTGATTGAGACAATGGGTGATATTATAAGGATAGTCTTAAAAAAAAAAAAAAAAAAAAAAAAAAAAAAAAAAAAACAAAAAAAACCTTCCATGAACCTTAGTACCATGTTAATCATCTTTGTCATATCAGTGCTGATCATGAAACATTAGATTCTGGCTGCATCCCCACGGGGACCTCTGCTGCTGGAATACAACAATTATAACCTAAGAAGTGAAAAGATGAACAATAATATGTGAAAAACAGCAAGATGGGAGAGACAAACTAAAATGTTTAGGCATCAGTGATCTGATGTGGCATCACATGAAGATGTGCTTCTAAATGCAAATGAATAGCCCATGAACTGGACTCATGAAAGTTATCTATGCCAAGAAAAAAAATCATCATTTACTAGTAAATGTAGCACAACTGTCATTCCAATGAATATCCGTCACACACACATACACACACACACACACGCACAGTAGAAGCTGTTGAACTCAAATAACTGGACTTAGCTGTTTTTCCCTATTTCATTCAGACACTATATAGTTCATCAATGCAAGAAATGATTACCACCTTCATTATGCAGCCTCTGTATTCATTGGCAAATGAAAAAAATTAATAGCGTTCATGTGATTGTCAAAGATGTATACTTTGTTGTTAGAGAAAGATAAAAGTTTAAAACAATTTTTATCTCTATGGTTGTCTTCTACATTAATTGTCATGTAAAGCCAAAAATCTGAGATTTGAATACTTCACAAGACTAGCCATAAGCTTTCATTTGCTGGTTTGCATCTTTTCTTGCTTTCAGTTTTAACACAGTCAAAACCCTAAGGGATCAGTTCTCGTCTCTTAAGAATGACTGTTTAGCAAATAATTTATTACCACCTTCTGTATGCATAAACTCCCTATTTTATTTAAAGATACCAGGTGCAATATTACCATGGATCTAAACTGGAAATCAGACTCCCAAATGAGATATGTTTTCCTTAATGCTTGTGTAAAATTCCCATTATGCTAATAGTACTTCAGAGTGCATGTTAAGAAACAGTATAGCCCTAAGTGTCTATTTATGAAAGCTTCCCTTTGAAAAGGAAAGGCTTTTAAAATGATATTCATTTTTAGTACTGAAAAGTATTAGATATTCTCATGATTGGTTAATTGTACCATGATTTTCACAAAATAGTTAAATCACTTTTACTTCTGGAAATCTGGATTAGATAAAACTCTCATTATTCTGGTGGTGCTACACTATTGGCTACACATTGTTTATATGTTCATTCCTTAGGCATCTTGAAGAATTTTTGTTATATTTCAACGTTTGAGACATTTGGGATCCACAGCAGTTTTTGAAGTGTTTTAACTACATGTCTTGCCCTTTTTCTTGTCTCAATTTAAGTTTCTTTTTAAATTGAGAAATGTATTTATTTGATGAAATGAGCCAAAAGCATATTTTAATAATTTTCAATTACTCCATAAGGGTAACATCTGCCTGTTTACATCAAAAGGCAAAATATGGTATTCATAAGAGTTTATAAATGATATATATATATATTTTAGATGAAATTGCTATGAAATTTTTACTCTGCCACCTACAGTGAATATATAAACTTAAAAGATTAATTGAATATTCTCTAACCATGAATAAGCAAATTCCCATTATTTAATACTGCATTATAGATTTCCAAATTAATTAACACTTTGCATTTCTGTTCTGTGAAATTCTGTCTGTAGTATTCTGAGTATACTTTTGTACTGAAAGGAGTTTCTTCATGACCAAAAATACTCTTCAGGGCAAAGTAAGAATTTTGTACACTAAACCAGTCACCAAATGATTATATAGTATAGGGTCTAAAACAATCACTTTGCTTTCTTTCTTTTTTTTTTTTTTTTTTTTTTTTTGAGATTGCATCTTGCTCTGTTGCCCAGGCTGGAGTGCAGTGGCGCAGTCTGGGCTCACTGCAAGCTCCACCTCCCAGGTTCACGACATTCTCCTGCCTCAGCCTCCCGAGTAGCTGGGACTACAGGCGCCTACCACCACGCTCAGCTAATTTTTTGTGTTTTGTTTGTTTGTTTGTTTGTTTATAGAAGAGAGGGGGTTTCACCGTGTTAGCCAGGATGGTCTCCATCTCCTGACCCGCCCTCCTCGGCCTCCCAAAGTGCTGGGATTACAAGCATGAGCCGTGCCCAGTTAACAATCACTTTGTTTTCTAAGTATTGCTACCTTATTTCTGGGAATGCTTTACCCCTCTGGGAGACACAGTCTAACCAGTTTGATTAAAGTCATTTGGAACAATGTCCTTCTTTATCCTCTTTCCTTTTACTGTATTCGTGTGAAAATCTATTATGGACACTCAACTGTGCAAGTATAGTAATTAAAACCAGGTGGAAAATTGGCATATATTTGCATCTTTTCAGTAATTGCAATAGACTCAAATATTTCTAATTGAAACGACTGGATTCCTCCTCCAATTATTGTCTCCACATAATTACATGAAACTCTTACCATGACACTCTGCCCAGGCCTGTTCTTCACCATTATCTTGTTCCCTCCTACTAATGGGACCCTTTTACCAAATTTTGGCTGACCTCATTCAGGTGGAAAGGAGAACAATTTATTAAACCAATTTTTATATGTAAGAGCACAGGATTTCCTTCCCTTTCACCAACTCTCCCACTTCTCTCTCTCCCCCATATAGAATGTGATCCACAAATATTTGTTGAATGCACAGACTCCCTGCAAACTGTTTTTTTCTTTTTGATCAAAATGAATAATTCGTTAGACTAATAGGACACATACACACACACACACACGCACACACACACACAATTTATTACCATTCATCAGAGGTCTGTTTTAGGGTCTCCTCTGACATTGTGAAACTTGCTTAGTTTCCCCATCTATAAGATGGGGATAATAATAACATCAACCTCACATGTTGTTGTAGGCATTAAATAAGTTACTACCTTATTATAAGTACCTGGCACACATTACGCACTTTATGCATGATAACAATTATTATTATTATGGTCAATGGTTCTTTTGGGGATAACATGATCAATGAGTAGCTCTCATGTTACCAGAGATACAAACCCTGAAAAGGAGCAAATTCTATTCTAAACTTGAACTATGTGTCCTTCTGGAAAGCATGCATTCTTCATTAGGTCCTTGACAGATATAAGCACAGGTATCCAAGAGTAATTACACTCTCCCAAGCAGAAGATGGGAAAATGGAAAACCACAGAAACCAAGAGTAACAAGGGCAGAGGCACAATTCAGCAACATGTTGCTGCTTGGGCTCTGACCTCCCAGCACCTATTTCTCAATCAGATTTTTGTTTTGTTTGTTTCGTGGGTTTTAAAATTGTGATAGGAACCATATAACAAAATTTACCATCTTGACCATTTTTAAGTGCACACTTTGATAGTGTTAACTATATTCCCATTGTTGTGCAACAAATCTCCAGAAATTTTTCATCTTGCACATTGAAACTCTCTACCCATTAAACAAAAACTTTCCATTTCACGCCTCTCCCCATCCGCTGGTAACCACCAGGGTACTTTCTGTTTCTATGAATTTGACTACTTTAGACAGCTCGTATAAGTGAAATCATACAATACTTGTCTTTTCATGACTGGCTTAATTCACTATAATATCCTTAAGGTTCATCCGTACTGTAGCATGTGACAAGATTCCCTTCCTTTTTAAGAATTAATAATATTTCATTGTATATATAGATACCACATTTTCTTTATCCATTCACCTGCCAATAAACATTTAGCTTGTTTCCACCTTTGGCTATTGTGAATAACACTGCAATAAACATGAGAGTGCAAAAATATATTTGAGATCCTGCTTTTAATCCTTTCGGAGATATACCCAGAAGTGGGACTGTTGAGTCATATGGTAGTTCTATTTTTACTTTTTTGAGAAACTGTCATGCTGATTTTCATAGCAATTGCACTATTTTACAATCTCATCAACGTTGTATAAGGGTTCCAATTTCTCCACATCCTCCCTAACACTTGTTATTTTTTGTTTTTTTGATAGTAGCCATTTTGATGGGTAGGGAGTGATATCTCACTGTAGTTTTGATTTGCATTTTTCTGATGACTAGTGATGTTGAGCTTACTTTCTTAAGTTTGTTGGCTATTTAAATATCTTTGGAGAAATGTTTATTTAAGTCCTTTGCCAATTTTTAATAGGATTATTTGTGAATTTTTGTTGTCATTTTTCAGTTACAGGAAGTTTTTAAAAATAAGTTCTCAATATTAACCACTAATGAGAAATATGATTTGCAAATATTTCTCCCATTCTGTAGGTTGACATTTTACTGTATTGACAGTGCTCTTTGGTGCACAGAAGTTTTTAAGTTTGATATGGTCCAAGTTGTCTATTTTTGTTTTGGTGCCTATACTTTTGATGTAATGTCTAAGAAATCACTGCCAAATTCATATTTATGAGATTTTCCCATCGTTATTTCTTCTAGGAGTTTTTTAGTTTGGGTCTTATATTTAGGTCCTTCATTTATTTTGAGTTAATTTTATATGTGGTGTAAAAATCTAACTTTTACATGAAGATATCCAGTTTTCCCAACACTATTTGTTGAAGAGACTGCCCTTTCCCCATTGAGTGAATTTGGAACCCTTGTCTGGCTTTTTATTCTATTCCAATGGACTATAAATCTATCTTTATGCCAGTACTTCAATGTTTTGATTACTATAGTTTTGTAATAGGTTTTGAAAACAAGAAGCATAACACTTCCGATTTTTTTTTCTTTTTCAATATTGTTTAGACTATTCTGGGTCTCTCAAAATTTCATATTTTTTTAAGGGTTTTTCTATTTCTGAAAAAGAAATATTGCTGGGATTTTGATACAGATTATGGTTGAATCTGTAGGTCACTTTGGACAATATGGACCTCTTAACAATATTAAGTCTTCCAATCCATGAACATAGAATGTCTTGCCATATATTTGTGTCTGCTTTTATTTCTTTCAGGTATATTTTGTAGTTGTCAGTGTACAAGTTTTTCACCTCCTTGGTTATGTTTATTCCTAAGTATTTTATTTTTTGGTGCTGTCATAAATGGAATTGTTTTCTTAATTTTCTTTATGGATTGTATATTGTTACCATATGAAATGCAACTGATTTTTGTGTGTTGACTTTGTATCTTGCAACTTTGCTAAATTTGTTTAATAGTTCTGACAGTTTTTTATGCATGTGTGAAATCTAAGGTTTTCTAAGATTATGTAATCTGTGAACAGAGATAATTTTAATTCTTATTTTCCAATTTGAATGTCTTTTATTTACTTTTCTTCCCAACTATTCTGGCTAGGGCTTTCAGTTCTATATCTAATGTAAGTGCAGCATTATTGTCATGTCTTTAATCTTAAAGGAAAATCTTTCAGTCTTTTACCATTGAGTATATTAACTGTGGGTTTTCATATATGGACTTTATTATGTTGAGATAGTTTCCTTCTATTCCTAGTTCGTGTTTTTAACATTATAAAGGTGCTGAATCTTGTCAAATACTTTTTCTGTATCAATTGAGATAATTAAGTAGTTTTTGTCATTCATTCCGTAAATGTGATGTATTACATTGATCAATTTTTGTGTGTTGATTCTTCCTTGCATTTCAGGAATAAATCCCTCTTGGTCATGGTTTATAATCCTATTCACGTGCTATAGAATTTGGTTTACTGGTTTTTTGGTGAGGATTTTTGCATCAATATTTATAAGAGATTTTGATCAGTAATTCTATTTTTTATAATGTCTGTCATTGGTATCAGGGTAAAGATGGTCTCATGGAACTCTTTGGGAAGTGTTCTCTTCAATTTTAAAAAATATTTTAAAGATTAGTACTGACTCTTCATTAAATGTTGGGGAAAATTAATTGATGAAGCCATCTGGCTGTGGCTTTTCTTTCTTGGGAGGTTTGTTTCAGTGCCATCAGTAATGATGTCTCTCTTTCATTTCTGATTTCATATGTTTGACTCCTCTCTCTTTTATTCTTAGCTGATGTAACTAAGGGTGTCAATTTTGTTGATCATCTCAAAAATTAACATTCCATTTCATTGTTTATTTTTGTTTTACAGTTCTCTGTTTCATTTATCTTGATTGTAATCTTTGTTATTTCTTTATGCTAACTTCAGATTTAGTTTGCTGTTTTCCTAATTCCTTGAAGTGTGAAGATGAGTTATTGATTTTAAATATTTCTCTTTAATAGCAACATTTACAACTATAAATTTCCCTCTTCACACTGCTTTTACTGCATTACCTAGGTTTTGCTATATCGTGTTCTTATTTTCCTTTGTCTCAAGGCATTTTGTAATTTCTCTTTGATTTCTTCTTTCACCCATTGATTATTTAAGATGACGTTGCTTAACTTTCATGTATTTGTAGATTTTCTAGTTTTTCTTCTGCCATTGATTTCTAGTTTCATTCTATCATAATCAAAAAAAATACTTTGCATAATTTCTATATTTTTAAATTTGCCAAAATGTCGTTGTGGCCCAATGTGTAGTCTGTGCTAAAGGATGTTCCCTGTACCTTGAGAAGAATGCATATTCTGCTATTATTGGTGGAGTGTGCTCTTTGTGTCTGGTAAGTTCAAATGCTTTGTAGTTTTATTTAAGTCCTCTACTTACTCTTTGGTCTTCTATTTGGTTGTTCTATTCTTTATTTTAAGTGGACATTGACCTTTGACATCCTCTAGTGTCACTGTGTCTTCCTTCAATTCTATTGATGCATGCTTCATATATTTGAAAGCTCTAATTTTTGTTGTACATATATTTATAATTGCTGTATCTTCTTGGTGAATTAATGTTTTTGTCATTATATAATGTCCTTATTTGTCTCCTGTAACAATTTTGACTTAAAGTCAATTTTGTTCATTGGTTAACCATTCATATAGATTATGTTTCTTCATCTCTTGACTTTCAGTTTATATGTATCATTAGGTCTAAAGTAAGCCTCTTGTAGACAACACATAAATTCTGGTTTTTTTGTGTACTTTGTTGTTGTTGTTGTTGTTGTTGTTTTAAAAAGAGAAATCTTCAGCTAATCTATGCCTTTACATTTGGGAGTTTAACCAATTTACATTTAGTGTAATTACTGACAGGGAAAGTAATTATCATTCTGTTAATTGCTTTTCTATATGTATTTTGGCCTTTTTCCCTTTCCTTTCTTATTGCCTTCTTTTTGTGCTTTGTTCATTCCTTGTAGTGTCATGTATTGATTTCTTTCTCATTTCCTTTTGTGTATTGTTGTTCCCCCACACACATTTTACGTTATTAATATCACATATTGTATCTTTATATATTATACATTTATTAACAGATATTCATAGTATTTATGCTTTTGTCTTTCAAATTCTATACAAGAATTAAAAGTGGATTTATGCACCAAAAATACAATAATACAAATTACTGTATCCGTCCATGTATTTACCTTTAGCATAAAACTTTCTGTTTTTATATGGCTTTCTTTCTGCTGCTTTCTAGTATCCCTTTGTTTCAACACATGGAGTCCCTTTAGCATTTCTTGTAAAGCAGGTCTAGTGGGAATTACCTGCCTCAACTTTTATTTGTCTGGAATAGTCTTAATTTTGTCTTCATTTTTAAAGAAAAATTTTGCTGTTCATTGTATTCTTGTTTGACAGTTCCCCCCGCCCCCCTACCATTATGGTGAATGTATCATCTCACTGCCATCTGGCCTGCCAGTTTTCTGCTAAGAAATCCACTGATAATTTTATAGGGTTCCCTCGTATGTGATGAGTCACATTCTCTTGCTGCTTTCAAGAGTCTCATTTTGTCTCTGACTTCCAATTTAAATATAACACATCTTGGTGCACATCTTGGTGGTTCTCTTTGGTTTTACCACAGTTGGATTACATTGAAGTTCTTGAATTTGTATGCCCATTTCTTTACTCAAATTTGGGAACTTTTTGGCCACTATTTTTTTCTATAGGCTCAGTGCCTCTTTTTTAGTCTTTTTCTTGGACTTCCAAAATGCAAATATTTTTTATTTGATGTTATTGCATAAATCCCTTAGGATCTCTTCACTTTTATGCATTCTTTTTTCTTTTTGCTCCTCTGACTTAATGATTTCATATGACCTGCCTTCATACTCATTGATTCTTTCTTCTGCTTAAGTCTGCCATTAGATTTTCTAGTAAATTTTTCAGTTTTGTTATAGTGTTATTCAGTAACAGAATTTGTTTAGTTCTATTTTATAGTTTCTATCTCAGTGTTGATAGTCTCATTTTATTTATGCATCTTTTAAAATTTTGTTTACTTGTCTGTGTTCTCTTTTAGCTTATTAAGCATCTTTAAAATAGTTACTTTAAATTTGTTCAGGTAGTTCAAAGATCTGTTTCTTTAGGTTCCATTTCTAGAGCTGATTTTGTTTCTTTGGTTGTGCCACATTTTGTAGTTTATTTCGTTTGCTGTGTGGATTCTTATTGTTGTTCAGTTGGGCTCTTGATAAAACAATCACCTCTCCTCTTTACAGATTGCCTTCATGCAAGAGAATACTACCAGTTTGCTCAGCTAGATGTTCTGGAACCACTCAAACCTTGTCTGAGATGTTTTCTTGGTTTGTGCATGTGCTTTTAACTGCCCTAATTTTCTAAGCAGAAGTCATAAATAATGTAATTACAGGTAAGGAACTGCAAGTGATCAATATTGCTGGAGCAAAAGAAAGAGAGAGAAAGCTGAAGAGACTGGCACAAGATAAATCATGGAAGAACAGGTTAAGGATTTAGAATTTTACATATATTTCCTCTGAGTAAGATCCTTTCTCTTTTTTGTGCCTAGATTGCATTTCTAAGCTTCATTCCTCTGACAAACTCCTCTTCATTCCCCAACAGCTAACTTGAGTCTCCACTTTGGTGAAGTGTTTCATGACTTCTTTTGTTCAGCACCCACATCTTTCTAGGAGGCAGAATTAATCTCTTCCTCTTCTGGGCTCTTCATTATTACACTATGCATTGAAATTATCTGTTTAAGCTTTCAAAATATATACCTCATTAAAATCCGTAATTGTAAGGCTACCGATTTGAAAGAAACTTGAAATCCTGTGCATTCAAAATGCATTTTCTATGTTAAAGGCAGTACTCTCAGAGCAAACTAAAGCAAGATAAAAATTTAAAGAATGTAGCAGCCTTTGGCTTCCTCTGTAAAAATATCAATAACTAGTAATAGCATAATTTACTCTGAGTATTCTCTGATAGACTATCACAACTCTAGAGTTTGTATGAAATTTTTTCATATAAATATAGTTTCATTGCTTAATATAGTTTCCTTTAATTTGCTAATTTTTCATCTATTAAATTAATATTTGCTGAGTACCTATAATTTATAAAGTTTTATATTGCATTGCAGAGAAAAATAGGATATTTTTAATAAGAGCCTAACAATTGAATTGGAGATTTAAGACATATCTGAATAACTGCGTATACAGTTAGTTCATGTAGCACTAACTGAAAGGAAGGAGCAAACAACTACTTCTGGGATGATGCTCTAAAGCTTCTCAGATGGGGTGGCATCAGAGCTGGCCCTGGAAGGAGGAGTAGGACTGGTGAGTTTCTTACACTCAGATTCATGAATAAGCCAAAAGATAGCAAAAGGTGACTTGTTTAGAGAGCACATACATTGTGGGCCAGTAGTGGCTCCTGAAGGCTAATTTAGTGTTAGGCCTTCATTCTGATAGAAAATGGGGAACTTCATAGCTTTTGATAAGAGTAATGACATTAACAAATTTTGGTCTTTTCAGAGATTCATTTTGGCAATGTTGTGAGGTTGGATTTAAAAGAGAAGGAGAAAGCAGCACAGAAGAGACCAGAATGAAAAATCATTAATGCAGTAATCGAGGCATACAACAGTGAGGCTCAGATAGTGACGGTGAGACTGAAAAAGAATTCAGCGACAAAAAACACTTCTAAAGCTCTCTATGCACATTTACTTTATTACTGATAAATTATTATTACTACCGTTTTCTGTATGTGATACATTTTCTCCCTAAATGCTGTAATCATATGATCATACAGGTCCAGGTTATGTCAGAATCACTTACCTAGTGCCAGAAAATGACCCATTCCTCGTTAGAATTCTGTGGGAACCATGAAGCCAAAGTGTTCCTTTCAAATGGGTTTGTTCTCGTGCCTAAAGTTGTCCCGAGATACCAGTTAAAGAGTAGTTCCAGAAAAGAATGAGACATCAAAACACACTTGGTTATTTTTATTATATTTGTAGGCCACTGCATTTTAAGGGTAGCTTAGATTATTAATATATTATGAAGAGTTTTGCATCTGCAAAAAGAAAAACAGTCTCTGTCATGAGAATAGCTCTTTCTGGAGCCTATGCTTCCATCTGGAGCTCTTTGCATGAATTTTAGTCAAACTCCAATAATTTTTTTAATGTATTCCCCACAGTATACAATAGATGATATTTTAATTGAAGTATAATATAACTACATAAAAATGTACATACCACAACCATTCTGCTAGCTGAAGTTTTACAAACCGAACACCTGCATAACAGGACTCAAGTCAAGAAATAGAGCATTCCAGTACTGTGAAGGCCTCCTCATGCTTTCATTCAGTTCCTACCTCCCCCTCCAGGGAAAACTCCCTTCCACATTTCTAATACCATAAATTTGTTTCGCCCATCTTTGCACTATTATGGAATCAAATAATATGTATTTTTTTCCCTCTGGTTTTCTTCACTCAATGGTTTGTAAGATTCACCCATTTTGCTACATGCAATTGTAGGTCACTTATACCCATTGCTGTATAGTATCTCATTGTGTAAGTATGTCACAGTTTTATTTATACATTTACATATCGCAGGAATCAGCAAACTATGATTCACTTGTCAATTGCCTATTGTTTTTAAATAAGGCATTACGGGAACACAGCCATGTCCACTTATGTACATATTGTCTATAGGTGCTTTCATGCTATAGTGGCAGAGTTCAACAATTGCGTCAGAGACTTGTGGTCCATAAACCTAAAATATTTACCATCTGCTCTTTATAGGAAAAGTGGTTTACACGGATGTTGAGGACTCATGATGCACTGGTGGATTGGGTGGTGAGGAGCACCTGATACTTTGACCCTGCATCATACGAGGCAAGCAGCCTTCACTGGAAAGGGATGAAGCTCTTCCTTCAGGGGTGAGACAAAGCTTAGTAAAGGGGAAGATTTAAAAGGAGCATAAGAAGTGTTTGAGCACGTGAGAGATGATGTTAAGCATGGAGAAAATGTTCCAGGGGACATAGGAGGAAGGTTGTGGGGGCAAAATAACGTGGGTATGAAAGAGCTCATAGCTGCATAATCAGAACCATGAACAAATTGTAGACAAATAGATGTGTGTGCTCATCAGTTTGCCTTAATGTTACAGTTAGAAGTAGTTCTGAAGCTGCTCTACTGCCATTTGCATAGCACTCTACAGTCTATAGAGTGAAACTATTTTATTTGAACCTCTAAACAAGAGTAAGCATAAAATCCAGGTAGAATTATTTTTGAAATACCATGAAAGCCACTTTCACTATGCACCTTGTGAAAATGAGCCAGTTTCCATGTATTGCTTATAACATCCACCTAAACAGAAGTTATTATCAGCTAAATCTTTTAATTCTCATGTACCTGTTTTATTCTGCAGCATGTAAGCCATTTGTGCATTCTGTTTTCTCAAGTACATCTTAGAGAAAATACATTAATTGATGTGTCTATTTAAAAGTAGTTTTATCACTAGTAATTCTAATTGCTGAGTTTAATTTGGCACCCTGAAGGAGTGCTAAGTCTCTAAAAACTCATTCTGTCTCTATGTCGCTTTGAACCATAAATTTAAAATAATTGAGGAAATAGAAATGACAACTGTTCAAAGTCCTTTATATGTTAGGATTAGGATTTCCCTGAGAAAATGCAAAGAATCTAAAAATTATCTTCCCTATATAGTAGAATAAAGTTTGACAGTGACTCAAAAAGGAAGTAGACTGACTTCTTGATTTCATAAACAATAAGAAAGACTACAACAAGTTCATGTGTGTCTTTGTGTTTGCTTTTTACTTATTATCAGGTTAATCCTTCTCCTTTCCTCAATATATCCTAAGAATAATAATAGCATTTGGAAAGTTTTTTCCTTCCTCAAAACGGAGAATGAACATTTAAATCTCACAATGACATTATGAAGTTTAACACTATTCTCTTCATTAAAAACCAATCAGTAAATATATTTTAGCATACATTCTTTTGTATGGTCCCAGGCTTTCTATACTATGAAACAAACTGGGTGCAGAAACTTTTTTAAATTTTTCTTTTGGTATTCTAACACCAGCTATAAAGTTAGGAAAAGCAACACAAGCATCTACTATTTGAGGCACAGTCACTTTTGCCACATATTAGCTTTATTGGGTTTTCCCCCTCCCCTCACTGAAAAAAATAACAAACTCTGCCTGCTATAGTAGGAGTGCACACCGTGCTGGAGTGCTGGCCAGGGCAAGAGCTGGAGAATGAGGCTTTTGTTAGTTATCCTTTTTTGTTTTGTTTTCTCACAGGCTGGTCTTGACTATTACTTCCTTCTTTGTGCCTTATCTGTGGGCGAAATAATCCTCTGGAAAAATGAAGGGTAGCTTGACCTCTCATTTATCTCTGTCCAGAGTCCACTGTCACCAGACTGATGAAAAGTAGGGAAAAGAGTCCGTCAGCAGAGCCCGTTAATTCAAAGATCACTGTCTGACTTATTTTGTTTTGGGAGTATAGACTTTCTTTCTGTTAAGTGAACAAATTATTTTCTTTCTGTCCACTTCAGCTATAGAATGATTAGGGCCCCTGAAGAGTAAATTGGACTCTGATGACTGTGGTAACGCAGAAGTTGGAAAGTCAACAGCGTTGTTAAAACAAGACTTTCCTTCCAAGTGTCTTTATGTGTGCCAGAGCCAACGGTTCGTGACAGCACCAAGAAACAGGCCTGGATTGGTAAGGCTGCACTTAGACTTATCCAAATTAAGGCCAAAAGCTAGCTGGGAGTGGACAAACCAGACAGCACAGATTCATGGAGACAAAGTTGCTCTTTGATTGGAGTGTATACATCAAAATTTGCTAAAAGTTTGAATTTCTTCCTGAAGTTTCCTTTGCTTTTCTCCAAAGATATTTTGTGTTGATAAACTAAATCATTTTTCAATATTCTCCTTCCTCTTAGACTGCAACCACGGATAACTGTGAGCTCACACAGATATAATAGAGGTTAACTAAATGTGTAAAAGTGCCTCTATTTGTTATCTTGGGATATGTCAAAGGAACCTCCTCTGTGATGCCAAAATTCATAACAGTGGAGACTGTGTGACATGGTTTGGCTGGGTTCCCACCCAAATCTCACCTTGAATTGCAATAATCCCCATGTGTCAAGGGCGGGGCTAGGTGGAGACAATTGAATCATGGGGGTGGTTTCCCCCATACTGTTCTTGTGGTAGTGAATAAGTCTCAGAAGACCTACTGATTTCATAAAGGGGAATTCCCCTGCACATGCTCTCTTGCCTGCCGCCATGTTAGACATGCCTTTGCTTCTCCTTTGCCTTCCACCATGATTGTGAGGCCTCCCCAGCCACAAGGAACTGTGAGTCCTTAAATCTCTTTCCTTTATCAATTACCCAGTCTCAGGTTTGTCTTTATAACGGCGTGAGAATAGACTAATACATTGTGCTTAAGTGGCTCAGAGAAGAATCTAGCAGCTGGTGATAATCTTACCTTGATAGTTTAGGGGTGTGGGGAAATGGAGTAAAAATAAAAAATATAGCTGGGCACAGTGGCTCACACCTATAATCCCAGCACTTTGAGGCACTGAGGAAGGAGGATTGCTTGAGGCCAGCAGTTTGAGACCAGCCTGGCCAACCTAGTGAGGCCCCATCTTTTCAAAAACAAAAAAGAATGAAAAATATGAGCACTTTCCAAAGTGGCCATAAAGAGCTCTTATTGAAATGAGAAAAAAAAAAATACATGTAATATGTTATTCTTGGATGGGTACTACAAAAACAATTTGATCCCAATTTCAGATATCACACCAGGTATCAACAAGGGCTACTTATCAGTGGGAAGATCATGGTAGATTTTTATTTATTTGTCTTTTACAATAGAGTTGACAACATAACTGGTGCCAGTTACTTTGTAGATTATGGTTTGAGGGAGCAAGTTGCCACACATTTTCCCATCTGCAAAGCAGGGAAGGAAATGCTTCATTGAATTGTGATGACTAAATGAGGTAAACTCTAAGTTAACTAGACAGATAACAATTCACCAGTATTCTAGGGAGACTGGGGAAAGCGGATGGAAATAAAAAAGGAACAAACTGAGAGAGAAGCATAACAGGCCAGAAAAGAAAGTTATATGCTGGGGATATAGCTTGAAATGTGATCAGAGTGTGTACGGTTAGGGCAGGTCAGGCAAGGGCAGAGCCGGAGTCTGTTTTCCAGGTGACTGTGCGTGTCTCCGGCAGCTGCACTCCCCGAGCACCACAGAGCTCTTTTCATTCTTTGTTACAGAGGCCAGGGAGCGCAATGACTTGCCCACAGTCACATCTTTCAGCACTCTCCATGGTCCCTGAAGTTCACCCATCAATTATGCGTCCACATCAAGCTCATCAAAGTCAGAGAGCACGCCACCCCAGCCCTCTTGCTGCCCTCCCCTGTGTCTCTTGCTCACTCATCTCTGGAGTTTTACCCTGGTCTTCAGCCTCAATCTACTTGTTCATGACTTTGGTCTGCCTCACCCTCACCTGTCTTCTTGAGTGAGGATGCTCCAGTTCCCACTCATGGCATATCACCTAAGCCTTACCATTACTCACATGCCTCCATCAATTTGGAGCACAACTTGGGCAATACTGGATTAAACAATGCTCTAGCATTTGGAATGCTTAAATTCTGATTTGTCTGTTACTTCAAAGATGAAGGCTTCTATCTCCATTGCATCCCTTTCTTTTGATAGAGTACCTAGATACAGACATAATCAATATTAGAAGTCCTACAGAAGTCATTTTGTAATTAATATTTTTGGTAGCATGTAAAAAGAAAAGCAAAAAGAGTTGTAACAGATAACACATACAAATACCTTTACTGTATAACTTACGTTTCCTGAATTATTGATAGCTAAAATATTTCCCACCTAAGTACTTTCACAAGCATATTTATAAATCATAACAGGAACTTTTATTATAACAATCCTAATACATGTTTGTTCATGCCTTCGTGTTCTTGAAGGTATATTCTTTAACTTTTTCTATTTTGGTTTTGGCATGTATTTATGACTATTGTCAAGTTTAAAATTTATAATAACTCTTAATTTTAAAATATTTCCAAAGTATACTGATGGTATTTAAATGTCAAAAAATTATTTTACATTTACTTGAGGAAAGCAAATTCAGTTAATGTAAACTTTAAAATGAGAATAAAAACAAGACTCGGGGGCGGAGCAAGATGGCCGAATAGGAACAGCTCCAGTCTCCAAATCCCAGCACGAGCAACACAGAAGACCGGTGATTTCCGCATTTTCAACTGAGCCTCTGCTGCTGATAGCCAGGCAAACAGGGTCTGGAGTGGACCTCAAGCAATCTCCAACAGACCTACAGCTGAGGGTCCTGACTGTTAGAAGGAAAACTATCAAACAGGAAGCACACCTACACCAAAACCCCATCAGTACGTCACCATCATCAAAGACCAGAGGCAGATAAAACCACAAAGATGGGGAAAAAGCAGGACAGAAAAGCTGGAAATTCAAAAAATAAGAGCGCATCTCCCCCTGCAAAGGAGCGCAGCCCATTGCCAGCAATGGATCAAAGCTGGACGGAGAATGACTTTGATGAGATGAGAGAAGAAGGCTTCAGTCCATCAAACTTCTCAGAGCTAAAGGAGGAATTATGTACCCAGCGCAAAGAAACAAAAATCTTGAAAAAAGAGTGGAAGAATTGATAGCTAGAATAATTAATGCAGAGAAGGTCATAAATGAAATGACAGAGATGAAAACCATGACACAAGAAATACATGACAAATGCACAAGCTTCAGTAACCGACTCGATCAACTGGAAGAAAGAGTATCAGCGATTGAGGATCAAATGAATGAAATGAAGCAAGAAGAGAAACCAAAAGAAAAAAGAAGAAAAAGAAATGAACAAAGCCTGCAAGAAGTATGGGATTATGTAAAAAGACCAAATCTACGTCCGATTGGGGTGCCTGAAAGTGAGGGGGAAAATGGAATCAAGTTGGAAAACACTCTTCAGGATATCATCCAGGAGAACTTCCCCAACCTAGTAGGGCAGGCCAACATTCAAATTCAGGAAATACAGAGAACGCCACAAAGATACTCCTCAAGAAGAGCAACTCCAAGACACATAATTGCCAGATTCATCAAAGTTGAAATGAAGGAAAAAATCTTAAGGGCAGCCAGAGAGAAAGGTCAGGTTACCCACAAAGGGAACCCCATCAGACTAACAGCAGATCTCTCAGCAGAAGCTCTACAAGCCAGAAGAGAGTGGGGCCAATATTCAACATTATTAAGGAAAAGAATTTTAAACGCAGAATTTCATATCCAGACAAACTAAGTTTCATAAGTAAAGGAGAAATAAAATCCTTTACAGATAAGCAAATGCTTAGAGATTTTGTCACCACCAGGCCTGCCTTACAAGAGACCCTGAAGGAAGCACTAAACGTGGAAAGGAACAACCGGTACCAGCCATTGCAAAAACATGCCAAAATGTAAAGACCATCGAGGCTAGGAAGAAACTGCATCAACTAACAAGCAAAATAACCAGTTAATATCATAATGGCACGATCAAGTTCACACATAACAATATTAACCTTAAATATAACTGGACTAAATGCTCCAATTAAAAGACACAGACTGGCAAACTGGATAAAGAGTCAAGACCCATCAGTCGGCTGTATTCAGGAGACCCAGCTCACACGCAGAGACATACATAGGCTCAAAATAAAAGGATGGAGGAAGATCTACCAAGCAAATGGAGAACAAAAAAAAGCAGCGGTTGCAATCCTAGTCTCTGATAAAACAGACTTTAAACCATCAAAGATCAAAAGAGACAAAGAAGGCCATTACATAATGGTAAAGGGATCAATTCAACAGGAAGAGCTAACTATCCTAAATATATATGCACCCAATACAGGAGCACCCAGATTCATAAAGCAAGTCCTTAGAGACTTACAAAGAGACTTAGACTCCCATACAATAATAATGGGAGACTTCAACACTCCACTGTCAACATTAGACAGATCAACGAGACAGAAAGTTAACAAGGATATCCAGGAATTGAACTCATCTCTGCACCAAGCAGACCTAAGAGACATCTATAGAACTCTCCACCCCAAATCAATAGAATATACATTCTTCTCAGCACCACATCACACTTATTCCAAAATTGACCACATAATTGGAAGTAAAGCACTCCTCAGCAAATGTACAAGAACAGAAATTGTAACAAACTGTCTCTCAGACCACAGTGCAATCAAACTAGAACTCAGGACTAAGAAACTCAATCAAAACCGCTCAACTACATGGAAACTGAACAACCTGCTCCTGAATGACTACTGGGTACATAACGAAATGAAGGCAGAAATAAAGATGTTCTTTGAAACCAATGAGAACAAAGATACAACATACCAAAATCTCTGGGACACATTTAAAGCAGTGTGTAGAGGGAAATTTATAGCACTAAATGCCCACAAGAGAAAGCTGGAAAGATCTAAAATTGACACTCAACATCACAATTAAAAGAACTAGAGAAGCAAGAGCAAATACATTCAAAAGCTAGCAGAAGGCAAGAAATAACTAAGATCAGAGCAGAACTGAAGGAGATAGAGACACAAAAAACCCTCCAAAAAATCAATGAATCCAGGAGTTGGTTTTTTGAAAAGATCAACAAAACTGACAGACCGCTAGCAAGACTAATAAAGAAGAAAAGAGAGAAGAATCAAATAGACGCAATAAAAAATGATAAAGGGGATATCACCACTAACCCCACAGAAATACAAACTACCATCAGAGAATACTATAAACACCTCTATGCAAATCAACTAGAAAATCTAGAAGAAATGGATAATTTGAAGAAGTTGAATCCCTGAATAGACCAATAGCAGGCTCTGAAATTGAGGCAACAATTAATAGCCTACCCACCAAAAAAAGTCCAGGACCAGATGGATTCACAGCTGAATTCTACCAGAGGTACAAGGAGGAGCTGGTACCATTCCTTCTGAAACTATTCCAATCAATAGAGAAAGAGGGAATCCTCCCGAACTCATTTTATGAGGCCAACATCATCCTGATACCAAAGCCTGGCAGAGGCACAACAAAAAAAGAGAATTTTAGACCAATATCCCTGATGAACATCGATGCAAAAATCCTCAATAAAATACTGGCAAACCGGATTCAGCAGCACATCCAAAAGCTTATCCACCATGATCAAGTGGGCTTCATCCCTGGGATGCAAGGCTGGTTCAACATTCACAAATCAATAAACGTAATCCAGCATATAAACAGAACCAAAGACAAGAACCACATGATTATCTCAATAGATGCAGAAAAGGCTTTTGACAAAATTCAACAGCCCTTCATGCTAAAAACGCTCAATAAATTCGGTATTGATGGAACGTACCTCAAAATAATAAGAGCTATTTATGACAAACCCACAGCCAATATCATACTGAATGGGCAAAAACTGGAATAATTCCCTTTGAAATCTGGCACAAGACAGGGATGCCCTCTCTCACCACTCCTATTCAACATAGTGTTGGAAGTTCTGGCTAGGGCAATCAGGCAAGAGAAAGAAATAAAGGGCATTCAGTTAGGAAAAGAAGAAATCAAATTGTCCCTGTTTGCAGATGACATGATTGTATATTTAGAAAACCCCATTGTCTCAGCCCAAAATCTCCTTAAGCTGATAAGAAACTTCAGCAAAGTCTCAGGATACAAAATTAATGTGCAAAAATCACAAGCATTCTTATACACCAGTAACAGACAAACAGAGAGCCAAATCAGGAATGAACTTCCATTCACAATTGCTTCAAAGAGAATAAAATACCTAGGAATCCAACTTACAAGGGATGTCAAGGACCTCTTCAAGGAGAACTACAAACCACTGCTCAGTGAAATCAAAGAGGACACAAACAAATGGAAGAACATACCATGCTCATGGATAGGAAGAATCAATATCGTAAAAATGGCCATACTGCCCAAGGTTATTTATAGATTCAATGCCATCCCCATCAAGCTACCAACGAGTTTCTTCACAGAATTGGAAAAAAACTGCTTTAAAGTTCATATGGAACCAAAAAAGAGCCTGCATTGCCAAGACAATCCTAAGTCAAAAGAACAAAGCTGGAGGCATCACGCTGCCTGACTTCAAACTATACTACAAGGCTACAGTAACCAAAACAGCATGGTACTGGTACCAAAACAGAGCTATAGACCAATGGAACAGAACAGATTCCTCAGAAATAATACCACACATCTACAGCCATCTGATCTTTGACAAACCTGAGAGAAACAAGAAATGGGGAAAGGATTCCCTATTTAATAAATGGTGCTGGGAAAATTGGCTAGCCATAGAAAGCTGAAACTGGATCCTTTCCTTACTCCTTATATGAAAATTAATTCAAGATGGATTAGAGACTTAAATGTTAGACCTAATACCATAAAAACCCTAGAAGAAAACCTCGGTAGTACCATTCAGGACATAGGCATTGGCAAGGACTTCAAGTCTAAAACACCAAAAGCAACAGCAGCAAAAGCCAAAATTGACAAATGGGATCTAATTAAACGAAAGTGCTTCTGCACAGCAAAAGAAACTATCATCAGAGTGAACAGGCAACCTACAGAATGGGAGAAAATTTTTGCAATCTACTCATCTGACAAAGGGCTAATATCCAGAACCTACAAAGAACTCAAACAAATTTACAAGAAAAAAACAAACAACCCCATCAAAAAGTGGGCAAAGGATGTGAACAGACATTTCTCAAAAGAAGACATTCATACAGCCAACAGACACATGAAAAAATGCTCCTCATCACTGGCCATCAGAGAAATGCAAATCAAAACCACAATGAGATACCATCTCACACCAGTTAGAATGGCAATCATTAAAAAGTCAGGAAACAGTAGGTGCTGGAGAGGATGTGGAGAAATAGGAACACTTTTACACCGCTGGTGGGATTGTAAACTAGTTCAACCATTATGGAAAACAGTATGGCGATTCCTCAAGGATCTAGAACTAGATGTAACATATGACCCAGCCATCCCATTACTGGGTATATACCCAAAGGGTGATAAATAATGCTGCTATAAAGACACATGCACACATATGTTTATTGCGGCAGTATTCACAATAGCAAAGACTTGGAATCAACCCAAATGTCCATCAGTGACAGACTGGATTAAGAAAATGTGGCACATATACACCATGGAATACTATGCAGCCATAAAAAAGGATGAGTTTGTGTCCTTTGTAGGGACATGGATGCAGCTGGAAACCATCATTCTTAGCAAAGTATCACAAGAACAGAAAACCAAACACCGCATGTTCTCACTCATAGGTGGGAACTGAACAATGAGATCACTTGGACTCTGGAAGGGGAACATCACACACCGGGGCCTATCATGGGGAGGGGTGAGGGGGGAGGGATTGCATTGGGAGTTATACCTGATGTAAATGACGAGTTGATGGGTGCTGACAATTTGATGGGTGCAACACACCAACATGGCACAAGTATACATATGTAACAAACCTGCACGTTATGCACATGTACCCTAGAACTTAAAGTATAATAATAATAAAAAAGAAAGAAAAAAAAAAAAGCAAGACTCAGTAGCAGTTTGTATCTTTTAAACATAGCCCTGTGAGTCTATGTTTCCAAGAAACAATTTTTTATTTAGTGACCACTATGAAAGAATAAAAAATACTGTCATTATAATATTGTACTTCATGTGTCCCTTTGGCAATTAGTTGAGTCTTTGCCATAAGAAAGACAAGACCAGAATTCTCATAAAAGTCCAGTGCTGACTCACCAGATGTTTATGGCTGAGCCATTCTTGTGTGTGCTTTTCTTAGGAAAAAGAGAGAAACTCTTGTATCCATCTCATCCATCTCTTCTTGAAAGAAACAAGGCCATTTCAGTATCTTCAAATCTGAAAAATAAAAAAAAAAAAAGTACTTCCTTAAAATCATGGTGATTTTATATCCATTTTTAATATAAGGTTTTATGATAATGTTTTGGTTGTGTCTAAGTTTTCTGAGGCAAAGTTCTGGATACTTTGTCCAATCTTCATATCCAAAACAATCAATAAAGTCATTTTCCACAGAAGCATTTGAAAAACTGTTATATCTATACATCTATATATAGATATATAGATATATAGATGTCTGTACATAGATATCTATATATCTATGTATAGATATATCTTTCCACTATTAAATCAACAAAATTAAACTCCAAGCAAACTATATCCATATTCGAATTGGATGTGACAACAGATATTTGGTAACAAACAAAAGTAAATATTTTCCTGGCCAGGCACAGTGGCTCACGTCTGTAATCCCAGGACTTTGGAAGGCAGGTGGATCACTTGAGATTCAGAGTTTGAGACCAGCCTGGCCAACAAGATGAAACCCTGTCTCTACTAAAAATACAAAAATTAGCCAGGCATGGTGGCACATACCTGTAGTCTTAGTCACTTGGGAGGCTGAGGCAGGAGAATTGCTTGAACCCCAGAAGCAGAGTTTGCAGTGAGTGCAGAGATCATGCCACTGCACTCCAGCCTGGACAACAGAGCTAGACTCTGTCTCAAAAAAAAAGAAAAGGAAACATTTTCTTTCAGAAATTTCTTATTAATGCTAATTTAGCATTAATTTTATTTCTAAAGCTCAACATTTCTAACAGGAGAGTGTGCTCTCCATTAATCTGCTCATCTCTGCTTTATCACAACTGAGAAAGCTCTGCCAATCAGCAATCAGCTGAGGGCTTGCTGTACATCTTGCACTTTGTTAAGCTCCATAAAGATGCAGAAGAATGTATGTTGTGGTCTCTGAACTCAAGGAAGCTCAAAGCTCATTGGAGGAAGGAGAAATGATGAAATAATACCCATTAATTAATTAATGAACATGACAGTAAACTGCACGGCACTTCTGACAAACTGTGTAGTTCAGAGGAGGGAGCAGTCTGTACACCTTGCAGCTGTCTTTGCCAAAGTGTGGTCTAGCATGGGCAAGTAGGTTCATGATATTTCTTTACTTTGATCATTTAATATGCTAATATATTTTATGAATTAAAGAAAACGCATTATTTTATTAATCTACATATTCAAAAACTGTTTATTGGGTGCCCAGTATGTGTCAGGGAATTCAGCATTAAGTAACACAAGGCTATTCCTCATATGAAGATGAAGGGTCAGCAGGTAAACCCTCACCAGCAGGGTCTCACCTGAGCAGAGACCTGAACAAAAGGAGAGAGCAAGCCACAAGGTGATGTAGGGGAGGAGTTTTCCAGGCAAACAGTAAGAATCAGAGCCAGGAGCACACGATCCATGTTGCAGGAATGGGAAGAAGGTCTTGGGGTTAGTGCCGAAGCAAGGAGAGGAATCACTGAAGTACGAAATTTATGTCAGTTTTCTAAGTGAGCATACACCACTGAACCCTCACTCCTTTTCTTGAGAGAATCTTATAAGGTTAAGGGAAAGCAGAACACGTTTGCCAAGAATATTTAGGGGAGCAGAGGTTGGATGTGCCCTAGATGTTGGAACGTGAGCTGGAGTTTGTGGTTGATCATGTTGAGAAAGGACATTCCAGGAAGCAGCAACAGAATGAACAAAGGCCCACAGGAAGGAGGGAAAGGAGAACGGGAGGGGAAACAAGAATGCCAGGATGAGACCTGAGACCAGGTGGTGATTTGGCCAGGTTTATTTATTGAAAACTAAGTGCGTGGAACATGGAACACTGGATATTTGAAGCTGAAAATATATTTTGCAAAAGTGAACGTGAACCTTGAATTGACTAGAAATTTGTTTCATTTCTCCCTCTAACTTTGAATGGGTATGTACCTTTTTTATTTAATAGAATAATTTTAAATCACAGGAGCTGCCTCTTGGGGAAGAAATGCCAGGCCTTGTTAACAATGATTTATGTGAAATCATTTATTTAACTCATTCAACAAATCACTCATTTATTCATTTACTCAGTGAGTCAGTTAGTTAAGATTTATTAAACACTTAACTGTTGAGAAAATAGTGTCAAGGGATGGGTGGGTTACAAAACCACTGGAGACCGAGTCACTGCCTTCAAACAGTATCTGATCTCCCGTGGAGCATAAGACTGACATTCGCTTTTCAGGAAAAATTGATGTGTTACTACAGAATCTTATACCACGTTGGCTATCATTCTAGAATTCTCAAGGAAACATTGTATCTGAATGAAAAATCTAGGATTGTCAAGCAACTCATAATACATGTTAAATTACTGCCCTAGGACGAATGTAAGATGAGCCTGAAGAAAATAAAGACCTGATGGCGAGCTGGGGTTGGTCTGCGAAGGCTTTATAATAACCTTTGATTTCTTGAAGAAAAAAAGAGAAAATTTTGATGGCTTGATGTTGACGAAAGTTGGAAAATAAACTTGTTTATGCACTTGGCAACATGTACTCTGCAATTCTGCCGCCAGGTCCTACTTGTTCAGGAAGGTTTGCTTTTAGGAATACAAATTGCTAAAAATCAAAGCCACTGATGAGACAGCTTCCACTCACCCCTTCCACATTTTCCACAATTAAAATCATGGAAACATATGAAACTCTCTCATTTCACTCTTGTGCAGGCTGCTCATCTTTCCTTCTTCAACATCTTTGCTCCCTTTCCAGACAATATCTTTTACTTGCATTGTACTTTTAAAACCACTGTTTCTGACATGAATAACCTCCTTACATTTCCCTTGAGGTAACAGTCCCTGGAAAAAAATACAGAAAGGGGCAAAGGCATCTTGTCCAAAGGAAGTATGGTAAGCCTCTTCCCGTTACCACCACAATCCTCTACATTATGTGCAAGGAGTCAGAGAAGGACCTAGTGGGAACAAACTGAGTCAGTATTTCCTCTGCCCTCCTGCTAGCTCAGAGTTCTGTATGCTTTCAGAGCTGATATATGGAGGAACAACACAGGGTTAACTTTTTTTCAGAAAAGAGTTTTGTTGTATAATAATTTCTATTTAAACTATAATTTTTGATAATTATTGTCAAAATTGCTCACTTAACATAAAATGTTTAGTGCTGACTGGTTTTAAAGCTTCAGTTTTCAGTGCATATGCCTTCTCAGCTACACTCAGAATTTTAAAGAGACATAGCTACAAATATAGACTTCGTCATGGACAGAGAGAGCACCATTTATTTTCAGAATCTAGCACAGTGCTTTGAACACATTAGATGCTTGTTTCTCACTCAGGAATTGGTTGTTGACTGCAGAGAAGTAACATGCTACTTAGGTTATGCCTGTGGCATTGCACAAAAAAGCACAAAATCTAGGCGTTTTCCTCAGCTCTTCATGTAATTAAATGTTGATTCCTAAGGAAGTCACTTCACAGCTCTTGCCTTGGTTCTCTCATTTATACAATTAAAAAAAAAAAAAGAAAGAAAGAAACACCTAACTCATCATTAATATATTTTCTATAATAATTGAAATTTTATAATTCCATAATTCCATAATAGCTCAAAATAAGAACTATTAGCATGTTGATTTGGCTTTACACTGGCAAATAGTGTTTAGCACAGGGACTAATTTTCCTACTGACCTGACTCTGTTTTTTTTTTTAACTTTTTATTTCAAAGTAATTTTAGATTTGCAAAGGTGTTGCAAAGATGACACAAAAAGATCCTATCTGCCCTTCACCCAGCTTCCCCTGATATTGGCATCTTGCACAAACATAGTAGAATTACCACCGACTAAACTGTAGAATTTATTCAGATATTACTTGTTTTTCTACAAGTGCCTTTTTTCTTTTCTGAGATCCCATCTAGGATCCCATATTACATTAGGTTGTCATTTTCCCCTCCCTGATTAGGTCTTCTGGCTGTTGGGAAGGGACACTTGCAGATGGTACTTGTTTTGAAATAATCTCACTGTTGCACATGGAGAAAGCATCAGCTGGTTCTTTTCCCCATTAACAATACTGTTATATGTACCTTTCAGCTTATTGCTTTTCCACAAACAGTTCATCTTTTTTATTTTCTTTTCCAACTTTTATTTTGGAATCAGGAGGTACATGTGCAGGTTTGTTACAAAGGTATATTGTGTGGTGCTGGGGTTTCGAGTATGACTGAGCCTGTCACACAGGTAGTGGGCATAGTACCCGACGGGTAGCTTTTCAGCCCTTCCCCCCTCCCTCTCTCACCCCCTGTAGTAGTCCCCAGTGTCTATTATTCCCATCTTCAAGTCCATTAGCACTCAGTGTTTAGCTCCCACTTATAAGTAAGAACATGCAGCATTTGGTTTTCTTTTTTTACATTCATTCACTTAGAATAATGGCCTCCAGCTACATCCATATTGCTGCAAATAACATGATTTTATTCTTATTTATGGCTACATAGTATTCCATGGTATACATATACCACATTTTTTTTATCTAATCCACTGTTGATGGGCAACTGGGTTGATTCCATGTTTTTGCTAATGTGAATAGTGCTGCAATGAACATACAGGTGCACGTTTCCTTTTGGTAGAGCGATTTATTTTCCAGACATCTAGACCCATCTAGTAATGGAATTGCTGAATTGAATGGTAGTTCAACACTCATTTCTTTCCAAACTCTCCAAACAGCTCTCCACAGTGGCTGGACTAATTTACATTCCAACAGTGTATCAGTTCTCCCTTTTCTCCACAGCCTGGCCAACATCTGTTATTTTTTGACTCTTTAACAAAAGCCATTCTGACTGGTGTGAGATAGTATCTCATTGTGGTTTTGATTTTCATTTCTCTGATGATAGGATGACAGAGTCTGTCTTAAATCTCACCCAGCATTCTCAAGATTTCAGAAGGTAAGCCTAAATCTGCAAAATGGAATCTTTCATTTTCTTATTTTCCCTTTAAAATCACCCCTACCTGGGAAACCATCCATGTAGTAGCTAAAGTAGGTTTTTGTAGAGAACAGCTTTTGGCATTCTGAACCAGTGCCAGGAAAGATTTTTAGTTGGTTTAATAAATGTAATGAACTGAAGTGGGTCCCGAGAAAGCAATCCTTATCTGTAGGAAACATGGATCTATGGCATTCTATGGTTTTCATTCTATTATCAGTAGAAATGTGTTAAGATATTTGGCTCATTACTGAACACAGACTCACTTCACAGTGAATTTTTCCACCTTGAACTTTAGAAAGATTCTCATCTCAGAAGTTTATGTGCACAAAAGTTAGGTCTGGGGCACTCCACCAAAGGTTACCAAAACGCACACCTGAAACTTAGTGATTGGCTTGTATTCTAAAAGTTGGCCACTTTAAGGCCAACAATAATTATGAGGCACACCTCTGATCTCCTGTATGCCAGGTTTTCACTACTAACTGCCGAGCAGATGTCTCGAGTGAGACATTCGGCCTAGATAGTAATTGGGAACTGCTGAAAGCCTCCTCCTTCAGGGGAAATTTTGGAAGACATGTCTTTCCCTCCTACTGTTTAAGGATTGCAGATTGTCAAATTATACATGGCAGATGGATTACAGTTTGTCCTTTTAATGACAGGAAAAGCTGTTTCTACACCCTGGCAAAGGCATCTACTGACATCAAGATATGATTCTACTGTTCCCTAGCTATATTTGGGAAAATGTTTTTTTGATCTGTTTTAGCAAGTAACTATAAAAGTTTTTCATGATATTATGCCATAATTAAATAACTGGTTTTCATTAATATATTATACTAGAAATGCTATAGGCATCCTATAATTACATGTAAGACTTGGCTAGTATTAGCTCAACTGTGTTGTCTTTGCAGTGTATAGGAAAATTACAAGATACATAAAATGTGTGTTGTGAGTCATCTTGGCATTATTGGTAAAATGTTCTATTTATTCAAAAGCAAAAGGCAGATATAGGTTTTTTTTTTTTTTTTTTTTTTTTCTGTTGGAGCCATTAAAGAAGCCCAGTCTCTATTTTTTTTAATTTTCATTTGCCTCTTTTTTCTTAAATTTTTAAGTCTTTTTTTTTTCTTTTCCCCTTGCTTTTCACATTTTCTGTCTTTGTTCTTTCTGTTGATGCCATTGATTTCTTCCCCAGCAATCATTCTTCAAGGAGTCTTTTGACATGGCTCCAGTTTGGGTAGATAAACTTCAAAGAATGATTATCATTGAACTTTGTCGTCTGTTGAATGAATAAATGAAAGAAGAATAGTATCAAATAGAAAATCATGTTTCATAATTTTGAATGGAGCTCTTGAATGCTCTCATCTCCTGTTCAATTTCTCCTTTATAATCTATTCTGTCCTGGAAAAAAAAATTTATTTCCAGGGTGAGAAGGAAAGTCTTTAAAAATATACCTACTCTTCCCTTCATGACCAAATGTTTAATCTCTTACTATCCTTCAGGAATTTCCAGTTGTATCTCCACTGTTTTCTTCAAATACAAAATACTCAAACCCAAATAGATCTTGTTTCTCTATATCCCAATGTGTCCATCTTACTTTCTCTTTGGATATCAGCAATGCTGTCATAGCCTTGGTACTCTAAGCTCGAAGCTTCTGAATGAGCCTTTACTCCTCCAGGTAATGGGAAGGATAGCCATTGAGTCCGACTAATTTCCTATGAATTATCTCTGGAGTCTGCCTCTTTTTCCTTCATTTCTATCATTGCCCAGTCCATGCTCATCTCCAGACATCTAGACCCTTGCAATAACTGCATAACTGTTCTTCCTGCCTGTTTTTTCCTTATGCCTGCACCCCTCTGCCTGAATTGTCTTGTTGAATTCCTCCTTTCATCCTGTTATTTCACTGCTCAAAAGCTCTCCTTACTCTTCAGAAACCTTAGCACAACATTCATTTACAGGGACAATTGTTACAGAATTCAAGGGGTCTCCAGCCAATTAAATAAATGGTCCATTTCTCTGACCTAGTTTCTTGGTTTTTTGTTTGTTTGTTTGTTTTTTGTTTGTTTGTTTTTTTCTTTTTTTGATGGTGTTCCACTCTGTCACCCAGCCTGGAGTGCAGTGGAGCGATCTCAGCTCACTGCAACCTCCACCTCCCGGGTTCAAGCAATTCTCCTGCTTCAGCCTCTCAAATAGCTGGGACTACAGGCACACACCACCACACCTGGCTAATTTTTTTGTATTTTTAGTAGAGACAGGGTTTCCCCACGTTGGACAGGCTAGTCTCGAACTCTTGACCTCAAGTGTTCTGCCCGCCTCAGCCTGCCAAAGTGCTGGGATTACAGGCATGACCCACAGAACCCAGTTATCTCTTTCAAACTCAGGCTGCTCTCTACAGTAGATCATAGCTTCTCCTACCTATTCATGCTCCTGTGTTTCCTCTCAGCATCCAGGAGATATCAAGGAGATTAAGTTGTCACCTTTTTGGATGCTCTTTAACCTTTCTGTCCCCAAAAGTTGAACAGGGAACTTCTTTTTTTTTTCAAAGTTGAACTTAGTGCCTTCACAGAAAATGATGAGTAACAAACTTAGAATGAGCTCTAAGAATACCTAGCACTATTATATAGTTCCCAGTGTTTCTTCTCACGTCTCAGTTCCCCAGAATGTGTATAGTGTAGATTTTCCTCTGTGGTCTACTGGTGGTCATGAGCAAGGAGACCTTAAGGGCACTCATACTTTTGAGTGACACATGCACCCGAAGGGAATTCCAGATAAACATCTTCAGGTATAATGTTACCCCTTTCCTCCTGGCTGTTATGCATGAGAAAGTCCCTTTTGGTTACTTGTTAACAATAGTCTAACTTCAGATTACCTTTGCAATCCTGCCTGCCCATAATCCAAATCCGATCCTCAAGTACATATTTCATTCTACAATGCCAGCCTCTTCACATTCCCCACTAGTACAATGCTTATGACCATTTCTCCATTTTTGCTTTCTGCTTGGAATGGCCTCATGCCTCCTTGCAGCCTAGTTCATGCCTCATCATAGTTCAAGTCTCAGTTCTTGTCCCCATCTCCTCTATGAAACCTTCTCAACCATACTATCCCATGACAGTCTACTTATAAATCCTACAGCTCTTATTGTATATACCATTTATATGCTGCCAATGCCATTGCACTATAATTTATATGTACCAATAGGTTTTTTAAAAATTCATATCTCATTGCCAAAATATACTGTAAAATCTAAAGGACCGATCATCTAAGTGAATATTTTTCAATCCCTTGGCTTAGTTTAGGCAAAGGAATCTGTAAAGGGAGTGGAATTAGGGGATTCCAAACTTTTTTCAGAGACTTAGAATCCATTAAAACATCAAAAATTCCCTGAAGACTAACTTGTATATGTCTTACAAATATACATATTGAGAATTGTATATACATATGATTATTTTATATGTATGAATAGTATGTATGATTAATAAAATAATATATTTAAAGTATTATTGAACTTGTCATAGCTATTAGTCACTTTTTCAACCAACATATACTAAAACTGAAGCTACTATGAGGGAATCTTTAAGTCACTTTTATTTTTATTTTATTGAAAGTTTATCTTCATCAGTCAACCACATATAATACAGGCAAACATAAAATGCTTTTTCTTTATTTACTTCAGCTTTAATTTCTACATCTTGGTAGGGGAATTCTCTTTTTATAGGTAGAACGTTTATCAACTTTGGGTAGTTCCATAGTGTCAAACATTTAGTAGGTGGAACCAACCAGTTGAATAAATAACCTGACACTAACTGCTCACAGCATGAAGCAGACCACTTAAGAGGTAGCAGGTTAGAACACAGACATGCATACAGGGAAAGCACAATGCTGTTTCACTTCTGTGGAAGCAGGCAAGATAATAGCACTAGGATGTTTCCCTTTACAACTCTCCCTTTTGCCATCATCACTTTTTTGAGATTTCTTGATCTTCCTTTCCAACCTATTCTCAGAGAATTGATGTCACTCAGCTCTAAAAAGTGAAAAAAATAGAAACTTTTGCAAAATACCCTAGATAATGGAGTATTACTGCCAAATAATTTATTCAGTTTGCTAAAGGCCCATTAGCCATGAACACTAAAGAAATAGCCGGATGACACTTTGTGGATCATAAAGTTAGCAAGTAAAGAATGAACTGTGTTAAAAATGCAGACAGGAAGATACTAAGTTTGAATTGAGAAATGGTCCTTGATCTATATTTCTGTTAATGAGACATTTCTGCTCCTAGGCATGTGTCTGCTGGGTGACTCATATGAAATATGAAAGCACGCAGCTTCCTCTAAGACTGATTTTGTACATATCATAAAGCAGAAATATTAGCCATTAGAGATCAGTGTTTCTCCATTAAGAATTAAAATGCGTTAGGACCATGGCTGCATTAACTATCATTGAATTAACAAAATATTTCTGTTGCTGACATCTTAATTAGCTCATTAATTATATTTTAATTATCCATTGTCCATAATCTACAACTGTAGGCAACTGAATTTTCAGTCATTGATGTTAATTATGTGTTCTGTAATGACTCTCAATCACGGTCTGGAGCACTCCAGTACAAATTCAGTCAGTGTAACAAGCCAGTGCTTTACAAAGAATTCGCCCTCATGAGGATGACTATAGTGACTGCAACTTAAACAGTCATGGCACATTCCAGTGAGTAGTTTGGGAGGTAAATGTAGGATTAATTCTTTTTTCATTCAGTCTTTAACTGTGAGAATCCTTCACATATTCCACCTGAAGCTTTGACTTTGGGTATCACATCACTAAAAAATGAAAAGTAATGCAGCTTCCACTTTAAGTGGAATTTTTGCCAACCAAAAAATAATTGAGGGCTACATTGCCAAATGTCCGCAGAGCCAAATCTGTCCTGTCCACTCCCCTATGTGTATGACTTGAGAAAGTCCAACAATTCCTCCTTCCAAAAATAGCTGTAAAAGTAGCTCTCTGTTGGAATTAACCGGACCTTATTTCTAAACCAACACATAAGCACGATCTGACAAAGGATTTTTTTGATTTGCCTATTCCTATATGACAAGACTTGCAAAAGCTATAAAAGTAAATAACATTTGGAAGAACTTTTAAATGAGTCGTTTTGTTGAAGAAGATAGAAACATATTTGGAATGACACACAATATTTGGACTAATCTAGGACATGTGGGTTTTAGATACAATGTTTTCAATTTCTCCATTAGAGTCTTATTTCTTAGGGCTTTGAATGTATTGAAATCCTTAAGATGCCCTAATTAAGATGCAAATCCCCCCAGGAGCAGTTATACCTTGAATATTCATCAATGCACACCTAGTGAAAAACAGCCCATAGTCCAATTCTCACCAAGTGAGAATTTTACATAGTGTCAGCATAAGGGAAATGCCAACACTCCTTCATCTCTATCACTTTTTTCTCCGGAACTAAGAAGAAGGTGAAGTAAGGAAATCAGAGTGAAAAATAATATCTAATTCTCAAATGTTGCTTTATAAAATACATACACACACACACACACACAGAGAGAGAGAGAGAAAGAGAGAGAGAGAGAGATCTTTTTCTTAATCTAATAGCTTGTCAGCCCTCCATGGTCTCCAAACAGCCTAACATTACATGTTAACACAGAGCTAAGACTGCTGAACAGTAACAATTTAGATCCATTACGTTTCTCAATTATTTCAAGCCCATGGTCTTCTGATGATATGGTTCTATATCCGGAAAGGTTGAGACCAAATCAGGAAACACATTCATCAGTGAAAGCATAGAAGAGAAACTCTTGTCAATCAGGGCATATGAATATGATAAAGAGACTGCAACTGATGAAATGTAAGTTGCTGATATTTATGTCTCAGAAAATGGACTGAACAGAAAATGTTATATATATAAAGATGTGTACTCAATATTTTTGGGACATAGAAATTTCCCTTTTCTCTGATTCCCTTATTAGAATAGATGTTTTCTATTTCCCTTTGGCAGAACGCAGAATTATGAAGGCTACAAGCACATTTTAATACTTTTTTCCCAAATTTTTTCCTGCTTCATATAAACTACAAACATCTAAAGTTTTATATTCCTTGATTTGCAGTAGTTTGTAGCTCTAGAAAGCTCTGGGGGTTAGATATCAGAATTCCTGAATTGTGAGACACCCAATTTATTGGAAAATATCCCACATTACTTACCACCTTGTAGGGTGCCCTAGTCTGAGAGGGCAATGGCATTCAAATTGTAAGAGTTTAAAACTGATAAGGCCGGGAGCGGTGGCTCACGCCTGTAATCCCAGCACTTTGGGAGGCCGAGGCGGGCGGATCATGAGGTCGGGAGAGCGCGACCATCCTGGCTAACACGGTGAAACCCCGTCTCTACTAAAAATATAAAAAATTAGCTGGGCGTGGTGGTGGGCGCCTGTAGTCCCAGCTACTCGGGAGGCTGAGGCAGGAGAATGGCGTGAACCCGGGAGGTGGAGCTTGCAGTGCGCCGAGATCACGCCACTGCACTCCAGCCTGGGCAACAGCGAGACTCCATCTCAAAAAAATAAAAAAGAGTTTAGAACTGATGCTGTCATCAAAACCTCCCCATGTTCAGTTCCTTGCCTGTCAGATAATGGGCCTGAGACCTCTAAGGTTCCACCATTTCCCAGTGTTCCATACTTGATACATACTCAAGCTTAGGTTTGAATGGAAGCATTTTGCTTCCCAGTAAAATGTTTTCGTGAGTAGCAAGGAGCACTCTGGCTGCCACCTTTAAATTATAAGAGATCGTTACCTTTTTAATATTTAGAAATGTGTTTTTGCTTTTCTTCTTGTTGTGGCAGTTGTTTCATTTTACTCACTGGGCTTCTTTATGCTTCTAAATGCTTACCTTTTTTCCATTGTAACAAAAATTATCTAATGACCTGACAGTTATATGGCAGAAGCACAAAACTGGGGAGGAAAAATAGATCTCAGCAAGCATAATGTGTAACTTTCTTATAGTTTTCTCATGAAGAAAGATGATTTCATTGTAGCATAGTAGGTCCAAAAGCTATGGGAGAGAATTGCATCTACCTTTCCCAACAGCCCAAAAGAAAGCAAGCAGTTAAATTAACACACTCAATAACCAGTTCTTGCTGAGAAGTCACTAGCAGATTTGCGCTTCCCATTTCATGCTACTGAATCTGCTCCATCATTTGGCCATGTATATTCAACTTTATTCCTCTTCCACCCACCATATCAAGTTAGCACAAACAGAATAAGTAGGTGGTACTTGTTAGACTCTAGAACTATTTAAATACATACACTTGAGTCTCACAATCTTGGCTCATGACTTTTACTTGGGATTTGCCTAGTAAAACATAACTAGATATTGTCAGAGACTTTGTTCTCGGCTGGCTATGTGCTACTCCTGGATAGCACATTATGCCAACAACATTATATAATGCCTTGACTTAATCAGTGAGCTTGCTTTGTGGTTTGGGAAGCTCCTTCAAAATTATTTGATGACCATTAGAACAATACTTTCACTTGGTTAATTTATGTTTTTTGGTTTGTCCAGATATGATCTAATGGTGAAGACAATTTTAAAAACAGGTAAACTAATCCCAGAATCCTGATAAAATGTGTCTCTTGTATTAAAAACAATCTACATCAACTTCATTCTGACATCTTCTTGGATTTCGTAGCTCCACTTTGCTTTTTTTATTCAGTGTAAACTGAAACTGGAAATATTAATTTTCAGAATACAGATAATTTTTACACCCATATCTCAAAGTTGTACTTAAAAATATGATGTTTGAAAAAAACATGCGGCACTATAGTGTCTTCTCAAAATCTGTTAGGAATTATTGATCTCAAAAAATCAGAGGTGTAACACTAAATTTACTTAGATTTAGCTTGATACAACTCTGTAGCACACACAAAATCTCATGTATATCTTAGTTTCACATATGGAAATACTAACTCTTGCTGTGCTCTGCAATTTTGAATTAGAATTAGACACTCTATTCCCCTAAATCTTTCTATTAAAGGAATAATTTTTTAAATTGGCTAAGAACACTCGGTATATTAGAAGAACTCTAAAACAGAGTGACTGTTTGGCTAGAGAGCTGTTGTTGAGTTGATGGATAGAAATTACTTATTCACCACCTGTTGGAAAATGTTAGTGTTCATGTTCAATCATGTGCCTAATTTAGTGTGTAATTGGAAATGTAGCGCTTGCAAGGCAAATCTTTTTGAAGATTTAGCTATTTATATTGAGTGTATTAATTACACTAAAATAAAGGAGAACACAAAGCTATCAGGAGAACAGAGACTACTTTCAAAGTAACTGCTCAACAGGACACACACTGGTTACTTAGAGAGATAAAAGCACTGTGTTGCCTGAATAAGTGTGAAATACTTCAGGGCTGCCATATTATCACCATCACAAATTGTCAGCAGATGTTTCTTCTATTCAACTTAAATGGGCACTAGTTCTTCCTAAGAAAAGCATATACTTCCAACGGCTTTTAAAAGGCTTCGTGTCTTTTTTTCTCTGTCCTATGTTAACATTAAAATTTTCCTGCTAAGTTTATTTATACATGTTATTTGAAATACTGTACACAATGGATACATTGCAACTTTCCAAGTGTTTTTCACTATTCTGTTCAGTCCAAGCATTTAACAGAATGGTCCTAACAACTTTTCTGAGTGAAACTTTGGTTAGTGCAGTCTGTTTGTCCAGCTTCACCATCAGCAGGATTGGGGCCTCTGCAAACAACTACTTCAACAGTATTGTCCATGGCAAAGAGAGGTTGCTACTTAACATTAACCCACATTTAAGGCCCTGAACTGCAGCCAGTTAAGTTTCAATGCAGTGAAGAGAGAAATACAGCATCAAAGAGAAATTGAGAAGAAAGAAGTTTCCCTAGAAGTTGTCATATGGCTGAGTAAAAAGAGTAGGGAAGAGAGCTGTGAGCAGAGAAAGCAACAAAAATGTCAAGTGATATTCTGAACAATGTGCATAAGCTGGGATTATTAGTTGGTTATTCCAAAATATTCATCATTAAACAGTAGCATTTGTGTAGAAACCCATGGTAAACCTGTGGATCCTTAGGAAAACTAAGTCTTCTTGCTGTTCATATTGTTTCATTACATAGACATACCCAAGCAAACATGACTCCAAAGTTTTGAAGAGTAATGTGATGTCAATCTTTCATATGAAAAGATGCCCTTGGCTGGGCGCGGTGGCTCACATCTGTAATCCCAGCACTTTGGGAGGCCAAGGCAGATAGCGAGGTCAGGAGATCGATACCATCTGGCTAACACGGTGAAACCCCGTCTCTACTAAAAATACAAAAAATTAGCTGGGCGAGGTGGCGGGCGCCTGTAATCCCAGCTATTAGGGAGGCTGAGGCAGGAGAATGGCGTGAACCTGGGAGGCGGAGCCTGCAGTGAGCCAAGATAGCACCACTGCACTCCAGCCTGAGCAACAGAGCGAGACTCCGTCTAAAAAAAAAAAAGAAAGAAAAGAAAAAAGATGCCCTTGATGTGGGTTGAAGATGGAGAAGAGGCAAAACTTGTTTAAAAATTATTATTCCCAATTTTCTTTACCATTCCAAATTTCTCTTAAAAAACCTTCAGTTGGTAATACGCCTAAGACTTCTTGTCTCATCAGTCTCACCTTCTTATTTTTCTGAATATTCTATTTTCCTGGGAGAATAAGCTCCATGTCCTATCTTACACAAATTTAACTTCCCTCAGCATTTTTTAAATTTTTCTTCTCTACCCAGCATCTCTAATCAACCCCTAAAGCCATGGGAACTCAACAGCAAGAGAGTGGGAAAAACCATAAATAACGCTTTAAACTATGTTTTCCCCATTTTACTCAAATATGATATAGTTATCTTGTTTATATTAACTTACAAACTTTTATGATTATATTAACTTTTATGCTTTAGTTAAGATTCTCATGTGTTCTTTTAACATAAATAGTAGGTTAAAAATTTTTCTAAAAAAAAATAAGAAAAAAAAATAAGATTAGTAGAAATCCAGAGAATAACAATGTAAGACAGAAGAAAATACATCAAATGAGGATCACCTCAGTTTACTACACTTTGTTTAAAGATGGTAATGTGTGTTAGGTGCTCTGCAGCATCTGCTCATTTGATTCATACTGTCCTAGATTAAATACCCAGGACTTGGACAGTGATACTGTCATAAAATTAGGAAATAAAAGAAATTTAATTTATAATGAGTTATGTCTCCTCTAAGCAGCTATTATGTTTTAAATGATTTTTTTTAAAGCATGGGTGATGTCTGCAAGATGGTGAGCTAAGAAATCCCAATGCTTATCTCTCCACAAAAACAACAATGAGACAACTACCTACTGATGACAATAGCTGTGGGAAAACCCCAGAGTACAATGACCATGAAGCAACACAGTGGAGCACAAAATCCAATGATAGCCACATCGAAAAGCATAGAAAGCATTTTACCTGTGTCACCCCATTCCCAGCCTGGCACAGTCAGCACCAAGAGGGATCCCCTTGGCTCTGACTTCTACCAGTGGGGAAAACAGAGCACAAGGATCCCAGTGGCTTTGGCCATTAAGCCTCTGTAGTCATTGCCAATGCTGACCCCAGTTGACAGAGCTGCCCGGAGTCCATGTTCCTGGGCCATTCTTCAGCCCAGAAGGAGCTACCACTATATCCCTTCCTTGCCCCCCATATGTGCTACACCATAGAAAGTGGGGTATTGCTGCCATGAGCATATCCACACCTTAAACGTTGGTACCACTGAAGCTCTGCACATGGCCTTTCTGTATCCCAGTACCACACCATATGTGTGCTCATGCCCCAGACTCTGGCACCACCACGTGCATGCCCACACCTCAAACTTGGGCAATCTCAGGAGAGATTGCCTCTGCTGTGACTTCCTTATGTGGAGAAAAACGAGACTAGGAGGACCCCAGCAGCACTCACCATCACCATGGACACCCACAGCTTTGACCATCAAGGACCCCCACTGTCTTTGCTTACACTGACCTCATTTGACAGAGCTTCCCAGAGTCTATGCTGCTGTGCCATCCCCCCCACCCCAACTACCCCTACCAGAGCCAGAGCCATCACACCCCACTCACTAATGCCCTTGCATCCACCACAGATATAGGTCTTTTCATACCACAGCTAGTCCACAAAGTCTGGAATAGGTGACTGTTCCTTCAACTATGCATACATTAATAAAAGGCTACAAGAAACACAAAATATCAAGGAAACATAACCCAACTAGTGGAACACAATACTTTTCCAGTAACTGAGCCCAAATAAATGAAGATCTACAAATCACCTGACAAATAATTCAAAATAATTGTTTTAATAGAATTCAGTGGGCTATAAGAGAGCACACATAGACAACTCAAGAAAATCAGAAAAACAATATACGAGCAAAGACACAGAGATTATTTTTAAAAGAACCAAACAAAAATCCTGAATGTGAAGAATTCAGTAAATGAAATTTTAAAGTTCAATAGATTCAATAGAAGACTCAATGAAGCAGAAGAAAGAATCTATAAAAATGAATACCAGAGTATTTGAAATTCTTCAGTCAGAGAAGAATAAAGTATAAAAAAGAGTGAAGAAAATCTACAAGACTTACATGATACCATAAAGCAAACCAGTATAATCATTTTGGGTATCTAAGAAGAAAACAGAAAGAAAGGGAAATAAATCTTATTTAAAGAAATAAAAGCTGAAAAATTCCCAAATCTTGAGAAAGAAATATACATCAAGATTCATGAAGCTGCAAATTTTCCAAAAATGGAGCTGAAAATTTTCAACGCAAAGGAGATTACACAAAGATACATTATAATTAAATTGTCAAAAGTCAGCAACAAAGACAGAATTTTGAAAGTGACAAGAGAAAAGCAACTAAACATATATAAAACAACCCTTAAAATGCTATCAGTAGATTTCTCAGCAAAAACTTTTCAGGCCAAAAGAGAATAGCATGATATATCACAGCACAGAATTAAAAAAAAAAAAAAAAAAAAAAAAAAAAACCTGTTAATCAAAAATACTCTATCCAGTAAAATTATCTTTTAAAAATGAAGGAGAAATTGTTTTCCAAAAAATGCTAGGGGAAATTCAACAAACATTGATGAAGGAAATTAAAGAATACATATTTAAATTGAAAGATATTCTGTGTTCATGGATAGGAAGAATTAATATTGTTAAAATGTTCATACTACCCAAAGTAATCTACAGATCCAATACAATCCCTATTAAAATGATAATGGCATTTTTATATAAATGAATATATATATAAAAGAAACAATCCTAAAATTCATCTGGAACTGTAAAATATTCAAGCAGCCAGAGCAATACTGAGAAAGAGCAACAGGGCTGAAGGCATCAAACTTTCTGACTTTAAAAGGTATTATAAAGCTGCAGTAATTAAAACAGTATGATACTAGCATAAAAGCATACATATACACCAATGGAACATAATAGAGAACCCAGAAATAAATCCATGCATCTATGATTAACTGGTCTTCAACAGGCGTGCCAAGAACATACAGTAGGGAAAGAATAATTTCTTAAGTAGTGTTGGAAAACCTAGATAGTCACATGCAGAAGAATAAAATTGGACCCATAAGTGAGATTGCACCAAAGTAAAACTATAAACTCAGAATGTAAGTTGGTACAGATAGTATGGAAAACTAGTATGGAGGCTTATCAAAAATGAAAAATAGGACTGCCTTATAATCCAGCAATCCCATATCTTAATATATATACAAATAAAATAAAATGGTTTTAGGTGATCAGATATCAATGTGCATTCCCAATTTATCTCACGCCGTTTCTGCTCATGTATCCTACACTCTCAGAAAATCAGACTGCTTACTACTCTTCAAATAAAACTCCATACTTAGAGACCAACATGACTTTGCTTAGGGTCACTTTTATTTGGAATATAACCCTCAGGCACAATCCACGCATGCTAAAATCCTACTGCATTTGCTGGTCCGGTTCCAATATTGCTTGCTCTGAGAGTGTTTCCTGAGCCTCTGAAAATGGTCTCTATACTTATACTCTTCTTGTTTCTCATTATTATAGCATGGTTTTTCTTATAATAATTTGAATACTAGCCTTATCTCTATTCCTGGTCCTTAGCAAAAATAAAGTTTGCTATTCCTGGCATCCTCCACACCTAACAACATTACTTGTGCATAGAAGACATTTCATACATATGTCTTGAAATAATTAGCCTAAACAAGTTAGTTTCTCAAATAAAATAATAGTTCCATCTGATATGGTTAGGCTTTGTGTACCCACCCAAATCTCATCTTGAATTATAATCCCCAGGTGTTGAGGGAGGAACCTGATAGGAGGTGATTGGATCATGAGGGTGGGTTTTCCTTCATGCTTTTCTCATGATAGTGAGTTCTCATGAGATCTGGTGGTTTTACAGGTGTTTGGCAAGTTCCTCCTTGACTTGCTCTTTTCTCTCTTGCGGTCATGTGAAGAAGGTCCTTGCTTTCCTTTCACCTTCCACCATGATTGTAAGTTTCCTGAGGCCTCCCCAACCATGTAGAACTGTGAGTCAATTAAACCTCTTTCCTATATAAATTACCCAGTCTCAGGGAGTATCTTTATAGCAGTGTGAGAACAAACTAATTCAGGTTCTGTCATCTGTGCATACATTTTCTACAGCCACCATAATGAACTGCAGTTCCTTTTTAGTAAATTATAAGAAATTTTAAACCTAAAAAGTAGAATAATACTTACATTTCAATTAGAGTAAATAAAACAATATTTCTTAAAAGACTTAAAGCCAAGGACGTGTGGCATAACTTGATCAAGTGCATTAAGACATAGAATTGTGCAAGTGTTGATTTTTAGAATGGTTTTTAGAATCATTAGTCTTACATTGTGTTGGCTGAGAAACAGAATGTTATTGCATTAATAGTGGAGTGGAATTTTAAAAATCTACAATTACTATCAAGATTTTGTCTTGTCTGGAATAATTTTATGTTTGAACATGATATATTGTCTTTTTCTCTTTTCCCAAATGGATCTATGTTCAGATATGATGACTTTGAAAGAAACTCACACTATTCATTTTAATAACAAACAGCTGTAATTATAACTGCTCAAAAATACAACATGGAGGTTGATCATTCAAAGGAGTTTTAAGTCAATAATAACCAAAAGGATACATATATTTGTGAACACTTAGTACAAAGTCTGACATACAGTAGAAACTCAAGAAACATTTATTGAATAATGAAGAATGAATGAGTGAATAAAAATGGAATCCCTATTACCTTGAACAGAAACACTAGTTAGATAATTATTCACTTCAATGATAAAAAGGCTAACTAACTTAGAAGAGTGGAGGAAACTACCTAAGTGTTAATTTTCCAAGAGTTAATATTATCATTAACTTAATTTATAGTCCTTAATTTTTAAAAATAATTTTAGGAAATGCTTTCAATCAGATAAGACACTGAAAGTAAGAGTAAGACATAAGAATAGGCAACACTTTGGGAAGCCATGGCAGGCGGATCACCAGAAGTCAGAAGTTTGAGACCAGCCTGGCCAGCATGGCGAAACTGTGTCTCTACTAAAAAAAAAAAAAAAAAAAAAAAAAAAATTAGCCGGGCATGGTGATGTGTGCCTGTAATCCCAGCTACTTGGGAGGCTGAGGCAAGAGAATTGCTTGAACCCAGAAGGTGGAGGTTGCAATGAGCTGAGATCTCTCCACTGCACTCCAGCCTGGGAGACAGAGCAGGACTCCATCTAAAAAAAAAAAAAAAAAAAAAAAAATGCATCATTCCAAAAAATCTATTTAAATGTACATACATGGGCTTTTGGCTACTTGTTTCTTTGACAAAACAATTTCTTTAAGTACTTCCAATATTTGCTTCAAGGAAGTTTCGTATACTAACCACCACAGCTACAATTCTTTCCTAGAAAGAATTCTCAATCTTCATTCATGTACTCGCTTCTGTGTACCTATGCTTTTCTCTTTCTATTTAAAGCCTTACACCTTAAGGGTTCTGGCTTTAAGATATGGGTGGGAAGATCATATTCTTAAGCTGATTTTTCTATACAGGGCTGAGTTTTAATAGAACTTTGTCTCTTAAAATCTCCCTTTGGCTTTTCGATTTTTGCTCCAGATCTAAATACAAGAGATTTTTCTAAACTTTCAAGGACCCAAATATCTGTACTCTCTAGTTTCCATTATTTTTACATGCAAACCAGACAATTCTTTTATGATCCAGATTCTCTTTCTTATAAGAGATCTTAAAATAACAAAGGAAGAATCAACACACACTACTATTCTGACACTTTGTAAACATTTATCTTAGAAGTATAAACTCAGTAGGCATATTGAGTTTAAATTATTTTATGCAAGAGTTTTGCCAAAGTTTTGTTACTATTATATGACATGGGTCTCCAACTTTCCAGTTTGTCTTCAGTTTTCTTGCACTTGCTATCTGAATACTAAACCAAATATATAGTTTTGTTTTGTTTGACATGACAACAACCCACTTCTGGTACAAGTTTTGGTGACAGTTAAAATAATGATGGCTGCATTAACAGATGAGTACCCATATCCCTGTGGATTAACAAGTTTATTTTTTGTGACATGAGGCTTAAATGAGTCTTCTATCTTTCGCCTCTTTCCTTCTCTGGGGACCTCAGTGTCTTCTGCATTCAGCTGGCTGAAGGGGAAAAGAAAGAATTCTCTTTTTTTTTTTTTTTTTTTTGAGACGGAGTCTCGCTCTGTCGCCCAGGCTGGAGTGCAGTGGCCGGATCTCAGCTCACTGCAAGCTCTGCCTCCCGGGTTTACGCCATTCTCCTGCCTCAGCCTCCGGAGTAGCTGGGACTACAGGCACCCGCCACCTCGCCCGGCTAGTTTTTGTATTTTTTTTAGTAGAGACGGGGTTTCACCGTGTTCGCCAGGATGGTCTCGATCTCCTGACCTCGTGATCCGCCCATCTCGGCCTCCCAAAGTGCTGGGATTACAGGCTTGAGCCACCGCGCCCGGCCCCAGAAAGAATTCTCATACAGAATGTTTTTTATCTGCTAGGGCTCATAATGGTACACATTATGGCCTTCACATCCCACTGGCTAGAACTAAGTCACATAGACTCATCTAACCATGATGGAGACTAAAAAAAAGTAGTCTAGCTTTGTCCACACAAAGAGGAGAAAGTAATTTGGAGACCAGAGAGCCAGTCTCTGGCATGACAAAACATCTCTAAATATCCTAAGAACAAGATTTCAGGGCTACACAGTCAGAAACAACTCTAGAGTGTACCTCAGGATTAAAACAGTAGAAACATTACTGCTGCCACTGGGCAGAGATATTGCAGCCAGAAGTAGTGAAACTAGCCTTTCACATTGCTACTCAACAGCTGCCACTGTATCTCTGAAAACCAGATGCACTGTGGCCATCTTTTCCTAACTTGATTCTCTGTAGTCTCTACCTCTTTTTGCCACTCTGTCAACTGCTTCCAATTTAGCATCAATAGAAATGCATCTGCTTGGTGGGCCTGGGTTGTGGGCACAAGCCCCAGTCATAAGGGAGGCTGGAAAAGCAAGCTCTGAAATTTCCAGCTTCAGTGAAAAGTGTCAGGTTCTTCCTCAAAAGGTTGGATACTCCATAAAAGTGGGAAGAACTGTCAGACAATGAATAGCCTCCCCTCAGCCAACAGAAGAGGAGAAATGTTGATCATACCCACTATGAAGGCAGTTTGCCTGGAATTGTTGAAACCATTATATGAGTCTCAGAACTATTTCAGATTTTTGGCTCCAGACAAAAGTCTAGCAACATTTTGATCCATCTGACATTGTGAAAGTACAGTCTCTTTTATAATCTGTTGAAAATCATAGGTGAGAATTGCCAGCAATGATATAAGTATGAATCAGAAATGAGAGATGCCCTGGATGAATACAATCACTTCCCAATTTATACATGGTTGCTGTACGCATTTTGAGAAAAAAAAAATATTTTTTTTAAATTACACTTGAAGTACCTTCAGTAATTTCAGAACAGCATAGTTTAAAGAGCTCTTCAAAAAGATTTAGGTATCCCACTGGCAGTGAAATTCTGAAGCATTGCCTGAGGATCAAGCAAGTGAGTCAACATCATTCACACAATGAAGTGAAGATGTTTTGTGTGATGGCATCCACCTGCCTAACTGTCACGTGGGGCTGTGTTGTTTAAGGTGGAGCTTTATGAACCTGATTATGTCCAATGAGTTTTTCTTTTAACTCTTAAGGGAAATGATGACTGAGAACAGTCTATTTCACTAGAAGGATTCAAAATAAAGAAGATGAAAAAACTATCATTTTTGAAGGAAAATGAAAATTATCAGCACCACTGAAAGAAACAGACACATCAACATTGACCCAGACTATTCACCACTGACCCATTGACCCAGATATTCACCCAAATGAAAGCACCATCAGATAAATGCATAAAAATGCAAAATGAAAGACAGGCTCTAATTACGACACACTTTATAAGTTAGAAGATTTCTTATGACTGACAATAAGAATGCTAGTGGTTGCATGACAGTAACATTATATGTTGCTTTTATCGTGAGTTTTGCTTGCTTATGGGAGACAGCTTAGCACAATGGTTAAGAACATTGACTCTTGATTCTCCAGTCCCTACTCTGAAACCTTAGCCTCTCTGCATGCTGCAGTTTCTCCATATGTAAAGTTGGGAAGATAACAGTGCCTGTCTCATAGGATTATTACGTATAACTGTATTTGACAAATACCTACCATATGCTGGAATACAACAGGCAAAATGATCTCTGCCTCATGCAACTTACCTTCTGGGGGTTTCTAGAATCAGTGAGATAACAGATAAAGTATTTAAAGAGTCTTTAACACAAAATAGGAGTTCAGTAAATAATAATATCATCTATTCAGTAATATCTATTACAATTCTTTATTAGTGTTCCTTCCTCTTTTTAAACTGTTTATTACAGTTCACATTAATGTCATATAGAACAAAAAGTAATATTTAAAAATCATCAAAACCTTTTCAACCTACTAGATTATGACTGTTTGTTTTTTATGATATAACTCACTTCAATTTTAATGTTTTTCCATTGATCTTCATGAAACCTAACAAATAAATCTAGTTCATGAAAACCTAACAAATAAATCTAAAGAAAGTACAGCTTTTTTGTTAAATTGTATTCTTCTGCTTTGCTTGATCAGGATATATCGTGAATAATACTAAGCCCAGAATTATACAATTATATACTAAGAAAGTATATTAAAGAGTTTAGACTACTTTTGATTGACTGCCAAAATCCATAATGTTAAAAGTTATCAATTTTTTCTATTTTTTTAACCTATGAATCTCTTTCACCTTATTTTCTTAATTCCCAATTGATATAAATGGAAATATCCCAAGAGAAGAGTGGATCAACCAAGGGAGCAAAATGCTTTCCAGGCACAAAAGAGTCATATCTGTAAATTATTAGACTGATGGATTTCAAACGCTCCACAGAGGTTTGGGAGAATCATCCATTATCTTAAATTACATACATTTTATTTAAAGTCATTATTTCAAAAAGATGTGTACTTTTATAAGCTTCTTTTTTTCTTTTTAATTAAACACATTTCCCCTAATTTATTGTGTCTGAGACATGCGTTAATTGTTGGATCTATAGATGTGGAATCAAAAATAAGTAAATGTCTTTTTTTGGCATGTAACAGTTGGGCATGCCAGTGTCAGGACAGTGTTGGCAATTTGGGAGCATTTCACAGCACTCTGGAGCAGACTTTCATTTACCTCCCGCCTCCACTTTCAGAATCCCAGGAGTTAGAGATGATTAGGTAATTAACTCTCCCTCACTTGGTGGTTTCTGGAGCACTAAGTGTATTCTTAAAAATTAGCTTGGTTTTGTAAAATTGATATGATGAATCTTTTATGATTACTTTGGGAGATATTTTCTTTACTGTTCACATCAAGGAAGAAAAAGCAATTGTATACACAGACACATATAGAGAGATGTTAAAGAAACTTCAAAAAGGAATATTAGATTTGCCTGTGCATTTTGATGGGCTCTAAAAAGGAAGGATTCTAAGGATCGAAGGTCAATTTTTGATTTTACAAATATAAAATTAAAAATAAGTTGTAATGAGAAGAAAATTCTGATTCATCATCCATAAGTTCATTCTCAAAGACATTTTAGTAGCAATGTCTAATTTTTTCAAATCTCAATAGTTCTTTGGCCACCATCATCTCTTCCCCTATTATTTCAGTAAGAACCTAACTGTCCTCCATGCCTTGTCACATGGTTTTGGCCACCTTAAGTCTGTTCTGTGCTATTAAAGAACAAATCAAGACTGGCCAACATGGTGAAACCCTGTCTATATAAAATTACAAAAATTAGCTGTAGTTTTGCACAGCTGTAATCTCAGCTACTTGGGAGACTGAGGCACAAGAATTGCTTGAGTCTGGGAGGCAGAGGTTGCAGTAAGTCGAGCCTGTGCCACTGCACTCCAGCCTGGGCAACAGAGCGAGACTTTGTCTCAAAAAGAAGAAAAAAAAAGACAAAAAAGGAAAGAAAAAAAATCAGATGTATTCAGCGAACTTCCACTATAGCACAAATCTGATCATAGCATTCTTTCTGCCAGTGCTTTCTGTTACTTGTAAAATTCAAGCTCCTTCCCCCAACCTTTTATGATCTGGTTCTTGCTTACCTTCTTGTCTTCTCTCTTATCTACTGCATTGTCTCCTTCCTTACTCTAGACTATGCACCATCTTGCAAAACTCTGTACTCTCTTACCTCTAGGCCATTGTATATGTAGTTCTTTCTCCTGGAATATCTTTCCCCAACGTTGTCAAGCTAAATCTTATCCTTTTATGTGGAATCAGCTAAAAAGAGAATCTTCTCTAAGAAACTCTCTTACCTGAGGTTCACCTTTCTCACCCTAAAACTTGAGTAAAAAGTCTCTTAAATATGCTAAGACAACAACACCTAATTACCTCTATCGTAGTGCTTATTGAACATACTACAAAAAATTACCTGTGTATTTCCCTTCCTCAGCTATTAGACTATAAGCCCCTAGGTCAGGGTCTAAGTCTTACTTCCCTTCATATCATAAGTGCCTGGCACACCACAATTTCTCAATACACATTTATTGAAGAAAGACTTTTTCAACTATGCACAAGATATGATGCTGGATCCTATAAGCAACGTGAGCTTTGCTACCTGTGCTGAGATGGTTAGGTTGTAATGGCCTAAGATAATTATATTGACCTGAATTCAGATTAAAGAGATTGGAGAATTCTTTTCATGATGGTTGATTTTATGTATTAGCTTGACTGAAACATGCGGTGCTTAGATACTTGGTTAAACTTTTATATAGCTTGGCTGTGTCTCCATCCAAATCTCATCTTAAATTGTAGTTTCCATAATCTCCACAGGTCAGGGAAGGGACCTGGTGGGAGATAATTTAATCATGGGGGTGGTTACTCTCATGCTGTTCTCGTGATAGTGAGTGAGTTCTGATAGTTTTCTAAGGGACTTTCCCCTCTTCACTCAGCACTTCTCTCTCCTGCTGCCATGTGAAAAAGGATGTGTTTGCTTCCCCTTCTGCTGTGATTGTAAGTTTCCTAAGGTCTTCCTAGCCATGCTGAACTGTGAGTCAATTAAACCTTTTTCCTTTATAAATTACCCAGTCTTGGGTATGTCGTGAGAATAGACTAATACAAACCTCATTCTGACTGTGTCTTTGATTCTGGGTGGGATTAACATTTGAGTCTGTAGCTTGAGTAAAGCAGATTACTCTGTAGAGTACTCAAATTAGTTTTTAGAGTAAGGCAAATGCTCTCTCCAATGCAGTTGGGCCTCAACCAGTCTGTTAGAGGCCTGAATAGAGCAAAAGGTGGAATAAGGAAGAACTTGATCTTTTCGCCTGTTTTCAAACTGGGGCATCAGTCTTCTCCTGCACTAAGGCTGGAGCTTACACTATTGGCTTTCATGGGTCTTAGACCTTTGGGCTCGGACTGGAACTGTACCACCAGCTCTCCAGTATCTCTAACTTGTAGGTGGTAGATCATGGAACCCTCAGCCTCCATAATTGCATAAGTCAATTTATTTTAATGGGTCTCATTTTAGACACATTCTTTTCTTTTCTTTTCTTTTCTTTTCTTTTCTTTCCTTTTCTTTTCTTTTCTTTGCTTTGCTTTGCTTTGCTTTCTTTTCTTTTGTTTTCTTTTCTTTTTTTTCTTTTCTTTTCTTTTCTTTTCTTTTCTTTTCTTTTCTTTTCTTTTTTTGTTATGGAGTTTCACTCTTGTCACCCAGGCTGGAGTGCAATGATGCGATCTCGGCTCACTGCAACCTCCACATCCCGGGTTCAAGTGATTCTCCTACCTCAGCCTCCTGAGTAGCTGGGATTACAGGCACGCACCACCACGCCCAGCTAATTTTTGTATTTTTAATAGAGACGGGGTTTCACCATGTTGACCAGGATGGTCTTAATCTCTTGACCTCATGATCTGCCCGCCTCAGCCTCCTGAAGTGCTGGGATTATAGGCATGAGCCACTGTGCCCAGCCTTTTCTTTTCTCTACTGGCTTTGTTTCCCTAAAGAACACTGACCAATACACCTCTGCAAATTTAAATTTGTTTCCAACTAGAAGCAGAAGACAAGGTAGAATTTTTCTCCTCAAAATGTTATAAGGACTAAAAGGAGAAAAGAGGCTCAGTATATTTTCCTAAACTCACTGTAAAATCTGGAATTCTCAGTAAGTTATTTCCCTTCAGATGCTAAATCCAGTGAAGTACGTAAATTGTTTTAATGGAGGTAAAGACTCTACCATGAGGCCAAACGAATTCAGTTATCAGAAAGCAACTGTATGATGAGTGTAGTGAAAGAATCAGCAAAATGTTCACTGTAACGGGCCAATTAGTAAATATGTTAGGCTTTTTAGGCCATATCTATCACCTTTGTTGGTACTACTCAAATATACCTTTGTAGAGCAAAAGCAACCATGAACAACCCTTACATAAATGGGCATGACTGTGTTCTAATAAAACTTTACTTACAAAAACAGGTGGAGGCCAGTTGTTGCCTACAGACCATAGATTGCTAACCTCTGGTGTAGTGGTTTAGATAGAGCACAGATGGTAATGTCAGAATGCCTAAGCTCAAGCTCTGACTCCACCAAGTATTGGTTCTGTAACCATGGGCAAGCCACTTAATCTCTATTAATAAAGTACCTACTTCTTAGGGCTGCTGTGAGGATTGAACACATTATGTGCCTCAAGTGCTTAGGGAAGCATCTAGAACATAGCAAATGCTATAGGGGGTTATTCTTTTCAGCTCATCTTCTTTGGCGCCTGTAGGGGTGGAGTTTTTATACACCACCTGTTTTCTAAAAAGAACTTAAAGTAGCCTGTAATGAAGTTATAATATGTCTTATGGAAGAAAATTTTCAGTACTATTGTTGATGCAATCTGGAGCTTTAAAACATGTTACTGCAAATATTATGTAGTAATCTCATGCTTAGTAATGTACTCTCTTAGCAACAAAGAACATCTTATTGCACTAAAGACTGAGAAATTTTCTTGAGGAAGAAAAACAGTTTAGATAAGACTGGGGAAAAGAAAGTTTCAGCTTCTTCAGTGGTTACATTTTGTTATATAACTTTTTAAGGTTTTGACAGTTAGTTTTCCTCAATTACTCATTTTTTCTTTTCTAATTCAGAATCTCCCAGTTGTTTAAACTGATAGAAACTATCTTAGTAAAAACATGGTCATATATTTATTTTTTCTAACATCAGTCATAATCATTTCACCCAAAATTATCTTCTCTTTCCACCACTTCGATCATTTTACACTCATGAAAACTCTAAAGAAGCTTTTAATTATTCTATATACAACATGACCAAGTGCTTCATCTTCGAGTCCCCAGCTCCCTTCAGATTTCTCAGGACCCTCCTTCACTACCCTTTACTCTCCCACTCATCTGTTCCCCTCCACCCAGATAGGGAAGCACATCAAGCCTTTGATCTGTGCATTCCCAGGGCCTGAGCTATGTCTGGAATGTCTTCTCCCTCGCCTCTTGATGAGTTCCCTCCCTTCTATCATTTATGGAGCTTATCAGATCACACCTTCTTCTTGGCCTTCCCAGAGTAACTGAAAATGCAGTTCCCTCCCTCCTGCCATGCCTTTATAAGATAGGAAATTTTGCCTGCAAATGCAAGAGGGTATGCACCACCACCATGTCATACTTTTTAACTGCAGTACTCTGTTGCATTTTGTATGATTTAAATATGATTCTTTACAGTTGTGCTCTTCATTTTTGATTGTTAATTTGAATAAGATAGAGTTGGGAACTTGCTGTGTCCCCTGTTCAAAGCATATGCTTTCTGGGAACCAGGACCCCTAGATCAGAGAGTAATAAGGACAAGAGGCACAGATTCCCCAAGAAGGTTACTGGAAGTAATGGTAGTTAGTGTGTGGTAAGCAGAATGGCACCCAAATATGTCTACGCTTGAATCCCGGGAAACTGTGAATATGATGTTACATAGCAAAAGAGACTTTGCTGATCTAATTCAAGTTATAAGCCTTAAGATGAAAAGATTACCTTGGATTATTTGAGTGAACTCAATCGAATCACATGAGCCCTTAAAAACAAACAAACAAGAAATTATCCAGCTTGAGTCAAAGAGGTGCAGTAAAAGTGAAATCAGAGAGATTTGAAGCGTGAAAGAGACTTGATCTGCCATTGCTTGACAGGGACACATGGAAAGCAAGAGAAGGAATGCAGGCAGCTTCTAGGAACCAAGACCAGCCCCAGCTAACAAGCAGCAGAGAAACATGGACCTTAGTCCTAAGACTGTAGAATTAAATTTGAAAGAACTAAATTTGACCAACAACATGCATGAACTTGGAGGCGGATTCATCCCTACAGCTTCCAGAAAGATGTACAGGCTTGCCAACACCTTGATTTCAGCTTTGTGAGACTCTAAGCAGGGACCAAGCCAAGTCTACAAGATATTTAACTTAAAGAGCTGTGAAATAATAAATGGTTATTGTTTTTAAGTTTTGGTATTTTGTTATGGCAATAATAGAAAATTTATACAACAGGCCACTCCTACTTTAAACTCTTGGCTTCTCATCTTGTATATTCTATCTGTTGTAAACAGAGCACCATATACTGGTTGGTAATTTAGAGTATATTCTCTATTATGGAAGATGGCTCCCCCTCCTCACAGATCATCACAATGCTAGTGCCTCCCTATGCCTCAAGCAAGCCATTCCAATACTCTATTAGCTTTGCAGCTTCTAAGAGTACAACATGAGATAGAACCAGCAAATCTCATATTCACGTAGCCATTGTCTTACCACATGCCTTCTGATAGTAGTGCTAGCTAAGACGCTATGAGAGGGAAAGACAAACACATACCCAGGACATTTATCAATTATAATTAATTAAAAGAAACTACAGCCCCTTCCAGAATAAAGGGGGTTCAATGTAATCAACCTGCCATTATATGTCTGGTTGGTTTCCTTAAGGGATGATGCTTCACTGGGGTCTCAGCATTTTCTTATGTTGCTAACATTGGGACATCAGCAGTTTCAGTAGCTACATCAGCCTTGGTGAGTGGGAGACCATGCTATGGTGAGCCCATGTGTAGCACCCACCCTTGCTACCATGGATACTGCATTGATTAATCAAATGACAGAGGCTACCTCATGTCAACCAACTGGGCTATTCTGTCTACCTGGTTGTTTAGTGTGCTTTCTTAGTGGATAATATTTTATGGGTGTTAACATGGATCACAAAGATAGTCTCACTTTGCAAATCCAAGAGGATCTTGGTTGATCCAAGAGGTCTAATCTGCTACTGGTACCTCCAGACAATTGAAACTCTGAAAACCTTAACCTGAGTACTCACTAAGTTTATGTCCTATCTTCTGGAGCATGTGTCTCACCAAGTGCTCCAATGTACTTGCTATTCTTGCTTATCTATTGCTATTAAATGATGTCATCATTATATTGGACAATATGATGCTCTATAGAATGTCCAGATAGTGCAAGTCCCTTTGGACTATATAGTGACAAAGGATGGGAGTATTAACATAGCCCTGGAGCAAGACTACAAATGCATACTGCATGGGCAGCAACAAAGAGGTCCACAAAACAGGGACTGTAGTTCCTCTGAAGACTCCAGGCAACTGGAAACTTTTAGCACCTTTCCTTTCCTTTATTGCAGCCTTTTCGTATACCCTACATGAAAACCCCAGCCCTCCGTGGAGCATATGGGAAAGACAGTCTCTGAGGTTGTTGTAATTATGATTGTTTTAGTCCATTCAGACTGCTATAACAAAATACCATAAACTAAGTGGCTTAGAAACAACAGAAATTTATTTCTCACAGTTCTAGTGGCTAGGAATCCCAAGATCAAGGTGCCAGCAGATTCAGTGTCTTGTGAAGGGCCTCCTTCTCTTAGACAGCCACCTTCTCACTGTAACCTTACATGGTGGAAAGAGCAAGGGATCTGCTGGATCTGCCTTTATATCAAGGGATCTGCCTTTATAAAGGCACAATCCTATTTATGTGGGCTCCACCCTCATAGTTTAATCACCTTCCAGAAGGCCCCATTCCAAATACCATCACCTTGGGGATTAGAATTTCAATTTTTATGAATCGGGGAAGGTGTCGGACAAAAGCTCTCAGATCATAGCAGTGGATAAAGCTAAGAGATGTTAAGGTCTGGTGGTTTCCCACATGTCGGTGGGACTCAACTGTCATGTAGCTGGTCTTGTGCTTTGTAAATTCAGACTGATCTCTAGGAAACTGAGCTACACTATAAGAAACTCCAAACAGACTGGCTTATGATGTTGTATTTAATTCCCAGGCCACTTTCTAATAGTAGTATGTTGGAGAATGCTACTAGAAATCATAAAGTTGCTTGACACTGTGAAAAAATAAAAAGACTGATTCTTTCTAGGGGAATTATTTATCTAGGCTATAGTAAAGCTGAAAAAAACTGTCCAGTTCTACTAAGGAATATACATGTTCAGCATCTATTTTTTTTATATAATTATGCCAACCAGTTAGTCCACTTAATGCTTAAGTAGTACTGGCTAACTAACATTGACAAGTTGCTTACTAATCAGCTGCACTTTCCAATATTCCTTATCAAATACCAAAGCCTTCTACCCTTATTTTACCCAATGTTATTATTTCCAGAATTATAGTTAACCTTTATATACATTTCACATTAGCTTCTTATGAGATTTTTCAAAAGGAATGATTCCAACGATCAAAAAACAGCAGGTCCACTACTCAGAAGATCTCTGAAAATGGTGAATTCTACTTTCTGTGGTGAGATACACACATTTGAAGCTTATCTGTAAATTTGTGGGTATAAGATGAGGGTCAGGGCTGGAAATGCATCTTTATACCTTCAGCTTCATTCCTTTACTGCCTTCTTACTTAACATAGCATGGTGTACGGAGGGCTCTGCTCCTGCATGTACCCTATGACCTTTGCTAGGATTTCATCTGCCTGAGAAGGATGGGAAACAAGAAGTGGCTTCTTCAGATACAAGAAGAGGATTGCACCTCAGAGTTGGCAAGGAAGCAGCAAGAGAACCTAAATGGGAATGAACACGTAGAGGAGGTGTAGGAATTCCATTTTCAGTTCAGGTCTGTGAGTATTGCAGACTTTTGTCACTCTGTAATAAATCACAGAGCTGTATTTTAATGTAAAAAAAAAAAAAAAACATTTGTATGTAGATGAAAGCAAAGCAATGTATTTGAAAAGGAAAACACTAAAAAAAAAAAAAAAAAAAAGTTAACACTAACACTTACTGAGTGCTTACTATTTGCCAAGGATTTCAAAAGTGTTTTCTTTGCATTATCTCATTGAATCCTCACAATTCCATAAGACTTCTGCTCCAATTATTTCCATTTTAACAGATGGGGAAACTGAAGCCAGAAATGTGACAAACCAGAAATGTGACAAAAAGTAACACAGCTAGTGCTATGGTCTGATTGCCATGTCCTCTCCAAATTCATATGTTGAAATCTAATCACCAGTGTCATGGTATTGGAAAGTGAGGCCTCTGGGAGAGCTCCAACCTCATGAATGGGATTAGTGGCCTTATAAAAGAGCCCCCAGAGTGCTGTCTTGCATCTTCCACCACAAGAGAACACACCTGAAAGGAGCCATCTATAAGCCAGAAAATGGGCCCTTATGAGACACCAGTCTGCTGGTGAATTAATCTTGGACTTCTCAGTCTCCAGAACTGTATGCAATACATTTCTGCTGTTTATAAGCTACAGTGTATGCTTCATTGCCATAGCAGCCCAAAATAACTAATGCAGCTAATAAGTGGGAGAGCCAGGGTTCATCAGAGTTTGGCTAAGACTATAAACTGCATTAATCTAACACATACACAGCTAAAACCCCTCACCTCTAGAAATATTTAGAGCTGCCATTGTTACTCATTTTTTTTTTTTTTTTTTTTTTTTTTGAGATGGAGTCTCGCTCTGTCACCAAGGCTGGAGTGCAGTGAAGATGATGAAAGAAAAAACAAATCATATTCCACCTAAACCTAAGGCAGTAATTTACGTATACTTGAATAATGTATGCAGGCCTGTTCCCTTTCTGCCCTTATTTACCTAATTAACTATAAACTTCTCAATCTAGAGTTCAGGTCCCTGCATGACTCTGTCTCCAACCTGCCTATATTAACCCTGTCTTTTATTTTCTGTACTCTGATGCTTTTAAAATCTGAGACCTTGCTGACCCTGGAGAAACTACACCTCTCAGGGTTAGCCAATTCCTAGAGACAGAGAACTACTTAACCAAGACAGGACTTTGTAATGGCAAACCAGCCTATCCAAACCCCCAGCCACTTCATTATTGGGCTCTCGCTATCTGGGCCACTATCCACCAGCCCTCATCACTCAAGGGCCAGGTACCAGAAAATTAGGAAAGGTCTCTATGTCCCAAAGCCCACTGGAATTATTCAAACCAGCCAATCTTAGCTTGCTTTTCCTGCCTCGCCCATGCCTTTCCACAGGAACTACAATAAAATCTCTCGCCCACACTTCCCTTCCTCCCTCTGCCCCCTGACTGACTCTAGAGTTTCCTTGTGTGATACCCCCTGCAGGATGTGACTTAGCCCTCAAGGGCTAAGTCAGGTAGGTGCCCTTCCTGGACTTAACTTTTCCCCTTTGCTATACACTAAATGTGTATGTCCCCTAAAAGTTCATATGTTGAAATCTTGGCCTCCAGTGTAATAGTATTTGGAGGTAGGACCTCCAAGAGGTGATCAAGTCATGAATGGGATTAGTGTCTGCATAAAAGAGGCTTGAGAGATCTCTTTTGCCCCTCCTACTATATGAAGATACAGGGAGAAGATGGTCATCTGTGAACCAGGAAGCAGGCTCTCACCAGAACCAAATAAGCTGGCACTTGGACCTTGGATTCTCCAGCCTCCAGAACTGTCAGAAATGAATTTCTATTGTTTGTAAGCTACCCAGGCTATGATGTTTTTGTAATAGCAACCCAAACACACTAAGGCACTTTCATTTAGAAAAACATCATTCCTGGCTTCCTTCATCTGTGTCTTTATTGATGCTATTCTTCTCTGTTCTTCTTCCCCAACCACAACCCCATCACCTTTTCCTATGTGGGTACTCATCCTGATGTTTTAAATCAGTCTCTAGGAAACTAGAAATTAATAAGATCCTACCTCCTTTGAATATGCAAATAAGATTTTATGGCATTTCTTATATTCTGCCTTATAATATATAATATCTTCCTACTATTGAGAGGGAAGGGATTACATTTTATTTATTTTATAATCTACTGAAGCAGTTAGCAAAATTTGACCATTCATTCATTTATTCATTCATCCAGTAATATTTTTTGATCACCTACTAAATGTCAGACACTACAAGGAATGAATAAATAAGACAATATTTTGGAAGAATTTCAGAGAAATCAGATGAATAGAGTTCTGAAAGATGAACAGGAGTGTCCAAAATGAAAAGTGAGATGTAGATTAGGAGGTTGGGCAGTGTAAACAGCAAGAAGAAAATATACTAAAGCCTGATAGTGCATGAGGGTGTTTGGGGACTTCAGTCAGTCTGGTATGCTGGGATCAGTGGTTCATAGTCAGGAATGCTCATTAAAATCATTCACAAAGTTTTTTCAGAATATACATGTCCAGCCCCAGCACCATGTATATTTTAAAATTTCTACAAAGATGAGAAAGAATCAATGCAAAACACTAAAAATTCAAAAGGCCAAAGTGCCCCTTTTCCTCCAAATGACAACAACACCTCTTCATCAAAAGCTTAGAACTGGGCTGAGTCTGAGATGGATGAAATGACAGAAATAGGTTTCAGAAGGTGGGTAATAACAAATTTTGCCAAAGAAGCATGTTGTAACCCAATGCAAAGAAGCTAAGAATCATGATGAAACAATTCAGGAGCTGACAGCCAAAACAGTCAGTTCAGAGAGGAACATAACTGACCTGTTAGAGCTGAAAAGGACACTACAAGAACTTCACAATGCAATCACAAGTAATAATAGCAGAACAGACCAAGCAGAGAAAAGAATCTCAGAGCTTGAAGACTATCTTTACAAAATAAGACAGGCAGACAAGAATAAAGAAATAAGAATGCAAAAGAATGAATAAAACTTCCAAGAAATATGAGACTATGTAAAGAGACCAACTCTATGGCTTATTGAGATACCTGAAAGAGATGGAGAGAATGGAACCAAGTTGGAAAACATACTTCAGGATATCATCCAGGAGAACTCCCCCAACCTAGAAAGAAAGGCCAACCTTCAAATTCAGGAAATCCAGAGAACCTCAGTAAGATACTTCATGAAGATCATCCCCAAGACACATAATTTTCAGATTCTCCAAGTTTGAAATAAAAGAAAAAATGTTAAGGGCAGCCAGAGAGAAAAGCCAGGTCACCTACAAAGAGAAGCCCATCAGACCAATTGCAGACCTCTCAGTGGAAACCCTACAAGCCAGAAGAGAGTAGGGGCCAATATTCAACATTCTTAAAGAAAAGAATTTCCAACCTAGAATTTCACATCTGGTCAAACTAAGCTGCATAAGCAAAGGAGAAATAAGATCCTTTTCAGACAAGCACGTTCTGAGGTTAAATTCATTACCACCAGGCCTGCCTTGCAAGAGCTCCTGAAGGAAGCACTAAATATGGAGAGGAAAAACTATAACCATCCACTACAAAAACACACTGAAATACACAGACCAGTAGCACTATGAAGCGACCACATAAACAAGTCTGCAAAATAACCAGCTAGCATCACAATGACAGGATAAAATTCACACATAACAACACTAACCTTAAATGTAAATGGGCTAAATGCCCCCAGTGAAAAGACAGAGTGGCAAGCTGGATAAAGAGACAAGACCCATCAGTATGTTGTCTTCAAGAGACCCATCTCATGTCCAAAGACACACATAGGCTCAAAATAAAGGGATGGAAGAAAATTTACTAAACAGATGGAAAACAGAATAAAAGCAGGGGTTGCAATCCTAGTTTCTGACAAAACAGACTTTAAACCAAGAAGAATAAAAAATGACAAAGAAGGGCATTACATAATGGTAAAGCATTCAATTCAACAAGAAGAGCTAACTGTCCTAAAAATATATACTCCCAATACAGGAGCACCAGATTCATAAGGCAAGTTATTAGAGACTTCAAAGAGATTTATAATCCCACAAAATAGTAGTGGAAGACTTTAACACCCCACTGACAATATTAGATAGATCATCAAGATAGAAAATCAACAAATATTTCAGGACTTGAACTCAAATCTGGATCAAGTGGACCTGATAGATATACACAGAACTCTCCATGCAAAAATGGCAGAATAGACATTCTTCTTATTGCCACATGGCCCTTACTCTAAAATTGATCACCTAATGGGAAATAAAACACTCCTCAGCAAATGCAAAAGAACTGACATCATAACAAAGATTGCATAACATACCACAGTGCAATCAAAGTAGAACTAAAGATCAAGAAACTCACTCAAAACCACACAATTACATGGAAACTGAGCAATCTGCTCCTGAGTAACTCTTGGGTAAATAATGAAATTAAGGCAGGAATCAAGAAGTTTTTGAAACTAATGACAACAAAGAGACAATGTACTAGAATCTCTGGGACTCAGCAAAAGCAGAGTTAAGAGGGAAATTTATAGCAGTAAATGCCCACATCAAAAATCTTGAAAGATCTCAAGTTAACAATGTAACATTACAACTAAAATAACTAGAGAACCAAGAGCAAATAAACCCTTGAAGCAAGCAGAAGACAAGTAATAACCAAAATCAGAGCTCAACTGAAGGAGATAAGACACGAAAAACCCTAATCAACGAATCCTGGAACCATTTCTTTTAATAATAAAATAGATAGACTGCTAGCTAGATTAATAAAGAAGGAAAGAGAAAACAATTCAAATAAACACAATCAGAAATGATAAGGGGGATATCACCACTTACCTCACAGAAATACAAAAACCATCAGAGAATACTATAAACACCTCATTGCACATAAACTACAAAATCTAGAAGAAATGAATAAATTCCTGGACAAATTATCCTCCCAAGATTGAACCTGGAAGAAATTGAATCCCTGCATAGACCAATAACGAATTCTGAAATTGAGGCAGTATTAAATAGCCTATCAATAACAACAACAAAAAGCCCAGGACCAGATGGATTCACAGCTGCCAGAGGTAGAAAGAAGAGTTGGTACCATTTCTACTGAAACTATTCTAAAAATTTGAAAAGAAAGGACTCCTCACTAACACATTCTATGAGGCCAGCATCATCCTGATACCAAAACCTGGCAAAGATATTATACAACAAAAACAGAAAACTTCAGGCCAGTAACTTTAATGAACATCAATGCAAAAATCCTCAACAAAATACTGGCAAATTGAAGCCAGAAGCACATCAAAAAGCCTATCCATCACAATCAAGTAGGCTTCATACCCAGCATACAAGGTTGGTTTGGCATATGCAAATCAATAAACGTGATTAATCACATAAGCAGATCTAATGACAAAAACCGCATGATTATCTCAATAGATGAAGAAAAGACCTTCAATAAAATTCAACATCCCTTCATGTTAAAAACTCTCAATAAACTAGGTATTGAAGGAACATACCTCAAAATAGTAGGAGCCATATATGACAAACCCCCAACCCATATTATACTGAATGGGCAAAAGCTGGAAGCATTCCCCTTGAAAACTGGTGAAAGACAAGTTTGCCCTCTCTCACCACTCCTATTGAACATATTAGAAATTCTGGCTGAGGCAATCAGGCAAGATAAAGAAATAAAGGGCATCCAAATAGAAAGAGAGGAAGTCAAACTCTCTTTGTTTGCAGATGACATGATCCTATATCTAGAAAGCCCCACTGTCTCATCCCAAAAGCTTCTTAAACTGATAAGCAACTTTGGCAAAGTCTCAAGATACAAAATCAATGTGCAAAAATCACATGCATTCCTATACACCAATAACAGACAAACAGAGAGCCAAATCATGAGTGAACTCTCATTCACAATTGCTACAAAGAGAATAAAATACCTAGGAATACAACTTACAAGGGATGTGAAGGACCTCTTCAAGGAGAACTACAAGCCACTGCTCAAGGAAATAAAAGAGGACACAAACACATGGAAAAACAGTCCATGCTCATGGACAGGAAGAATCAGTATTGTGAAAATGGCCGCACTGCCCAAAGTAATTTATAGATTTAATACTATCCCCATCAAGCTACCATTAATTTTCTTCACAGAATTAGAAAAAACTACTTAAAATTTCATATGGAACCAAAAAAGAGCTCGTATAGCCAATTTTTGCACATTGATTTTGTATCTTGAGACTTTTCCTATACACCAACAACAGGCAAGCAGAGAGCCAAATTGTGAATTAACTCCCATTTACAATTGCCTCAAGAAGAATAAAATACCTAGGAATCTGGCTAATAAGGGAAGGAAAGGACCTCTTCAAAGAGAACTACAAACCACTTTTCAAAGAAATTAGAGATGACATAAACAAATGGAGAAACATTTCATGCTCATGGATAGGAAGAATCAATATGGTAAAAATGGCTATACCGTCCAAAGCTATTTATACATTCATTGCTATTCCCATTAAACTATCATTGATACTATTCTCAGAATTCAAAGAAACTTTTAAAATTCGTATGGAACCAAAAAAAAAAAAAAAAAAGAAACCTGAAAAGCCAAGACTATCCTAAGCAAAAAGAACAAAGCTAGAGGCATCATGCTACCTGACTTCAAACTACACTACAAGGCTAAAGTAACCAAAACAGGATGGTACTGGTACAAGAACAAACACATAGGCCAATGGAATAGAATAGAGAGCACAGAAATAAGATCACACACTTACAAACACCTGATTTTCAACAAACCTGACAAAAACAAGCAATAGAGAAAGGATTTCCTATTCAATAAATGGTTCTGGGAGAACTGGCTAGCCCCATGCAGACAATTGAAACTGGACCTCTTCCTTATGCCATATACAAAAATCAATTTGAGATGGATTAAAGACTCAAATGTAAAACCCAAACCTATAACAACCCTAGAAGAAAACTAGGCAATACCATTCAGGACATAGGCATGGGCAAAAATTTCATGATGAAATCATCAAAAGCAATTGCAACAAGAGCAAAAATTGACAAATGGAATCTAATTAAACTAAAGAGCTTCTGCACAGCAAAAGAAACTGTCATCAGAGTGGACAGACAACCTACAGAATAGGAGAAAATTTTTGCAATCTATCCTCCTGACAAAGGTCTAATATCCAGAGCCTACAAGGAACTTAAGCAAGTTTACAAGAAGAAAACAAAACACCATTACAAAGTGGGCAAAGAACATGAGCGGACACTCCTCAAAAAGAACACATGCATGCAGGCAGCAAACATATTTTAAAATGCTCAACATCACTAATCATTAGATAAATGCAAATCAAAACCACAGTGATATACCACCTCACACTAATCATAATGGCCATTATTAAGAAGTCAAAAAACAACACATGCTGGTGAGGTTGTGGAGAAAAGGGAATGCTGTTACACTGTTAGTGGGAGTGTAAAGTAGTCAACAATTCCTCAAAGACCTAGAGGCAGAAATACCATTTGACCTAGCAATCATTACTGGATATATGCCCCAAAAATATAAATCATTCTATTATAAAGATATATGTATGTGCATGTTCATTGCAGCACTATTCACAATAGCAAAGACATGGAATCAACCTAAATGCCCATAAATGAAAGACTAGATAAAGAAAACGTACATATACACCATGGAATACTATGCAGCCATAAAAAGGAACAAGATCATATCCTTTGCAGGGACATGGATGGAGCTGGAAGCCATTCTCCTCAGCAAACTAACACAGGAACAGAAAACCAAATACCTCATGTTCCCACTCATAAGTGGTAGCTGAATGATGAAAAGCACATGGACACATGAGGAGGGGAGCAACACACTGCTGGGTCTGTCAGAGGGTAGGGGGAAGAGAAAGAGCATCAGGAAGAATAGCTAATGTATGCTGGGCTTAATACCTAGGTGATGGGATGATCTGTGCTGCAAACCACCATGGCACATATTTACCTGTGTAACAAACACGCACAACCTGCACATGTACCCCTGAACTTAAAAATTTTAAAAAAGAATTATTTGAAAAACAAGAACACGTTTTCATGTGTCTGTTGGCTGCATAAATGTCTTCTTTTGAGAAGTGTTTATTCATATCTTTCCCCCACTTTTTGATGGGGTTGTTTTTTTCTTGTAAATTTGTTTGAGTTCTTTGTAGATTCTAGATATTAGCCCTTTGTCAGACGAGTAGATTGCAAAAATTTTTTCCCATTCTGTAGGTTGCCTGTTCACTCAAAAGAAACTCTAGTTTCTTTTGCTGCGCAGAAGTTCTTTAGTTTAATTAGATCCCATTTGTCAATTTTGGCTTTTGTTCATTGCTTTTGGTGTTTTAGACATGAAGTCCTTGCCCATGCCTTTCCCTAGGTTTTCTTCTAGGGTTTTTATGTTTTTAGGTCTAACAGTTAAGTATCTAATCCATCTTGAATTAATTTTTGTATAAGGAGTAAGGAAAGGACCCAGTTTCAGCTTTTGTTGTAATTGCTTTTGATGTTTAGTCATGAAGTCCTTGCCCATGCCTATGTCCTGAATGGAATCGCATAGGTTTTCTTCTAGGGTTTTTATGGTTTTAGGTCTAACATTTAAGTCTTTAATCCATCTTGAATTAATTTTTGTGTAAGTTGTAAGGAAGGGATCCAGTTTCAGCTTTCTACATATGGCTAGCCAGTTTTCCCAGCACCATTTATTAAATAGAGAATCCTTTCTCCATTTCTTGTTTTATCAGGTTTGTCAAAGATCAGATGGTTGCAGATGTGTGATATTATTTCTGAGGGCTCTGTTGTGTTCCATTGGTCTATATCTCTGTTTTGGTACCAGTACCATGCTGTTTTGGTTACTGTAGCCTTGTAGTATAGTTTGAAGTCAGGTAGCGTGATGCCTCCAGCTTTGTTCTTTTGCCTTAGGATTGACTTGGCAACGTGAGCTCTTTGTTGGTTCCAAATGAACTTCAGTAGTTTTCTCCAATTCTGTGAAGAAAGTCATTGGTAGCTTGATAGGAATGGCATTGAATCTATAAATTACCTTGGGCAGTATGGCCATTTTCACGATACTGATTCTTCTTATCCATGAGTAGGGAATGTTCTTCCATTTGTTTGTGTCCTCTTTTATTTCGTTGAGCAGTAGTTTGTAGTTCTCCTTGAAAAGGTCCTACACATCCCTTGTAAGTTGGATTCCCAGTTATTTAGAAGATATTTATGCAGTCAACAGACACATGAAAAAATGCTCATCATCACTGACCATCAGAGAAATGCAAATCAAAACCACAATGAGATACCATCTCACACCAGTTAGAATGGCAATCATTAAAAAGTCAGGAAACAGGTGCTGGAGAGGATGTGAAGAAATAGGAACACTTTTACACTGTTGGTGGGATTGTAAACTAGTTCAACCATTGTGGAAGACAGTGTGGCGATTCCTCAAGGATATGTAACAAACCTGCACGTTGTGCACATGTACCCTAGAACTTAAAGTATAATAAAAATAAAGAAATAAATAAAAAGAAAAAAAACGAATTAGCTAACAGGCAATTGTCCCTTTTTATGTCTCCATGGCCAATTGATTCTTGTCATTCATTTATTCGTTCAAGAAATATAATTTGAGTACCTACTATTTGTATGACCCAATGCTGGTTGTTGGTGAAACAGGATTGAATAAAACAAATAAAATTTCTTCTTTCAACCATTCCATAATTCCTTGGGGCTACAGCCATTTGGCATTGTATAGATATGTTCCTACCATTCCACATGCATAGCTGATATGTTTCAGGCTGCTACATCCCATAGTTGTCACCGGGCTTCCAAGCCACATTCTTCTGTGTAGGTCACTGTCACCAGTGACTCTACTACTGTCATACTACTGTCACACCGTCAGTAGTATGTCAAACTGGACCTCTTCCTTACACCGTATACAAAAATCAACACAAGATGTATTAAAGACTTAAATGTAAAACCCAAAACTATAAAAAAAAAAAAAAAAAAAAAAAAAAAAACAGAAAAAAATCTAGGCAATACCATTCAGGACATAGGCATGGGCAAAAATTTCATGACGAAGACTCCAAAAGCAACTCAGAAAAAAGCAAAAATTGACAAATGGGACCTAATTAAACTAAAGAGCTCTGCTCAGGTCAACCTCAACTCAAAATCAATAAAGAAACTCTCCTTTTTCTCTGTTGTTAAGCTCTTAAAAAAAAAAAAAAAAAAAAAAAGCCCCATCGCAAGGCTACTTAGAACTTCAGCTGGTAACATTCTTTTAACTTTTTAAAGCAGATTTCCTTCCTTCAGAATATAACGTTATCATTATTGTGGCAAGAAAATGTGCAGTTCGGGTAATAGCCATAACACTGTCTCTGAAACAATCATTGACCCTGTGGCCGATCTAGTTATTCATGCCAACTTTTTTTCCTCCAGGTTGAATTTTCCTCCCAGGCTCCAAATATCCATTTTCTTTCCCCTGGAGAGAATCTCAGGGTAATTTGGTGAACGGAAATAGATGCATCAGAGAGATGCGGAGAGGCCATTCAGTCTTCATTGAGTTTGGCTGGTACACCACGTGACTTACGCTATACTCAGAAATTAAGACTCTATCCCATCAAGAATGAGTAGCCATAGTCAGAGAGAGCTCTTTCAGAGGAATTTGCAAGCATTCATGTTTCACCATTTAGCAATATAAGTAAGCTGTCTTCCGGGAAATGTTGACACTAAATATACTGTGATATAAAAACCTTGGTTAAGAGTCTCAAATTGCTAATGCTATTTTTCCTTCCCAGGAGAAATTTTAAAATCAGCGATTTTGATTATAGTTAGGGACTTCAGCCTTATCAAGGAGAATTTGTCCAAAGAACTCCCAGATTTAAGTTTTAGAAGCAATCATAACTGTTGATTCCCCTCTAGTAAGTGCTAAACTACAGTAGAGTCCCAGGTCTTACTTGGGTCAATAAGTGTTTACATAGGATTTACCCTAGAAATAGATTAAATGCAAGAATCTGGTAAAGGTGACCATTGAAAGGAAATCCTTAAAACAATTATTGTTAAGCAACAGGTTTAAGAAGCAAGTTTTTCATTTAAACAGTAGTGTGAACAATGGAAGGTTAAAATGATGAAGTCTTTTGAATATTGTGATATTATTTTTTCTCAATTCTCCCAAGCTTCTTATTACGTGCTTTTGGATGGGCTTTTGCTTTTAACCAAGTATGTCAATACTAAGGCACCAATATGGCAGTTCCTTCCGATGTGATCATACTGTCTTCTGTTTTTAAAATGCACATATTCTTCATGTATAATTGATGTTCACACCATATTATCTACTCATGTCTTGCATTTGTCTTTTTAGTATTCTAGAGTCTATATACTTTCTTATGTACTTTTACAACCAAGACCCCTCAGAAAGTGAAGTTTTTCTGTGCTGCATTTAGTTTACTGACACAATTGGCAATTATAATTGGTGGATCATGATGGCAGATGCACACAGTAGCCCCAAACTCATCCAATTGCCAATTTTGGAGATTCCTACATATCTAAGACTTAGAACAACAGAGCCTCTCTCTGTCTATATCAATTTATTTATATCTTGTCTGTACTGGAGGTCCCCAGAGTGCTACAATTAGCACTTTTTCTGTTACTTTTTAGATTTAGTTTAACAGACATTCCATTCCCTATAATATTGGTATATAAAATTCAGATAAGCATTTTATGATCCTAGGGTTTTTAGAGACCTTTTATTTCTCCCAATGACATTGATCTAACATTCAGACTAACATTAATGACTAACATTAATGTCTAAATTCACTAGTTTTTATCTTTTACGATTTGGTAATTTTCAGAACCCATTAACTAAGCTATGAGATTAGAATGTTTTTCTAAAAAGATAGCAAGAAAATACATCAAGATTATTTTTTTCTTCTGAAAACACAACTGGCACCATTTCCAAAGAATTTAATCAATAAATGTCACATGCCTTTTGGTTGAAATGTCAATGAAAAATAATTTATCATCATCTTTTACTTTGCAGGCACTATAAATTTTTCATGGATACCGTTATTTATCACCACTTTCATTAACAGTATTAAAATTTTCTGTAATTGAAATTTTATCAAATTTAGCAATGAAAGCAAAAAGATTTAAAAACTGAGGTTTAATTCGCTCAAAAAAAAAAAAAAATAACATTGCTCCTGAGTTCCACCTTGTATTCTTCATCATTTTTCCCCATTTAAAAATTTCATTTTCTTCCTCGCCAAAGGCTCATAATAACAGCTTTGTCTGGCCTCTGAATTCTTTCTTGTCGCTTAATGCCAGCTGGAGTCTCAAGGAGTCCTGGCTTCACTTCTAGCTTTTAACTTGTCCAGACTGTAGGTCACTAATTGTTCAGTGAAATAGCTGAAGATCAGATAAAGTTGCTTAACCCCTCCCAGGCCAGTGGCCCATGCAGCCTGTGATCTCTCGTCTGCGAGTCATTCTGCTTCCCTCAGAGTGATTAGAGGGCCAGCTCTGGATGGTTTCAGACAGTATCCTTTGGTTGAACTCAGTATTTCTTCTCTAGGGCACTAAAAGAGTTAAGTAACATTAAAATCAAAATGTATTTGCACTTTACCCTTTTCATCATTTGTGCTGTTGTTTGGAAGTATATGGCACTTCTTCCTTGCTTTTCCTCCTGCTACTTCATAGGCATGGTTATTAAAGACAGGGCCGATTAAAGTGGAGGCTGTCACATACTTAGGCTATTATTCAATGTATTTCTTTTGCTTACTTCATTAACTCATTAACTTCCTCTTTCCCCCAAATTGTTCATGGTGGCTTATACAAACACAGAAAATGAGTGTGGAGAGTGTATGTTTGTGCATGCGTGTATGTGTATTTAGAGAACATCCCATACAGAAAAAAAGTACAAATGTAAAACATACAATATATTAAGTAGCAGGCAGAAACATGTCTAATTACATGAATAAATACATTAAAAACATTAACACATAATGAAATGTTTACATATAATTATACACAATATTAATGTATCAATTCCAGGCATATTAAATAGAATATGAGAGCATGATAAAATCATGGAGAAAAAATGTACAAACCTGTTTTCATATGAAAAATTGAAAATCAAAGTATTTGTTCTATTTAGAGTTTGATACTTATACATTAGAGTTGCTTTTTGAACAAAATACTTATGAAAACCTATACAAAGCAATGCAAAACAATAGAAATGCAAAGCTGCCCTGTTCTTTGCCCCAGCCCCTCCTCACCTACTCATGTTTAATTTCCTTAATGGTTGTACTTTTTTTTTTTAAGTGAAAGGACCTTATAAAGATAAGGGTACATTAGAATCCATTAACACCATTAGGGCAAGTGTCTTAAAGAAAATCCATTGAGCATAACAAAAATGCTGAATTTCTACTCTCTTAGGTTTTTTTTTTTTTTCATTTATCTCCCAGGACTATAGCCAGGTGGGGTAACATTTCAAAGTACCTTAATACCAATTATATTTTATTTGTGGGATATCATGACTACAGATAAACCTTGGGAAGGACAGACCCATTTACTGAAGTCTTGAGTTGAGCCACGTGACATAAACTGCACACAGACAGTTTTCAGCTGCAAAAACATTTAAATTCCATTTACAGCTCTAAACTATGATCCTGTCTTTGAACGTTCACCCTAGACCCTCAGCCCAGTGCTTGGTGGGCTACCTATATGAAGACACTTTTACTTTATACAAAACTGACTGGAGTCTTAGCAAGTTTGTTGTAGGGTCATAGGACTATTGTCAAAGGGTTTTAAATTTAATAAAAGGAGGAAGACACAGTTACACAAAAAGAACTACCATGGCTACAATCTTAATTTTGTTTACTGCCACTTCCCTACCTGTTAAAAAAATCACAGACAGAAAAGTTTTATTTTGACCTTTAAGGAGAGGTCTATAAAAATGACTGTCTCATGTCTAATGAAAATTTGATACTCAAGAGTAAGAAAGGAAGTTTTAAGAAAGAGAAAGGCAAATTTCAATCCCTATTTTCAAGAGGAAAAAGAGAGTAGCTTATGTAATAAATAAGAGTGTGCCCACATTTAATTTGACACCATTACCAAGTGCAGTACCTTTGGCCATTTGGTTAGGTTGCTTTGTGTTTTCAGTTTTTATCTATCATTCTTCAAGCTATATATCTCTTATTAAGCATTCATAGCACTTCTAGTTCATAGCAGTTGTTCACAACAATTTTCCAGAGGTGACTAATGAAAGATGAGGCTTATGGACAGGAAAAATCTCAGTGTAACCCTCATTGACTTCTAGATGTAACATCACTTCTCATATGCCCCTCAGAAAAAACATATCATAATATAAAGAAAGAAAGAGAGGGGTGACTTTGAATACAGTCTGTTTCTTTATTATAAATAATTTGTAAATGTTACTTCTTCCACTTCTAAGACACGCCCAAAGCAGTAAGTCAAACCCAATATATAAAGACAGTAGTGGTTAGGAGTATAAACTAGTGTAGACAGTCCTGGGTTTGAGATCCACCTATGCCATTTACTAGCTGTGGGACCTGGGGCAGAGTACTTAACTTCTCCCACTTTTTTTCATCTATAAAATGGAGATAAGAATAGTACCAACATAATAAGATTCATGAGAAGACCAAAGAACATTACATGTTAGTTACAGTGCCTGGCACATACTAAATAAATGCCCTATTAAGAATCTCCAGTTTAGAGAAGTTCTAGCATTAAAAACCTTAGTTCAAAAATATTGTTCAGGTATCAAAAACCTACTTCCATCCATAATGGAGAAACAAGGTCTAGACATATCTTTCCAGAATAAACAATTTTAAAACTAAACAAAATATGTGAAACACCTATTTTCAAACACTGGACAACAGGCAGCACACGACTGTGATCTCTGAGAGGATAAAAACGAGTGAGTTGAATCATATGACCGCTCCAGCATTTTACCTAGAGATATTTTCCAGACTGTAGCATAGGTAAAAAGGCTAAGCAGAGAATTTTGAGAAGACAGAGTTTGGAGTTAAGCATCAAAGTGGCTGAAGTTTGTGGGTTATATGGTTATGTACTATTTATTCTTTTTTCCCCTCTATATCTTCTTCTTTTGATCGAGCATATTTTTAAAATTTCATTGTATTCTCACTGTTGTCTTATTAGCTATTACTCTTTGTTTTATTTCTTTAACCCTTGGTTTTTGCCAGGATTTACAATATACGACTTTATTTTATTGCAATCATTTTTCAAATAACATCGTACCACTTCATATGTGACATAAAAATGCTATAACATTATACTTCCATTTTATCCCTATCATCTTTTGTGCTATAGTTATCATATATGTTACTTCTATATAAGTTGTAAGCCCCATACTAAATCAGCTTTATTTTTAAACCAATTAATCATGTTTTAAATAAGTTAAAAGTTAGAAAAGAATTATTTTATACTTATCCACTTAATTATTATTTCTGTCACTCTACATTCCTTTACGTAGATCCACATTTTCCCCTAACACACTATTATTTTCCTTCTGTCTAAAAAACTTTCCTTCATATCTTTTGCAATGCAGGTCTGGTAGTGATAAATTCTCTCCTTGGTTTGTCTGAAAAAATAGACTTTTATTTTATTTTAACTTCATATTTGAAAGGTTTCTACGTTATTTTTTCTTCTTTCAGCATTTTAATGGTGTTGTCTCATTATCTTCAGGATTTTATAGTTTCTAATAGGAATCTCCTGTATTGCTCATATCTGTACATCATAGGCTTTTTCCTGCTTATGGTTACTTTAAAAGTTTCTCTTTCTGAGTGGTTTTAAGAGATTTAATCATGATAGACCTTGGTGTGATTTTGCTTGTTATTTGATTTAATAATAATTTTAAATGATTTAAACCACAATTAAAAGAAAGATACTATCAAGTTGGAAAAAAAGAGCAAAACCTGGCATATACTGTCTGTAAGAAACTCATTTTAAATGTAACAAGACAATTTGGTTAAAAATTAAAAGATGGAAAAATATATACCATGCAGCAAACACTAGTAATTGGAAATCTAGGTCTGCCTATATTAACATCTGGCAAAGTGAACTTCAGAACAAGGAAGGTTACTAAGAGTGAACAGGAACACTTCCTAAAGATACAAGTCTAATTTATCAAGAAAACAAAACATTCAGAATACATATGCACCTAATAATGAAGCTTCAAAATTGTCGTAGTAAAAACTGATAGAACTGGCACAGACACAGATATTTCACCATTTTTTCTCAGTAATTTAAAGAAAAAAGTAGAGGGAAAATCAATATGGTTCTACTAGACTTCACCAACACTGTCAACCAACTTGATCTAAATGATATTTAATATGACACTGTACCCAAAAACCAATACAGAATTTAATAGAACATTCCCTGTAACTGAGCCATAAATATAAGATACTTATATCAGAGGAAAAAAGATACAGTAGCAATGATCTATGCTTCAACTTTAGGAATCTAAAAAATTAAATAGAATAAAAACAATAATAAAGTGGGGAGAATGAATAGGAAGTGAACTGATAATATAGAAAATTAATAAAAGTTAATTTTTTGAAATAAGAATAATCAAAATTATCAACTTGAGAAATAAAGGATATTATTACAGACCCTAGATGTCAAAAGATAATAATAGAATATTATGAACCACTTTATATCAATAAATGTGAAAAGCTAGATGAAATAAATATCTTAAAAGATACAATTACTAAAACTCAGAATTAAAAACCTTGCCAAAACACAAATTAACTCATAAAAATAAATTGTATATTGGTATATAATATGATCAATTGAATATTTAAGTAAAAATACCATTTAAATGACATCCAAAACCACAAAAACTTAAGTACAAATTTAACAAAAAATATATGCAGGAATTTTACATTGAAAGTTATAAAATATCACCAAGAAAAATTAAAGATTTGAGCAAACAAAGTAAATAAAGAGAAATGCCATGTTTATAGATTTGAACACAGAATATTCCTAAGTCATTAATTCTTCCCAAATTGATCTATAGATTCAACACAATCTCATTCAAAATCTAAATCTAGTTTTTTTGTAAAATTGACAAGATGACTCTCAAATTATGTTTAAATAAAAAGAATGTAGAGTAGCTAATGTATCTTAAAAGAGGAAAACAAAGTCAGAAGACTTATAACACTTGATTTGAAAACTTACTGTAGAATTACAGTAGCCAGAACAGTGGTTTTGTCATTAGAGTAAATGGAACAGAATAAAGAGATTCATGGGCATATGGTCAATTGATTTTTGCCAAGGGAGCCAAGATAATTAAACAAGAAAAGAATAGTCTTATCAAAAAATGTGCCAAATCAACTAGATATTCACATGAAAAAATTTAAATCAACACTTACTTTACACCTTAGAAATAAATTAACTCATTATTGACTATATATCAAACATAAAAGATAAAACTACAAATTCTGTATAAGAAAACTTAGGAAAAAAATTGTAAGCTTAGGAAAGGCAAATATTACTTAGAATACAAAAAGCACAGAATATTAAAGGGAAATGATAAACTAGACTTCATCAAAATTAAAACCTTCTGCTTTTTGAAAGCAACAAACTGGAGAAAATATTCACAGAATATGTATCTCTGACATATGGCTTGTATCGAGAATATGTAAAAGCAAACAAGCCAAGAAAAAGAAGGCTAAAAGATTTAAATAGACATTCACAAAAGAAAATATATGAATGGCCAATAAACACATGAGAAGATGGTCGACATTGACAGTTTTTAAGGAAATGCAAAGCAAAACCATAAGAAGATACTACTACACACCCACTTGAATGGCTAACATTAAAGAAATTGACAATACCAAATGCTGGTGATAATATGGAACAACTGGAAATCTTACACATTTTGGTTTGAATTTAAAATGGTACAATTGCTCTCAAAAATAGCTTGGCAGTTTATTAAAAGGTTAAATATACTTTTACCACATATATCAGCATTTCCACCCTTGAGTGTTTATCCAAAAGAAACAAAAACATATGTGTACCCAAAATCTTGTACACATGCATTCATAACAAATTTACTTGGAATAGCCTTGTGACCATGAACTTTTAGGGGGCCCCTTTGTTTCCATATCCTGGTGTTTATGACTAGTATAATTCCCTTCCCTTGAGTGTGGGTGGAACCTGTAACTTGCTTCTAACCAACGGAAGGTAGCAAAATGCTGCGATATCACTCCTGGGTTGACTTTAGGTTATCTGAGATTCTATCTTGATGGCATTCTCTCTACAGAAGGTATTGCTTTCCACTTCAGGCATCTAAGAAGCAAGTCATCATATCTTCTGCAGCCCCCAGGAGAGGAATTCTGCCAACAACCTGAGTGGGTTTAAAAGAGACTCCTTCGTCCGTCTCAGCTGGACGGAGCTTTGTTCGCAGGCTTGCAGAAGGCCCAGCTAAACTGTGCCCAGATTTCTAATCCAGAAGTCTGTGAAATAACAAATGTGTGTTGCTTTAAGGTGTTATATTTGGACACTGTACTACACAGCAATAGAAGACTATGCAAGCCAAAATCTGGAAATGCCCTAAATATTCAATCAGTACGTGGATATATGATATATCCCTACTATGTAAAGGAAAATTTTACTAATATACATAACAACAAGGATGAATCCCCAAAATATTACACTGAGCAAAAGAAGCAAGAAACTAAGCAGTACATGCTGCATGATTCCATCTATATAAAATTCTTCAAAAAAAGATAAATATTTTCTATAGTAACAGAAAGCAGATCAAAGATCATACACTGTGCCCATAAATTATACCTCAATAAATGTGATTTTTTAACTTTTGAAACTCAGCATGTATATACCTATTGCTAAATATTTAAACTAATAAAAAAGTAGTTTATGCTCCCATTAAATATATATTTAGTATATTTAATATAAGATATTCATATGGAAAAAAATTAAATCAACACTTATTTTATACCTTAGACATAAATTTACTCATAATTGACTATACACCAAACATAAAAGATAAAACTGTAAATTCTGTACAAGAAAACTTAGTAGAAAACTTTATGAGCTTAGGAAAGGCAAATATTACCCAGAATGCAAAAAGCACAGAATATTAAAGGAAAATGATAAACTAAACATCATCAAAATCAAAACCTTCTGATTTTTGAAAGCAATAAACTGGAGAAAATATTCATATATGTATATATGGCTATTTCCATATATATATATATATATATATAGGCTCCAGAAAACATTTTTAAGACTGAAAATCTTGTTCCTGATATAGAGTGAGTGCTTAATAAACAATCGCCATCACCATAAAGGAATTGTAGGATTCTAGGTAGAACTCTGTATTGATACTATACAAAAGCAAATATTGAGAAATCTCACGCTAGGTAAGGGTTTCACTTAGTTTTGCTGACTAATAGTGTTTCAATATGACTTTTTCCTTTTTATTATGTACAAGGCAGACCAGATCTTTTGGACCATGAAAAAAGCATAGACCCTGTATTCCAGAAACAAAGATTATTAAGAGATAAAGGAAAACACTGTAAGTCATCGTAAGGCCAAGTAGAAAGTGAGGGTGCAGATAAAGTCCTATGTGCATTCACAGGAAGGAGTACTTGTCTGGGGACAGACACTCAAGATAAATTCATGGAGAAGGAGATGTTTGAGCTAGACCTTGAAGGATATGTAGAATTTGGATGTGTAGAGAAGAAAAGAAACCAAATGTAAGAATGTTTTGGTTTAGATGTCAAAATACTGAGAATTTTAAAAGGAATCATTTTAAAAAGACCAAAGTGGGGCGGAGCAAGATGGCCGAATAGGAACAGCTCCAGTCTCCAACTCCCAGCGCGAGCAACACAGAAGACCGATGATTTCTGCATTTTCAACTGAGGTACTGGGGACGTCTCACTAGGGAGTGCCGGACAATCGGTGCTGGTCAGCTGCTGCAGCCTGACCAGCGAGAGCTGAAGCAGGGCGAGGCATCGCCTCACCTGGGAAGTGCAAGGGGGAAGGGAATCCCTTTTCCTAGCCAGGGGAACTGAGACACACAACACCTGGAAAATCGGGTAACTCCCACCCCAATACCGCGCTTTAAGCAACGGGCACACCAGAAGAATATATCCCTCACCTGGCCGGGAGGGTCCCATGCCCACAGAGCCTCCCTCATTGTTAACACAGCAGTCTGTGGCGATCTAACCGCAAGGCAGCTGCGAGGCTGGGGGAGGGGCGCCCGCCATTGCTGAGGCTTAAGTAGGTAAACAAAGCTGCTGGGAAGCTCGAACTGGGTGGAGCTCACAGCAGCTCAAGGAAACCTGCCTGTCTCTATAGACTCCACCTCTGGGGGCAGGGCTCAGCTAAAAAACAACAGGGGAAACAGCAGAGGCCTGAGCAGACGCGAATGACTCTGTCTGACAGCTTTGAAGAGAGCAGTGGATCTCCCAACACGGAGGTTGAGATCTGAGAACGGACAGACTGCCTGCTCAAGTGGGTCCCTGACCCCTGAGTAGCCTAACTGGGAGACATCCCCCACTAGGGGCAGTCTGACACCCCACACCTCACAGGGTGGAGTACACCCCTGAGAGGAAGCTTCCAAAGGAAGAATCAGACAGGTACACTCGCTGTTCAGCAATATTCTATTTTCTGCAACCTCTGCTGCTGATACCCAGGCAAACAGGGTCTGGAGTGGACCTCAAGCAATCTCCAACAGACCTATAGCTGAGGGTCCTGACTGTCAGAAGGAAAACTATCAAACAGGAAGGACACCTATACCAAAACCCCATCAGTACGTCACCATCATCAAAGACCAGAGGCAGATAAAACCATAAAGATGGGGAAAAAGCAGGGCAGAAAAGCTGGAAATTCAAAAAATAAGAGCGCATCTCCCCCTGCAAAGGAGCGCAGCCCATCACCAGCAATGGATCGAAGCTGGTCAGAGAATGACTTTGACGAGATGAGAGAAGAAGGCTTCAGTCCATCAAACTTCTCAGAGCTAAAGGAGGAATTACGTACCCAGCACAAAGAAACTAAAAATCTTGAAAAAAGAGTCGAAGAATTGACAGCTAGACTAATTAATGCAGAGAAGATCATAAACGAAATGACAGAGATGAAAACCATGACACGAGAAATACGTGACAAATGCACAAGCTTCAGTAACCAACTCGATCAACTGGAAGAAAGAGTATCAGCGATTGAGGATCAAATGAATGAAATGAAGCAAGAAGAGAAACCAAAAGAAAAAAGAAGAAAAAGAAATGAACAAAGCCTACAAGAAGTATGGGATTATGTAAAAAGACCAAATCTATGTCTGATTGGGGTGCCTGAAAGTGAGGGGGAAAATGGAACCTAGTTGGAAAACACTCTTCAGGATATCATCCAGGAGAACTTCCCCAACCTAGTAGGGCAGGCCAACATTCAAATTCAGGAAATACAGAGAACACCACAAAGATACTCCTTGAGAAGAGCAACTCCAAGACACATAATTGCCAGATTCACCAAAGTTGAAATGAAGGAAAAAATCTTAAGGGCAGCCAGAGAGAAAGGTTGGGTTACCCACAAAGGGAAGCCCATCAGACTAACAGCAGATCTCTCGGCAGAAACTCTACAAGCCAGAAGAGAGTGGGGGCCAATATTCAACATTCTTAAAGAAAAGAATTTTCAACCCAGAATTTCATATCCAGCCAAACTAAGTTTCATAAGTGAGGGAGAAATAAAATCCTTTACAGATAAGCAAATGCTTAGAGATTTTGTCACCACCAGGCCTGCCTTACAAGAGACCCTGAAGGAAGCCCGAAACATGGAAAGGAACAACCGGTACCAGCCATTGCAAAAACATGCCAAAATGTAAAGACCATCGAGGCTAGGAAGAAACTGCATCAACTAACGAGCAAAATAACCAGTTAATATCATAATGGCAGGATCAAGTTCACACATAACAATATTAACCTTAAATGTAAATGGACTAAATGCTCCAATTAAAAGACACAGACTGGCAAACTGGATAAAGAGTCAAGACCCATCAGTCTGCTGTATTCAGGAGACCCATCTCACATGCAGAGACATACATAGGCTCAAAATAAAGGGATGGAGGAAGATCTACCAAGCAAATGGAGAACAAAAAAAGCAGGGGTTGCAATCCTAGTCTCTGATAAAACAGACTTTAAACCATCAAAGATCAAAAGAGACAAAGAAGGCCATTACATAATGGTAAAGGGATCAATTCAACAGGAAGAGCTAACTCTCCTCAATATATATGCACCCAATACAGGAGCACCCAGATTCATAAAGCAAGTCCTTAGAGACTTACAAAGAGACTTAGACTCCCATACAATAATAATGGGAGACTTCAACACTCCACTGTCAACATTAGACAGATCAACGAGACAGAAAGTTAACAAGGATATCCAGGAATTGAACTCATCTCTGCAGCAAGCAGACCTAATAGACATCTATAGAACTCTCCACCCCAAATCAACAGAATATACATTCTTCTCAGCACCACATCGCACTTATTCCAAAATTGACCACATAATTGGAAGTAAAGCACTCCTCAGCAAATGTAAAAGAACAGAAATTATAACAAACTGTGTCTCAGACCACAGTGCAATCAAACTAGAACTCAGGACTAAGAAACTCCATCAAAACCGCTCAACTACATGGAAACTGAACAACCTGCTCCTGAATGACTACTGGGGACATAATGAAATGAAGGCAGAAATAAAGATGTTCTTTGAAACCAATGAGAACAAAGATACAATATACCAAAATCTCTGGGACACATTTAAAGCAGTGTGTAGAGGGAAATTTATAGCACTAAATGCCCACAAGAGAAAGCAGGAAAGATCTAAAATTGACACTCTAACATCACAATTAAAAGAACTAGAGAGGCAAGAGCAAACACATTCAAAAGCTAGCAGAAGGCAAGAAATAACTAAGATCAGAGCAGAACTGAAGGAGATAGAGACACAAAAAACCCTCCAAAAAAACAATGAATCCAGGAATTGGTTTCTTGAAAAGATCAACAAAATTGACAGACCTCTAGCAAGACTAATAAAGACGAAAAGAGAGAGGAATCAAATAGATGCAATAAAAAATGATAAAGGGGATATCACCACCGACCCCACAGAAACACAAACTACCATCAGAGAATACTATAAACACCTCTACGCAAATCAACTAGAAAATCTAGAAGAAATGGATAATTTCCTGGACACTTACACACTCCCAAGACTAAACCAGGAAGAAGTTGAATCCCTGAATAGACCAATAGCAGGCTCTGAAATTGAGGCAACAATTAATAGCCTACCCACCAAAAAAAGTCCAGGACCAGATGGATTCACAGCTGAATTCTACCAGAGGTACAAGGAGGAGCTGGTACCATTCCTTCTGAAACTATTCCAATCAATAGAAAAAGAGGGAATCCTCCCTAACTCATTTTATGAGGCCAACATCATCCTGATACCAAAGCCTGGCAGAGACACAACAAAAAAAGAGAATTTTAGACCAATATCCCTGATGAACATCGATGCAAAAATCCTCAATAAAATACTGGCAAACCGGATTCAGCAGCATATCAAAAAGCTTATCCACCATGATCAAGTGGGCTTCATCCCTGGGATGCAAGGCTGGTTCAACATTCGCAAATCAATAAACATAATCCAGCATATAAACAGAACCAAAGTCAAGAACCACATGATTATCTCAATAGATGCAGAAAAGGCTTTTGACAAAATTCAACAGCCCTTCATGCTAAAAACACTCAATAAATTCGGTATTGATGGAACGTACCTCAAAATAATAAGAGCTATTTATGACAAACCCACAGCTAATGTCATACTGAATGGGCAAAAACTGGAAAAATTCCCTTTGAAAACTGGTACAAGACAGGGATGCCCTCTCTCACCACTCCTATTCAACATAGTGTTGGAAGTTTTGGCTAGGGCAATCAGGCAAGAGAAAGAAATCAAGGGTATCCAGTTAGGAAAAGAAGAATTCAAATTGTCCCTGTTTGCAGATGACATGATTGTATATTTAGAAAACCCCATCGTCTCAGCCCAAAATCTCCTTAAGCTGATAAGCAACTTCAGCAAAGTCTCAGGATACAAAATTAATGTGCAAAAATCACAAGCATTCTTATACACCAGTAACAGACAAGCAGAGAGCCAAGTCAGGAATGAACTTCCATTCACAATTGCTTCAAAAGGAATAAAATACCTAGGAATCCAACTTACAAGGGATGTCAAGGACCTCTTCAAGGAGAACTACAAACCACTGCTCAGTGAAATCAAAGAGGACACAAACAAATGGAAGAACATACCATGCTCATGGATAGGAAGAATCAATATCGTGAAAATGGCCATACTGCCCAAGGTTATTTATAGATTCAATGCCATCCCCATCAAGCTACCAATGAGTTTCTTCACAGAATTGGAAAAAACTGCTTTAAAGTTCATATGGAACCAAAAAAGAGCCTGCATTGCCAAGACAATCCTAAGTCAAAAGGACAAAGCTGGAGGCATCACGCTGCCTGACTTCAAACTATACTACAAGGCTACAGTAACCAAAACAGCATGGTACTGGTACCAAAACAGAGATATAGACCAATGGAACAGAACAGAGTCCTCAGAAATAATACCGCACATCTACAGCCATCTGATCTTTGACAAACCTGAGAGAAACAAGAAATGGGGAAAGGATTCCCTATTTAATAAATGGTGCTGGGAAAATTGGCTAGCCATAAGTAGAAAGCTGAAACTGGATCCTTCCCTTACTCCTTATATGAAGATTAATTCAAGATGGATTAGAGACTTAAATGTTAGACCTAATACCATAAAAACCCTAGAAGAAAATCTAGGTAGTACCATTCAGGACATAGGCATGGGCAAGGACTTCATGTCTAAAACACCAAAAGCAATGGCAGCAAAAGTCAAAATTGACAAATGGGATCTAATTAAACTGAAGAGCTTCTGCACAGCAAAAGAAACTACCATCAGAGTGAGCAGGCAACCTACAGAAAGGGGGAAAATTTTTGCAATCTACTCATCTGACAAAGGGCTAATATCCAGAACCTACAAAGAACTCAAACAAATTTACAAGAAAAAAACAAACAACCCCATCAAAAAGTGGGCAAAGAATATGAACAGACATTTCTCAAAAGAAGACATTCATACAGCCAACAGACACATGAAAAAATGCTCATCACTCGCCATCAGAGAAATGCAAATCAAAACCACAATGAGATACCATCTCACACCAGTTAGAGTGGCAATCATTAAAAAATCAGGAAACAACAGTTGTTGGAGAGGATGTGGAGAAATAGGAACACTTTTACACTGTTGGTGGGATTGTAAACTAGTTCAACCATTATGGAAAACAGTATGGCAATTCCTCAAGGATCTAGAACTAGATGTACCATATGACCCAGCCATCCCACTACTGGGTATATACCCAAAGGATTATAAATTATTCTACTACAAAGACACATGCACACGTATGTTTATTGCGGCACTATTCACAATAGCAAAGACTTGGAATCAACCCAAATGTCCATCAGTGACAGACTGGATTAAGAAAATGTGGCACATATACACCATGGAATACTATGCAGCCATGAAAAAGGATGAGTTTGCGTCCTTTGTAGGGACATGGATGCAGCTGGAAACCATCATTCTTAGCAAACTATCACAAGAAGAGAAAACCAAACACCGCATGTTCTCACTCATAGGTGGGAACTGAACAATGAGATCACTTGGACTCGGGAAGGGGAACATCACACACTAGGGCCTATCATGGGGAGGGGGTGGGGGGAGGGATTGCATTGGGAGTTATACAAGATATAAATGATGAATTGATGGGTGCTGACGAGTTGATGGGTGCAGCACACCAACATGGCACAAATATACATATGTAACAAACCTGCACGTTATGCACATGTACCCTAGAACTTAAAGTATAATAAAAAAGTAAAAAAATAAAAAAATTTAAAAAAAGATCAAAGCATAAAGAGAAATAGTGCAGATTGTGGAGAGATTTGAATTATTTCTATTCCTAATACACTCTCTCTAGTTGGTCATCCAATCTCATGATATTAAGTAGCACATTATATCTTTGGTCAGCCTCTTCATTGATCTCCAAATTCAATATCCAGGTGCATTGATTGTAACAAATGTACTATTATGATGTGGGATTTTGTTCAAGAGGGAGGCTCAGCATGTGTAGAGCAGGAGGTATATGGACAATCTCGGTACCTCCTACCTAATTTTGCCATAAACCTAAAATTGTACAAAACAATAAATTATATTTTTAAAATTCTATTTTAAAAAGTCAATAACCAGCTGCTTCCTTGATATTGTCTTGAATAGCCAATAGTAATAACACCTTCAACATAGTAAAAAAAATAGATCTTTTACTCCACATACCCCTAAACACCTGTACTTCCAATTTTCTTCTTAATAAATGATACCATTATCTACTTCTCTGGTCAAAAGGGGGGAAAAACAAGAGTCCCTCACCTCCATTTCAAACATATTGAGAATTCCTGCCCATTTTCCCCTGAAAACATACTCGGAATATCTGTCTCTAATTCACTGACCTAGCCTACAGAGACCTTATCTCTTGCTGATACTGCCTTGGCATGCTAACTGCGTGCCCTGCCGCCATTCCTCCTCAAACAATCTCCTTCAACAGAGAAGCCGAAATAATATTTTCAAGTTAAATTATATTGTGTAACACCCATGAAAACCTTTGATCAGTTTCACACTGCAGTTGGAATGAAGTCCAGCTTTCTTATGATGTCTGCAAACCTCTGCATACCTGGCCATTGGTTACCTCCCTAGCTCATTTATCACCATTCTCCTCCTCACTCAGCCTCAGAGACATAGGTTCAAGCTAAGTTCTGCTGAGGACCCTTGCTTTGCTATTTCCTCTACCTAGAAAACTCTGGCCAAGTCTCTTCAAATGGCTACTATATCTTGTCACTATGTTCTCTTTCAGTAAGGCTGTTTTTGTTCAACAAATCTAATTAGTCCCCTACCCAGGATTGGTTCCAAATTTTAAATAGTTTTAAGGCCATCTTTAAATAGTCAGAATGGAATGAGACATCAATGTAACCAGCTGGGGAAAAACATATTACTTTAGTGAATATGACCATGAAACACATTTCTAGGGTTCCACCAAGGCTGAGGAAAGGGTCTCTGCAATTGAAGGGCTCTTTGTCTTGAGTTTCATCAGCTTCACAGTAAACCTTCCTCTCAACCCACTTAGTCATGCTTCTTCACATCACTCTGTTTCATTTTCTTCCTAGCCCTTATTACTTTTTGAAACTTACTGTATTAGTCTGTTCTCACACTGCTAACAAAGACATACCCGAGACTGGGTAATTTATAAAGAAAAAGAGGTTTAATAAATTCACAGTTCTGCATTGCTGAGGATGCCTCTCAATTATGGTGGAAGGTGAAGGAGGAGCAAAGGCACATCTTACATGGCAACAAGAAAGAGGGCATGTGCAGGAGAACTGCCCTTTATAAACCCATCAGATCTTGTGGAACTTATTCACTATCACAAGAACAGCAGGGGAAAAACCCATCCCCATGATTTAATTACCTCCCACGGGTCCCTTCAATGACATGTGAGGATTATGGGAACTACAATTCGAGATGAGATTTGGGTGGCAACACAGCCAAACCATATCAGTTACTTTCCATGTATTTGTCTACTCATTTAAGATCTGATGTCCCTTTCCCTGTTAGAATGTAAACTCCACA